>NC_050450.1:4193012-4795353 GCF_903995425.1 Onychomys torridus
GGACAGCGCTGCCCATCAGTTCCATGTGGGGGACTTTGTATACGTCCGCAGACACCAGCATCAGACTTTGGAATCCTGGTGGAAGGGACCATACCAAGTCCTGCTGAACACCCCGACAGCAGTCAAGGTGGACGGGATTGCTGCCTGGATTCATGGCTCCCATCTCAAACCAGCCCCCGCCCCTGACCTGGATGCTGATTTGGACTGGACTGTGGAGCGGACTGAGCATCCCCTCAAGCTCTGCATTAGGCGCAGAAGCTGGCCAGACAAACCCCCACCGGCCCAACCACAAACTTGGCAAGTGATATCTGGGACGAGAGATACGGTGTGGACAGTGTCTAGCTCAGACTACCCGCTGGGAACCTGGTGGCCTACACTCCAGCCAGATATCTGTCAGTTAGCAGCCAGACTAGACACCTGGGACTTGCAGGGGAAGGAACCCGGTAGCGAACTCCCCATAACAAGTGAAGGGAAAATGAATGATGGAAGGCCTCAGGGATGCGCCACCCCCCGGAGGAGATGCCTCCTCAGTTATTTGTCATTCTATGTATGCCCCCAAGATGGTAGAAAAAGAGGGGAGATTCATAGGTGCGGGGGACCAGAATCCCTATACTGTAAGGCTTGGGGATGCGAAACCACTGGAACCACATATTGGAAACCTAGCTCTACATGGGATTGGATCTGAGTAGGGCGAAACATCACTTATCCTGAACTGGCCAGGGGCTCTTATCTGGTTCATCATCCTTGCCACCCAGATGACCTTGCACCTAAGGGTAAGCACGTCACAGGATGCCAGAACACCTCCCTGTGTAACGTACTAAACATAACCTTCACTACTGAAGGAAAAAAATCCACATCTCTAGCTGAATGGTACAAAGGTTGGACTTGGAGTTTGAGATTCTATGCTCCCGGACATGATTTTGTGCTTCTCTTTAAGATAAGGCTAAACAAGGATAATATACTAGTATGCCCGGCTATTGGCCCAAACTCGGTCCTTCCAGACCAAAAGGGGCCCACGCCTAAAATCTATCAGCCTGAGATTCGCCCCTCACCCCCAAAAAGCATTTCAGGCCCTCCAACAACTCCCCCAGGCCTAGGGACAGGAGAAAGACTTATAAACTTAATCAAAGGAGGATGTCAGGCTTTGAATTCAACCTATCCCAATCTCACTGAGTCCTGCTGGATCTGCCTTCAGCTCAGCCCTCCTTATTATGAGGGGATGGCTATGAATGAAAGTTTCACTTACAACACCTCGGCTAGCTGTGATTGGGGGACCAAGCATATGTTAACTTTACCCGAAGTAACTGGCCTGGGAACCTGTCTAGGACATACCCCTACCTCGGGGAGACCCCTCTGCGCCCGCACAGAGAACATAACAACCACAAATGGGTCCCTCTTCCTTGTCCCGGCCCTCGGCCTATATTGGGCATGCAGTACAGGACTCACCCCGTGTGTCTCGGTTGCCAGTTTCAACCAGTCTAGAGACTTCTGTGTCCTTGTCCGAGTCTATCCAAGGCTAGTCTATTACCCAGCTGAAGAGTTCGAGGAGCACTTTGCGGGCAGGACTAGGTTCCCCAGAGAACCTGTCAGCGCCACCCTAGCCGTGTTGCTAGGAGCAGGAGTGCTAGCCTGGGTAGGAACCGGAGTAGCAGCATTAATTGAAGGCCCTAGGCAGTTGGGGATCCTAGAAGCGGCAGTCCAACAAGACCTCAGAGCAATCGAGACCTCCGTTACTGCCTTAGAAAGGTCTTTAACTTCGTTATTGGAAGTGGTCTTGCAAAATAGACGAGGACTGGACTTACTGTTCTTAAAGGAAGGTGGTCTGTGCGCTGCCCTGAAGGAAAACTGTTGCTTCTACACGGATCATACAGGTGTGGTAAGGGAATCGATGACCAAACTTAGAGAAAGATTAGATGCCAGAGAAAGGAACTTATGAGGCTCTCAAAGCTGGCTTGAGGGATGGTATAATCAATCCCCATGGCTAACTCCATTATTGTCAGCCCTCACAGGACCACTTATTGTATTAATTCTTATCCTCATGATTGGACCATGTATCCTCAATCGAATCTCGGCTTTTGTATGATCCGAGGTAAATGAGGTTAAGATGATGGTCCTGAGACAACGATACCAGCTGGTATCTGGCAGTGACCTTTAGGATTAAAGGTCGGCACAAGAGAAAGGGAGGAATGAAAGGCCATTGTAAGGGAAACAAGCCCCCCCACTAGCTCTGCTAATTGCAGATTCAGTGGAAAATACTGCACTCTGCCCCCATGCCCCATACCAGAAAGTTAGCCCATCATTCTGTGCTAACAGAATGCTTGCAGGACAACCACCTGTGACTGTGTTTGCAAGATAAATTGCTTGAGAAGAATGTTTGCAAATAACCCCTTGCTAGATAAGCTCGGAATTCGTTTACTCACCCAGACTCTGAGAAAGACCGTGGAGACATCTGGCGTCCAGATGTCTGCACTCTGGGTGACCCCGCTCCCCTGCCCTGATGGAACCGCCTCATAAAAGGCCTGCGAGCCTTAGACTCGGGGTCACCAGCTACTTCTCGCGCTGGTGTCCCATGAGCTCGTGCTGATAAAGCTTCTTTTGTGACCCGATATTGGAGAGAAGCTCTCTGTTTTGGATGCCGACCCTAACAGCTCCATTCACATAGCTTCAGGCATTCTCTCTAAGTTACACTGTTTAGTAGGGACACAAGCACCTAAATAAAGTAGCTATAATGAAAAGGAGATGATGGTATCTGAAATGCAAGGCAAAGAGTCAGGCTTATAACTATTCAGTACACAGTAGCTTCTATTTTGTACATAAACACAAGGAAGAAAATATGGAAGTTTTGAAAAAGCATCCAAATTCTACTAACTGTAATACAAATGCATAATTCTTTATAATTTATATCCATATGAAAACTTACACATAATATTAATATAAGTGTAATGCACTATATAATTTTATCATTTTAAACATTACTTATAACAAAGACCCAATGAATTCTCATGAGATGAGACATTAACAAACAAGTTTCAAGGATAATTTTATTTAATAATTGATTTGGGATATTTATTTTGGTTTGTTTTATTATTTCGATTTTATTTTACTATACTGGTTTTCAGACAGGACCTTGCTGAGGAATCCAGGTTGGCCCTGAACTGGTAATCTACCTCAGCTTCCTGATTACAAGCAAGATTGTGACTGCCGCCAAAGCCTTAGAGGGCCAGTCCCATTCCTCTACATCATCCCTTTCCTGCGTGGGGGGAGGGGCAGGCACCTGCAAGCTGCAAGCGTCGGCTGAGATCAAGATCCAGTTTCGGACATGCGACTCACTAGGTGACCCTTTTATTGAGATTAACTTGGATGACCACGAGTAAACTGCAAGAGGAATCACTATGACTGAGGGAACTCAAATTTTTTTATTGTTGACCTTTTCTTTGGGTTCTACAAAAGAAATGATGCATCCAGCAGCCTCTAAAGCCCAGGACTCCAGTCCATTATCAAACAGACTCCTGATTGAAAAACAACAGGAGGAAGCAGAATGGGAAAGCATAAATGGGCTGTTGATGACGCATGGTCTAGTCCAAAGGACCAATCTCACTTTCTGCTGGGTACTGGCTCCTTGCTGTCAAAATGGGCAAGTTCATGAAACCTGGGAAAGTGGTGCTGGTCCTGGCTGGATGCTACTCTGGACGCAAAGCTATCATAGTGAAAAATATTGATGATGGCACCTCAGACCGCCCTTACAGCCATGCCCTGGTGGCTGGAACTGACTGCTATCCTTGAAAAGTGACAGCTGCCATGGGCAAGAAGAAAATGGCCAAGAGGTCAAAGATCAAGTCCTTTGTGAAAGTTTATAACTATAATCACTTCATGCCCACAAGGTACTCTGTGGACATCCTCTTGGACAAAACAGTTGTCAACAAGGATGTCTTTAGAGACTCAGCCCTGAAACTTAAGGCCAGGCGGGAGGCCAAGGTCAAGTTTGAGGAAAGATACAAGACAGGGAAAAACAAATGGTTTTTTCAGAAGCTTCTCTTTTAGGTATATTTTTGTTCCCATGATGAAAAAACAAACGACAACAACAAAAAACAAAACAAAACAAAACAAAAAAGAACCGATCTCAAAAATCTCATCATTTTTGACAAACAATCATCACAAAGAATGAGGCAGAATTTCAAAATGTTGATGGAAGAAACAACAGGTTAGCAGAGCATGATATGGGAGCTCATAGAGATGAACCAGCAGCTTAAAAGTGAACTTCGGCTAGAACAGAACTGAGTGGCACACCAGGAACATCAAGCCAATGACCTGGAGCAGATTATGGACAGCATGAAATCCAAAACCGGTGAATTAGAAGATGAGTCACTAAACAGGATTTGCCAGCAACAAAAAAGAATAAAATACCTTCAAAAGGAGCATAAACTGTTACAGATGAAATGCCAGCACTATAAGAAAAACTGAATGGAGCAAGAAGAGACCACTGCTTCCTTTCAGAAGCATATCTACAGATTAACCAAAGAGGAAGAAGAGCGTTTGCCCATCTCTGCAAGAGAGTTCCTCACACAGTCTTGGATAAACAATTGCTTTGTCTAATTGATTACTATGAATCTAAACTTCAAAAATCCCATACACAAAGGCAGTATAAGAAAGATGATAGTCAGTCAGAAGAAAAAGACTACAGAAACCTGGATGCCTCACCAAGTTATAAAAGCCTTCTGATGTTACAGAATCAACTCAAGGAATCAAAATCCAAGATTGACACACTTTTAGGTGAGAAGCTGAGCCTCCAAAAGGATCTGGAAAACAGGCCCACAGAACATGAATTAAGACAACAACAGGCGAAGAAACTGGAAAAAGCCCTTAAGAAAAGCATCAAATTATAAGAGATTATTGGTCAAAAAAAGGCTGATGACATGGAGGAAAAAGATGAGTGCCCCCAAACACAGCCATCAACAGGCTCTAATTGACCAGAGATACTTTCAGGTGCTGTGCAGCATCAATTCAATTATTCACAATCTTCAAGTTCCGGTAATTATTTATAAACAGAGCAAGGGAGGAGCCCAAAACTTCAATAAAGATATTGTTCAAGATTGTGGATTTGAACATCTCATTCCTATAATAGAAATGTGGGCAGATGAACTGGCATCCTTAAAGGGTTTGTATAAATCCTTAAAAACACTGTCTGCAGAACTGGTACCTTGGCATCTCTAAAGAAACCGAATGAAAATGAAGGTGTAAAAGTCAAAGATCAGTTATAGATACCATGTTGGAAGAGGTTGGAAATGAGAAGGAGAGCAGCAACATGCCAAACTTTCAAACTTTGCAAGCTATTGTTTCTCACTTCCAAAAGCTATTTGATGTGCAGTCTTTAAATGGAGTCTACCCTCAATGAATGAAGTGTGAGAAACTCTGTGAGAAACCTCCAGGAGCTCTAAGAATTAGACAGTTCATCCTCATTGTGTGTAGTGTTCAGCACAGTTGGAAAACTGTGTACGATAATTAATGAGGATGTGAATAAGGAGGTTAAACAAGTATTAGGACCTGAAGACCTACAAAGCATTATCAACAAATTAGAAGAACATGAGGAGTTTTTTCCAGCATTTCAAGAGTTTGGTCTTAGAAATTGATGACTTGGATGCCATTGTACCTGTAGTAAAGAAATTAAAAGTATTTTCATACTGAAAACAAATCAAATCACTTTTACTGTGTAAATTGTATTCTTAACATTTTAAGTATTTGAAAGGACTGATCCTGAGGCAAGATTCTAAAATGTATCAGTTCTCAGAATTCATCCTCTTACTATTGGTTCATTCTCAATCCGTATAATTTTTATTTTTTGATTATTAATAGAAAATAATGGTTAAGTTGTTAAAATATTAAATTAACTTTAGATTTCTTAATCATTTCCTAAGTAATGCTTGAATGTTTTAAAATGTAATAGTTATTTTAAGGAAGAGATTGTATATAATAAAAGAGACTCAGGGAGAGATTGCAAATTATAGAAAGTTGTATTTAAGTTCAAGGTTTAATGACCTTTTGGTCAGAGAAAAAAGAATTCCAATTGCTTTCTAAACCCAACCAATAGGAAGCACTACTTTCCAGGCAAAGATTAATGGACATATTCTATTAAGATACCTTTCAAAGCAGAAAGAAAAGATTTTGTCTTTGTATTAAGATAGGAAGTTAATCATGAGGTAAAATAGGTGATTAGGTAGACATCTTTTAGAGAAAATGTGTCTTTATTTGCAATACTGATGTAATGCACTTTTATAAATAAATAAAATCACAAATAAAATTTTTGTAAAGAATTTCCCAAAAAGACTAATATGTATGAGCATGTTGTAGGTATGTGATCCAAATAAACTATCATTCAAACTTGATTTCTCATCATGTACACAATCACCCTAAAACTCAATCTCTTGTTTATTGAAACTGGATTCATGTAATAAATCTGGAGTTACCCTGTTTTCAAATATACTCCATTACCTGTATTATGTCTTGCAATATATCCAAGTGCCCAGGCTGCAGCCTCCTTGACTCCAGGGTCAAAATCCTCCAAGCATATCACCAGTGTGTCCAGAGCTCCACAGTCAACGATGGCCTGGGCTAGCTGCGGAGAATGTTTACCAACTGCTCTCAGCACAAAGGCAGCTGCTTTCTTGTAGAAACGCTATCAGGAAAAAAAAAAAAAAAAAAAAAAAAAAAAAGAACAGACCAAAACAGCTTAAAAATTAACATTAAGGAAGCTCAAGAGATCTGAAATACAAAAGATAAATCTTAACCTGAAAAATCACTTTGATGCTTTGAAATTCCTCCATTGCTCCTCTTTGGTAAACTGAAAATAAGGTATGTTTAAAATGACATTTTCAATTGTCTTACACTCAAGTATGCATTTGAAAACTGTAAAAATTAAATATAAACATAATTATTTCCATAATTTTACAAAGTAATGAGATTTCATGATAGTGAAGGTATTATTTAACTCATGGGAGCACTTAGATTGTTCAATATTTCTCTGTACTCTCTGCCAATTAATTCATTTCCCTTACTTGCCTTCAGTCTCTAAGCATGGCAGTACTTTGGTGACCTCAACTAATTTTCCTGGAATCCCAAGTTATCCTGAAATAACAATCATGTTTCAGGATGT
This sequence comes from Onychomys torridus, assembly GCF_903995425.1. Classification (NCBI taxonomy): domain Eukaryota; kingdom Metazoa; phylum Chordata; class Mammalia; order Rodentia; family Cricetidae; genus Onychomys; species Onychomys torridus. The sequence goes on from NC_050450.1 coordinate 4,200,160, forward strand.
TCTTAGCAGATACCACATAAACATAAAGGTAAAATAGTCATATATTTTAATTTTCTCCTGATAAGGAAATAGGCTAAACAGTAGAATATAAGTTATTTGATCCTCTTAGAAATGTGTTTTCTAGACACAGCAATGCAGTTGCATATATGAACCTGTGTGCATGAAGGTCCTTGTGCCCAGAGATCTCCAGAGAAACCAGGAACATTAAGCACACATGATTGTCCTCTCAAAGGAAAGAGCATGTAACTTTTTATCCAATGCAAAAGGCTGGGAATTGGAGGAGATTAACAGCCTAGTGATCTGTGTTATCCAAAGGGCCAGGCTATATCAAGCTCCTACAACCAGGACTGTGGCTAATAGCCTAAGTGACCTCTATGCTGTCTATTCTATGATTGATATCCTTCCCATGCCATACATATCCTTACCTAGGCCCTTAAGCTAAATACATGTAGCCTATCTCTAGAACCCATCTTCATAGAAGAAATGACACAAACTTTGAGTTTCAATATAAGTATGTCTCCTTGCACACCAGGGATTGTATTGCACGAGGAAATTTTTTTTCCAAATTGTGCTGTGTTTAAATATTCCAGCAATATACCCCTTGGCATCAGACTCTCTATGTGATCTAGTCTAAGTTGTGCTGAACAGAGTTTTCATTTTCACCTCTTCAAGGTTCATTTCCCTGCCAACTTTGGTGCCTATAGAGACCCCTGTAACTGGCACCAGATGTGGGGAGTACAACCTCAGGAAAAGACAAGAAAAGATTTCTTTGAAAATAATTAGGGGTGCAGAAAACTCAAGTCTCTCACTGTTAGGATCTGAGACCTTAAGTGAAAAAGTGGGATCAACCTGGGTTCCTCTCAGTCCTTTTCAACAAATCATTTTGTACAATTATTGAAATGTTTGTTAATATTCACAAAAACAAAATAATTCAGAGCTATAGCTCTGCAATTTTATATGCATAGGAAATAATGAAAAAGTGCCCATGAAAGGGAACATAAAATCTTTGTCAGTTATTTTTATAAAATGGAGAAAAGGAAAATTTTTTTTCTGGACACATCTTGGCAGGGTAGGCAGAATGGACTCTGCAACCATTAGACTTACAGGCCAATCACACACTTTGGGGACTTGAGTCCTGCATGATCTGATTGGAATTCAAAACTCTGTGGTTGCTTGCTGTCTGTCAGCCCTTTCCACACAGGACCCACCAGGCAGAGTGGCCACACCTGAGTTCCTAGGAATGTTGGGCAGAGCTCCACCACCTGCAGCATGAGCTAGCTTGGCACCCCAGAGCTTAGATTTGTTTATTTATTTTTTGTTTATTTGCCCTCACATTGGCAGTTACTTAATATAGATTGATCAGTGGTCTCTTCATGGGGAAAAAAAAAAAAACACATTAAAACAAGCCCAATGTCTAGTACAGGAACAATTGCAGCTAGTATGTAAAGCTCTTATGCCAACGCTAGTTACATTTCCTGGGGTATTGGTCATTCAGTATAGGGAAGACATTCTCCTCTTCTGCTCATCAAATCAATGCTTAAGTGAGTGCTTGACTTTCATGGTAAATAAACTAAAGGATCAAACTTTTAAATTTCATGCCATGTCAGATTGTGTATGCTCTTATTTGCCCATCACTACTAAGAATTTGGCTGTGTTCTTTAGTTGCTTTCTAGAGACTCTTGGTTAAATTCTATGAGAAATGTAACACCTGAAGTAGAACGGGTTATTAGCTCATTATATAAAGCTACTGCACAGTAGCTTACAAAATTAATCTCTTCCTTTCTTCTCAATTATAGAAATTTATACATGTCACAATTCTCCACATGATCTGTAACTCCTTATTTAGAAAAAAACGTATGAAGGGACACTAGCCCACTCAAGCATGTGGCTCTGGCAGGCCTTGCCCTTTTCCCCATTCCCTCTGCTTTGCTGAAAACCATCAGATTATATTCCTGAAGCTAGTCCCAAGGTCTGTCCCCTTATTTGGTCACTTACTCCTCCTGAGACTGACTACCAAGGTCCAGCTACCAAAGTACTGAAGTCCAGGAATCAAAAGGCCCTGTGGCTCACATAATTAGCATGCCCAATTAAAATTAGACACCTCAACAGGCAGTGGTGGCGCATGCCTTTAATCCCAGCACTCAGGAGGCAGAGCCAGGCAGCTCTCTGTGAATTTGAGGCCAGCCCGGGCTACAAAGTGAGTTCCAGGAAAGGCGTAAAGCTACACAGAGAAACCCTATCTCAGGGGAAAAAAAAAAAATTAGACACCTCATCCTAACCCTTGTACCTACATGAACTGCCATTTTCCTACATGCTGCATCTGTCTCCTCTCTATCCAGAGGCAACCCTTTGTCCCTCCAGGACAGATACTCCTGCCTGGTTTCCCTTGTTCCCTTCCCCTTTTCCCTCATCCTCTGTCTTCTGTCTTTGTCTCTTATTTCCTGCCCTCTGTCTCTCTGGGGCAAATAAATCTCCTTTGTGTGGTGAACTTGGTCCTGGGGGTCTTGGACCAATACTTTTCCTTTCAACTTATAGACTTAATAATGATAGAAGGACACATCTTTAAAACTTACAGGTAAAGAGACTATAAAAACTATTGTGCCATTAAATAAAATGCAGGTTAATTATTTGTTCCATGTTGACAATATTTGGCACATTGCATTAACATGTTGCTCAGGACCTAATCATTATCCAACATAATCCCCTCTTAAAATTTTTTGAAGATACCTCATAGGTACTGACTAAAATTACATCTAAAAATGTTATAACAATTTCTTTTGATGCTTGAATAGATGGCTCTTCAAATGGATAAAGAGCTTATGTTTTATATACAAATTCCACACCCTCAAAAAAGGCTGTACCCGCCAGGCCCCAGGTGGAGCTCCAGGTGTCCAACTGTCGAGAAAGAGGAGGGTCTGCAAGAGTGTGAATTGTTGAATCCAAGACTGCAAAAAGCACAGGGACAAATAGCCAAACGAATGGAAGCACATGAATTATGAACCAAAGGCTGTGGAGCCCCCAGCTGGATCAGGCCCTCTGGATAAGTGAGACCATTGAATAGCTTGATCTGTTTGGGAGGCATCCAGTCTGTGGGACCCGGATCTGTCCTTAGTGCATGAGCTGGGTGTTTGAAACCTTGGGCTTACACAGGGACACTTTGCTCAGTCTGGAAGGAGGTGACAGGACCTGCCTGTACTGAATCCACCAGGTTTAAATGAATCCCCAGGGGTGCCTTGATCCTGGAGGACATGGGAATGGAGGGGAGGGGCTGGGGGGAAGGTGGGAGTAGGGGCAGGAGGGGGAGGACAGGGGAACCCATGGCTGATGTATAAAATTTAAAACACATAATAATAAAGAAAAAAATTATTTATTAAAAAAAAGGCTGTACCCATCCCTAATTGTACACCTCAACAATGAAAACTTACCATAGTCAATCAGCTTTTATTAGGTTTTTCTCAGCCTTTGACTATTTTAACTGACTCTGCTGTTTATTTAAATTTGGATGACAGTTTATTGGACAGACTAAGAAAGAATCAGTCTTCCAGTCATAATGGAAGCTTTGGAAACCCAATTTGTACAGCTTCAGCACAAATGGTTATCCTGCAGGAAGGTTGAGGCTCAACATTGAACTCATCTATAAATTAGCACATGAAGGATGGAGGTGCGCTGAGTATGGAAACGAGCCTAGACTGCGAGAAAAGGAATGCTGCGGGAGTGTCGCGGATGCAGAAAGGAGCAGTGGAAGAAACGTTTGGAATGAGGTCCTCCAGGGTGGAGGCAGTAACAGAAAGCTGCAACAGTTGGGACACAGTAGTCAGAGACAGACAGGGAAGAAGAGATGGGAATGCAAGCAAGGCTTAGTATGCTCCTTCAGCTAAGTTTCTTTGCTTTAAAAAGGAAGAGGATAAATTAAAAAATAAATCGATCCAATCTTATTAAAACATGACAGTAATACTGACCTGCTGGCACCTCCATCTCTAGAAAAGACTACCAGGAAAAACCTGCCTAAGAGGGAAGCCAGGAACATCTGTGGCTGTTATTGGTAAAAGGCAGCAGCTATGACACTTTAGACCTACTGAGCCCTCTGCTTATTAGTAGATCTTTCCTTTAGACTAATGAGACCATGGCAGGTCTCTAAGATATTTATAATTGGGATGATTTTTATATGATAATATACTAAAGTTAACAAAAACTGACTTCAAGATGTATGTCTAACCACTTATATCTTTGCTAACAAACCAGGCTTCTAAATTCTTAAATAAGAAACAATATATGTTTGATAAATAAGGCATATTTAATAAGATCTGTAAATTCATTCCTAAGGTCTATTCACACTATCAGAAACTGACCTAAAGATAAATGTCTAGCTACTTTTTCTTTGCAGATGTATTTATGGTTTAAAGTTTTATTCTGATGCCAAGGGACTTTCAATTCAATTTTTAAGGTTCAAACTTAACAGAGATAAGATCTAGTACAGAGATAAAATCCTAGTCTATAGTGAAATCTGGTGTCCTCTTCTGGCTTGCAGACATGCATGCAGGCAGAACACTGTATGCATAATAAATAAATAAATCTTTTTTTAAAAGAGCTAGTAATTTTTGTAAACTATTCAAAATAATTTGGTCTTCATTTATCATGTTATTCCTTCTTCTCCCTTTCTGTTCTTGATCCAGCTGGGATCTCCTGCTCCCCTTAGTTTTCTTTCCCCCAAATCTTGCCCTTCATTTCTCCCACTGTCATCCAGGTTGTTCATGTAGATCTCATCCATTTCTCTATCATTGAGCAATCCCTGTGTCTTTCCTAGGGTCCCGTTTTCTAGGTAGCCTCCCTGGAGCTGTGTAGCAGTCTAGTCATCTTTGTTTTACATCTAGTATCCTCCTATGAGTGAGTACATACCATGGTTGTCCTTCTGAGTCTGGGTTACCTCACTCAGGATGATTTTTTCTAGATCCATCCATTTGCCTGCAAACCTCATGATGTCATTGTTTTTCTCTGCTGAGTAGTACTCCATTGTGTATATGTACCATATTTTCTTTATCCATTCTTCAGTTGAAGGGCATCTAGGTTGTTTCCAGGTTCTGGCTATTGCAAACAGTGCTGATATGAACATAGCTGAGCAAATGCTCTTGAGGTATGATTGAGCATTCCTTGGGTATATGCCCAAGAGTGCTACAGCTGGATCTTGGGGGAGATTGATTCCCAATTTTCTAAGGAAGCGCCATATTGATTTCCAAAGTGGCTGTACAAGCTTGCATTCCCACCAGCAGTGTAGTAGAGTTCCCCTTGCTCCACATCCTCTCCAGCATAAATGAAGACCACATGAGAACAGGAATAGGCAGAGTGCTGGAGAGGTCCCCAGAAATCCACAATGATATATCCTCTGTAGTCTGCTGGCAATGGTCGAGAAAAAGCCTGATCTGACCTAGTCTGGTGATCAGATGGCCAAACACCCTAACAGTCATGCTGGAACTCTCATCCAATGACTGATGGAAGTGGATGCAGAGATCCTCAGCCAGGCCCCAGGTGGAGCTCCAGGTGTCCAATTGTCGAGAAAGAGGACGGACTGTAAGAGTGTGAATTGTTGAGACCAAGATTGCAAAAAGCACAGGGACAAATAGCCAAATAAATGGAAGCACATGAATTATGAACCAAAGGCTATGGAGCCCCCAGCTGGATCAGCCTGGAAGGAGGGGACTGGACCTGCCTATACCGAATCCACCAGGTTGAACTGAATCCCTAGGGGAATCTTGGCCCTGGAGGAGATGGGAATGGAGGGGAGGGTATGGGGGGAAGGTGGGGTTGGGAGCGGGAGGGGGGAGGATAGGGGAACCCATGGCTGATGTGTAAAATTAAAACACAAATATAATAATGAAAAAAAGAAAAAAATTTAGCCATACAAGTTAATGGTCAGTCACCTTATAAATGACCACATCCTTTAATGTGCTCAAAACTATGCATTTAGTCATGCTAAGTACCAATGTAATTAAATTACAAACACAAGCTTTATTTAGCCTTCTGCATATGCTGTGAAGTTAAACCTAAAGCAAGTGAATAAAAATGAGTAAACTTCATTTCAAAGCAGGTATACAGCAGAGATGGCTGTCTGGTCAATTAAACATGCATCCAGTGATATGCTCACAATATTAGCAAAATAAGAAATTTTACCTTGTCATTTATGTAAAAAAAAAAAATGGAGGTTTTTTTTTCTCATTTCAAGCCTTTTAGGGGATGAAAAACCAAACCACTTTTATATTTGTGATTACTAAAATCTCATTTTGAAAGTTAATATTTTTGTACAACATAATAAAAATTTTTTAGATGACAACATAAACAGGTTTGGGATGGATTTTGAAAGGAAAATTGGAGTATATTAGAAGTTTTTAAAAACATTTCTTCTAAATAATATGGTAAACATGGAAGGTGAACATAATTGCATGCTACTCAAATTTACTTAGAGGCCAAAAAAAGAGCTGAACCAAGAATACAATCAGTAAAAGTTAGATTATTTACAAGTTTTCACCTAAAATTACTTTTAGTACAGCCTGAGAATCTGTTATATCTAACTATCTACTGAATCTAGTAAGACTAAGCCTTCCACAGAGTTCTTCCTCCATGAAACTGCTGTGCATTACTATCGTTCACACTTTTGCTTCATTTACAGTATCAGCTGGATATAAATGTTCATGCTTACATGAGAAAATCCAATTGCTTTCTCCTTCAGGATTTTCTGTGATTATTTCTCAGGTACTTCTGAATATCTTGTTACCTAATGGGGAAGTCTTATTAATAGCTCAAAATTAAAATTGCCTTAAACTTCAAAGATCCCCAAACTTAAGTCAAAAGCCTGAAGTTTGCATTTCTGAAGGTTAATGACCACTGTTAATTTAATAGGTCCTATTAGTTTTTAGTTTCATGCTTGCCCTGGGTCTGATGAGTGATGAGACTCTGGCAAGTGAAACAGTTAGAGGCAGCTCACCAGAGCCTGTCCTCTGTAAAAGGCATCATTTGTACAGTAGCCCAAGCTCCTAACACATAGTTAGTAGTGAATGGAGAGCAGCTCGACATCTGGAACCATGGCAGTCTGTGTATTGGACCTTCTCTGCTGTGAGGAAGGTAAAGATCTGTGCTCAGAGTGCACTACTGGCTTGTACAATGCCTATCTATAACTAGTCAGCTAGTGATCATAGCCCCAGGCATGATTCAGGACCCTGGAAACTTCAGAGAAAGACCACTGTACCATCTAGAACTTAACTTTGTCAAATATCTCTTTATCCATTTCTTTTCTGGAATTCTCATTACAACTAAATACTAATAGTGGTCCTACTTATGCTAGCAAATGATCTGAGTAAATTTAATATTAACCATGTTACTGAAATCCCTTACTATCCACAGGGTCGAGATATTGTGGAATGACACCATCAAGTGCTTGATTGTCAATTTTAAAAACTAAAAAGGGGATACTTAGACACACTTAAATCCTCACATACTATGCTACATTCAGTTATGATAACTTTAAATTTTTTTTTAATTTCCCATTAAAGGATAATGCTTTTTCTGCAGCCCAAAAACATTTGTCCTAAAGGAGAAAAAACTAAAGTAAATGCTAAATAAAAAGAAAGAGTCTGATGTTCCTCTAACATTTAGGAGAGGTTATGTTTGTGTCTTTACAGAAAATGAACAAAATCCCACATGGCTCCTGATCTAATGCCAGGACCTCCAGAAACCATTGAACAAATGAACCATCTGAGCGGAGATGACAAATCAGTCAAAAGAAGACATCCCAAGAGGAAGAGTAAGCAGACAACTTAGGGAGACTCAGGACTTTAACTCATCAGTCTGTAACACTGGGGAACAGCAAGGCCTCTATAGTACTGACCCAAAAACGATGCTGCTATGTCTGAGCTCACAGCAGTAGAGACAGTATGTATAAGACTTGTGCAAGATTGACACTGACAAATCTAGCATTGAGAGGAGAGGTGGGCATGAAGTCCCACCCTAGCCAAGGAGCAACGGATGGCTGCTGGGAGAAGGAGGGTCAGTTGTTTTTGGGAGATTCACCACACTCTATTGAAAGCCACACATTCATGAGTATATGACCATCACAAAGTGGACTTAATTCTTTTGAAGAAGACATAGATACTACAATATGAGGTGAAAAACATTGAAAACAAATAACCATTATATGTATTTTAAATATTGCTTCATATTTATAATATGTCTCACATATAAATTTTATTTTATTGAAGAATGAAAATTTGAATATAAACCATGGAGTAAATGGTTACTCTTCAAATATATTATACATATATCTAATATATGTATATAATATGTGAGAATTAAAAATAAATATACAGGAAATATTTGACTATAATATTATTATTTCAAGGTTAAAAATGGTATACTTATCATCATATAAAACTTTTTAATAAAACCCAAATAATGTACTTTAGCCAATTTTGAGTTTTTAATAGTGACTATGAAAAAGTGGCTACATGACCCCAACACCTGCTTTGAAAGCCTTTTCTTTATGTAGAAAAAAAACAATAAAAATATAAACCACAAGAGGTAAATATACCACCATATTTAATCAAGATGTATCTACAACTCAGCATATGTCTCTAATACTATATGTGTTTTACTGTGGTATATTTTCTTCAATTTGTTAAGTTATGACACAACTTGATTTCTACTCATTTATTATAAATATGATTTGCAGCCCCAGTTGCAGGCCAGCAGGCAAGACTCCTGCATGCAGGCCTGACCACCACCACCCTTCATTAGACCCAGTAATCTACAAGCCCTACTCTGACTCCCAAATCCACTCATCCCCCAAGACCTCAGCAGCTTCATGAGACACAGACTCTACCAGCTCTGATTGGACCAACAGGTGAGTAGCTGTTCTCCCAGCCGACCAGCCCAGTCTCTAGGCCCTATACCCAGGGGCACAACCTGTGCCCTCTGACCCCTACACATTGCAGCCCAGGTTGCAGTTCAATAGGCAAGACCCCTGCAGGCAGACCTTCTCACCACCACCCCCATTGGGCCCTGCAATCTACAAGTCCCACTACAATCCCAAACCTACCCATCCCCCTAGGACCCTATCAGCTCCCTGAGGCAGGGAAAAAACACTACAAGTGCTACTTAGACAAAAAGCAACTTCCAGAGACACAGACACCACTTGCAACAATTGGAGGAAGAGATGGGGAGAAGTCAGTGCAAGAATACATTCAACAACATAACAAGCAATATGGCATCACCAAAACCTAGCAATTCTGCAACAGGAATACCTGAATATCCCAACATAAAAGAAGAAGGAAAACAACCTTTAAAATGACTTTATGAAGATGAAAGAGGCCTTTAAAGATGAAATGAAAAATCCCCCCTTAAAGAAATCCAGGAAAGACAAACAAAAAATTGGAATAAATCTCTTAAAGAAAAAACAATCAAATGAGTGATGGTAACATTTTGAAAAAGGTACAAAAAAGAAGACAAACCAAGGGAATGCTAAAAATGAAAATCTAAGCAAATGAACAGAAATTACAGATGCAAGCATAACAGAATGCAAGAGATGGAAGAGATAATCTCTGGAATTGAAGATACCATAGAAGAAATAGATTCATCAGTCAAAGAAAACATTAAAGCCAACAAAGTAAAAAGACAAAATGTTCAAGAAATCTGGGACACCATGAAAGGACCAAACCTAAGAATAATAGGGATAGAAGGAGAAAAATACCAGCTCAAAGGCACAGAAAATATATTCAACAAAATTATAGAAGAAAACTTTCCCAATCTAAAGAAGGAAATGCCAATGAAGGTATAATAAGCTTACAAAACACTAAATAGACTGGACACAAAAAAAAGTCAGCTTGCCACATAATAATCAAACCATTAAACATACAGAATAAAGAAAGAGCCGGCAGGATGTGGGGGGAATAAAGAAAGAATATTAAGAGCTGCAAAGGAAAAGGGCCAAGTAACATATAAAGACAAACCCATCAAAATAATACCCAATTTCTCAATGGAGACTCTGAAAGCCAGAAGGTCCTGGACAGACATTCTGCAGACACTAAGAGACCATGGGGTTTGGGGATTTAGCTCAGTGGTAGAGTGCTTGCCTAGCAAGCACAAGGCCCTGAGTTCGATCCTCAGCTCAAAAAAGAAAAAAGAGAGAGACCATGGATGACAGCCCAAACTACTATAACCAGCAAAACTCTCAATCACCGTAGATAGAGTAAAACTAGATTAAACAATACCTATGCACAAATCCAACCCTACAGAAAGCACTAATAAATTTTTAACCCAAGGAACTTAGATGCACCCATGAAAACACAGGCAATAGATAATCCCACACCAACAAATACCAAAGAAGGGAAACATACACATTACCACCAAAAAATAATAATAATAATAACAGGAATTAATAATCACTGGTCATTAATATCCCTTAATATGAATGAACTCAATTTGCCTATAGAAAGACACAGGCTAACAGAATGGATACAAAAACAGGATCCATCCTTCTGCTTCGTACAAGAAACACACCTCAACATCAAAGACAGACACTACTACCTCAGAGTAAAGGGTTGGGAAAAGATATTCCAATCAAATGGACTTAAAAAGCAAGCTGGTGTAGCTAAACTAATATCTAACAAAATAGACTTCAAACTAAAATTAATCAAAAAAGATTGAGAAGGACAATACATATTCATCACATGAAAAATCCATCAGGATGAAGTCTCAATTCTGAACATTTATGGCCCAAATACAAGGGCAACAACATATGAAAAAGAAACATTACTAAAGCTTAAATTGCACATCAAATCCCACACACTAATAGTGAGAGACTTCAACACCCCACTCTCACCAATGGACAGGTCGCCAGACAGAAACTTAACAGAGAAATAAGGAAACTAACAGATATAATGACTCAAATTGACTTAATAGACATCTACAGAACATTCCACCCAAATAGAAAAGAATATATCTTCTTCTCAGCACCCCATGGAATCTTCTCTAAAATTGACCACATGCTTGTTCAGAAAGCAAATGTCAACAGATACAATAACATAGGAATGGCCTCCTGTATTTTATCAGACCACCATGGCTTAAAGTCAGAATTCAACAACAGCACAAATTACAGAGAGCCTACAAACTTAGGGAAACTGAATAATGCTCAATTGAATCACCACTGGGTCAAGGAAAAAATAAAGAAAGAAATTAAAGACTTCTGAGAATTCAATGAAAATTAATATACAACATAACCAAACTTATGGAACACTATGGAAGCAGTGCTAAGAGGAAAATTCATAGCACTAAATGCCCACATAGAGAAATTACAGAAATCTCACATAAGTGACTTAATAGTACACCTGAAAGCTCTAGAACAAAAAGAAGCAAACTTACCCAGAAGTAATAGACACCAGGAAATAAATTGAGGGCTGAAATCAATAAAAATAGAAACAAAGAGAACAATACAAAGAATCAATGAAACAAAGATTTGGTTGTTTGAGAAAATCAACAAGATAGACAAGCCCTTATCCAAACTAACCAAAAGCAGAGAGAGAGAATATCCAAATTAACAAAATCAGAAACAAAAAGGGAGACATAACAACAGATAATGAGGAAATCCAGAGAATCATCAAGTCATACTTCAAAAACCTATACTCCACAAAAGTGGAATATCTAAAAGAAATACACAATTTTCTGGATAGGTACCACTTATGAAAATTAAGTCAAGACCAGATAAACAATTTAAATAGGCCTATAACTCCTAATGAAATAAAAGTAGTCATTAAAAGTCTCCCAACCAGCTGGGCAGTGGTGGCACATGCCTTTAATCCCAGCACTCAGAAGCAGAGGCAGGTGGATCTGTGTGAGTTCGAGACCAGCCAGGGCTACAGAGTGAGTTCCAGAAAAAGCACAAAGCTACACAGAGAAACCCTGTCTCAAAAATTTAAAAAAAAAAGTCTCCCAACCAAAAAAGCCCAGGACCAAATGGTTTCAGCAAAGAGTTCTACTAGATTTTCAAAAAAAAGCTAATACCAATAGTCTTCAAACTGTTCCACATAATATAAACAGAATAAACATTGCCAAACTCTTTCTATGAGGCTACAATTACCCTGATACCTAAAGCACACAAAGATGCAACAAAGAAACAAAGAAAGAGAATAACAGACGAGTCTCCCTCATGAACATTGATGCAAAAATATTCAATAAAATACTGGCAAACCAAATCCAAAAACACATTAAAAAAATTATCCACCATGACTAAGTAGGCTTCATCCCAGGGATGCAAGGATGGTTCAACATACAAAAATCTGTCAATGTAATACACCATATAAACAAACTGAAAGAAAAAAACCGACATGATCATCTCATTAGATGCTGAAAAAGCCTTTGACAAAATGCAACACCCCTTCATGATAAAGGTGTTGGAGAGATCAGGAATACAAGGAACATAACTAAACATAATAAAGGTAATTTACAGCAAGCCAACAGTCAACATCAAATTAAATGGAGAGAAACTCAAAGTGATTTCACTAAAATCAGGAACAAGACAAGGCTGTCAACTCCCCATATCTAGTCAATATAGCACTTTTGTTTGTTTGTTTGTTTTTTCCAGACAAATTTTCTCTGTGTAGCTTTGCACCTTTCCTGGATTTTGCTCTGTAGACCAGGCTGGCCTTGAACTCACAAAGACCTGCCAGCCTCTGCCTCCCAAGTGCTGGGATTAAAGGTGTGTACCACCACTGCCCGGCCTCAATATAGTACTTTTAAGTTCTAACTAGAGCAATAAGACAACAAAAAGAGATCAAGAGGTTAAAAATTGAAAAGGAAGAAGTCAAACTTTCCTTATTTGCAGATGATCTACATAAGTTACCCCAAAAATTCTACCAAAGAACTCCTACAACTGATAAACTCCTTCAGTAAGGTGGCAGGATACAAGATTAACTCAAAATAAAAAAAAGTAACCCTCCTACATACAAATGATAAATGAACTGAGAAAGAAATCACAGAAACATCACCCTTTACAATAGCCACAAATAATATAAAATACCTTGGAGTAACTCTAAGCAAGTGAAAGACCTGGATGGCAAGAACATTAAGTCCTTGAAGAAAGAAATTGAAGAAGATATCAGAAAATGGAAAGATCTACCATGCTCATGGATAGGTAGAACCAACATAATAAAAAATGAGAATCTTACCAAAAGCAATCTACAGATTCAATGTAATCCCCATCAAAATCCCATCACAATTCTTCACAGACCTTGAAAGAACAATATTCAACTTCATATGGGAAAACAAAAACCAAAGGATAGCTAAAAGAATCTTATACAATAACCTCTGGAGGCATCACCATCCCTGACATCAAGCTCTACTATAGAGCTATAGTAATATAAACAGCTTGATATTAACATAAAAACTGACATGTGGACCAATGGAATCAAATCGAAGACCCCAAAATTAACCCTCATATCTATGAACACCTGATTTTTGACAAAGAAGTCAAAACTCTACAATGGAAAAAGAAAGCATCTTCAGCAAATGGTGCTGGCATAACTGGATGTCAACATGTAGAAGATTGCATATAGATCCATATCAGTCACCATGCACAAAATTCAAGTCTAAGTTGATCAAATAACTTAACATAAATCCAGCTACACTGAATCTGATAGAGTAGAAAATAACCTAGAATGTATTGGCAAAGGAGACTACTTCCTAAACATAACACCAGTAGCACAGACACTAAGAGCAACAATTAATAAATGGGACCTCCTGAAACTGAGAAACTTCTGTCAGACAAAGGACATGGTAAATAAGACAAAATGATAGCCTACAGAATGGGAAAAGATCTTCACCAACCCCACATCTGACAGAGGGCTGATCTCCAAAATATATAAAGAACTCGAGAAACTAGACATCAAAATACCAAACAATCCACTTAAAAAATGGGCTACAGATCTAAACAGAATTCTCAACAGAAGAATGTCAAATGGCTGAAAGACTTTTAAGGAATTGCTCAAAATCCTTAGTCATCAGGGAAATGCAAATAAAAACAACTCTGAGACACCATCTTACACCAGTCAAAATGGCTAAGACCAAAAACACTGAAGACAGCTTATGTTGGAAAGGATGTAGAGCAAGGGGAACACTCCTCCACTGTTGGTGGTAGTGAAAACTTGTACATTCACTTTGGAAATCAGTATGGTGACTTCCCAGAAAATTGGGAATCAATCTATCTCAAGACCCAATGATTCCACTCTTGGGCATATACCCAAGTGATGCTCAATCATACCACAAGGACACTTGCTCAACTATGTTCATAGCAGCATTATTCATAATAGCCAGAATCTGGAAGCAAACTGGAGGCCCCTCAACCAAAGAATGGATAAAGAAAATGTGGTACATATACACGATGAAATTGTACTCAGCTGTGAAAAACAAGGATATCATAAAATTTGCATGCAAATGAATGGAAATAGAAAAAATCATCCTGAGTGAGGTAATCCAGACCTAGGAAGACAAACATGGTATGTACTCACTCATAAATGGATACTAGATGTAAAGCAAAGGATAACTAGACTATAACCCACAGCTCCAGAGAAGCTAAGAAATAAGGATGACCCTAAGGGGGACACATGGACCACCTTGGGAAGGGAAAACAGATGAGGTTTCCATGAGCAAATTGAGGAAAAGGGGATCAGCCAAAGAGGGGAGGGGATGGGGGATGAGAACATGAGGGAATGGGATGGACGAGCTGGGAGAGGGATAGAGTGGGAGAACAATGAAAAAGATATCTCCATAAAGGGTTAGGGGAAAACACGATGTGTGGAGACCCAAATTACTCAGGGTCTGAGAATCTGAGCTTGCTTTACCCAGCAAGGCTGCATAAAGGGATGATTTGACCACAGGCATGGTTACCAGGTGTTTGGAAGGGTCTACACTTGTTTGAGGTATGCTTTGATCTAGCAAGGGGGAGGTCTTTTGCCCTGCCCCTTGGCATTGTTATAAAAAGCTCTTTTAAATAAACAGAAAGGACCATTGGGTATTGACCCAGATCCTCCCAAAGCTATCCTGTGTTTCTGTCTTTCTCCTCTCCGTGATCTTTCTATCTAATATTTCTTTATTCCTCTCTCCTCCCCATAGGAACCCTAGAAAAGGTGGGGAGCTGGTCTCCCACAGAGGTGCCCAAACAGGGACTTGGGTGCAGAGGAAATAAGTGAGAGTAGGGACCACTGTGGAAGCAGTTGGGCATGTCTGGTTATGAAGTTTAAGGTGGTGGTATTTTATTCTTTGGGAGCAAAAACTGTATATAGATAAAGCAAAGTAAAGTTAGGCTGCAGCAGTACCTCTATCTGTCTCTGTCTCTGTCTGTTTTTCTGTTTCTCTCTCTCTTTATCTATTTAGTAAGTTAGGTTTAAAGTTTTGGTGAAGGTTGAGAAATATAAAGTAATTTAGGATAGAATAGGTTTCCCCAAGCACAGATGGGACCTGGGATGCACAAAGCAGCATCCAGGACCTAGCAACCACTGCAAACTTGGCAGTCTGAGCAGCTTCAGCAGCTTCAGAAAGCCAAGGTAGCAGAGTGTGAGTGGCTGCCCTACCCAGGTGTCAGGAACTGAGACCCTTGGGGCATTATTGCAGAGGCAGCAGACACTGAGAAAGCAGTTCAAGCAGAAGGGGTCTGCATAATTTCTGCCATGAAAAAGCCACAGTGAGGAGCAGCAATGGCTTGGAGAGTGCAGCAGAGACTTTGGACCCCCAGCAACCAGAGGTCCTAGTGTCCTGTCAGCCAGCAGCTTCCCTTGGGTCCTGTACCACCTCTATCACCAGGAGCCGGACTGGAGCTGAATGAAGGACATCCAGGAAAATGTGGGTAGAGAGCTGAGAGAGCAGCTGAAGGTTGAGTACAGGGTGCTGTGGTGGCTGTGCAAGACACAAAGCCTCCAGAAAGAGGAATGCCTGAAGGGAGCACACCAAAAGGGCCAGAGAATAGGTGCCTCTAAGTTTGAGTCCATTCCAGGGACACTGGGGTACCTGCAGAGGCCAGACAGCATCCTCAAAGGCAGAACTGCAGCAGAGGTGGTACAGGACCCAAGGGAAGCTGCTGGCTGACAGGACACTAAGGTAGTATGAGCCCTGGCATGGAGAGAGCAAAAGAGAATTTGGAATCCTCCCTGAAATGAAAAGAGCAGGGTCTGAGTCCCTAGCAGCAGCTGCAGCATCAGAACTCCAGGCTGAATGGCTGATATGTGCTGAAACTCATATTATCAGCAGAGTAAGGTGGAGCTGCCCTGAGGGCAGCAATCAGCACTGCAAGCAGGGCAGCCCACAGAGGTTGTTTTTGTTGTACATAATCTTACTATATTAAAGTTAAAACCTTCCCTTTTAATTAAACTAAGGGGGGAAATGCTGTAAAATAATCCTCTTGTACACTATAAAGATTTGTCACTCAAATTGGTTTAATAAAACACTGATTGGCCAGTAGACAGGCAGGAAGTAAAGGTGAGTGATCAAACTAAGAATGCTGGGAAAAAGAAAGGCAGAGTCAGGAAATGCCAGTTAGCTGCCAAGGAAGCAAGACATGTAGAAGATGAGGTAACAAGCCATGAACCATGTGGAAAAGCATAGATAAAGAAATATGGGTTAGTTTAAATGTAAGAGCTAGCTAGTAATAAGCCTGAGCCCTCAACCAAGCATTTATTGTTAATATAAGGCTATTAGTGATCATTTTAGAAGGCCAGGATAGAGAAAAATCTCCAGTTACACTTGATAACTATTTTTGTTGTGTGTAGTTTTACTATTTAAAGTTAAAACCTTTCATTTTTATTTAGACAAAAAGGAAAAATGTTGTGTAACATTAGTTTAAGATGTGTTACATTCATTTATGCTGTAGTATATTTGCTTAATGATGCAAAGATGCATTCTTTTATGTTGCATTTGTTTAAAACTGTAAAGTTGTGTTACTTTGCCTGCCTAAAACATCTGATTGGTCTAGTAGAGAGCAGAATGGTCAATAGCTAAGCAGAAGACAGAAATAGGTAGGGCTGGCATGCAGAGAGAATAAATAGGAGGAGAAATCTAGGAGAAAAGAATAAGGATTGAAAAAAGGAGAGGAGGAAGCCAGGGGCCGGCCACACAGCCACACAGCCAGCCATGGAATAAGAAGGAAAGAAAGATAGAAAAAAGAAAGATAAAAAACCCAGAGGCAAAGCATAGTTAAAGAGAAATGAGATAATTTAAGTTAGAAAAGCTGGCTAGAAACAAGCCAAGCTAAGGCTAGACATTCATAAGTAAGAATAAGTCTCTATGTATTTATTTGGGAGCTGGGTAGTGGCCCCCAAGGAGAAAAAAATCTGCAGAAAAGTTTAAAAAAAAAAAAAAAAAACCTGTTGGACTGCTGGAGGCATCACCACTACCATCCCTCATTTTAAGTTATACTATAGTACTATCATAAAAACATGGTACTGGCATAAAAGTAGATCCATTGATCATTGTAATATTGAGGACCTGGGAGCAGTCTACATACTTTTAGTAACATAAATTTTTACAACATCATGAACAAATGGTCCTGGTCAAACCGGATAACTACATGTAGAATTTATCTTTCAACTCCAAGTGGACCAAGAACCTCAACACAGACCTGATACTCTGAATCTAATGACAAAATCTGGAATATACATGAACTAATATGAGCAAGACAGATGAACAAGACCCTGATGACACAGGCATTAAGGCCAACAACTGACAAATAGGACTCCATGAAACTAAAAAACTGTACAGAAAAGGACACCATCACTCAAGGAAAGAGGCAGGCTACAGAATGGGGAAAAATCTTCACCAACTGTCTTATTCACTGATCTATTGCTGTGAAGAGACACCATGACCATAGCAACTCTTATAAAAGAAAATATTTAATTGAGGACTTCTTACAACTTCAGAAGTTTAGTCAATTATTATCATCATAGTAGGGAGCATGGTGGCATGCAGGTACAAGAGAGCTATCAGAGAGCTACATTCTGATCCATAGGCAGGGAAAGACATAAATACAAAGAGAGAGAAACAGAGAGAGAAAGAGCTGAGCTTAGCATAGAAATGAAGTACTTCCTCCAACAAGGCCACATCTTCTAGTCCTTGTAATCCTTTCAAACATTTCCACTCCCTGTTACCAAGAATTCAAATACATGAGTTTATGAGTTTATGGGGGCCATTCTTATTCAAACCATCATATTTCATGACCTGGCCCCCATAGGCTTATAGACATATCATAATGCAAAAGAGGCATTTAATCCAACATCAAAAGTCTCCATAGTCTCGACTCTGTTTAAAATCCCAAAGCAACTGTTTGCACAAGCACTAAGAGCAACAATTAATAAATGGGACGTCATGAAACCAAAAAACTTCTGTAAGGCAAAGGATACAGTCATTGGGAAAAAGCAGCAGCCTATAGCATGAGAAATGATTTTACAACCCTACATCTGATAGAAGACTAATATTAAAAATATATAAAGAACTCAAGAAACTACATATCAAAAAAGCCAAATAAGCCAAATATAAAAATGGAGTACAGATCTAAACAGAGAATTCTCAATATAGGAAACACAAAGGGCTGAGAAACATCTTAAAGAAATGTTCAAAATACTTAGCCATCAGGGAAATGCAAACCAGATCTATTTTGAGATCTCTTCTCTTGCCTGACAGAATAGCTAAGATCAATAACACAAGTGATAGAATTCATGCTGGTAAGGATGAAGGGAAACACTCATCCATTGCTGGTGGGAGTGAAAACTTATACAGCCACTATGGAAATTCTCAGTTTGGCAGTTCCTCAAAAAGTTGGAAATCAATCTACCTCAAGATTCAGCTGTACCACTATTGAGTATATACCCAAAGGATGCTCCATCCTACCATGAGGACACTCAGTCAACTATGTTCATGACAGCTTTATTCATAATAGACACAAAAAGGGAACAACCTAGATATCCCTCAACAGAAGAATGGATAATACAAGTGTGGTACATTTATACAATGGAATATTAGTGAGATGTTTAAAAAATGGCATTGTGAAATTTGCAGGCAAATAGATGAAGTAGAAAAAAATCATCCTGGGTGAAGTAACTTAGGTCCAGAAAGGTAAATATGGCATGTATTTAAATATATGTGGACATTAGCCATTAAATACATGATAATCAAGCTACAATCCATGGTCCCAGTGAGGTCATGACTAGAGAAGGGCCTGGGGGTGGCACATGGATCTCCTTGGGAGAAGAAAATAGAACAGATTTCATGAGTGGCCTGTGGATTGGGAAGCAGAGAGCAGATGGCATTCAGAGAAGAAATGCAGGGAAAGACAGCTAGAATTGAGTGGAAACTTTCTAAAATATGTGAAGGCAATGCTAATGAAGTCTCCAAATAATTAAAGACACAGAATAACATGTAGCCATCTCTTGTCACCAAAGCTTCCAGTACTAGGACTGAGTTATATCAAATTAAGTTGTTGGCCAAAAGGGTCCCATGGGAATTCCCAAACAACCCAGGTGGTTGCCAAAATAATAGATTGCTCTCTGAAAATGAACATCATTTCCTGTTGCTAAAGACAACACACCACACACACACACACACACACACACACACACACACACACACACACCTCATTCAACATAGAGAGGTAGAGCTGGTGCCTGCATAGAACCTTCTACCTATCTTCTAGTGTCTTTGGAACAGAAAGATACTCTGCAAGCTACCACAAAAAGAAACAAACACCAACCCAGGCACAAAACCTTTGATATACAATCTGTCCTGCCTGCAAGATATGCAAGGGCAATGGTGGCACAAAGCTTGTGGGAGCAACCAACCAATGTCTTGTTTGTTTTAAGGTCCACTTCATGAGATTGAACCCATATCTGACACTGCTTAGGTGACCAAGAACCAGAGACCAGCTAGTCCAGAGACCTGGGGTAAAAACCAATATTAACGGTCTAATTTTTTTTTTTTTTTTTGGTTTTTTGAGACAGGGTTTCCCTGTGTAGCTTTGCACCTTTTCCTGGAACTCATTTGGTAGCCCAGACTGGCCTCAAACTCACAGAGATCCACCTGGCTCTGCCTCCAGAGTGCTGGGATTAAAGGCGTGCGCCACCACTGCCCGGCAATGATCTAAAATTTTTTTAATAAAATAAAATTACTCTTAATGACTTTCTTCTATACTCATACATTCCTTGTTCATCCATCATCAGAGAAGCTTTCTCTTGCAGTAGATGGGAACAAATACAGAGACCCACAACCAGATATTACACAGAAAGAAAGACTTTGAAACACACAGCTCTAAATTGGATGTCTCCATCAAATCTTTTCCCTCAGAGCTCAGGGAACCCCACAGAGGAGGAAGTAGAAAGAATGTAAGAACTAGAGGGGATGGAGGACACCAGGAGAACAAGGCCTCCTAAATTAATTGAGCAAAGCTCATATAAACTCACAGAGACTGAGGCAGCAATCAACAGGCAGACATGGGTCCGCATATATAGTTTAGCTTTCGGTTTAGTATTTTTATGGGACTTCTGGGTGGGTCTCTTACTCTAGTGTCTGCTCCTGGGGCTCTTTCCCTTAGGATAGTTTGTCTTGTCCAACTTCAATGTGATGGTTTATGTTTTATCTTAATATTTTATTTTGTTATGTTTTGTTATCTTTTAAAAGTCTATTGTTTTCTAATAAGAAACAAAAAGGGAGTGGACCTGGAGGGTAGGGGAAACTGTAATCAGGATATAGCATATGAGAAAAGAATGTAAAAAAAGAGGAGAGAAAATATTCTAGTTTAACAGAGGGGGAAAAGAAATCTTTTCAGACTACCATCTGTATGTATCTGCCTCATTTTGGTTAATGAATTTTATAAAATATTTTGTGAAATTTTAATTTCTCATGAAAATATTTGCACATTTACAAATTACAAAAAGTGCAATAAACATTAATATGGGGTGAGTTCAAAGTTCAAAGTCTCTCCTGAGATTCATAGTAACCTCTTAACTATAACCCTCTGCAAAAAAAAAAAAAAAAAAGCAGATCATATACTTCCAACACACACTGGCACAGAACATACATTACCATTCCAAAAGGGAGCACAGTGAGAAAATACTGGACCAAAGCAAGACTAAAAACCAGCAGGGCAAACTCCAGATTCTGCACCTCCATGTCTGATGTTAAAAGTACTCTTCAAGACTACTGGAAAGGGGGTCATTTTAGGGTCAGGTAGAAACCTGGTGCATGGAAAACTCCCAGGAATCTACAAGGATGACCCCAGCTAAGCCACCTAGCAATGGAAAATATGTCGCCTCAACTGGCCATCTCCTGTGGACTTCCAGTGGAGGGATTGAGACACTAATCCAGGCACATAACCCTCAACCTACAATATGTTCTGCCCTATGGGATGTGCTGAGGTAAGGGTGATTATGTGAATGGCCAACCAATTACTGGTCTAGCCTGAGGCACATCCCATGAGAGTGAGCCCACCCCTGACCTTGCCTGGAGCATCACGACCCAGAGGCTGGATGGCCCAGAGACCTAGGATAGAACCAAACATGGCTAAAGAAAAAAATGTCAATGTAATAATGCCTAATGATATTCTGCTATACTCATAGGATGGTGCCTAGTATCATCAGAGAGGCTTCATCCAGTAGCTGATGGAAAAGATGCAGACCCACAGCCAAACACTGGGCCAGCTCAGGTGCTGAAGAGAGAGAAGAAGAACTGTAGGAGCCAGAGGGTTCAAGGACACTACTAGAAACTCCACAGAATCAACTAATCTGGGCTTACAGGAGCTCACAGAGTCTGAACTGACAACCAGGGAGCCCGCATGGGACTGACCTAGGCCCTCTGCATATATGTTACAGTTGTATAGCTTAGTCTTCTTGTAGGACTCCTAACAGTGGGAGCAGGGGCTGTCTCTGACTCTTTTTTTTGGAGCTGAGGATCAAACCCAGGGCCTTGCACTTGCTAGGCAAGCACTCTACCACTGAGCTAAATCCCCAACCCTATCTCTGACTCTTTTGCTGGCTTTTGAGACACTATTGTTCATATTGGGTTGCCTTGCCCAGCTGTAATACAGTAGAGGTGTTTGGTCTTACTGCAACTTGTCATGTTTTGTTGATATCCATGGTGTTGCCACATGACTGCACATGTGCTGTCCAGTAGCTAAGCAAGAGGTTTAGTCATCCCTTACATCCTACATAATTTGTGCACTGTGTGATCACATAATCCGTGTGCTGTGTGATCACATAATTTGTGTGCAGAATGATCACACAATCTATGTGCATGTGAGGCATAGCTATGTGAGCCCATATGTGCACATGTGGGGGAATCTATAAAAATCAGGTAACAGACTCCTTCCCCCTTCCTCTCTCTCCATGAACAACCTTCCATAGGCCTAAAGCACATTCCCCTCTGTTCCTTCTCCTAATAAACTCTTATACTGAGTTTATTATAACTCGTGGCTTTTCTCTCATGGTAAACAATGCCACTTAATAAATAACATTGCACTGCCTTTTAAAACCAACAATGCATTTTTCTGATAGAAATGGAGGAGGAGTGGATGGGGGTAGGGGCAGATTGGAGGAGGGGAGGGACTTAGAGGAGGGGGGAACTGGTCAGGATATAAGATAGATAGATGATAGATAGATAGATAGATAGACAGATAGATAGATAGATAGATAGGTAGATAGACAGATAGATAGAAGAATAAAAATTTGAAAATATCAAAAATGTACTCTTCAGATCTCCAACTCCTTTCAGCTTTGTTGACTACAACACACTTCTCTCCCTTGGGCTGGTTCCACACCCTATTAGCAGCTTTCCTTGGCAGGACTGTGTGACTTCAGCATCTCCAACATCTTGGGGTGTCCAACATAATCAGACTTCACCTTCAAAGCTTCACATAATGGCTTCTCTGGGCCTTCATGCAAGGACAACCCTGACACACACCTGATATGGCTCTCCTTAGCCATAGGGGGAGATTCCATAACCTCTTTCTTATATTCTCGACTCTAAAGACAGCACCATGTGGTGGAAGCTGCCAAGTTCTGCTGCTTGATAGAGCTAGACCTTGCCCCCATCCCCCACCCCACCCCCGTTTAATTCCATTTACATCAGCTTTCTGTTGTTGATGGTGTCCTTCACCACTTAAGCTTTTCTTTTATTCCCTTTCACAAGGGTGGGGTCTTGTCCTGAGGTCTCTGCTTTATTCCATTTAGCATCAGGCTTTTCTTTAAACTTTTTATCTCCTTGAGTATAGGACTTGGCTCCAATACTACCTTTGTTGATGCTCCTTTTCTCCTCAAACTGTCATTTTCTGTTTCTCTTTGTCCAGCTTGCTCCTTTTCACTATAGGTCTGTATATGAGTGACCACTAATAACCACATGACACCATCCATACTAGCCTGTCTTGAAATCTCCTCTGCCAGTGCCCTTAATCTAAAAATCCTCAATTTATCTCCAGGAAGATCTTTAGGACAAGGGTAAAAAGCAGCCACATTCTTTGCCAAACTATCACAAGAATGGTTTCTAGGCCACTTACGAATAATATTCTTGCCTTCTGAAACCTCTTGAGTTGGGCTGTTACAACTTACATCACTCTCAGTACTGTCTTCCACGCTCCTACTAGAATGGCCTATTGAACACTCTCAAAATGTTCAACTGCTTTTCTAGTCCAAAGTCCCAAAGTCTCCCACATTCTTCCACACAAAAGCATGGTCAGACCTTTCACATCAATACCTCACCCACGGTATCAACTTCTGTGTGAGTCACTATTCTATGCTGTGAAGATGTACCACATACAGCAACTCTTAGAAATGAAAGTATTTAATTGAGTATTACTCATAGTTTCAGAATTTTAATCCATAATTATCATGGTGGGGAGCATGGTGTCATACAGGTAGGCAATGGAGTAATAGCTGAGGGCTACATTCTATCATAGGCGAAGAGAGGGAGAGTCTAGCATGGGTTTTTTGAAACCTCAAAACCCACTCCCAGTGACACATTTCCTCCAACAAAGATACCTTGTAATCCTTTAAAGTAGTGGCACTTCCTGGTGACCAAGCATTCAGATATATGAGCCTGTGGGGGTCATTCTTATTCAAACCTCCATACCAACATTTCATCTGACAGAGGTTAATAACCAGAATATACAGAGAATTTTTTAAATGTTTGCGAATCATGTGTTAAATGATCAATGCCTTTAGAAATTAGGGAAATTAAACTACTCTGAGATTTCATCTTACTCCTGTCACAATGTCCAAGATTAATAAAACATGACAGCAGATGCTGGCATGGATCCTCAGGAAGGGAAACATGCCTTCACTGAATGTGGGAGTGAAAAGGCATACAACAACTATGGAAATCAGTGTGGAGAGTTCCCAAAAAAGTAAAATAAATCTACCACATGATCCAGCTATACTACTTTTGGTCATATAACTCTACACACTACTACAAAGACACTTGCTCATCCATATTTGTTACTGTTCTATTCACAATATCCAGAAAATACAAATGACCTAGATGTCCATCAACTGATGAATGAACAAAAAAGTGTTCATCTATACACAATGGAATTATTATTTAGCTGTTAAGAAAAGTAAAATTCAAATATAAAAGAATGAAGCTAGAAACAATGTTCCTGAGTGAAGCAATCCTGTCTCAGAAAGACAAATATCACACACTTCCTCATTCAAGGATGTTAGAATTGGATCTTCAAATATGTGAGCTTCATTTGGAACACCCATTGTAATCAGGTGGCAGAGGTGATAGAATGCACTAGTATGAAGGGGTTATTACGAAACAGAAAGGGGTAAGTTGGGGTGTGGGTGGCAGGGCAGAGTAGAGAAGACAATACAGAAAAGGATAACTAACACCACAGGCCTTTTGAAAACCCATATGGAAATTCATTTCTACTAAAGCTTCCTAAAATATAGACATAACTGCTGTTTTTATCTGTGTACCAGTGCTGCCCCTGACTCCATCACTACCTCAGCTGCCGACTGTGCCTCTACAGCCACTGCTGCTTGCTGCTGAGGTCACAGCCTGGGGGAGCCTTCACATCCCACTGCTGCTGCCTCAGCCACCTCCATGTAGGGAGGCAAATGTCATTTTAACTAAGTATCTTTTTATTTTACCAATAAAGACTCCAGAGCCAGACGCTGAGGTGAAAACCTGCAAGCTCGGAGAGACAGAGTAAGCAGCCAGCTGATCTTCCTCCTCTGCCACCATATCAGAAAGAAGGCTCTCTCCTAAGCCGTCTGAAACGAAATTCCTCCAACCAGATGTCCCTCCCTTCTACTTCCTGTGTGTATCTCTCTCTCCACCCTCTCAATTTCCCTCACTCTCTATGGTTATTTCCAGTCAACTGGTTGCTTGCTCCACCTCTTGACCTATAGCTGATTTTATTTAAATAATGCAATCTTGAAGATCACAGTGTGATCAAATGTCCCACAAAACACACATATATTATATACATATATTTTTAAAGAGTTTTAATGGAGATATGCTACAGCAGGGGGACAATACCCCAACTAGACACTTCATGCCAGAAAATTGAGACCCAGTACCAGGAGCTGGTTACCTCTTTTAGTTGTTGGCCTATGGGCTAGCATAGATCTACAGGCTTTGCAAGGTATTGAAATACTCTTAGCTACCCTCCAGAAATTGATGAGAAAACCCTATTGCTGAAGACTCCACATGCTTAAGTTATAGAACATAGAGAAATCAATCTGGTTCTCACTTTGAATCTTCATCCCTACTGGCTAGTTCTCATAGTGCTTGAAGGTGATATGGAAGTTCCTATATGAGAAAAGTAATCATTCTTGTAGGATACAAAGTGACTGACCAGGGATGGGGATTTAGCTCAGTGGTAGAGCACTTACCTAGCAAGCCCAAGGTCCTGGGTTCGATCCTCAGCTTAAAAAAAAAAGTGACTAACCTAACAAAATATGCTAGTATTGATACACTGGCATGAATGTTATAGAAGTAATCAACCACTTTCTGATTGGATTTAAACCTGTTCCATGACACTGTGAAAGGAGACAAAAACCTGATAAATAGGCATATTATTTGAATGACCCCTAAGGACTTATTGTTATACACATAGATCAGTGCATCTCTAAACTCTCATCAGAGAAACTTCTCACAGTAAATGACAACACAGAACCCCTTAGCTGGTCAATGAAGAGAATAAGACAGTATTGAATGTTCAACCCTAAATGGGATGCACATATCATACCTCACCCCCAATACCGTGGGATCTTCATGGAAGAAGTGGAAGAAAAGGTGCAAGAGCCAGAGGTTGTAGATAGCATCAAAGACACCATTTTCCAGACACAACAAGACAATTGCACTAATGAACTCACTGGGGCTGTGAAACATGCATAATGCCTGTGCACGCTCAAGCTGGACAATAACTCCAGCATGCAGGGAGGAAAATGGGCACAAAATCCCAGTGGGAAACTAGCTAAGGAGTTCCTGATTTGATAGCTGCTGGGAGAAAGAGAATCAGTTTTCTTTAATGATGTAATCCCTGGATGGGCCAATCATGTACCAGAGCAGGCCTCACTCCCAAAAGTTGTTGGGTATCACAAACTGGATTTTATGGAGCATAAAATGAAGAAAACCCAAAGTTTTCTTTGAGTTAGGAAGCTGAGGTGGAGTGTTTGAATATGGGAGGAGTTAGGGGAAAGGGTTAAATGAATCTTAAAGGTACTTATTAATAAAATCAAACCCGGAGCCAGGTATTGGGGTGAACACTGGAAGACAGAAAATCAGAACAAGCCACAGATTCCTCACCTTGCCATTTCCTCAGCTGATCCTGTTTCCTCGGACTGGAAGCCTCTGAGTCCTCATCCACAATGAATCTCAACTGAACCGTTGCTCAAAAGCCTAAATGCCTAACCAGCCAAAACCTGCTAGTTTCTGGTCTTCAAGCCTTATATATCTTTCTGGTTTTGCCATCCTGGGATTAAAGGCTCACTTCTTGGGATTAAAGGCATGCATCACCATGCCTGGATGTTTCCAATGTGGCCTTGAAATCACAGAGATCCAGACGGACTTCTGTCTCTGGTATGCTAGGATTAAAGGTGTGTGCTACCACTGCCTAACCTTTATGTTTAATATTGTGGCTGTTCTGTCTCTGACCAAGTGAGTTTATTAGGGTACACAATATTTTGGGGAACACAATACCACCACAGTTAAATATGATCAAAATACATTGTATGATATTCTCAAATAATTAATGAGTATATTTTAAAGATGCAGACAAAAACCACACGTCTTATCTCACATGCAGATCCTGGCTTACAGTGTTTATATATACATACGTGGGAGAAACTGTGGTTACAGATATGAAAAAAGGAAAGAGAGCAAGACCAATCAGGCATAAGTAACATGAAAGTAGGTCAGGTCACAGAGTCAGATGGAAGAGACTTCCCACCATTAGAAGATGGTGAGAAGAACATGAGAATCAACAAAACTGAAAATGTCATAGTGAAAGCTAACACTGTGTGTGAAAGAAAAATAGTTTTAAATGAAAACAGAAAACGTGAGCACAGATTCTTTTTCTAGGCAAAGCAAAACCATAAGACTTTGTACCTACTTTTTAAAAAAGTTGAAATCTCAGGAGAAGTGACTACAGGCTGATGGGTAGATGAAGGAGACATGCTGTGCACTCTTGCTAACCCTCACCTTTCTGCCTAGAATGATCTGTCTCTTTATAGTTAGTACAGATTAACTCATAGTCAGAAAACTTCTGAAACCTTTTAAATGGGACTCAAAACCGCAGAGCCTGCCACCCAAAAGGAGAGCAAGAATCCTGGACACGGAAAGTCAGAGAGTAGCTATTGAAGGGACATGTGTAGGAAAGTGAAAGCTTGTGATTCTGAGCGGAGACATTAGTAAATGACCCTCCAATCTATACAGTAAATCATTCTCTGCACAATTATGAAGTTTTTCTCTCATAAAATAGACCATAAAAATTTCCTTTTTCGCTGGGCAGTGGTGGCACACGCCTGTAATCCAGCACTCAGGAGGCAGAGCCAGGCGGACTCTGTGAGTTCGAGGCCAGCCTGGTCTACAGAGTGAGTTCCAGGACAGGCTCCAAAGCTACACAGAGAAACCCTGTCTCAAAAAAAAACCAAACAAAACAAAGATCCTTTTTCATGTTTAGTGTATAAATCAATACCCGTAGTCGCATCACGGCAATCTCCTTAGTGTCAGTCAGAGACTCAACAGTCCTTTCCTACCCTTCCCTTCCCCGGAGACCACTGGCCTGCTTCCCTCTCGACGAATTTGCATGTTTGAGGCATTTCGTATAAATAGGATTGTATAGCACACAGCTTTTCAGGTCTTGCATCTCTCAATTGATGAGGGATTTTTTTTCTTTTTTTATTTCTGCTTTCTCATTTTTAAAGATTTGGGGATTTGTAGAGGATTTTTTACACGTATGTGTGTACATGTTTGTGTGTACATGTTTGTGTGTATATGCAGGTGCCTGTGGAGGACAGAGTTATTAGATTTGCTGGAGCTGACATTACAGGTGGTTGTGAGCCACATGACATGGGTGCTAAGAACCAAACTTAGGTCCTCTGTAAGAGGAGGATGTGATCTTAACCCCTGAGCCATCTCTTCAGCCCTCAACAAAATGGTTTTGACAATCATGAATCACATTTATCAGTGCTTCATTCTGTTGTATAGATACAGTACTTTGTTTAGCTATCCATGTGTTGATGGATTAGGGATATTTCCACACAATGCTGAGTAGCGCTGTCTGAACATGTGCCACAACATTTCAGTGCTTTCCGGTGTACAATGGGAAGGAGAGCTGCTGCATCAGATGGTAAATACATTGATCTTATTGTATGTTGCCAAATGGTTTGTCACAGAAATTGTACCATTCTATATAGTTTTTCCTCATCATTACTAACACTTATTTCCTTTTTTTATTATTTTTTTGTTACGTTCATCTTAGTAGATATGGGGTGTTATCTCATTATGGTTCTTGATTTATAGTTTTTAATTGCTAGTACCATTGAGCTCCTTTTCACATGCTTATTGACTACTTAAAAATTTTCTCTAAAAAAATGTGCAAGTCCTTTGCCCAATTTTCAGTTGAGCTGTGTTTCATTATGCAAGTAGAAATTTAGTCTTAAAGATGTCAAGAAAAGATGATGTCATACTTAGAGTGTCATTTTTAGGTAGTCTAAAAATGCTTAAATTCTTAACTATTGTATAAACTAAATTGGCAACACTGTAGAGAAAAAATGCTGAATCATATGAGGTGGGGGTGGAACACTTTCAGAGGGTACATTTAATGACCTGAAATGTTTATCTATCTAGTAAAAATTTCTTATCAAACCTTTCATTAAAGGTGTTCTCTCCCTTCAGAATTTACTCTTGCCACTAACCACCTACATATAAGGATGGCAGAAAGTTTATTTGCCTAGAGTCTTTATACTCTCCCCTCAGACAGATCCTATAGCTCTGTTCAAAGCTCCCATGTATACACATACTACTTTATGAATGCCTTGCGAAAATCCTTCTACATAGTCCCCATAAACTAACAATGATGGAAAGAAGCTGCCTACCACACCCAAATTAAAATAATATAATCATTCCAATGCCTTCAAACCCACAATTGTGTCCAAATTGTCAGATTTTAACTAAAACCAAAACTACATAAATTCTTTTTGAAAGTCTTACATTTTGTTCTGCCAATGAATAAACAAGCTGTGGAAGAATGTCGCCCTTCACAACTGCTTCCGCTAAATCATCGTTGTAGTTGGCCAATCTCCCCAGAGCCAAAGCAGCAGTCTGTTGAATTGTTGGGACCACATCCAGAAGAAGAGGCCTCAGCAAAGACATTACACCTGAATTAAATTATGAAAAGCATAAATCAGCAAATCGTTGTTAGAAAGCAAAACATGGCAGCTGGAGACGTAGCTCAGTGCTAAGAGCACTTGCTGCTCTTGCAGGGGACCTCATTCAGTTCCCAGTAACCACATGGCTGCCTATATGTCTGTAACTTCAGTTCCCAGGGATCTACATCATCTTCTGGCCTCCTCAGAAACTAGGCATATACATGATATATATACATACATGCAGGCAAAACATTTACATAAAATAAAACATATTTTAAAACATGTGACACACAAAAAATAAGAGTAAAAAATTCAGCAAAAACAATTAAAAGCCAATCATCATAGTGAGTGCCTGTAATCTCAGCATTTGGAAGGCTGCTGCAGAGTAATCACAAGTTCAAAGCTAGCCTAGTTTGCAAAGGAAACACTAAAAATATATAGATATGTAACCTACCAAATTGGACAAGAGACAAATCATGCAAATTCTTTAAAAATATATTAATGGACTCATGATCTTCCTGCCAGCAAATCTTCAGCGTCTCCCACTAGCATGTGCCACAGTGGGAGTTTGCATGAAAATGTCCCCAGAAGCTCCTGTACTTGAACACATAGTTCTAGTTGATAGCTTTGTTTGAAGTGGCTTAGGAGGTGTGGCCTTGTGGAGGAAATACATCACAGGAGACAGGTTTTGAGAGTAAAAACATAATGCTTCACCACTTCCAGTTGACTCTCTTTGCTTCTTGCTTGTAGTTCAAGATGTGAACCCCGGTACAGTCATCATGCCTGCAGTCCCAGACCTGCTCTCATCATGACAGACTCTTATCCCTCTGGAACTACAAATCCAAAGAAATTCTTTGTCCTACAAGTTGACATATTGTGTTTTATCGCAGCAATAGAAAATTAATACAGCCACCAT
Organism: Onychomys torridus; assembly: GCF_903995425.1. Taxonomy (NCBI): domain Eukaryota; kingdom Metazoa; phylum Chordata; class Mammalia; order Rodentia; family Cricetidae; genus Onychomys; species Onychomys torridus. Next base: position 4,230,958 of record NC_050450.1, read on the forward strand.
AACTGGATGACTGACTCTTGCCTTCCAGCACTCCTTCCAGAACACTTCCTACAAATAGGATCCCTGGCTTCATGCCGCTAACTCCATCTATCTCTGCCAAGTGCTCTTTCCCTCATCAATAGGCAGGAAGCCTAGGTTCTGGTCACCAACCCATTCCTTCCAACACACTCATTCCTGCTGTGCACACCTGGCTCCTTCTCCACATAGAAACAGTAGACTTGCTCCACAAACCTCACTCATTCCTTTGTCTAAAAGACCACCCCTCTGAAGCAAGGAGCACCAAACAACCCAAGCTACTCCAACCATTGCACCACCGCCTGAGAACCATGTGTCCCACACCTGACTTCCTGCACCCCTTCCATATACCTCTGCTTCAAGAGGGTCCCTAGAATCATTCTTCTAAACTCATCCACCCCAGCTGAGTACTAGTGCCCTCCCATCTATAGGCAGAAATCCAAGATTCCTATCACCAACCCCTCCAATACCCATGCCTTTCAAGGACCACACCTCTGCAGGAAGGGGCATTAAACTCCAACCATTTCCCCATTCCTACAGTCTAGCTGAGGACCACTATCCCCTGTCTGCCTTATGGCTCTTTCCTGTGGCTCCTTTTCTGGTGGAATCCTAGGCTCACATCAACTCCACAAGCACCAGTTGGCCTGACTTCCAGATTCCATAAGACTGACTGTGAAAATCATCTAACTTTATAGAAGGAATGCTCTTGAGCTTAGAAACCTTACTTGGTTCAAGATGAGCGGAGAATACTTCTGATAATCCATTCAAACATCAGCACTGAATTGGTGAAAGACTTAACCATGCAGTTGGTCACCTACCTTAAAAGTTGGAAACAGAGGCTCATATACCTGCTAAACAAAGCAAAGGCAAGATTTCCATACCAATAAACACTGCTATCAACAACCTAACTCCAAATGCCTAGGTCCCATAACAAATACACAAATATGAATGACCAAAATAATGTCTTCACCAAAAATGAGTACTCCCATAGTAATGTCCCCCCCAAATAATGACTTATATGACATACAAGACAATAAATTCAAAATAACATTAATAAACATGATCAAAGCACTCAGAGAGTACATGAATAAATGCTGCAATTAAGACTGCCATAGGCACAGGTACAGCCCACATCAATCAGAAGAGCAGACTCCATAGGCCCAGACATCAGCTTTACAGGAGGCCAGGCTGGTTCTAGGCACCAAGGCCCAACAAACAACAGCAGAGACACCCTACTGGACCTGAAGGTTTGCCAATCACCAGAACCTTTGACCATTTAAGTCAGAAGATGAGAAAGGAAACAGAAAACAAAGAACCAAAACAATTTTTTTTCTAATCTAAAGAAGGAGATGCTTATTACAGTACAAAAAAAAGAATTCAAAACAATAGATAGACAGGATAAGAAAAGAAAGTCCCCACAACAAAAAATTATAAAATTCTAAACAAGCAAAAGAATATTAAAAGTTACAAGGGAAAAAAGACCAAGTAAAGGCAATCCCATTAAAATAACACTCAACTAATCAATGTAAACTATAAAATCCAAAAGGGCCTGGACAGATGTCCTAGAAATTCTAGGAGACCCCAGTGAAAGTGTCAATCACAATCAATGGAGGAAGAAAAGGACTCCATGATAAAAACAAATTTAAGCAATATCAATCTACAAACCCAGCTCTACGGAAAGCAATAGGAAAAAAAAAAAAAAAAAAAAAAAAAAAAAAACTTCAATCTGAAGAGGTTAAGCACACCCAAGAAAACAAAGAATGAATAATTGCAGACCAGTAAATCAAAATGGGAGGAACCATAGCATAACAACAAAATAACAGGAATCAATAAACACTGCTCATTGATAATCTTCAATATCAATGGTCTCAATTCCCCAATTAAAAAAAAAAACACAGACTAGCAAATTTGATTAGAAAACGGATCTGTCTTTCTGCTACATCCAAAAAACATACTTTACCATCAAGGATAGACATCACATCAGGGTAAAAGGATGGAAAAAATATCCCAAGTAAATAGGGATAAAAAGAAAGCTAGTATGGCCATTTTAATATATGACACAAATAGACTTCAAGCCAAAACTAATTATGGCAGATAGGGAAGGACACTATATACTCACAAAAAGAAAAATCCACTCAGAGGATATTGCAATTTTAAACATTTATGCACCAAACACAAGGGCACTTAAGTTCATAATAGAAACTGTACTAAAGCTAAAAATCACATAATAACCCTCACACAGTGATACTGGGTAGCTTTAATACCCTATTTCTGCCAATATACAGGTCATCCAGATATAAACGAAACAGAGAAGAAATGCCAGAGTTAAATAATGCCATAAGTCAAATGGACCTAGCAGATATCTATAGAACATTTCACCCAAACACAAAAGAATATGCCTTTTTCTCAGCAGCTCATGAAACTTTATCCAAAAGTGACCACATACTTGGACACAAAGCAAGTCTCAACAGATACAAGAAAACTGAAATAACTCCCTGTATCCTATCAGACCACCATGGATTAAAGTTTAATATAAACAATAGAAATGACAGACAGTATACAAACTCAGAAACTGAATAACTCACTACTGAATAAAAAATGGGGTGAGACAGAAATGTGAAAATAAAGACACAATATACCCAAACTTATTCAACACAATGAGAGCTAAGAGGTAAGTTCACAGCAATAAGTATCTATGTAAAAAAAAAATTGGAGACAAAAGAGGGATATCACAACAAATACCAGGGAAATTCTAAGGATCATAAGGACACACTTTAAAAATATATATTTAACAAAAATGTAAAAGCTAAAAAAAAATGAATAAGTTTCTTGATTTATATGACCTACTAAGTAAGGTTAAATCAAGCTCAAACAAGAAATTTAAACAGATATATAATGCCTACTGAAATAGAATTAATAATTTAAAGTCTCCCAAACCCCCCCAAAAAAGTCAGATGGATTCAGCAAAGAATTCTACCACACCTTCAAAGAAGAATTAATGCCAATACTCCTCAAATTATTCTACAAAGTAGAACCTGAAAGAACATTGCCTAAATCATTTTATAAGGCCACAATTACTCAGATAACTAAATGACTCAAAACCAAACAAATAAAAGTATAGATCAATTTCTCTTAAGAACATAGGTGCAAAAATTCTCAATAAAATACTTGCAAACCAAAGCCAAGAATACACCAAAAAGATTATCCACCATGATCAAGTAGGCTTCATTTAAGATATCCTAAGATAGTTCAACACATATAAATCGATAAATAAGATCTACCACATAAGCAGATTTGTAGTTGGTTTTTGTTTTTACTCCTTTAGGTCCCACCACCCAGCTCCCAAATAAATACACAGAGAATTATTCTTGTTTATGAATGCCTGTCCTTAGCTTAGCTTCTCTCTAGCCAGCTTTTCTAACTTAAATTATCTCTTTTTTTCTTTAACTACATTTTGCCTCTGGGATTTTTATCTTTCTTTATTCTATATATCTTTCTTTCCTTCTTAGTCCAGGGCTGGCTTGTGTGGCTTGGTGGCTGGCTCCTGAAGTCTTCTCCTTTTTCCTTTCTTGATCCTTCCTCTCTTCCCTAGATTTCTCCTCCTATTTATTCTCTCTACATTCCAGCCCAATCTATTTTTCTCTTCTGCCTAGCTATTGACCATTCAGCTCTTTATTAGACCAATCAGTTGTTTTATGCAGGAAAAGTAACACAGATTTACAGAGTTAAATAATGCAACACAAAAGAATACCACACATCTTTGCATCATTAAACAAATATACCACAGCATAAACGAATATAACACATCTTAAAATACTATTCCACAACACAGATTGAATGTCAAAAACCACATGATCATCTCATTAGCTACAGAAAAGGCCTTTCACAAAAATTCAATATCCAATCATGACAAAAGTCCTGGAGACACACAAGAAACATAATTCAACACAAATAGAGCAATATAAACCAAACCCAATATCAACCTTAAAGGAGAGAAACTCAAAATATTTTCACTAAAATTGGGAACAAGACAATATCCACTTGAAGTCTTAGCTAAATCCATAAGCCAACAGAAGGAGATCAAGGATATACAAATAGGAAGAAGCAAAGTATCATTATTTACATATGATATGATTTTATACATCAAAGACCCTAAAAGCTCCACCAGGAAATGTCTACAGTTGAAAAGCACTTTCAGCAAAGCAGCAGGATACAAAATTAACAAACAAAAATAAGTAGCCTTCCTATATACAAATGACAAATGGACTGAGAAAGAAATCAGGAAAGCATTACTTTTTCCATTAGCTTCAAAAAACAATATTTTGGGGTAACTCTAACCAAGCAACTGAAAGACTTACATGATTAAAAAAAAAAAAAAAAAAAAACCAAAGAACTTTGAGACACTGAAGAAGATATCAGAAGTTTGAAAGATCTCCCATGCTCATATGTCCGATAGGTTTTATATAGTGAAAACGGTCATCCTATCAAAAGCAATATACAGATTCAACACAATCCCCATCAACCTTCCAACACAATTCTTCACAGAAATTGAGAGGAAAAAAATTCAGTTTCTTGTAGAAACACAAAATCCAAGGACAGCTAAAATAATCCTAAATAATAAAAGAACTTCTGGAGATATCACCATCCTTCATTCCAGCTTGTACTACAGAGCTATAGTAATAAATCATCATGGTCTTGGCATAAAAATGGACATGTTGATCTACTGAATTGAGCTGAAGAACTAGAAATAAGGTCACAGACCTACAGACACCTCATCTGTGACAAATAAGCCAAAAATACACTCTGAAAAAAAATGATAGCCTCTTCAACAAATGGCTAGCATTTCTTCATGCAGAAGAATGCAAATAGATCCATGTTAACACCCTGCACAAAACTCAATTTCAACCTGATCAATGACCTCAACAGGAAACCAGATACCCTGAATCTGATAGAAGAGAAAAGAAAGTCTTGAATTCATCATCACAGAAAGAGACCTCCTGACAGGACACCAATAGCATAGGCACAGACCAACAATTAATAAAGGGTACCTCATGAAACTGAAAAGCTTCTTTCTGAATGGTGAAGGACACCATTATTCAGACAAAGGAGCAGGCTACAGATGGGAAAAGATCTTTGCCAATTAAATATTCAATAGAGGATTAATATCTATAATATACAAAGAACTCAAAAATGAGTCATCAAGGCTGATATGTAAAATTAAATTAATTATAAAATAAAATAAAAAAGATAACCTAATTAAAAATGGGGTACAGAACTAAACAAAGAGGCCTCAGAAGATGAAACACAAATTACTAAGGAACACTTTTAAAAATGTCCAACAACCTTTGTCATCAGGAAAATGCAAATCAAAACTACTTATTACACCAGTCAGAATGGCCAAGATCAATAAAACAAATGACAGCACGTGTGACAAGGATGTGAGAAATGGGGGAAACTTATCCATTGCTGGTGCAAACTTGTACAGCCACCATGAAATCAGAGTGATGGTTCCTTAGGAAACTGGAATAAATCTCCCTCAAGATCCAGCTAAACCACTCCTGGGCATATACCCAAAGGATTCTGCATCCTACTATAGAGACACTTCTTCATCTATGTTCACTGCTTCTCTACTCACAGTAGCCAGAAATTGGAAACAGCCTAGATATCCATCAACAGATGAATGGATAATGAAAATGTGGTACTTTTACACACTGGAATATTATTCAGCTGTTTAAAATGAAATTCACAAGTAACTGAATAAAGCTAGAAATAGTTATCCTGAGTGAGGCAATTATTGTATTATTTTCTTATATGTGGATGTTAGCTTTTAATCTTTTGATAAGCATGCTATGATCTACACAACCAGAAGTTAGGAATAGAACAAGGTACTAGGGAGGAGTGCCCAATGAAGAGCAAATAGAATATAGAGTATAGAGAGACTGGGGGACACTGGAAAAGGAAGATTAAATGGGGAAGGGAAGGAGAAAAGAGGCAAGGAGGGTAATATGGGAAGAGACAGGTAATACTAAGGGCTATTTGAGGAGCCCTATGAAAGCCTACTACCATAGAAGCTTCTTAAATTATAGATGTTTATGAAAGAAATCTAAATGGGGTCACCAAATAATGGGGAAGGCAATTCCCCAAACAGACATCTTTCAACAAGTGAATCTTCCAGTGCCAGAAATGAGTTACATCTAATTGAGTTGTTGGTCAAATGGGCCCCATGGAAATCCCAAACAACCCAGGCTATTACCAAAGCTATTGGTTCCTATCCACAAGTTGATGGTAAGGCCCCATTGCTAAAGATAACACATTTTTCATTGGAGAATTCAAGCCAATGCCAACTAAGCCAACACTGACTAGTGTTCATGGGACTGGTAGAGGTAGTCTTCATGCTACTGGAGGAGAAAGGTAAAACTTTCTGTGCACAGCTTGTACAGCCACGATGGAAATCAGAGTGGTGGTTCCTTGGGAAACTTGTACCAGCACAGCTATAAACCCATTGATCTACAGTGGTGACTTGCCTGTGCAACAGTGTCACAAATGCTGTGTGAGTAACCAACCACTACTTGATTTGATTTAAGGCCCACTTAAAGAGATGGAACCTGTGCCAGATATGGCTTGGGTGGCCAAAAATCTGAGACCATGGGACTTGAAGAAAAACAAATATTTTTCTCCTGGAGGAACATAGCAATAAAATGACTCCCAATAACATTCTGCTATACCCAGAGATCAATGTCTTGCTCCATCATCATCAGATCCATCCTAGCAATAGATAGGAACTAACACAGAGACTCACAACTGAACAATATGCAGAGACTGACAATATGAGAGACCTCCTCCCCATTTAATCCCCTTTTTGCTTTATAACACTATATTCTACTTCCCCCTCCCTAGAAGATCCCTTTTTCCTCCTCCCAGTACCTTATTAGCTACCTAAACTCTGTGATTATTCAAGTTGAACAAATATAAACAACGCTTAAAAGCTAACATCCATATCAGAGAAAACATGCAATATTTGTCTTTGAGGGTCTAAGTAACTTCATTCAGGATAGGTTTTCCCTAGCTCCATCCATTTACCTGGGAATTTCATGATTTCATCTTTTTAAACAGCTGGTAATATTCCATTATGTAAATGTACCACAGTCCCATAATCTGTTGTTGAATATCTTAGCTTTTTCCAATTTCTGACTATTATGAATATATCAACATTGAACATGAATGACCAAGTATCTCTGTAATAAGATGTTTATTTCCTTAGTAGCTGGATTTCGTGATAAATCTATTTTCAGTTTTTTGAGGAACCTCCACACTGGTTTCCACAGGGATTGTGTCAGTTTGCACTCCCACCAGCAATGAATAGGCATTCTCCTTAACAGCATGTGCTGTACTCATTTACCTTGGCCATTCTGACCAGGATAAGAATGAAATCTCAAAGTAGTTTTAGTTTACATTTTCCTGATTGTTAAGGATGTTGAATATGTTATAAGTGTTTTTCAGCCATTTGTATTTCATTTTTTGAGAACTCCATGTTTAATTCTGTACCTTATATTTAATTCGATTGTTTTTTCTTGATCTTTGGGGGTTTTGGTTCTTATATATCCTTGATACTAACTCAGTATCAGATGTAAATTGATAAAGTTTATTTGACCCATTCTTTATGCAGATGCTTTGCTCAAATAATTTACAAAATATTTCAGCTTTGTGTGGTCACATCTATTAATTGTTGTTTTTAGTGTCTGTGCTATTGCCCTGTTCAGAAAGACTTTTCTAAAATGGTGCTGTTGAGTTCAAGGCTTTTCCCCACTTTTCTCTTATCAGGTTAAGTGTATCTGGTCTTACCTTAAGGTCTTTGATCCATTTGTAGTTGAGTCTTGTGCAGGGTTATAAGAACGGACCTATTTGCATTCTTCTACATGCAGCCATCCAGTTTGACCAGCACCATTTGTTGAAGATGCTGTCTTTTCTCCAATGTGTATTTCTGGCTTATCAAATATCAGGTTGAATAGACCTATGGCTGGGTCTTCAGTTCAGTTCCATTGATAAACATGACTGTTTTATGCCAGTACCATTCTGGTTTGATTACTATGGCTTTGTGAAATTGGAAATAGTGAAATTGGAGATAGTGATAACTCTAATTATACTTGTTTTAGCCATCCTTGGTTTTTTGTTTCCATATAAAGTAGATTTTTTCAATTTCTGTAAAGAATTATGTTAGAATTTTGATGGAGATTGCATTAAATTTGTAGATTGCTTTTGGTACGATCATTAATCGGGCTAATTCATGAATATGGGAGATCTTCCCATTTTTTCATGTCTTCTTCGGTGTCTTAGAGTTTTTATTATACAAGTCTTTCATTTGCTTGGTTGGGTCGTGTAGTTGGAGTTATCACCAGTTCCACCCAGGCCTGCAGCTTCTCAGACCCAAATAAACACACAGAGACTTACATTACTTATAAACTATGGCCATGGCAGGCTTCTTGCTATCTAGCTCTTATATCTTAAATTAACCCATTTCTAATAATCTATAAGTTGCCACATGGCTTGTGGCTTACCAATACTTTACATCTTGCTTCCTCTGTGTCCTGACTCAGCCTTCCTCTTCCCAGAATTCTCCTCGCTGTTTATCCCACCTATACTATACTTCCTGCCTAGCTACTGGCCAATCAGCATTTTATTTATCAATCAATCAGAGAAACACATTCACAACATACAGCAAAACATCCCCAGCAGGATCTCCTAACATATTCTTGAGGATATTGTGAAAGGTATTGTTTCTGTGATTTCTTTGTCTTTTACTTTCTTCTTTTTTGTTGTTGTTACTATTTAAATTTTCCACTCTAAGCCTTCTAATTTTCTCAAAGTATTTCTGCAATAAGATTTTTAGTAAGAGGGAGAATAAAACAAAATTTCACAGCAATTAAAATTAACTTCAAACAATTTCAGAAATATGTTACCAATTTTTAAATTTTAATTAGGTTTTTCTCTATTTTTGAGATTATAATTGCAATATTTTGCCCTTGCTTTTCCTCACTCAGAACCTTACCATGTGCCCCTCCTTGCTCTCTTTCAAGTACATAGCCCCTTTTTTCATTGTTACTGTACGCATATATGTACATATACAGGTATATATACCTATTCCTCTTTTTCAATTGTATATACATATATATATACGCTTTCCACCAATCATTTGTCATTTCTATTGTTCTCATCCTTGTTTAGCTCATGTTTAGGTAGTCATGTTGGCATGACTTTATGGGTATAGCTTCTGGTATTCCTAGGAGACACAGTTTCACAGCAAACTCCATGACCCTTTGACTCTTCCTATCTTTTTTTAAGATTTATTTATGTATTATGTATACACATGAATGACTGCAGGCCAGAAGAGGGCACCAGATCTCATTACAGATGGTTGTGAGCCACCATGTGGTTGCTGGGAATTGAACTCAGGACCTCTGGAAGAGCAGTCAGTGCTCTTAACCTCTGAGCCATCTCTCCAGCCCCATGACTCTTTCAATCTTTTAATTCCCTCTTCTATAATGTTTCCTGAATCTTAGGTGTCTTGTAGATGTATCAGTTGGGAATGAGCTCCACAACTCTGCATTTTGATTGGTTGTAGGTTTTGGTGGTGTGGTTTTCTGACTGTTGTAAAGAAAAATTTCCTTAATGAAGGGTGGGAACTACATTTATCAATTGTCATTAGGGGTTATGCTGATTTAGTAGTGGTGAGAGGTTGTCCAATATCCATGACTTCACTAGCACTAAGTAGTTGGCTACATTTCTAGTACCAGGCATGATTTCTCTCTTGTTGACCAGGATTTAAGATCAATTTGAGAGCTGTTGGTTACTACCAAGGTGTATGTGTGACTGTGGCATATTTGGGGTTATCTTGCTATGGTAGTTGTTGATGTGGTTCATAGACATCACAGATGGATAATGCTGTTAGCCTCTCTCCTTTGGAAGCTTACATGGCACCTTCAGGTACCATAAAAGTTAGTCCTGAGTAATGAGTCATATGGGTCAGTTCCAGCACAGAGGCCTCTGGATCCTGTATCTGAAGCACATAGTATCATCATCAGTAAGAACTTATCTTCTAGGGTGCAACCAAGGACAACGGCAATAGGCTGCATGCTTTGGGAGTCTCTTGGACAGCCCTGACCAAGTCAAAATAGGGCTTCTGTTGCCTGGTATTGGGGGTTTTATTAGGTGGTATTCTGTAGATGAACAGTCTTATTAAATAAGAGCCAAATGCAGAGTTAAAAGCCCAAGAGGTCAGAGCAGTAGCTTAAAACCGCCTTCTTACCCTTCCTGCTGCTGCTGTCCTTCCCCTCAGCAAGCGGCCTACTTCCTGTGTGTCTGTCCTTTTATTGACTTTCTGTTCTGCCTTCTCATTGGTTGTAAACCCAACCACATGACCTCCTCATTACTGCCTGTCTATACAGACCTCCAGGTCTTCTATGGTTGGTATTGAGATTTAAGGCATGTGTCTCCATGCTGGCTGTATCCTTGAACACACAGAGATCTGCCTAGCTCTGCCTCCCAAGTGCTGGGACGAAAGGCGTGCGCCACCACTACCCAGCTTCTGCTATGACTTGCTATTAGTTCTGACCCCCAGGCAACTTTATTTATTAGCATACAAATAAAATCACATTTCAGTACAAATAAAATATCACCATATTTCCCCTTTTCTATTTTAATAAAAAGGAAAAAAGTTATAACTAATATAAGAAAAACTATATACAAAAGTACAATAACTATATACCATATATACAAGCAATAAATACCTAAACAATGTCTAGTCCATTTACATTTGACAAATTCAGAGAAAATAATTCCATCATCTATCCTATTTTGGTAAGTCCAAAATGTACCTGATTCACTTTCTATCCTAACTTATATTACTAACAGAACTGGACAGCAGTGGCAGGAAGGGTAAGAAGGCAGTTTTAAACTACTGCTCTGACCTCTTGGGCTTTTAACTCTGCATTTGGCTCTGTGTTTCTTATTTAATAAGACTGTTCATCTACAGTATTCAGCTCTAGGAAGGAGCATTATCAGCCTAAAAGAGAAAAGTTCATTTAAACTATATGTGTATTTATATATAGAATTATATTACTATAGAAGTTTTTTGATAAAAAGTTAATAGTATGTTTGACTTATTCAGACAGCCTTGTTATTTTACCCTCCTCCCTCTTTCTGTATTTACCTCCCCCTCCATCCTTAATGTCCCCCGCCCTTTCCCATCTCCAGGGTCAGATCACTTCTACTCTGCTATTCCCCTCTCTATTGTCTCACAACCCCTCTGTGCTGGCAATGATCCCATCTTCCTTCCCTGTATAGCTGAATAGTATGCTGTAGTGTATCTGTACTGTATTTTCTTTATCTACTCATAGGTTGAAGGACATCTGGGATGTTTCCATTTCTAGCTATTATGAATAAAGCAGCAATGAACATAACTGAGGAAGTATCTGTGAAGTAGGATGTCAAGTCCTTGGGCATATGTGAGTGGTATAGCTGGGCCATATAGTAGACTTTCTGAGAATTCTCCACACTGATTACCAAAGTGGCTGCCCCAGCGTGCAATCCCAAAAGTAGTGAATGAGGATAGTAGGTTGCTTTACTTATCTTTGTCATTCTGAGAGGGATAAAATAAAATAACAGTGTTGTTTTCATTTTAATTTCTAGGAATGATAAATACTTTTAAAGATATTTCTTAGCCATTTTTTTTCTTTTTTCTTTTTTTTTTTTTTTTTTTTTTTTGAGAACTCTCTGTTCAGGTCCAGGTCCATTTTTCAAAGGGGTCATTAATTTTATGGTTCTTTCTTTTTTGAGTTCTTTACATATTATGGATGTTAATGACACAGAGATGTCAGATATGTACCTGGCAAGGATTCTCTCCCATTTTGTGTTTCCCCTTCTGTTGGTTTACTGTTCTTTGAACTGTGCCAAAGCTTTTTAGTTTTATGAAGTTCCACTTGTCAGTTGTTAGCCTTCACCCTTGGGTGAATGGAGACCTATTCCTGTACCCGTAGCATGTAGGAAACTGCCTATGGTTTCTTCTGGCAAGTTTCAGTGTTTTGTGTTTCACATTTGTCTCTTTGATCCATTTGGAGAAAATTTTGTCCAAGTGATAAAAAAGGGTCTAATTTCATTCTTCTACATGTTGGACATTAAGTTTTCCCAGCACCATTTGTTGAAAATGCTTTCTTTTCTGAGCTTCAGTTTTTAGCATATTTCTCAAATGTTTATGTACCATTGTTCAGGAGTTCAATTTTGTTTCATTGGTCTACAGGTCTATTTCTGTAGCAATACACTATTGCTTTGATTACTATGGGTCTATAATGCATCTTAAATCAGGAATGGTAATCCCTTCAGCACTGTTCTTTTTGCTCTGGATTGTTTTGGCTATCAGGGGTTTTTGTAGTTCCATGTAAATTTTAGGATAGATTTTTTTTTCAGTTTCTGTTAAGAATGAGATGGGAATTTTGATTGGCATTCCAGTTAATCTGTAAATAGCTTTTCACAAAATGACCATTTTCACAATGTTAATTCTACAACTCCATAAACATGGGGTTTCTTTTCATTTTCTAGTGTCTTTATCTCTTTCTTCAGAGGTTTAAAGTTTCCTTTGTAGAGGTCCTTCACTTCGTTGATTAGGTTTATTCCTAGACATTTGATTTCCTTTAAGGCTACTGTGAATGGGAGTGTGTCCATGACATCCTTCTTTGCATGTCTGTTGCTGGTTTAGAAAAATCTACTGATTTGAGCAAGTTTATTCTGTGTCCTCCAACATTGATGAATTTGTGTATTGCTTCTAGAATTTTTCCTGATAGAATTTTGGAATTTCTGGTGGAATTTCTATAATAATATGCCATTTGCAAATAGTAATAGCTTTGTATCTTCTTTCTCCATTTGTATCCCTTTAGTTTGCTTCTATTGCTTTTATGCCCCAGCTAGCACTTCAAGCACAACTGAAAAGGGGTGGGGACAGAGGACATCCCTGTCTTGTTCCTGACTTCAGTAGGATAGCTTCAACATTTCTCTATTTATAATGTTGGCTGTGGGTTTCTCATATATTGCTTTTACTGTGTTGAGGTATATTCCCTCTAGCCCTACATTTTATAGGGCTTTTATAATGAAGATACATTGGATTTTGCCAAAGGCTTTCTTTTCCATCTATATTGAGATGATCAGGTGATTTTTTTTTGTCTTTATGCAATTTGTTACATTTATTGTCTTGCATTAGTTGACCCATCTCTGCATTTCAGGGATAAAGTTGACTTGGTCATTGTGCATAATCTCTTGATGTATGTCTTTATTATGTTTGCAGGTATTTGATTAAGCATATTTGAGTATATGTTCATCTTGAATATTGTCTGTGGTTTTATTTTGCGTGGGTTGTGTCTTTACATGGTATCAACAGTGACACTGGCTTCACAGAAGGAGTCTGGGAGTGCTCCTTCTATTTCAATTTCTAAAAAATCATTTAAGAAGGACTAGATGTACATTGACTATGCAGGTCTGCTAGAATTCTGCTGTGAGTCCATCTGGCCTTGGAAGTTTTTTTAGCTGGAAGGCTTTTTATTACTGTTTCAATCTCATTTGTTATAGGTCTCTTGAAGTTATTCACTTCTCCTTGGTTTAATTTTGTGGTTTAGCTGAATATAGAAATTCAAAACAGAAATTCAGCCATTTATTTTTGAGTTTCCAACTTAATGGTTTTCTAAATATCCCCTTACAATATTATGAATTTTTTTGGTATCTATTGGTATCTCTGTTCATTTGAGATTATGATCACTTAAGTCCTCCCTTTCTTTTATTAGGTTGTCAAAACTTTTTTTTTAATCTTCACGAGAACCAGCTCTTAGATTTGTTGATTTTTTGTGTGTTGTTTTCTTTGTTTAAAATTCACTGATTTCTGATTTGTGCTTTATTTTTTCTTGCCATTTACTGGGTTTTGATTTGGTTTGTTCTTTTTATTGAATTTTTAAATTGCATCATTAAATCATTTATTTTTGTCATTTCTGATTTTTTTTTTTTTTTTTTTTTTTTTTTTTTAGTGTAGGAACTTAGAGCTACACAGCTTTTGATGTGTTCCAGAGGTTTTATTGTGTTATGTTGTTTTCACTTTCATTTAGTACAGGAAATTTTTATTTCTTCAATTGGAGAATTGAGGTGATTGATATTAAAGGTATTACAGAATGTATGTGCTAATTGTTGTCAATGTGTTATTGACTTTTGTATTGTTGAGTCCTCCTTGTTGCTTTGTGTTTTGATAACTATGGCTTCATGTTTCTTTCCACACTCTCTGATATGTGTTTGTGATCTTAGCCATTCTGACAAGTGTAAGATGGTACCTCAGAGTTGTTTTGATTTGCATTTCCCTGATGACTAAGGATGTTGGACAATTCTTTAAGTGTCTTTCAACCATTTGAGATTCTTCTGCTGAGAATTCTGTGTAGATCTAAACCCTATTTTTAATTGGATTATTTGGTACTTTGATGTCTAGTTTCTTGAGTTCTTTATATATTTGGAGGTCAGCCCTCTGTCAGAAATAAGATTGGTAAAGACCTTTTCCCATTCTTCAGGCTGTTGTGTTCTCTTATTTACTGTGTCCTTTGTCTTACAGAAGCTTCTCAGTTTCAGGAGGTCTCATTTATTAATTGCTTCTCTCAGTGTCTGTATTACTGGTGTTATATTTAGGAGGTGGTCTCTTATGCCAATGCATTCAAGGCTAGTTTCCACTTTCTCTTCTGTCAGGTTCAGTGTGACTTGATTTATGTTTAGGTCCTTGATCCATTTGGACTTGGGTTTTGTGCAGAGCAAAAGATATAAATCTATTAGCATTCATCTACATGCCACCATCCAGTTATACTAGCATCATTTGTTGAAGATGCTGTCTTTTCCCATTGTATATTTTTGGCTTCTTTGTCAAAAATCAGGAGTGTGGATTAATGTCAGGGACTTTAATTCAATTACATTAATCAACATATCTGTTTTTATGCCAGTACCAAGCTGTTTTTATTAATAGTGCTCTGTCGTAGAGCTTGAAGTCAGAGATGATAACGCCTCCAGAGGTTCTTTTATTGTACAGGATTCTTTTGGCTATCCTGGGTTTTTTTGTTTTTACATATGAAGTTGAGTATTATTCTTTCCAGAATTGTGTTGGGATTTTGATGGGGATTGCATTGAATCTTTAGATTGCTTTTGGCAAGATTGCCATTTTTACTATGTTGATCCTACCTATCCATGAACATGGTAGATCTTTCCATTTTCTGATATCATCTTCAATTTCTTTCTTCAAAGACTTAAAGTTCTTGTCATACAGTTTGTTCATTATTTGGTAAGAGTTACCCCAAGGTATTTTATGTTATTTATGGCTATATTAAAGGGTGTTGTTTCCTTGATTTTTTTTCAGACCGTTTATCATTTGCATATGGGAGAGCTATTGACATTTTTTTTAATTAATCTTGTATCCAGTCACATTGCTGAGGTATTTGTCAGCTGTAGGAGTTCCCTGGTAGAATTTTGGGGTCACTTATGTATATTATCATATCAAAAGTTTGACTTCTTCCTTTCCAATTTGTATCCCCTTGATGTTCTAGCTAGAACTTTGAGTACTATATTGAATAGACATGGAGAGAGTAGACAGCCTTGTCTTGTTCCTGATTTTAATCAAATCACTTTAACTTTCTCTCCATTTAGTTTGATGTTGGCTATCAGCTTGCTATATATGGCTATTATTATGTTTAGTTATGTTCCTTGTTTCCCTGATCTTTCCAAGACTTTTATCATGAAGGGGTGTTGGATTTTGTCAAAAGTTTTTTCAGTATCTAATAAGATAACTATGTGATTTCTTTCCTTTCAGTTTGTTTATACAGTGGATTTCACTGACAAATTTTTCATATGTTGAACCATCCTTACATCTCTGGGATGAAGCCTACTTGATCAAAAAACCTAGTGATTTTTTTATGTGTTCTTGGATTCAGTTTGCCAGTATTTTATTAAGTGTTTTGCATTGATGTCCATGAGGAAGATTGGTATGTAATTCTCTTTGTTGCATCGTTGTGTGGTTTGGGTGTCAGGGTTACTGTAGCCTCATAAAAAGAGTTTGACAAGGTTCCTTCTGTTTCTATTGTGTAGAACAATTTGAAGAGTATTGGAATTAGCTCTTCTATGAAAATCTGATAGAATTCTGTGCTGAAACCATCTGGCCCTGGCCCTATTTTTTTTTTTTTTTTTTTTTTTGGTTGAGAGACTTTAATAACTGCTTCTTTATCTTTAGGGGTTATAGGTTTATTTAATTTGTTTATCTGGTCTCGATTTAATTTTGGCCAAGGTACTTATCCAGAAAATCATCCATTTATTTTAGGTTTCCAATTTTGTGGAGTAGAGGTTTTTGAAGTATGACCTAATGATTCTCTGGATTTCCTCAGCGTCTGTTGTTATGCCCCCCTTTTCATTTCTGATTTTGTTAATTTGGATATTCTCTCTGTGTTAGTTTGGTTAGTTTGGATAAGGGCTAGTCTATTTTGTTGGTTTTCTCAAAGAACCAACTCTTTGTTTCATTGATTTTTTTTTTGTATTGTTCTCTATGTTTCTATTTTATTGATTTAAGCCCTTAATTTGATTTTTTTCCTGGCGTCTACTCCTCCTGGGTAAGTTCGCTTCTTTTTGTTCTAGAGCTTTCAGGTGTGCTGTTAAATCACTAGTGTGAGATTTCTCCAAATTCTTTATGTAGGCACTTAGTGTTATGAACTTTCCTCTTAACACTGCTTCAATGTGTTCCATAAGTTTGGGCATGTTGTACATTAATTTTTATTGAATTCCAGGATGTTTTTAACTTCTTTCTTTATTTCTTCCTTGACTCAGAGGTGTTTCAGTTTTCATGAATTTGCAGGCTTTCTGTTGTTATTGAACTCTAACTTTAGCCCATGGTTTTCCAATAAGATGCAAGGGGTTATTATGTGGTGGTATTGTGTTCCCCAAAATATTGTGCACCCTAATAAACTTATCTGAGGTCAGAGAACAGAAAAGCCACAATATTAAGCATAGAGGTTAGGTAGTGGTAGCACACACCTTTAATCCTAGCATTCCAGAGACAGAAATACCTCTGGATCTCTGTAAATTCAAGGCCACATTGGAAACAGCTAGGCATGGTGACACACGCCTTTAATCCCAAGAAGTGAGCCTTTAATCCTAGGGAGTGATGGCAGAAAGTAGAAAGATATATAAGGCATGAAGACCAGAAACTAGAAGCATTTTGGCTGGTTAAGCTTTTAGGCTTCTAGCAGCAGTTCAGCTGAGACCCATTCAGATATGAGGACTCATGAAGCTTCCAGTCTGAGGAAACAGGATCAGCTGAGGAACTAGCAAAGTGAGGAAGCTGTGGCTTGTTCTGATTCTCTGATCTTCCAGCATTCACCCCAATAACTGGCCTCAGGTTTGATTTTATTAATAAGAACTTTTAAGATTCATGCTACAGTGTTATTCTAATTTTTTTGTATCTATTGGTATTTGCTTTATGACTGAGTATGTGGTCAGTTTTAAAGAAGGTTCCATGAGGTGCTGAGAAAAAGGTATATTCTTTTGTGTTTGGGTAAAATGTTCTGTAGATGTCTATTAAGTCAATTTGAGTCATAACATATGTTAGTTCCCTTGTTTCTCTGTTTAGTTTCTGTCTGGCAAACTTGTCCATTGATAAGAGTGGGATGTTGAAGTCTCCCACTATTAATGTGTGGGGTTTGATGTGTGCTTTAAGCTTTAGTAATGTTTCTTTTATATATGTGGGTGCCCTTGTATTTGGGGCATAGATGTTCAGAATTGAAACTTCATCTTCATGGATTTTTCCTTTGATGAATATGAAATGTCCTCCATCTCTTTTGATTAATTTTAGTTTGAAGTCTATTTTGTTAGATATTTAGGATAGCTACACCAGCTTACTTCTTAGGTCCATTTGATTGGGAAGTCTTTTCCCAACCTTTTACTCTGAGGTAGTGTCTGTCTTTGAAGTAGAGGTATATTTCTTGTATGCAGCAGAAGAATGAATCCTGTTTTCATATCCATTCTGTTAGCCTGTCTTTTTTTGTTAAATTCAATCCATTGATATTAAGAGATGTTATTGACCAGCGATTATTAATTCCTGTTACTTTTTGTTACCACCTTTTTGGTAGTGGTGATGGTGGTGTACATGTGTTTACCTTCTTAGGGTTTGCTGTGAGACTATCAATTGCCTGTGTTTTTGTGGCTACAACTGAGTTCTTTTTTTTTTTAACCTTTCTAAAGCTTTATTGAGAGAGAGAAAGCTAAGATAAAGAGCAACTCTTTCCATTTGCCTGTTCGCTGGCCAGAATTAGATAACTCCCATAAAAGATTGGGATTTTTTGTTATTTTTTAAAGCATACTTGGGCCATCTCTCAGTACAGAGATGGATAAGCTTAGGAATCTTTAAGTAAAACCTCAAGAAGACAGCCTAAGGGAGAATTAGGGCTGATTGAGTTGGAAGCCTTATTTCCCATGTCTGCAGCAGAGAGGCAAAAACAAAAAATTAAAAAAATAAACGTGATCTGGAGCTAAGACCTCCTGGAGGCCTGCGGATCCCATCAGGCACAAAGAACATGCTGGTTTCACACAGCCCCAGGACGCACCTGAAGGTGGTAGTCCCATCGTGAAAAATATCTCAAGCTGCAGATGTGGGAGGTGGCTGGAAATTTGGGCCTGAGATGGGGGCCAACTGTAGCCAGTGGAGACCATGGCCGGGTTCGCCCGCTTTCAAGAATAACCAGTGAGGCGCCAGATGCTCAAGGGTCATTCTCACAGATTCAGGAAACCATATAACTGAGTTCTTTAGGTTGGAGTTTACCTTCTAGTACTTTCTGTAGTGATGGGTTTGTGGATAGGTATTGTTTAAATCTCTGATTTCATTGTGAAATATTTTGTTTTCTCCATCTATGTCACTAAAAGTTTTGCTTGGTATAGTAATCTGGGCTGGCATCCCTGGTCTCTTAGTGTCTATACAACATCTGCCCAGGACTTTTAGAGTCTCCATTGATAAGTCAGGTATAATTCTGCTAGGTCTGCCTTTATGTGTTACGTGGCTTTTTTCCTTTGAAGCTCTTAATATTCTTTCTTTATTCTGTATGTTTAGTGTTTTGATTATTACGTGATGAGGGAACTTTTTTCAGTCTAGTCTTTTTGGTGTTCTGTAAGCTTCTTATACCTTTATAGGCAAGTCCTTCTTAGGTTGGGAAAGTTTTCTTCTATGATTTTGTTGAATATGTTTTCTGTGCCATTGAGCTAGAATTCTTCTCCTTCTTCTGTCCCTATTATTCTTAGGGTTGGCCTTTTTATGGTGTCCCAGATTTCCTAGATGTTTTGTGCTAAGAATCTTTTGGATTTAACATTTTCTTTGACTGATGAATCTATTTCCTCCATTGTATCTTCAATGCCTGAGATTATCTCTTCCATCTCTTGTATTCTGTTGGTAATGTTTGCATTTCTAGTTCCTGTTCTCTACCCAGTTTTTTTTTTTCATTTCCAGCATTCTCTTTGTGTTTTCTTTATTGATTCTATTTCAGTTTTCAAGTCTTTTTTTTTTAACTTTTTACTATTCCTTTATTTAAAGTAACTTGCTTTACAGTAACTGCTGACCATAATCAACCACCTGTGTTTCATAGCAAATGTTTGGATTTTTAAAAAATGATTTAAGTAAGGTATATAAAAAAATGAAAAAATGCTTCAGATTTCTTTCTCTCATATGCTATTGTTATATTAAGGCTTAAAACTTCAGAGTTTTAACACTAATTAATGGAGTTCTAAGAAGCTATTAATCTATTCTGGTAAGCACTGACTTTTTTGGCAACCTACCAACATTACTTCAGAACCACCCAAACAGAAGAAACAAAACACCCAACCTCCCCCAGACAGGAGAGGGTAGACTGGCTGGCCTTCCTAGACCATATCCTTAGCAGGGCTCTCTTCTGTCCTTTCTTCAGTCAGGATTTGCTTTGTAGTACAGCTGGACTTAGAGGCATGTGCTACCTTAACAGGCCAGCTTTCCTCCTATCTGCAGTGAATTGTGAAGGAAAAACACTACTTCTAGGATACAGATTAGCATGGTCATGGTATGGGATTTGGGTGCTCAAAAAAATGCCTGCACCTGAGATCAGCATTTAAAAATGGACACTGACATGTTATAAAACTAAGGCATTGCTTTGTTGTATTTAAATTACACATATTGAACAACAGCAGTGGAACAGAATATGCTCACAACTGGGGGTGAATGCTACAGGTCTCCCAGATGGACATCATTTTAGTCAACAACAGAAGGACCACAGTCTCTGACAGAACCAGAACTGAATAAACCACAACGGGTATGTTCCAGTGAAGAGTTTGCCAAGTGTCTGTCCAGGTCTCTTAGAGCTACTGAGCAAATGGGTTGGCATGAATAGTTATGTCCTTAATGTGTACATCATTAAGAGGTCTGTATGTCTTCTTATTTACTGGTAACTTCTCCAATTCATCCAAAGTCTCCAGACCATCTATGACCTTTCCAAATACTCTGTATTTCATGTCCAGGTTCGGCTGCTTGCCATAGGTGATGAAGACCTGAGATCCATTGGTGTTTGGGCCATTATTAGCCACAGATACAACACCTATGATGTTGTGCTTCAGATGGTCACTGTATTCATCCTCAAACTTCTTGCCCCAGATACTGCTGCCTCCCCTCCCAGGGCCTGTTGGATCTCACGTTTGAACCATGAAACCCTTGATGTTCCTATGAAATACACAGCTGGTGTAGTAATTACTGGCACAAAGAGCCAAGAAATTCTCACATGTTTGGGGTGCCCTCTCACAGAAAACTTCTATTTTGATATCCCCCACATCTGTATTCAGTGTTACAGACATCCTACCTCTTGATGGTTCCAGAAAACCTTGCAGAGAAAACCTGAAGTAAGTTTACACTTCACTCAGCACTGTTGCTGCAGAAACCAAAAAGACTTCATCACAGGCACCAGGGAGTCTGCCAGTTTTCAAGTCTTGAATTGTTTCCTTCACCTGTTTCTTCTTTTCTTGGCCTTTGCTTTCTTTAAGGGATGTATTTATTTCTTCCAATTTTTTATTTCTCTTTTCCTTCACTTCTTTAAGGGAATTTTTCATTTCTTCTATAAGAGCCTCTATCATCTTCATAAAGTAATTTTAAGTTCATTTTTTTGTGTTTCAACTGCATTGGGATGTTCAGGCTTTGCTGTTGTAGGATCACTGGGTTCTGGTGGTTGGTGGTGCCATATTGCTCTTTCTGTTGTTGAATGTGTTCTTAGAGCAGTGTCCACTCATCTTGTCTTCCACTGGTGTGACTTGTGCCTTTGCCTGTTGTGCCAGGTGTTGTGTTTTGAACCTGTTTCTATGTAGTCTGCTGGGTTTGTGGGAGAGGGCTGGCCACAGGGAGGGTGTTCTGGTGCTTAGTGTTGGGTGTTGGAGTGGGCCTTGGCAGGACCACATCCAGTGGGTGGGTATGGGTGTGCAGCCTGGAGGCAGATATCTTACCTGCCTGCAGGCTGGCGGGGACTGCACCAGAGCAGTAAAGCTCCACCAGAGGTGGAGGCAGGTCCAGCTGCCTTGCTTGTGCTAGGATGGGAGGGGGATCATGGAATGTGGCCTGGGGTTTAGTTAGGGCCTGGACTTTGGAGCAGTCCAGACGAGAGACCAGTCACTCACCTGTTTTTCTACCTGGTGTGGTTTGTAGTCTGCTGGGGTTATAGTGATGTTCTCTCTTATACTTGACACATTCTACTTGTAAGGCTTTCCTTTGCATTGTCTTGCTGAGTTGTAGTGTTTTCTAATTCCATCTGCATTTCATCTTGAGTGCTCACCAATGTTTCTATCTCTTCATTGAATTCTATTCTAAAATTCTGGTTTATCCTTGTCATTTCTATCAGCCTCATGTTTGTGTTTTCTTTAACATCACTCAGGCATTATATTTGTTTTATATTTATATTTATATTTATATTTATATTTATATTTATATTCTGGCTTGTCTTCAGGACCTGACATTCTCTCTTTCAGGTCTTATTATCTCTTAGTAAGGCTCACCTTTGAGATTTTTATTTGACAACATGAGTTTTTCACTTCCAGTTTTATTTCAGTTTAAGTTTTCTTTAGTGATTCTGGTTTTTTGTTAAATTCTTCTTTCAGTTCTTGAAATATTTCATCATTTCATTCAACTGTTTGTGTCTTCATCTTTATTAAAGCATTTATTCACATCTTCTTTAAGTCTTTAACATATTCATAACTGCTGTTCTGAAGTCCTTGTCTTGCTCTTCAGCTAAATTTCTTTTCTTAGGACCTAACATAATTGGGTTCTTGGCTTTTAGAGGAGGTACATCATTTTGGTTGTTCATGGTTTGTGTTTTTATGCTGAGATGTAGGCATCTGGAGTTCTGGTGATTGGGGTGTTTCTTGGTGTAGATACCTGAGTTCATCTTTGTTGGATTGGTATTCTGTTCTTTGACTGCCGTTGGCCAATCTGGGTCCTAGCCAAGTGTGGTAGCTGTGGGATCCATGCATCCCAGTCAAGTGTGGTAGCTGTGGGATTCCTGCATCCCAGTCAAGTGTGGTAGCTGTGGGATTCCTGCATCCCAGTCAAGTGTGGTAGCTGTGGGATTCCTGCATCCCAGTCAAGTGTGGTAGCTGTGGGATTCCTGCATCCCAGTCAAGTGTGGTAGCTGTGAGATTACTGCATCCCAGTCAAGTGTGATAGCTGTGAGATTTCTGCATCCCAGTCAAGTGTGGTAGCTGTGAGATTCCTGCATCCCAGTCAAGTGTGGTAGCTGTGGGATCCCTAGTTGACAGTTGCTTTGTGGTTGGAAAATAGAGATAAACTAGAAAGAAAGGCTGAAAGGGGAAATGAGGAAGAACCAGGGAGACCCTCAGTCTCCACCAAGAGGCAGAGTTCCCATGGAATTGCGATGGAATGGGAAAAGGGGCTCCTGTGAGAAGGCTGAAGCAAGATGAAGGGTAAGGTAGAATGACAGAAATGGGGGACAGGAAGGAGAATGAAAGTGAGGCTGCTTTGGGTCCATGGTAGAGAGATGTTATGCAGGTTGGTTCAGTTACAAAGGACTGGAGATGGGCTAGATGAAAATGCTAAAAGTGATCTCCAAGAAGAACTAGAGAAACCTTCAAGACAGCATCTTTATCAAGTGCTGCTGGTAAAAACTAGTTAGCTGCATGTGAAGAATGAAACTATCCTAATCTCTCACTCTGAAAAAACTCAATTACAAATGGATCAAGAATCTTAACATAAGATTAAATACCTTAAATCTGCTAGAGGAGAAAGGAGGGAATTCACTTGAACTCACAAACACAGGAAAGGACTTTCTGAACAGGACACTGATGGCATGGGCATTAACATCAACAATAAATGGGACCTCATGAAACTAAAATATTTCTGTACATCAAAAGACAGCACCACTTAAGTGAAAATGAAACCTTCGGAGGGAAAAACCTTCACCAGCTATATATTGGACGGGGGGTTAGTATCTAGAATATATAATGAACTCAAAGAGTTAAACATCAAGGAAACAATCCAATTAAAATATGGGGCATGGAACTAAACAGAGTTCTCAGAAGATAAAATACAACTGTCTAGCAAACATTTTTTAAATATTCAACATCCTAAGCCATCAGGGAAATGCAAATTTAAACTAAGTAGAGAGTTCCTTTTCCCTCAGTCAGAATAGCTAAATTCTAAAAACAAACAATGACAAATGCTGACATTGATACAGGGAAAGAGAAACTCTTGTTCACTGCTAATAAGAAGTGAAAACTGATACAGTCACTATGAAAATCAATACAGAGTTTCCCCAAAAAGCTGAGAATAGAGCTGCCCACATGATCAGTCTAAACTACTTTTGGGTATATACCCAAAGAACTCTATATCTTCTTACTACAAAGATATTTGTGCACACATGTTCATTGTTCCTCTAATCACAATAGCCAGAAAATGGAGACAGCCTCTATATCTATCAATTGATGAATAGATGATGAAAATGTGGTATATTTATATAATGGAATATTAACTATTAAAAACTGAAATTAAAAAATTTGCAGGTAAATGGAGTGGGAAGCAATCACTCTTAGTGAGGTGACCCAGACCCAGAAAAACAAATATTGAATGTTTTCACTCATTTGTGAACATTAGCTTTGATGGTTTAGATATCTGTATTTTTTCCAGAATACCGATAGAAGTCAGGAATTACTAAGGGTCCTTAGGGAAGGGCTTTCAAGAGACAGAATATAGAATGTAATAAAGAGCTAAAGGAGAATTATAGAAAATAAATAAATAAATTGGAGTGAGAGATGGAGAAGCAGAGTAGAAGAGGAGAAGTGTGAGGGATAAATAACACTAAAAACTTCAAAAACATCATATGGAAACCTAGTGCTATAGAACCTTCTTAAAACATTTCTCTATATACACACACAAATAATTTAAATGGAGTTACCTTATAATGGGGTAATAGACACCAGAGACTAAGAAAAAAGCCTAATCCCAGGAATGGGTTCTTTTTCATGGAGTTGTTGACCAGTTCAGTCCCAATGATACCCTAGACATTACAGGATATTGGCAATGCTGTTTATTACCCTTCAGAGCTTGATAATAAAACTTTACTGCTGAATACTACACATACTTGAGTCATAGAACATGGAGAAATCAATCTAGTTCTCACTTGGAAGCTCCATCCCTATTGGCTAGCTGTCATAGTACTGAAGGGCTGTATATACTAATGCAGGAGGAAAGTAATCATCAAATCTTATCCAGATGATAACCCTGTGAACTAAATAATAATTGGTCTGATAAGACATACCTACTGGTGTAATAGTATAAACATCATCTGTGGTGGTATTGTGTTCCCCAAAATAGTGTGCACCCTAATAAATTTATCTGGGGTCAGAGAACAGACAGCCACTAGATACAGAGCCTAAAATGGTGGCTAGAAAATGGGTCAGAGCAAGCCATAGCAGAAGCTGGGTGGTGGTGGTGCACGCCTTTAATCCCAGCACTTGGGAGGCAGAGCTAGGCAGATCTCTGTGTTCAAGGATATAGCCAGTACGGAGACACACGCCTTTATATGGGAAAAAGACAAAGTTTGGAGAGAAGGGAAGTGGGATAAATCTAGGAAAAGTTGGGGAAGGAAGGGTGAATATGATCAAAATATGTAGAAAATTACCAAAAACATAAAATGTAGAAATTAACATAAAATTTGTAAATGCTATGAAGTTAGATAAGAATTTTTATGTCTTATTCAGAAAGTAAACAACTATGTTGGATAATGGCATGCACCATCGTGGAGAATACAAAAAAAGATTGAAGTATGTATAGTGAAATTTCCAGATCTTAGTGGTCAGGATAGGGGTCACCTGCTCCAGTCTTTGTAACTTGTATATTCCCAGGTTCATTTGAGGTCCCTCCTATTCAGTGAAATCTTCCATTTATTCTTGTCCCTTAGTCCAATAGAATTAACAGTTTATTACACATTTTATCAAGATCAATCCCAGAGTTGAGGGAAGCTAGAGGGCCATTTTGCAAGGGTCTCATATTCTTGAAAGGCATTATCTACAAATAAACTCACTGAGATAAAGAAGTATGATGTATAATAGGATTTCATAATGCTCATCATAGAATTGAAAACATAATAGGTCTATCACCAAAATCATTGTCATAATATATAAAATCATTGTTCTGAAGAAAAAGATGGAGAAAGACACTAGAAAATGGAAAGGCAGCCAGGCGGTGGTGGCACATGCCTTTAATCCCAGCACTCAGAAGGCAGAGCCAGGTGAATCTCTGTAAGTTTGAGGCCAGCCTGGTCTACAAAGCGAGTTCCAAGACAGGCACCAAGACAACACAGAGAAACCCTGTCTCAAATTTAAAAAAAAAAAAGAAAGAAAAGAAAAGAAAAAAGACAAGAAAAGAAAAGAAAAGAGAAAATGGAAAGGAATCTTATACTCATGAATTAGCAGAATTCAAGGTTGTAAAAGGGACCATTCTGGATCTAGAAAAAATCATCCTGAGTGAGGTAACCCAGACTCAGAAGGACAAACATGGTATGTACTCACTCATAGGAGGATACTAGATATAAAACAAAGATGACTAGACTGCTACACAATTCCAGGGAGGGCTACCTAGAAAACGGGACCCTAGGAAAGACACAGGGATCACCCAATGACAGAGAAATGGATGAGATCTACATGAACAACCTGGACGACAGTAGGAATAATGAAGGGCAAGGTTCGAGGGAAAGAAAGCTTAGGGGAACAGAAGATCCCACCTGGATCAGGAACAGAAAGGGAGAAGAAGGAATAACAGACCATGATAAATGAAGACCACATGAGAACAGGAATAGGCAGAGTGCTGGAGAGGTCCCCAGAAATCCACAATGATACATCCTCTGTAGACTGCTGGCAATGGTCGAGAGAAAGCCTGATCTGACCTAGTCTGGTGATCAGATGGCCAAACACCCTAACAGTCGTGCTGGAACTCTCATCCAATAACTGATGGAAGTGGATGCAGAGATCCTCAGCCAGGCCAAAGGAGTCCAATTGTCAGAAAGAGGAGGGACTGTAAGAGTATGAATTGTTGAGACCAAGACTGGAAAAGCACAGGGACAAATAGCCAAATGAATGGAAGCACATGAATTATGAACCAAAGGCTGTGGAGCCCCCAGCTGGATCAGGCCCTCTGGATAAGTGAGACAATTGAATAGTTTGAACTGTTTGTGAGGCATCCAGGCAGTGGGGGAGGACAGGGGAACCCATGGCTGATGTGTAAAATTAAAACACAAATATAATAAATTTTTAAAAAGGAGAGAAGGAAAAAAAAGGACCATTCTACAAAAAAAAAAAAAAAAAAAAAAAAAAAAAAAAAAAACACTTAAATTCAATGCAATCTCAACCAAAATACATTACTTACAAACCGAGAAAAAAAACCTATTCTGAAATTCATTTGAAAACAGAAAAGACCCTGGATAGCCAAAACAATCCTGAGTAAGAATACTAGAGATTGCTATTGAAAACTTCCAGATATATTACAGAGCTAGAGTAATAAAAAAACAGTATGGTACTGGCACAGAAACAGACATGAAGACCAGTGGAACAAAATAGAAGAGCTAAATATAAGTGATATTTTGGTAAAAAATGTGGCTGCTTTTTGCCCTCATCTGAAAAATCTGCCTGAAGCTAAACTGGAGAATTTTGGATTTCTTCTATTGGCAGAGGAATCTCAAGACAGCCTCGTATGGACTCTGTCATGCAGTTATTAATTATAACTTTAATGAAAATTTATAATGAAAATGAGCAAGCTGAGCAGGGAAAATCACAAAATGTAAATTTTGAGGAGAAAGGGGACATCAGGAAGTAGAATGGAGTAAAGCCCTGTATTCAAGGAAGTAAACACATTAAGAAAGGGAATAAAGGGAGTGGTGATCTCAGGGCAAGATCCTACCCAGCTAAGTTCCCAACTTGTGAAAAGGAATTAAAGAAAAGCTTAGAGCCAGGTGTTTTGGTACACACTTTTATCCCAGCATGCAGAAGGCAAAGGCTGATGAATCTCTGAGTTTGAGGCCATCCTGGTCAAAGAGTAAGTTCAAGGTCAGCCAAGCTTAGGCAGTGAAGGTAGCAATCAAAAACAGAAAGCTGGTAAAGATGTAATTGAATGAGGGCAGCCATGTTCCAGCCCCAGCAAGCAGAAGAATTTGGCAGCTTTGGCCACATGGTTCTGGATAGAAGAAACAGATTATGGAATTTGCCTCTGTACCTAAGAAAAGCTGCTGAGGCCAGACATGTTTTGGGTTTCTCTTAATGAAGGCCTAGAGAGGCCAATGTGTCAAGCTGTGAAGTTGAAGCCCAAGATGCTGGAGATGCCAGAGCCATGGGACACCTGCCAAGGAGAGCTGCCAACAGAGAATGGACCCGCCCAACAGAAAGAACTGTGTTGCAGTCAACAAAACTGAAAGGAACTGGAGATTTGAAGAACTCTTTGACATCAGACATGGACATGCCGAGTTTGGAGTTTGCCCAGCTGGTTTTCAGTCTTTCTTTGGTCCAGTATTTCCTCACTATGCTCCCTTCCCAACATTTTAGAAGGGTAATGTATATCCTGTGCCAATGTATGTTGGAAGTATATGATCTGTTTTTTATTATAATTTTATAGGGGATTACAGTTAAGAGATTGCATGAATCTCAGAAGAGACTTTGAACTTTGGACCACATTGTTGAAGCTGTTATAGGCTATGGAGACTTCTGAAGTTGGACTAAATGCATTTTTGCATTATGATATGGCTACAAGCTTTTGGGGGCCAGGCAGTGGGATGTGGTGGTTTGAAAGAAAATGGTCCCCAAAAAGAAGTGGCACTATTAAGAGATGTGACCCTGTTGAAGTAGGTGTGGCCTTGTTGGAACTGTGTCCCTGTGGAGGTGAGTTTTGAGGTCTTTTGCTCAAGCTTTGCTCATTGTGACACTCAGACCACTTAGCAATTAAGGAAATGCAAATTAAAGCAACTTTCAGATTTCATCTCACCCTGCTCAGAATGGCTAATATCAAAAAAAAAAAAAAAAAACCCAACTGAAAACAAGTGCCAGTGTGGTTGTGGGGAAAGGAGAGACCTTATTCATTGTTGGTGGAAATGCAAATTGATGCAGTCACTCTGCAAATCAAAATGGAGAATCCTCAAAAAGCTAAAAATAAGTCTATCACATGACCCAGCTCTACTGCTTCTTGGCAGGTACCCAAAGCACTCAACATCCTGTTCCACAGATGCTTGCTCAGCATGCTCACAGTAGCAAGGAAATGGAAACAAGCTAGCTGTCCTTCATTAGATGAATAGGTAATAAAAATGTGGTATTTATACACAGTGTAATGCTATTCAACTGTAAAGAAAGTGAAATCGTGAAATTTTCAGGTAAATAATTGGACCTAAAAATATATTAAGTAGGTAACCCAGACCCAGGATGACAAAGACTGCATGTTCTTGCTCATCAGTGGTTCCTAACTACAAATCCTGAGATGTGAGTATACATGGAGTAGCCACAGAGACCAGAAAAATAAGAAGGGATGGTGGGAGAGGGTTGATATGAGACTAGCAGGATATAGGTGATAGGAAGTGGAAAAAGGGGGTGTCCATAAAGACAGAGGGGGAACAAGGAAAAAATGACACCAAGGTTGTTTGATAAAGCCCCAGAGAATCATACTATTTTATATTTACCTAAATTTGTACACAATACGTGTGTGTGTGTGTGTGTGTGTGTGTGTGTGTGTGTGTGTGTGTGTGTGAACTAAGACAGTTGGGCAAACAATGCTTCCCACAAGAACCATAGATCAAAAAAGTCTCAGTACCAAGCACAAGAAACATGTTTCCAAGTGGTTGGTCAGAATAATCCTAGTGACTCCAAAAGCAGTAGAGTCTACTTATGCAGGCCTTGGTTGCCTCTCAGGGTTGAGAGTGGGTCCCTATTGCTACAGACACTGGACACTTGAGATCTGATTTGAAAGCATCTTTCCTGAGGTCTAGCTTCCATGATACTATGCAACTCCAGAAACTATACTATTCCAGGGAATGCTATGCAAGCTGCTAAGGTAGGGAAGCAATTAAACAGTCCTACTCAGCTGCAACACCTGTGGACCATAAAGGTGCAATGAGTGGCACTCACATGGTAGTGGTAACCAACAGCTGTCTAACTGGACTTAAGGTCCACTCAACTGGAGGGAAGTCATGCGTGGTACTGGAAACCCAGCCAACTTCCCCAAGCTAGTGAGGTCATGGCTCTTAGAAGAGCATCCACAACCTCTACTTTGCAAGACCAGCATAATTCCTACTACATTCTAAATATTATCCTTATGCTCACAGGTAAATGTACCTACCACCTCTCATCAAAGAAGCCTTTCTGATAGGAATTCCAACCATGCCCTATGATCATGCATACCTGGCAGGACACTTAGTCATCTCTGTGTGTGGGCCTGTGTTCGCAGATGCATCCTGGCCTTTATAGGGTGGCACCATGTTCCTTCTATCTATCTATCTATCTATCTATCTATCTATCTATCTATCTATCCATCTATCTATCTATCTATCTCCATCTATGTGTGTGTGTGTGTGTGTGTGTGTGTGTGTGTGTGTGCCTCTCTTTCTGTCAGGCCTGGCTTCTCTTGTCCTATCTGTAAGGACTATGTCCTTAATTACATCACCACCCTGCAACAGTGTCCCAGCCTAAAAAGTGGGCATGCTCTCTCTGTGTTCTCTCTTTCCACACTCTCTCCTCTCTCTCCTTCCATATTCTCCCCACTCTGCACGGTTTCTTGGTCTTTCTCTCTTCTCTCTCTCTCTCTCTCTCTCTCTCTCTCTCTCTCTCTCTCTCTCCCTCCCCCCCTCTCTCTTCCAATAAAGCTCTAGAAAGGTATCCATGGCTCGTGACTCTTTCATCACTGATACATCCAGCACTCACATCCATCAGCATGGCCGCTGCAGGCCAACACTATCCCTTCTTCTCTCTATAAAAGCCCATTCTAACTCTGGTAACCGTGGCTCGTGACTCTTCCACCGAACAACCAGTGCCATTCTACCTTAGTTAGGGTTTCGATTGCTCTGAAGAGACACCATGACCAAAGCAACTCTTATAAAAGAAAGCATTTAATTGGGACTGGTTTACAGTTCAGAGGTTCAGTCTATTATCATCATGCAAGCATGCAGGCAGACATAATGCTGCAGAGTAACTAAGAGTTCTACATCTTGATCTGCAGACAGCAGAAGTGAATGCCACACTAGGCCCAGCTTAAGCATCTGAGACCTCAAAGTCTACCTTCACAATGATACATTTCCTCCAACAAGGGCATACCTCCTAACAGTGCCACTCTCTATGGCCAAGCATTCAAACACATGAGCCTATGGGGGCCACTCCTATTCAAACCACCATACTCTGTTTACAGCAAATAGAGATCATCACAGAAAATCTCAATTAGACACAATGCCAAGACCAACAGATCATGGGGAGCATAAACTCAACTGATACATCTACATTATGGCTCCTGAATCTATAGCTTGGGAATGTTGTAGAAAAGGTTGTGGAGAGACTGCAAGAACCTAAATACCAGGAGGTCTGCTGTGCAACAGTCTCTCTTAGAAATGGATGCTTAAACAAGACCATAAAAATTAAAAATTATAATATCAATAGATATGTAAATACAGAAGAGGGAAAATTTTGAAGGGTCCCACTCCTAGACAAGACAACTAATGACTGCTGAGAGAAAAATTATCCTCTTCCATTATTTGTTGTCCCATGCAGAGTTGTCAGCCCTGAAACCACATACACACAAACAACAAAAACAGACTCAGCAGGTTGTATTTATATATTTTTGAGAAACACATACATAGATACACGTAATAATAATAATCAAAGAAAAAGAAGCTACTTGGGAAGAACATGGGAGAGTTCAAGGAAGAGGTTCCTGGAAGGGGCTATAGGGATGAAAGAGAGAGAAGAAAGTGATGTAATTCTACTTCATTTAAAAATAAAAATAGAAAAAGAACACTTAACAATGGGACCTCACGAAATTAAAAAGTTTCTGTACAACAAAGTCAACTTTACTGAGTGAAGAGCCTTCACCAAGGCCAATATCTACAATATATTAAAAAAAAAAACCCACAAAAGCCCAATAATAATTGGCTATGGAACTGAACAGAGATTTCTCAAAATAAAATAATTCCTGGCCTCAGCCGCTTTTCTTAACCATGAAGGAAGATTCACAAACACTTTATTCCTATATCCTTTTTTAACCAGGTAGCTGATGAGGCCAAGTCCTTTGGCTCCTTGGATGGAGCCTGGTCAATCCTTTAATGCCATCAGCTTTCCTTTGCTCTTTAAGAACAGGTACTTTGTAAACCTGTTCTTTTCACAAATTGCACGGTCAGCTGGGTGGGGTCTCGCCCTGAGGGCCTCACTCCTTTACTCTATTTCCCTTTATTCCATTTCTCCTTATCTCTTTCAGGACAAACCAGGACTCCTGGTTTAAATTTCCTCGTGTTCCTTTTCTCCTCAAACTATACATTCTTCATTTCTCTTTGCCCCACTTGCTCTTCTTCATTGCAGATCTGCCTAAAAGTGATTACTAATAACCACATGACAGACTCAAGATCAGGCTGCTTTGAAACTCCTCTGTCAAACAACTAGTCCAAAATGCTTCAAGGTAGCCTCAGGCAGACTCTTGGGAAAAGGACAAATAGCAGCCACATTCTTTGCCAAGATACCACAAAAATAGTCTCTAGCCCACTTGCTATTGTTCCCCTTTGAAACCTCTTGATTTGGGCCTACATATTCCACACTGTTCTCAGTACTACTGTCTTCCAAGATCCTGTGAGGATGGCCCATTAAGTCCCACTTAACAGAATTCAACTGCTTTTTTTAGTCCAAAGTCTCCCATGTTTCTCAAAAAAAAAAAAAAAGGGAAAAAAAAAATCCTGATCAAGCCTGCCACAGCGATTGTCAACTCTTAAAATTTCCTCTGATCTCCACATGTATGCTGTGGCACACTCACACTGTAGCATATGCACACCTGTATTCACACACACACACACACACACACACACACACACACACACAAAACATAAACATCACCACATCCCCACAAAATAACCATAAGTTACAATTTTTATTTAAGTAAAGAGAATCAACTCCATGTCAACACTTTGGGCCAACACATACACCTGTGTAGAATATTATTTTAAGGTGTGTTACTTTTGTTTATGTTGCATTTTTAACTCTGTGAAGTTGTGTTACTGTGCCTGTCTAAAATACCTGATGGTCCAATAAAGAACTGGATGACCAATAGCAAGGTAGGAGAAAGGATAGGCAGAGCTGACAGGAAGAGAGAATATATAGAGGGAGAACTCTTGGAGGAGAAGAGGAAGGAATGAGAGATGAAGGAAGAGGACTCTAGGGGCAAGCCACCCAGCCACCCAGCCACCAAGCTACACAGCCAGACATGGAGTAAGAAACAAAGAAAGGTATATCGGATAAAGATAAAAGCCTAGAGGCAAAAGGTTGACAGGATAATTTAAAGTTAAGAAAATCTGGCAAGCAACAAGGCAAGCTAAGGCCAGACATTCATAAATAAGAATAAGCCTCTATGTGTGATTTATTTGGGAGTTGGGTGGCAGGCCCCCCAAAAGAGTAAAAAACAAACAACCAACAACTCACCTGTGCACATACACATACATCTCCTGGAGCTAGAGTAATGGGTGGTTGTGAGCCCTTTGATGTGGTGCTGGGAATCAAACTCCAGTCCTCAGAAAGAGCAGTACAAGCTTTTCATGGCTGAGCCGTCTCTCAAGCCCCAACACAATCAATTTTTTTAATGACAACATCTTATGAATTGGTACTAGTTTAGTGTTGACCAGAGTTGGGGGCAGAAGGAGATAGTAGGAGTGAATGCAAAGAACAATGTAAGAGTCCTGCATGCTGATCTGAGTGTGATGCATCCTGAGTATAAGGATGGTGAGTACGAATGAGATAAAATTAGTTAGAATAAAATACACGGAAGATAGTATGACTGGGGAAATGTGGATGAAATTAATAAATTTCTGACAATATCAGCATCATAATTGTAATAATAAAATTTTGACATATGACACTAGAGGAAGTTAAATGAATGGTAAAGGGCACATGAATCTATACTTATATCAAAATTTTTTAAAAATATATAAAAAAAATCCTTTCTCAATTCTAAATATTTTTCTCACCTCCTCTACCAATGAAAACATCTGAGAAAAAAACACCAAAATCCCAGGAACAAAAGAAGGACCAGAAAGGTACAGGGGTGTGTAAGTTAGTTTTAAAGATATTTTAAGGAGGCTGGAGAGATGGCTCAGTGGTTAAGAGCACTGGCTGCTCTTCCAGAGGACCAGGGTTCAAGTCCCAGCACCCACATGGCAGCTCACAGCTATCTATAATTCCAGTTCCAGGGGATCCAACGTCCACATTCAGTTACACATGCAGGCAAAACACCAATGCACATGAAATAAAATTAAATCATTGAGAATGGTTGAGTTGGGGGAGGGTCGGAGAGGAAGAGCAATGGCAGAGATATCTTGATAGGGGAGCCATCATGAGGTTAGGGAGAAACCTGGTGCCAGGGAAACTCCCAGGAACCCACAAAGATGACCCCAGCTAAGACTTTTAGCAATAGTGGAGAGGGTTCCTGAACTGGCTTTGTCCTGTAATCAGATTGATGATTACACTAATTGTCATCATAGAACCCTCATCCAGTAACTGATGGAAGCAGATGTAGAGATCTACAGCTAAACACTGGGCGGATCTCTCGGAGTCCAGTGGAAGAGAGGGAGGAGGGATTAAATGAGCAAGGTGGGGAGTCAAGATCATGATGGGGAAATCCACAGAGACAGCTGACCAGAGCTAGTGGGAGCTCACAGATTCTAGACTAACAACTACATGGGACCGAACTAAGCCCTCTGAATGTGGGCAACAGTTGTGCAGCTGGGTCTGTTTGTGGGGCCCCTGGCAATGGGACCAGGATTGATCCCTGGTGCATGAACTGGCTTTTTGGAGCCCATTCCCTAAGATGGGACACCTTGCTCAGCCTTGATGAGGTGGGGAGGGGCTTGGTCCTGCCTTTGCTTGATATGCCAGGCTTTGTTGACTCCCCTTTCTGAGGAATAGATGGTGGTAGGGGTGAGGGGGAGGAGCAGGGGGAACTGTCGTTGGTATGTAAAATGAAAAAAACAAAAAGAATAAATCATTTTAAAAAAAGTTATCCTTATAAACAGAAGGGTTTTTTTAGGACAAAATAGTGAGAGCAATCTCAGGGTTCGGTTAGTGGTTCATGTTTGATCTGGCAAGTGACACTCCCAGTCCCTCCCCTCTTCACCCTCTTCCTCTTCTCCCTCTCCTTTCTCCAGATCCCTCTTCCTCTCTCTGTCCCCTCCTTCGCTCTCTCTCCCTCTGCTTACCTCCCTCTTCCCCTGCCTCACTGCTCCCACTCTTTCTCAATCTAAGGAGGAGAACTAGAGCTGCATAAGGATTTTACAAAACCAGGTCTTTACCTACTTCAGATCTAGGAACTTAACATTCCTTTTTCCCTAAATAAGACCAAAAGCACTACTGAATCTGTAATTTCTCTATTGTAAGGAAGCCTAAGAAGGTCAAAAGGTGGCAAGAGGGAGCAAAGAGACAGCTTACTGAGTAAGCCTGAGAAAGACCTGGTTTGGGTCCCCAGCACCCACAAAAAGACAGGGCATGGTGGCAGGTGCCTGTGATCCCCATGCTATGGGGTTGCTAACAGCCAGTCTTGCAGAAATGGCAGGGTTCAGATTCCTATGTGAGGAAGACATACCTCTATCAACCACAGGAGTGCCTGGCAGGGACTAGGACATAGGCATGCACAGGGCTCCTGGGTAAAGTGGGTCTGATTAGGGTAGATTAACATCTATGCAAAACGACTTCCAGGCAGTTCATACAGCTTTGAATCAACCTGACAACCTGCCTGATTTCAGTGAAAATGGAAATAAAAACACCAAGCCCTTTCACCCTCTTGGCCTCATTCACTAAGACCCCCTAAGAGGACTGAGATTGTACAGGAGGAACTTGGAGATGTCCCCTCTGGTTCCCCGGGCACAAAACAAAACCATAAAACACTTCATCAGGCAAGGGACCCAAAAGGACAACACCTGAGGGGCAGAGGTACAGGTGTCAGAGACTGACTGAGAGGGCCAGGGCTCAGGGGATAAAAATTCAAGGGTGAATTAAGTGTGAGGTGGCAGGTCGGAGGGCGTGAGAAATTAGGGACAGCTCAAGTTAGGCGAGGCCGACCGTAAGAGCCAGCAGGGCACGAGCTGAGGAAGGCGGGCAAGGCTTGGGGTGCAGGCTCACCTGCATTCTGCAGCGTCTCGATGTTTTGGGGTCTGGTCGCCAGCTCCGCCACCATCTGCACGAATTGCGTCCGGGCTTTCTGGTACTGTTCGAACACTGAGGAGAGAGACCCGGTGGAGCCGTCCGGAGGCCCGCGGCACCAACCCTCCCGAGTGCCCGCCCGCCCTGACCATACCTTGCAGCACCTGCCGCTGACTCATGGTGTAGCTGGGCCGCCAGGCGCAGCTGGGCCGCAGATAACAGGACCTCCGCCACCTCCGGGCCTGCACTAGGATCCGTTCTTCTGTGTATCCGTCTCCAGGGCAACCAACCCAAACCGGATGCAACCGCCATCGAAGGTCGTGACATCACGGCCAGTGTGTCTGAGGCAGGCACACGGTATGGATACCTCACCTACAGCGTAGCACGCACCTAGGAGCTTGGTTTTTTGTGTTTTGTTTTGTTTTGTTTTTGTTTTTGTTTATTCTTTCCATGCCGGCGACTGTCAGGAGGACATGGTCCTCTACACACCGACCCAGAGCGCTAGAGTGTTGGGAACAAACTGTAGCCGGGCTGTCAAGAACAACCAAGCATGTAAATCACCTGTAATACGATCGATCGATACGGTATTGTCAAAGCACCCTTAACTCAATGTTTTCTTTTTAGTGTATCCCTAGTACATATGACATTTTTTTTTTTATTTCCTCTGAAGGTTCACAGCAACTGAATACTTAATTACACTCCAGATAGCAAGCAAGCAAGCAGTCCGAGAGAGTCATTGGGGAAAGCAGAAAAGCAAATAATGTAATTAATATCCTATGGTCCAGGTTACTCTTAACTAATAACAATTTTGTTATCTGCATTTCTTTGGACATTTTATTTTAAAGTCAAGCTTCATTGTGTGGCTGAGTGGCGTTTCCAAAATGGGGGTGGTGGGTGTGATATCTTGAGTTCAAAGAAACCGAGTTTCTTTTCCTTACTTGTTTAAAAGAGAAAAAAAAAAAAAGATTCTTTGAAAGGTTTATACACATATAAAATGTAATGATTTTTAAACCATATACAGTAGTGCCTCTCACAGTATCTTAAACTGGCCCTGTAGGAATGAAATCCATTTTAGACATATTTCAGGTATGTCTTTTTAAGCAAAAAGGTTGTTTGCATTCTCACACTGAGCAACTTTGTGTGTGTGTTTGTTGTTTGTTTGTTTGTTTGTTTGAGACAGGTTCTCTCTCTCTCTCTCTCTCTCTCTCTCTCTCTCTCTCTCTCTCTCTCACTCTCCCCCCCCACAATGGCCCTGATAGCTCTGGAATTCACTGTGTAGGCCAGGCTGGCCTTGAACTCATAGAGATCTGCCTGCCTCTGCCTCCTGAGTGCCACTATGCCCAGCTAAGCAGAAGAACTCTTAACTGAGAAAGTCTTCAGTTTCTTTTAACAGTGTGTATGTACTACACTTAGTCTATCTACCACTGGTTTCTAGCTTCTCTTTGAAAACTGTGTATCAGATATTTCAGTAATGTGTGTCTGAATATCTCTCCACCTGAAACCCCAGCCTCACCAGATGTCAAGCTGGGCGGAGCCAGTGCTGCAGAGTGGTGGCCGGACAGGAACCCGCCATCCTGTCCAGTGCAGGAGCTTGCTCTCACCTTTGGAGTCCGCTACAATAATTGTTGAGATCTCACCCTTATATGAGCTTTCTTGATGAAGTGCTAGTATTGGTGGGATT
Source organism: Onychomys torridus (assembly GCF_903995425.1). NCBI lineage: Eukaryota > Metazoa > Chordata > Mammalia > Rodentia > Cricetidae > Onychomys > Onychomys torridus. The sequence goes on from NC_050450.1 coordinate 4,268,609, forward strand.
CTGTGCTCAGTATAGTGATAATTTATTTGTACTGAAATGTGATTTTATTTGTATATTAATAAAGTTGTCTTGGGGTCAGAGCAAGCCACAGCAGAAGCTGAGCCGTGGTGGTGCATGCCTTTAATCCCAGCACTTGGGAGGCAGAGCTAGGCAGGATCTCTGTGTGTTCAAGGATATAGCCAGCATAGCGACACACACCTTTAATCTCAATACCAACCACAGAAGACCTGGAGGTCTGTACAGACAGTCAGTGACAAGGAGGTCATGTGGCTGGGTTTACAACCAATGAGAAAGCAGAACAGAAAGTCTATATAAAAGACAGGACATAGGAAGTAGCTCTCGGGCAGAGAGAAAAGACAGAGCAGCAGTGAAGGGTAAGGTTTTCCGCTCTTAGCTACTGCTCTGACCTCTTGGCTTTTAACTCTGCAATTAGCTCTGTGTTTCTTATTTAACAAGACAGTTACATCTACAGCTCAGGGACCTCAGGGATTGGTGGGATTCTATATACAGGGACATCAGGGATTGATGGGATTTCAATCCCTGTTCCCAAGTGAGGGTCAGATTGGTTTTGTTGTTGTTTGTTTGTTTGTTTGTTTGTTTTTTATGGTAGTGCACATCTTTTTTTTTTCATTTTTGTTTATTAAGAAATTTTCTACTCACTCCACATGCACAGACACCCCCCTCCTACCTTCTCCACTCCCCAGTCCTCTTTCCCAAGCCACCCCACATCCCCCAAATTGAGGTCTCCCATGGGGAGTCAGCAGAGCCCAGCACACTGAGCCTAGGCAGGTCCAAGCCCCTTCCCACTGCACCAAGGCTGTGCAAGGTGTCACACCACAGGCAACGGATTCCAGGAATCTGCCCATAGACCAGGGACAGATTCCAATCCCCCTGCCTGGGTGCCCCCCAAACAGTTTGAGCCAAACAACCACAACCATCTTCCATATCCAGAGGGCCTAGTCCAGTCCCATGGGGGCTCCACAGCCACCAGTCCACAGTTCGTGGGCTTCCACTAGTGTGGCCGGTCATCTCTGCACGTCCTCCCATCATGATCTCGACGTTCCTCGTCTGCAGTATCTCTCCTCTCTCTCATCAATTGGATTCCCGAAGCTCAGCCTGGTGCCTGTCTGTGGATCTCTGTATCTGCCTCCATCTGTCACTGGACAAAGGCTCTATGATGACAGCTAGGTTATTTGCTAGGCTGGTCACCATAGTAGACCAGTCCAGGCAACCTCTGGACCACTGCCAGCAGACCACGGTGGGGTCACAGGTTGTTTTTCTTTGGCCCTTTTCACCCTATAAGCAGGACATGAGAGTAGGATTAAGAGAAGGATGCAAAGGTGGAGGGAAGGAGCAGCTAAAAAGGCAGACTCTAGAATTTGGAACCAAATAAGATTGATGGCAGGCGCCAGCAGAAACAAAAATGAACCATACATGCCTTAAGAGAGTCAAAGCAGCAAGTTTAGTCAGTTTGAAATATTGAGACCGGAGCGTGACTGAAGCAGAAGTGTGGCATCCTCTGCCATTGCTACCTGAGGAGAGAGAACTCAGGAAGGGAGGGTGTTTGGAGACCCTTGCATGTTAGAAGGTGGGACAGATGGTGAGGAGAGAGGACTCAGGAAGGGAGGGTGTTTGGAGACCCTTGCATGTTAGAAGGTGGGACAGATGGTGAGGAGAGAGGACTCAGGAAGGGAGGGTGTTTGGAGACCCTTGCATGTTAGAAGGTGGGACAGATGGTGAGGAGAGAGGACTCAGGAAGGGAGGGTGTTTGGAGACCCTTGCATGTTAGAAGGTGGGACAGATGGTGAGGAGAGAGGACGGTAGTGACCCAAAAGTTAACTTCTTTGATTTGTGTGTAAGGCGTTTAGCTGTGGCCAGAGGTACATTCTTGTATACGAATCATGGAGGTATAGCTTTAATACTGTATTGAACAAGCATTATTTTTAAATCCTTTCTTTCATAAACTGAATCCAGTGACCAGAAAGCACAGAGATGAATTTTGAGCTCTGGCCTCCAAAGCAGCCATAGCAAGCAGCCTTAGCAGTGGTGACTGGTGGCTGGTGGCAGCAGAGACAGCAAAAACAAAACCAATAAACACGGAACACAGAAAGCTCACACACTCAAAGAAGACCAGTCAGAAATAAAACATGAGGTGGCCACCATCATTTGTACATCCACCTGAGCCTGACCAATTTCTGTCTTGGCTCCATGTTTACAACAAAACTTATGGATACACCAGAAAACATAGACCCATCCACACACAGAAAACAGACAGAACTTCCCAAACAAGCAGAATCAGGCAGGCAGGCTATGTCTTGTGTTTTGCCCTGGATGAGAGTAAAAGGGTTTTATAATTGGATGAGAGGGGGGTGATGTTTGTCTGTCGGGGGGGGGGGGGGGTGTCCCGTACCTATGGATACACCTGAGAAGCTGGTAAGGGGAAAAGTGTGTGGTTCAGAAGACAAGGAGAAGGAGATGGCTGGCAACCCTGGGGTCAAGCAGATAGGGGGAGCAAAAGAAATAGAAGGTCCTACTTTAGCAAGAGATCCCTTCCATGAAAGGGAATGGGACAAGTTGGCACCAGCAGGATGGGATGGATGAGGGGAATACTCCTAAAAATACAGATAAGTGATGGGTTTGGTGAGGCTGGGAAGGCTGTCTCCCTTCAACAATAGAGGAATGAGAAGGAGAGGTTGGTACTCAAAAATCTCTCAGCTCCAAAAAGGTGGCCCCAAAATCAAGAAGAGAAACGGATCATTGCGGCACTGTGATGACTGCACTCCAGGGTTCCTGTCTGAGAGAGTGGTGATTGGGCCAAGGCAGCCTGGTCCTCCTCAGTGGTCCACAGCCAGACCTAGGAGGTTGACTTGAAGGTGATGTGGGCTTGATGTCCTCATGCCACAAAGGACATGAGGACAGTCAGAGGTCCAATGTCCCTCTTGATGGCACTATGGACATGGTCAGTGTTAGTTATTTGCTTCGCTCTTACCCCACAAGGAACACGTTCCTAACACGACAAATCCACAGAAGAGCTGTTTATCAAAATAGGATAGAGGATAGAGGTGACAGGCCTGTGTGAAGCACACACGTGAGTGAGGAGAGAAGAGGAGAAGAGGAGAGAGAGAGACCTGTGCAACATGGCGCTGGCTTTTTAAAGAGTGAGCCGCGCATGCGTACAGGACTGCATGTGGCTTTATGCAACCATGTAAAGCCAAGGAGTCCTAGTTACGTGAGATGTTCTGACCTGGAAATGGCTATTTTGAACCGGAAATAACTAGGCAGTCCACCAGGAAAGCCCAACCTTGTGGACATGTTGTGATTTCCTATCAGTCAGAATGGTTCTCAAGGGTTTCGACAGACCCAGACCCAGTGGCCCCCCCAACCACATCTGAAACAGGGACCTGCAGGTTCTTGGGCTTTGGGAGCCTGGGCAGATGCTATTCTATTCCTATATTCCTATCTTATTCCTATATTTCTGGACCCTACAACTCTTACACAGATCTATAATGAAAAGGAGCAAGCTGGACAAAGAGAAATAGAAAATGTATTGTTTATGGCTAAAAAGAACCAGGAAATGTAATGGGGCTAAATCCAGTGCTTAAAGGAGATAAAAAGGTTAAAGAAATGCCTGAAGCTAAATGGAATAAAGAGAATGACCTTGGGGCAAGACCCAACCCAGATAAACTTCCAACTTGTAAAAAGGAATTGAAAGGAAAGCTTAAACAATGAAGGAAACCATCAACAACAGGAAGCTGATGTAAATGTAATTGAAAAAGGGGGGAAGGGCAAGTTCCAACCCTACCAAACAGCAGAACTTGGCAGCTTCATCTACAGAGTTCTGGCTTTAGAATCAAAGATACAAGAAAAGGGTTGTGGAATCTCTTTTCTGGCTAAGGAAAGCTGCTGAAGCCAAGGCATGTGTCAGAGGTGTCTCTGCTTGGAGCCCCAGGGAGGCCTTTGTGTGAAGCTGTGAAGATGAAGCCTGGATATCATTGGAGACTCCAAGATGTTGGAGAAGCCGGACCAAGGAGGGCTGAAGACCAAGTGTGGAACCAGCCCAAGAGAGAGAAAGTATGTTGCAGTAAACAAATCTAAAAAGATTGGAGATCTGAAGAGCACTCTGATGTCAGACATAGAGATATAGAATTCCAAGTTTGCTCCGCTGGTTTTCAGTCTTGCTTTGGTCCAGTATTTCCTCATTGTGCTCCCTTTCCTCCTATTTGGAATGATAATGTATGTTCTGTGCCATTGTATGTTGGAAGTATATGATCTGGTTTTTTTTATTTTGATTTTTTTTTTTTGAGCTGAGGATCAAACCCAGGGCCATGTGCTTGCTAGGCAAACACTCTACCACTGAGCTAAATCCCCAACCCTTAATTTTGACTTTATAGGGGGTTACAGTTAAGAGATTTTTGAGCTTTGATCTTTTAAACACTGTTGAGACTGAAAGACTGAAAGGGCCATTGTAAGGGAAACAAGGCCCCCCCCCACTAGCTCTGCTAATTGCAGATTCAGTGGAAAATACTGCACTCTGCCCCCACGCCCCATATCAGAAAAGTTAGCCCATCACGCTATGCTAACAGGATGCTTGCAGGATGACCCCTGGGGTTATGTTTGCAAGATAAATCGCTTGGGAAGAATGCTTGCCAAATAACCCCTTGCTAGATAAGCTTGGAATTCATTTACCTACCCAGACTCTGAGAAAGACCACAGAGACATCTGGCGTCCAGGTGTCTGCTCTCGGGGTGACCCCACTCCCCTGTCCTGGTAGAACTGCCTCATAAAAGACCTGTGAGCCTCAAACTCGGGGTCACCAGCTTGTCCTCACGCTGGTGCCCCACGAGCTCGTGTTAAAGTAAAGCTTCATTTATGACCCGATATTGGAGTGAAGCTCTCTGTTTTGTACGTCAACCCTAACATCTGGAGGTCCCATCGAGATTGATAAGGACGGTGGTGAGTCGGCAGGGAAGCAGCTGTTCAAGCGGCCCGTGAGGACCCTTGGACGGTGGGGGACAGACGTGTCCTGAACCCACAGGCTGCAGCTCTGGAGGACGCTCTGGAGTGTGGGGACCCTGAAACAGAGGGCCCGTCTGGTTCCCTTTTGTCTAGGAGATTTTTCAGACAGCCCGGGCCAATAGACAATTTTTTTTTGGCTTCATTTTCCCTACCATTTTGCCGGCTTGTCTTGTTTATGTGTTGTGTCTCGATTTTTGTGTCCTTCTGTGTCTGTTTATACTTGTTCGGAATGGGACAGACGGCCGCCAAGTCTGTATCCACCCCTTTGTCCCTAACCCTCTCTCATTGGTCGGCAGTGACAGGCGAGTTGAACCTGATGGTTCGGATGAGGAAAAAAAAGTGACAGACTTTCTGTTCGTCTGAATGGCCCACCTTTGGAGTCGGGTGGCCGGTAGATGGTACTTTTGATCTTAATATAATCAGAACAGTCAAACAAAAAAATCTTCATTCCAGGTTCACATTGGCATCCGGACCAACAAGCCTACATCTGGGTCTGGAAAGATTTAATGATAAACCCGCCTAAATGGGTCCGGTCATTTCAGGTCGGCCCATCTGCACCACCTACTGATTATACCTCTCTCCTTCTAACCAAAACCTCTGATTCGCCTAAATCTTCCCCTCCCACATTGATTCTCAGGCTGATCTCATTTCTCTTGACCTAGACCCCCACCGCCTTACAGATCGCCGCCGCCACCGCCGCCACCGCCGCCGCCGCCGCCGCCAACGGGGGCAGGATCCGGACCGGCCCCAGTCTCCCCTTCGGGGCCTGCACAGGGCACCCGCCAGAGAAGGGCATGCCCTCATGATGAGGCGCCCAACGTGGAATCCAAATACTCCGGAAGGTAGGGAGCATCTGTCCCTCTATCGCCAGACTCTAATGGCGGGTCTCCATGCAGTGGCCAGAAGGCCCACTAATTTGGCTAAGGTAGATGAGGTTCTCCAAGGGCCTGACGAAACCCCCTCTGCCTTCCTTGAAAGGCTCATAGAAACATACAGGAAGTATATGCCTTTCGATCCACAGTCTGAAGAACAGAAGGGGACAGTAGCGATGGCCTTTATAGGACAGTCAGCTGCAGACATAAGACGCAAATTACAGAGATTGGATGGTTTGCAGGAACTGAGTTTGAGAGATTTAGTCAAGGAAACAAAAAAGGTTTATTATTAAAAAAAAAAAAAAGACAAGGCCGGTCGGTCTTGGCCCTTGACAACTGAGGAAGTCAGGGTTCGGACCCCCTCCCCAAACTCCGGGTAACGTTTAAAATGGAGGGGACCCCAATGGACTTTGAGGTGGACACGGGGGCAGTCTATTCAGCCATCAAGCATCCACTAGGCCCTCTGTCTACCCGAAAGTCACTGGTCCAAGGAACAAATGGAAGCAGAGAGAGACCCTGGACCACTCAGAAAACAGTCAACTTGGGGAAAGAACTCCCAGCAACAGAGAAATATCGGCTGTATGGGACCACCATCCCCGCGGCCCAACTGACTATGGTCCCCACAGGACTGAAAAATAAAAAATGGACCCACAGGTTCCCAGAGGCTTGGGCAGAGATGGGGGGGGGACCTGGACTGGCAGTAGAACAACCACCCGTTGTGGTCACCTTAAAACCCACAGCAGTTCCGGCTCGGGAAAAGAACCCCTTTGTCTGGCAAGAAAAACACCAGACAGCGTTTGAGACACTAAAGAAGGCACTCCTGTTGGCACCTGCCCTCGCCCTTCCTGATGTGAGTAAGCCCTTCACCCTATACCTCCACGAGAAAAAGGGGGTGGCGGTTGGTGTACTAGCGCAAGCTCTCGGACCCTGAAAAAGGCCCGTCGCCTTCTTATCCAAACGACTTCACCCAGTGGCTAGAGGATGGCCCACTTGCCTCCAGGCAATGACAACAGTGGCTACTTTGATGAGAGACTCGGACAAATTGACTCTGGGGCAGCACCTGACCATCATTGCTCCCCATGCATTGGAGAGCATTGTCCACCAGCCGCCTGACCGATGGCTGAACAATGCCCGGGCCACCTATTACCAGACAATGCTACTAGACCTAGACCGCATCACATTTGGGCCCCCGCCCCTTTTAAATCCAGCCTCCCAATCTCCCTGAAAGAGGGTAAAAATAAACTAGTCCATAACTGCGAGGCCATCCTAGCCGAAGAGACCGGGGTCTGAAAGGACCTAACAGACCAGCCTCTAGCCCACTCTGATCTGATATGGTATACGGATGGCAGCAGCTTCCTGAGGGGGGGGTGCAGAAAAAAGCGAGAACAGCCGTAGTGGACAAAAATCGGGTAATTTGGTCTAGTAGCCTCCCGGACGGAACTTCAGCCCAGAAAGCAGAACTGATAGCAGAGCTCTCACCATGGCTGCAGGGAAACGGGCCACAATCTATGCTGACAGCCGGTATGCGTTCGCAACAGCGCATGTGCATGGGGCAATATATCGAGAGAGAGGGCTACTAACATCGGCTAAAAAAAAAAAATTAAGGCCCTATTAGAAGCTGTAATGTTACCCCGAGAGCTGGCCATCGTACATTGCCCTGGGCACCAAAAAGGGGACTCCCCAATGGCAGCAGGAAACAGGAAGGCCGATCAAGAGACAAAGGAGGCTGCCCTCCGGGATCCAAGGAGCCTGGCCATTCACGCCTGGACTCTGGAGGATTCAGCTCCTGAAGAGGCTCCACCCCCGGAACTTCTGAAAGACACTCTGAAAAGGATCCACAAATTAACCCATCTGGGCAGCAGAAAATTGATCCAGCTGATTACAGAAGATAAGACCCTCTCCCCATCTAAAAAGAAACAAATGGCAGAAAAGATGATAGCTGCTTGCCAGGCCGGCCAGCAGGTAAATACATATCCTGGAAAACTGGCCCCCGGAAAAAGGCTACGAGGAACCCGCCCTGGCCAGCATTGGGAAGCAGACTTCACCGAGGTAAAGCCAGCTAAGTATGGCCTAAAGTACCTGCTAATGTTTGTAGATACCTTTACAGGATGGATAAAAGCCTACCCCACCAAAAAGGAGACTGCAGCAATAGTTGCTAAAAAATCCTGGAGGAAATCTTCCCAAGATTTGGACTGCCTCAGGTAATTGGGTCAGATAATGGACCAGCGTTCATGGCCCAGGTAAGTCAGGGACTGACAAAAATGCTGGGGATTGATTAAAAATTACATTATATCTATAGACTCCAGAGCTCAGGACAGGAGAACAATTAAGACCTTAACCAAATTGACCATGGAGACTGGCTCTAGAGATTGGACGATGCTCCTACCGTATGCCCTCTTTAGAGCTAGAAATACCCCTTCCTTCATGGGTCTTACCCCCTTTGAACTGCTCCTTGGGTGTGCACCCCCAGTTAAGAACCTAACCCTCCAGCAAGGAGAAATCATGCTTTCCCCTCTGTCTGACAGGCTACAAGCCTTAGCATCTGTCCAGCATACACTGTGGAAGCAACTGTCCGCTGCATACCAACCCAGAGGGGACAGCGCTGCCCATCAGTTCCATGTGGGGGACTTCGTATACGTCCACAGACACCAGCATCAGACTTTGAAACCCCGGTGGAAGGGACCATACCAAGTCCTGCTGACCACTCCAACGGCAGTCAAGGTGGACGGGATTGCCGCCTGGATCCATGCCTCCCACCTCAAGCCAGCCAAAGTGCCAGAAGACTCTTGGACTCCGGGAATGGACTGACAATCCTCTTAAGCTTCGGATTCGTCGCCAATGCGACCGCAAGTAACCCACATCAACCAGTGTCTCAGACTTGGCAGGTTATATCAGGCCAAGGGAAAAATTGTATAAAAAATTACCTCTAATCAGCACCCACTGTGGGGCTGATGGCTTGACTTGCACCCGGACCTCTGCCAGCTAGCAGCAGGGTCAGATGACTGGGATATCCCTACAACTGACCCTAGGAACCCTAGATCACCAGCCGTCTGTCAGGATGGAAAGGAAACTTTTAAATATAATGAAAAAAAATACGGATGTAATAAGGGATGGTATAATCAATCCCCATGGCTAACTACATTATTGTCAGCCCTCACAGGACCACTTATTGTATTAATTCTTATCCTCATGATTGGACCATGTATCCTCAATCGAATCTCGGCTTTTGTACAATCCCAGGTAAATGGGGTTAAGATGATGGTCCTGAGACAACGATACCAGCCGGTATCTGGCAGTGACCTTTAGGATTAAAGGTCGGCACAAGAGAAAGGGAGGAATGAAAGGGCCATTGTAAGGGAAACAAGGCCCCCCCCACCAGCTCTGCTAATTGCAGATTCAGTGGAAAATACTGCACTCTGCCCCCACGCCCCATATCAGAAAAGTTAGCCCATCACGCTATGCTAACAGGATGCTTGCAGGATGAACCCTGGGGTTATGTTTGCAAGATAAATCGCTTGGGAAGAATGCTTGCCAAATAACCCCTTGCTAGATAAGCTTGGAATTCGTTTACCTACCCAGACTCTGAGAAAGACTGCAGAGACATCTGGCGTCCAGGTGTCTGCACTCGGGGTGACCCCACTCCCCTGCCCTGGTAGAACTGCCTCATAAAAGGCCTGTGAGCCTCAAACTTGGGGTCACCAGCTTGTTCGCGCTGGTGCCCCACGAGCTTGTGTTAAAGTAAAGCTTCATTTATGACCTGATATCGGAGTGAAGCTCTCTGTTTTGTACGTTGACCCTAACAAGACTATGGATATTAGTTACTGAGTTGGCGTTCTTACCCTGCGAGGAACACATCCCGAACATGACAAATCCACAGAAGAGTTGTTTATTAATAGAGGATAGAGGTGACAGGCCTGTGTGAAGCACACACGTGAGTGAGGAGAGGAGAGAAGAGGAGGAGAGGAGAGAAGAGAGAGAAGAGAGGAGAGAAGAGAGACTTGTGCAAAATGGCGCCGGCTTTTTAAAGAGTGAGCCGCGCATGCGTACAGGACCGCATGTGGCTACTCCACGCAAGCGCTTTACATACGCAACCATGTAAAGCCACGGAGTCCTAGCCACGAAAGATGTTCTGACCTGGAAATGGCTATTTTGAACCGGAAATAACTAGGCGGTCCGCCGGGAAAGCCCAACCGTGTGGACATGTTGTGATTTCCTATCAATGGGGACTTTTGAAATTGGACTAAATGCATTTTGCATTATTATGTGACTATAAGCCAGGAAGTGGAATGTGGTGGTTTGAATAAAATGAGCCCCCAGACTCATGCTTAGTCATCAGGGAATAAAACTGTTTGAAAGGATTACAAAGATGAAGGGGACGTCACTTTACTGAAGTAGAAGTGGCCTTGTTGGAGGAAGTATGTCACTGAGAGTGAGCTCTGAGGTTTTCAAAACCTGTGCAAGGCCCAGTCCCCGCCCCCTCTCTCCTCTGTTGGCCTGTGGACCAAGATGTAGTTCTCAGCTGCTGCTCCAGAGCCATGCATACTACCATCATGATAATGAACTAAACCTCTGAAACTGTAAGCAAGGCCTGAATTAACTGCTTTCTTTTATGAGTTACCTTGATCATGGTGTCTCTTCACAGCAATAGATCATCAACTAAGACACCAGGTTTTTTGTTAGATAATCTGTGGCTCTTGGGGAAAACATTGTCAGCCCAAGCGGCATAACTTCATTTAAACTATATATACACATATACACATACAGTTTTAAGTATTATATGTAAATTTATATATATATAAAAGATTCCCTATGTCTTTTTCAAGCATCCTTCATATTATTTACCCTTCCTTTCCTGTACTGATCTCTTCTTTCCCTTTTCTCCCTTTTCTCCTGCCCAGTTAAAGCCTTCCCTATTTTTTCCTGTTTCCCCTTCATATAGCCTGTATTCTGCTATTTGCTTCTCTAGAGCTCCCCCTACCCATGGTCCCTTTTTACTCCAGGTTATAGACTCACATCTGAAGATATGAAGCTAGATACCACAGATGAGAAAGAACATGGGACAATGTCTTTCTGAGTTGGCCTGTCTCACTCAATATAATATTTTCTAGTTCCATACATTTGCCAGAATTTTTCATGATTTTATTTTTCTTTCCTGCTGAGTAATATTCCATTGTATATGTGTACTACAACCCATTATTTATCAGTTTAAGGATATTCAGGAGATTTCCATTTCCTAGCTATTGTGACTAGAGAGGCAATGAAATGTCTAAGCAGATATCCACAAACTATAATGTCAGGTACTTTGGGCATATACCAAGGAATGGCATAGTTGGGTCATATGGTAGATTAATTTTTAACTTTTCAAGAATTCTCCATGCTGATTTTTACAGTGGCTGTACCAGTTTATAATTCCATTAACAGTGAATTAGGGGGCTGGAGAGATGGATGGCTCAGAGGTTAAGAGCACTGTTTGCTCTTCCAGAGGTCCTGAGTTCAATACCCAGCACCCACATGGTGGCTCACAACCCTCTGTAATGAGATCTGGCGCCCTCTTCTGGCCTGCAGGGATATGTGCAGGCAGAACACTGGATACACAATAAATAGATCAGTCTTGGTGAATTAGGATCCCACTCCGTCTATCTCCGCCAGCATTTGTTGTCAGTTGTCTTTTTGATCTTGGCCACTCTGAATCAGGTAAGATGAAATCTCACAATTGTTTTAATTTGCATTTTCCTGATTGCTAAGGATGTGAAAAGATTCTTTTAAATGTTTATTCAAGATTTTTATTTCTCCTTTCATGAACTCTCTGTTCGGATCTGTAACCCATTTTAATTGATTGTTTTCCTGAGTCTTTGTTGCTTTGTATATCCTGAATAGAAATCCTTTATCAGATGTACAGTTGTCAAAGGTTCCGCCCCATACTGTGGAACCATTCTATGCTCAAGTGACTCTTTAATATATAGAAGCTTTCAAGTTTTACAAGATCTCATTTGTCATTGTTGACCTTAATTTCTGATCAAATAGAGTCTGATTCAGAATATCCTTCCTTGTATCTATAGTTTATAGGATAATGCCTGTTTCCTTTCAGCTATTTTAGCATTTCAGGTTTCACATTGAAGTATTTCATTCTTTTGGGGTTGATTTTTGTGCAGGGTGATAGACATGGGTCTATTTTATTCTTCTACATTTGGCACCCACTTTTCCCAGCACCCTTTGTTAAAGAGTTTTCTCCATTGTGTATTTTTTGTATCTTTGTTCAATATGTATATTTCTGTAGTCATTTGCATTCATGTTTGGGTCTTCTAACTTGTTCCATAGGTCTACATGTCTGCTTTTGTGCTAATACTATGCTATTTTTATTACTGTAGCATGACATCTGATATGGTAATTCTTCCACATTATTCTTTTTGCTAAGGATTGCCTAGGCCATCCCTGGTTCTTTTGTTGTTCCCTATGAATTTCAGGATAGTTTTTCTATTCTTGTGGAGAATGTTGTGAGTATTTTGTTGGAGTTATATTGAATGTGTAAATTGCTTTAAGTAGAATGATCATTTTCACAATATTAATTTTACCAGTCCATGAGCATAGGAGATCTTTCTGCCTTCTGGTGTCTTCCTCAATTTTTTCTTCAGAGAGTTAAAATCATCATTGTAGAGATCTTTGATTCCTCTTTTCAAGTTAATTCTTAGCTATTTTGTTGTTGCTATTGCAAATGCAAGTGTTCCCATGATGGATTTCCCAGAGTTTGTTATTGGTATACAGAAAGGCTACTGATTTTTGTTAGGTGATCTTGTATCAGGCCATTTTGCTGAACTTTTTGGTCATTTCTAGAAGTTTTCTGGTGGAATTTTTTGCATCTGTTTATGTAATACCATATCCTGTATAAATACATGCTCTGATAGGTTCATTTCCTATTTGTAGCCCTTTAATTTCCTTTTCTTGCATTATTGCTCTAGCTAGTACTTCAAGCACCATATTGAAAAGGAGTTCAGATAGTGGACAGCCATGTCTTGGTCTTGATTTCAATGGAATTGCATCAGGTTTTTCTCCATTTAGGATGATGTTAGCTGTGGTTTTGTCATATAAAATATTTATTGTGTTGAGGCATTGTACTGGCTGGTTTTATGTCCACTTGACACACATCTGAGAGGAGGAAACCTCAATTGAGAAAATCACAGCATTGAAAACCCTAAGACATTGGAAACGCTAAGACAGACATTTTCCTTCCACTCCTACTCTCTTGAGTAGGATTTTTATCATGAAAATATGTTGGATTTTGTCAAAGGCCTTTTCTTTCCTTTTTTTTTTTTTTTTTTTAAGCTGAGGATTGAACCCAGGGCCTTGTGCTTGCTAGGCAAGCGCTCTACCACTAAGCTAAATCCCCAACCCCAAAGGCCTTTTCTTAATCAACTAAAATAGTCATGGGTGTTTTGTCCTTAAGTGCATTTATATTTATTGATTTACATATATTGAACAATCCATGTATCTTCCAGATAAGGTCAGCTGGTCATGGTGGATGGCCTTTTTTAGATGTGCCAGTATTTAGTTTGTGAGTATTTTGTTGAGAACTTTTGTATATATGTTCATTGTGGATACTGACCTATAATTTTCAATTTGTGTTGTTTTTAACCTTGTTTTGCTTTTAGAATAATACTGATTTTGTAAAAGGCATTTTTTAAAGTGCTTTGTTTCTGCTTTTTTTGAACAATTTAAAAAGTGTTGGTGAAGATCTTTATGGAGGTTGGAATGAGAATGACTCCCATAGGCTCCTATGTTTGAGTGCTTAGAACTATTTGAGAAAGATTAGAAGGTGTGGTCTTGTTGGAGGAAATGTGTTACTGGGGGTGGGCTTTGGGGTTCCAAAGACTCATGCCATTCCCTCTCTCTTTTTCCACACCCCTTCTCTGCCTCCAACTTGAGAATCAAGATGTGAGCTCTCAGCTATTCCTACCATCTGTCTTTATTCCACCATCATGGACTCTTACCATGAGCACCAAATTAAACAATTTATTTTATAAGTTGCCTTGATCATGGAATCCCAGAACACCAGTAAAAAAGTAACTAAGATAGAAGAAGTTGTTACCAGGAGTGGGGCAAATGCTGTGACAAGCTTCATAGGATGGAGCCTGGCCACTTTGAATCACATTTGCAGAAGTTTTACTTTGTTACTCATTTTTAGGAGTAGACAGTTCCCTGGGCTTTTCTTTTTTACAAGTTAGAAGCTTAGCTGGGTAGTGTCTTTCCCTGAGGGCACCACTCCTTTTACTTCATTTTGGATCAGGCCTTTTTTCAATTTTTTTCATCTCTTTCAGCCCAAGCCTTGGCCTTAATACTAAATTTTCTTATATTTGTTAGAACTTGATTTGTGTTCAAGTATGTGGTCAAGTTTGGAGAAAGTTCCATGGGCGGCAGAGGAAAAAAAAAAAGTGTGTGGGTAAAATGATACATAAATATCTACTAGGTCCACATGATTTAGGATGTTTTCTAATTCCAGCATTTCTCTGTTTAGTTTTTGTCTACAGATCTGTCTTTTGGAGAAAGTGGAGTATTGAAGTCACCCATTACCACTGTATGAGAGTCAATATGCAGTTTCTACTATAGTAATATTTCTTTTATGCACTTGTGTGTCCTAGTGTTTGGTGAATAGATGTTTATAATTGAAAAACTTTGGTGGCTTTTTCCTTTGATGAGTATGTAGTGTCCTTCCCTACCTCTTCTGATTAGTTTAGAATTGAAGACTATTTTGTCACACTGCCCTGCTTCTTACATCCACTTACTTGGAATACCTTTTTACATCCTTTTACCATACGTGGATAGATAGAAGAATGCAAATAGATACATATCTATCACTGTGCACAAAACTCAGCTCCAAATAGATCAATGACCCAACAAAAGAACCTGATACCCTAAACCTGATAGGAAAGAAAGTAGGAAATAAGCTTGAAGTGATTAGCATAGGAAAGGACTTGCTGTACAGGATATTGCTAGCACGGGCACTAAGACAAAAAATAAATGGGACCCCATAAAGCTGAAAAGCTTCTGTACAGCTGAAGACACCATCATTTGAGTAAAGCCACAGCCTACAGAATGGGGAAAAATCTGTACCAATTTTACATCTGATAGAGGCTTAGTGGCTAGAATATACAAAGTACTCAATAAAAGTGAAAATCAGGAAAACAAATAACCCAATTTTAAATGGGGTAGAGAACTAACCAGAGAGTTCTCAAAAGATGAAACACAAATGGCTGGAAAACACTTTTAAAATGTTCTATATCTTTAGTCATCAGGGAAATGCAAATCAAAACTCCTTTGAGATTTCATATTATGCCAGTCAGAATGGCCAAGATAAATAAATGAACGATAGCTCAAGCTGGTGTGAATGTGGGTGAAGGGAAACACTGATTCATTGTTGGTAGGAGTGCAAACTGATACAGGCCCTGTGGAAGTCAGCATAGCAAATCAATAGTTCTCAAAAATCTGAAAATAGATCTACCACAAATCCAATTATACCGCTCTTGGGCAAGTACTCACAGAAATACACAGCTTATTCCAGAGGTACTTACCTATCTCTGTTCATTGCTAACCTATTCACAATAGCCAGAAATTGTAAAATGCCAAGATGTCCATCAACTAATGAATGGGTAATAAAAATGACATGCATTTGCATAATAAAATATTATTCAGCTGTTTAAAAAAAATGAAATTTTCAGGTAAACAATCATCCTGAGTGAGATTTTAAAAAAGACAAATATTGCATATTTTTTCTTACATGTGGATGTAAGCTTTTAAACTTTAGATGTGTGTGTTTCATTTAAAATATGCACAGAGGTCATGCAGCTAGTAAGGAACCAAAGAGGAGGAAGGGATCTTCCCAAGAATGAGAAACAGAGCATAGCATTATAAAGACATAAAGGTGAAACTAGAATAGGGGGGACTCAATGGGAAAAGTGATGGGAGGGCAGAGTGAAGGATGGAATGTGGGGAGAGATAACTAACACTAATGGCCTTTTGAAAGTTTTTAGAAGTTTTTAAGATTTATACATATTTGAAATTAATTTAAAGGGAGTCACCATATACTGGGAGAGACAATGCGCTAACTAGACATCTTATGCCACTAAGTAAAACCTCTAGTACCAAGTGTGGGTTATATCTTTTGGAGTCAGTGGCTAAAGGTGTCCCATAGAGTCTCCCAAACATTACAGGCTATTACCAAAACTATTGGTTACCCTCCATAACATGATAGCCAGGCCCTATTGCTGAAAATATAACTTACTTACATCATTGAACATGGAGAAATTGATCTTGTGTCCAACTAGAAGCTTCACACCCCTGACCAGTTTATGGGGCTGGAAGGTACAATGCACACTATCAGTGGAGAAAAGTAATTATTGGTTTCACTCAGCTATAATTCATGACATAAACAGAGACTTACATATAAGATATATTGGTGTAATCGTGGCACAAATGTTATTGGTGTAACCAACCACTTTCTGGTTGAATTTAAGGCCCACTCTATGAGATAGAAACCATATAGGACACTTCTATAATGGCCAAGAACCTGAAATTAGATAGGTCATGGGCCTAGGGCAAAAATCTATATTATTCTGCTAAAAGAACATAGCAATAAAATGACTCCTAATAACATGCCATTATACCCATAGAGCAAAGAATCACTCAGTCCTCAGAGAAGCTTCTTCTTGTAGTAGATAGTAAGTAGTTAACAAAAAGATCCACAGCTGAACAATGTGTAGAGAGTGAGACACCTTGGAGCACTCACCCCTGAATGGGATGCCTTTATTAAACTTCTCTCCTCAAGGCTCAGGGATCTATGTAGAAAAGGAGGCAGATGACTCCAAAGAAATGTTCCTGACACAACAGGACTCATAATAACTCACAGAGATTGTGACAGCATGCACAAGGCCCTAAACTGGTTCTAATCAGACAAAATCCCAGCACTGAGAAGGGCAAGTGGACACAAACCTTAACCAAGAAGGCTATTTTCAATTGATACCTGCTATGGAGAGAAAAAAAATCAACTTTCTCCAGTGAAATGACAGTGAGGACATCAACCACAGGCCAGGGAAGGGATTATGTTCAGGAGTAGTTGATCCACACAAAATGTGGTTTTTGTGTTCATTTTTATCTTTTTTGCTTTTTTGTTTATTTTTGTTGTTAGGTTTGTTGTTGTTGTTGTTGTTGTTGTTGTTGTTGTCTTGAGGCATCCCATTTAGGGGTGAGTGCTCCAATGGGATATTCTGTGGGAGCTTGGAAAATAAGAATGTTGACAGCAATGCAGGAAATGGAAGCTTGTGAACTTGCAGAGGGAAATTTTGAAAGTCCCTTAAGGAGTCTCTCAGGGCTATTTATGTGATATTTTGAATTAAGAACTAGTAAAGTGAAGCCATTACTTTACTGGGACAATCAATACTGGTCAGTTAGTGCTGAAAATCAGAAACCAGCAACATGTAGGACAGTAGTGGCATGAAGCCAGTCTGGTCTACAGATTAAGTTCTAGGACAGCCAGGGCTACACAATGAGGTCCTGTCTCAAAGAAGAAGAAGAAGAAGAAGAAGAAGAAGAAGAAGAAGAAGAAGAAGAAGAAGAAGAAGGGGAGGAGGAGAAGGAAGAGACCAGCAACTCTCTCAGTTCCTTTGGGCAGTACTTCCTGCCCAACCACAGGACATGCCTTTCAGAAGACCATGTAGGCTACCCAAGTATGTATACTTCCCACTCTCTAGCTTCCAAGACTCAATCATCAATTCTCCCTCCACCTCATCACAGTGTATAAGCCCCCAATTCCAGCAGACACCCCTGCCCAAACACAGGCCACTTCTGCCAGAAAACCAGGTAGGCAGCCCACTCATGGACCTCCTCTACTTTATTAGTGCCCCTACTCCAACACTACCTCAATCCCCCTACCCTCCTCATCACCATATCCCAGTCCCCAACTTAGGCAGAGACTCCCTACCAGACCAGAAGCCATACCAGCCACCAGAACTCCAGATAGGCCACCCACCTGCAGTCCTTCTCCACTCTCTCAGTGCCCCCTACAATATCCCCAGTCCCCTCTTCCCTCTTCATCAACATGTTCTGGCCCCCAACTTGGATGGAGACAACCCTGCTCTACAAGAGGCCATGACAGATCCCAACTCAGGTGGAGACCCTGTGATCAATCACAGGCCACATAGACCAAAATACCAAAAAGGAAACAGAAAACAAGGAAGAAAAATCCATTCAACAAAGACAAACCCAGAAATTGGCACCTAGACCTGTGATTACCCCAATCCCAGATGCCTAGACACAAGTATAAGAACACAAACAATAGCCAGGGCAATACATCACTACCATAATCCAGCTATCCCACTACAACAAGCAGTGGGATATACTGACTATTCCAACACAGCTGAAGCATAAGAAAAAGATCTTAAAACCAACTTTATGAAGATGATAGAGGTCCATAAAGAAGTTAATAAACCCCTTAAAGAAATTGAGGAAAAGACAAACAAGAAATTGGAGGAAATGAGTAAATCCCATAAAGAAAGCCAAGAAAAAAACAAACAGTTGAAGGATTTAAATAACACTGTTCAAGACCTGAAAATGGAAATAGAAGCAATAAACACAAATTGAGGTAATTCTGGAAATGAAAAATCTAGGTAAGTGAATAAGAATATGCAAGCATAGCTGGGTGATGGTGGTGCACAACTTTAATCCCAACACTCGTGAGGCAGAGCCAGGCGGATCTCTGTGAGTTCAAGGCCAGCCTGGGCTACCAAGTGAGTCCCAGGAAAAGCACAAAGCTACACAGAGAAACCCTGTCTCAAAAAACCAAACAAAAAAAGAAAAAAGAAATAAATATATATATATATAAAAATGTGAATATATATATGTGCAAGCATCACCAACAGAATCCAAAACATAGAAGATAGAATCTCAGACATTAAAATTACAGGAGAAGAAATAGATTAGATCACCAAAGAAAATGTTAAATCTAAAAAATTTCTGGTACATCCAGGAAATCCAAAACACTACAAAAAGACCAAACCTGAGAATAATAAAAATAGAAGAAGGAGAAGAATCCCAGGTCAAAGGCCCAGAAAATGTTTTCAACAAAATCATTAAAAAAAAATTGTCTAACCTAAAGAAGGAGATGCATAAAGATACAAGAAGCTCACAGAACACCAAATAGACTGGACCAGAAAAAAAAGTCCACTCACCACATAAAAATCAAAACACTAAAGACAAGAACCGAGAATATTAAAAGCTGCAAAGGAAAACAGTCAAGTAACACATAAAGACAGACGTATTAGAATTACACCCAACTTCTCAATGGAGACCCTAAAAGCCAGAAGATCTGGACTGATGTCCTGAAGACTCAGAGACTACAGATGTCAGCCCAGAATACTATACCCAGCAAAACTTTCAATCATCAAAGATGGAGAAAACATCTTGTTTCTATGATATTCTATGATAAAGTCAAATTTAAACAGTATCTATCTACAAATCCAGCCCTACAGAAGGTATGAGAAGGAAAACTCCAAACCAAGGAAATACAGAATCTCATACCAGCAAAACCAAATGAAACCACACACACACATACACCACCACCACCACCACCATCACCATCAACAACAACAATAACAGGAATTAACAATCATTAGTCTTTATTGTCTCTCACTATCAGTGGGCTCAATTCCCTGATAAAAAGACATAAAAAAAAACCAGAAAAGATATGAAAACAGGATCCATCCTTTTGCTGCATACAAGAAACACACCTCACCATCAAAGATAGACACTACCTCCAAGTAAAGGGTTGGAAAAAGATTTTCTAAGAAAATGGACCTAAGAATCGCTGGTGTAGCTATTCTAATCTCTAACAAAATAGACTTCAAACCAAAATTAAACAAAAGAGATGGGGAAGTATACTTCATAATCATCAAAGGAAAAAATCCACAAAGATGACATTTCAATTCTGAAAATCCATGCCTCAATTGCAAGGTCACCTACATTTGTAAAAGAAACATTATGAGCCGGGCAGTGGTGGCACACACCTGTAATCCCAGCACTTGGGAGACAGAGGCAGAGGGATCTTTGTGAGTTCGAGGCCAGCCTGGTCTACCGAGCGAGATCCAGGAAAGGCACAAAGCTACACAGAGAAACCCTGTCTCAAAAAAAAAGAAACATTATGAAAGCTTAAAACACAGATTGACACATTGATAGTGGGAGACTTCAATACCCCACTCTCACCAATGGACAGGTCATCTAGACAAAACTAAACAGAGAAACACTGGAGCTAACAGACATTATAAACCAAATGGACCTAACAGATATCTACAAAATATTTCACCCAAACACCTTCTTCTTGGCATCTCACAGAACTTTCTTTAAAACTGACCACATACTTGGTGACAAGGTAAGTTTCAACAGATATAAGAAAATTGAAGTAAACCCCTTCATCCTATCAGAGCACCAAGATTAAGGCTGGATTTCAGCAATAATAGAAAACCTAAAAACTCATGGAAACTTCATAACTCTACACTGAACAAAAAAATTGGTCAAGATAGAAATAAAGAAATTAGAGACTTCCTAGAATTCAATGAAAATGAATGCACAACATACCCAAACTTATGAGACACAATGAAAGTCATGCTAAGAGGAAAGTTCATAAGTGCCTATATATACATAAAAGGAGAGATCTTAAACTACCAACTTAACAGCTCACCTGAAAGCTCTAGAACAAAAGAAGCAAGCATGCTCAAGAGTAGACAGCAGAAAACAAACAAACTGAGGGCTGAAATCGATAAAATACAAACAGAATAATACAAAGAATCAATGAAACAAAGAGCTGGTTCTTTGAGAAAAATCAAGATGGACAAACCCTTATCCAAACTAACTAAAAGATGAAGAGAGAATATCCAAATTAACAAAATCAGAAATGAAAGGGGGAACATAACAGAGACACCAAGTGTCTTTGTTAGGATTTCTATTGCTATGAAAAGACACAATGACTATGGCAATTCTATGAAGAAAGCATTTTATTGGGGCTGCATTACAATTCATTATCATGACAGGAAGTGTGGCAGCATGCAGGCAGATGTGGTGCTGGATAGGTAGCTGAGAATTCTATACCTAGATCAGCAGGCAGTAGGAAAAGAGTAAGACACTGAACCTAGCTTGAGCATCTTAAGACCCCAAAATCCACTCCCAGTGACATTCTTCCTCCAACAAAGCCACACCTACCCCCACAAAGCAACACTTCTTAACAGTATCACTTCCTATGGGTCTATGAGGGCCATTTTCATTCAAACCACTACACCAAGGAAATCCAAAAAATCATTAGGTCACACTTTAAAAACCTGTACTCCACAAAATTTTTCTCAATAGATATAAGGGCTTGCACCTTGTCTTATTGCATCCTGTTATGCCATGGTTGCTTGATATCCCTGGGGAGCCTGCACTTTTCTGAGGGGAAACAGAAAAGAAATGGACCTGGGGGTGGGAGGAAGCAGGGGACTGGGAGGAGTGGAAGGACAGGAGGCTGCAGTTGGGATGTATTTTATGATAGAAGAGTAAATAACAAGAAAAGACGAGCAGTAATGAGGCAGACTCTTCTGGGAAGTGTTTCCTCAGGGTCAGCACACATAAGGTGTGATCTAGATGGGCCAAGACTGATTCTTGTACTATCAGCCAAACTTGGTAACATGTAAGAGTTTTCCAGGTAGTACTGGTTGTTGAGACATGAAGGAATCATGGAGAATTGCTGAGTCTTGGTACCAGGAGAAATGGGAAGAGCCCTTGGTAAATGTGTAGCCTAAAGGAGAAGCACCAGAATTGAAGGGTGCTGGAGAGAAGTTTACATATGACATCATGTAGCAGGATCAGAGTCCCTGAAGAAGGCCCAGAAGAGACTGTTGGTAGAAGTGCAACCCAATCACAGCAGGAGAATGCAGCATTTTGGAAGTGCCAATACCTTCAGATAACCACCAAGAAGAGCAGGAGCTGGCCGGAGCCTCTAAGATGTGCTATATGTGCTTGGCAATCCCTTTGAAATTTAGTAGTCCCAAAGGCCTGCCATTGAGTTTCACTCTGCTTGACTTTGGTTTTGCTTTGATCTGATTGTGACAGTGCCTGGTTCTTCCCTCTTGGAGTAAGAAAATATTTAACTTTTTTTTTTTTTTTTTTACAGGAGCCTACAGTTAAGAGGCTTTGGAATTTTACAGATATTTGGAATTTCAGACAGATTTTGGGTATTTTAAGGACAATGAACTTTTAAATTGTTGAAATTTTTAAGGGCTGTGGGACCTTTAAAAGTTAGAATATTTTATATTGTGATGTTGATATTTATTAAAAGCTTTTAAGGTCCCATCTCAAAGACTTTCTCCTAGAGTTCAAAAGAGACTCTACAACCAGTGAAAGAACTAATCTGGCTGGCAGTGGTGGTGCATGCCTGTAATCTCAGCACTTGGGAGGCAGAGGCAGGTGGATCTCTGTGAGTTCGAGGCCAGCCTGGTCTACAAAGCGAGTTCCAAGACAGCCTCCAAAGGTACACAGAGAAACCCTGTTTCGAAAAGCAAAAAAAAAAAAAGAAAAAAGAAAAAAAAACCTAATCTGAGGGAAGAGGAATAAATCTACTTACACCATATTCTTTCTATCAATGTCTCTTTATTGCTCTGCCTCTGCTCTCTCTGTTCTCTTTATTCTACCCTGAGTCTCTGAAGTTTCTAGTTTTTATACACATATAATTAGCAATTCTCTGGCCAGAGCAAGGTCATAAGGCTTGAATTCTTTCAGGGTCATAAAAGGCCAATAAGAGTTTCACCAGTTAGCGACTGTCAGGCTTTCTTTATGACTCTAGGGGGAGGTGAGTAGAAAAGCCTCAGTGAACTCCTAAAGGGAATGGGGTCAAATGAGAGGGAGAGAGACCTTAAATCAAGTAGGGAAATCTAAGAAGGGAAAAGGGGAGTCTATGTGCATTCCTAAGTGTCGTAGATAATAAGCTAATCAATAAGCCAAAGTGAAAGTAAGTACAAGGAGTTAAGAATTTGTTAGTGTGAGGTTAGCTTGAAGGCGTACTTTCCTATCTCTTGGCAGAGTGAGTCCACAGCTCTAAGACTATAAATCAATAATTTTAGACATGTCATAATTCTATGTCCTTGGGTGTCTGAGAATGTCTCAAATGAGATACTTTTGCCTGGACACATAACACTGACCAAATGTCTGCCAATAAGAATAGTTAGGGACCAAGATGTCAGGAACCAAACATGAACTATGGAAAGTACTAGCTAGACCAGAGAACAAGTCATAAGCCCCTTCCCAGAGCAGTAACCAGAGGCCCCCAAAGATAAGAGAACATCCCACAGTCAGGTGCCATGACAACCGAACGTAAAGAGCATTCCATGGTCAGGTAGCCTAGCAACAGAATAAACTGCCCTTGACTAGTGACCTTAGCCGACATCTCGCAGTTACATGATCTGCCTCACATGTTCTACACGCCCCTTTTCCCTTTCCCTCCTTCCTCCCCTTCCCCTCTTATGCTATATAAGCCATGCGGAGAGAAATAAAGATTGGCGGCTTGATCAGAATCTTGTCTTGCTGTCGTCTCTTGTGTCCCCTGTCTCTCATTCGCTCCCACAGGTGGGTCGCCCCTGTTGAAGCCCTGCTGGCCAGGGCAAAGAATAGTTGTAGGAAGACAGATCTCTACATTTACATTGGAGAAAAGAACAAAGATCTGGTTGTGGGAAGCAGGTTTTTACTGTGTGACTGTTTTCACACATAGCTGGGGATATAATCAATACATACCAAATGCATAAGGGAGATTGTGCCCAAAGATGATCAAACATTTCTAAACTGTGGAAAATAAATCCCAAATTTGTAACAGATGGGAAAAGGCTACAGCAAGAAAACAGCCAATTCATTCAAAAGGCAATAATTGCAAAATGCCTTGTGTGATGGTTTCCTCCAGTAGAATCCTTAGTTCTAATGGCTTGACCTTATCAAATGATGGCTATATTATCCTGTGGCCTGTAATAGCTCATGATAATGGCTCCTGACAGATATTAATATGAAATCTTAGGGACAACAAAAAAGGAAAGGTTATGGTTTGACAGTGGTGTGTTTGTGTGTCAAGACAAAGGGTCTATCATACTTACTAGTTTCTGTAGTGGGTAGCCATTCCAGCTTTGATCTGGAAGTTCCAACCCCCATTGAGGCTCCGGTAACTGTCACGCCTACAAGACTGGGTGAGAGAGGACACTGAAGACCCAAGATCCGGATGCGCCAGCTCTCTTGGTTCCTGGACCCTGGACGCTAGAGGTAGACCGAGCAGAGTTCTCCAGAGAACACCTCTGGACTGCGCCATACCTTTCCCAGACCCTGTTACATATCCCTTTACTTGTAAGTTACCCCACAAAATAAACCTCCCTTTTAACTACATGGAGTGGCCTTAATAATTCCACCAATAAGTTTCATTTCAACAAGCTAGAGTCATTTGGAAATGAGGAACCTCAACTGAAAAAATGGCCTCATCAGACTGACCTGTGGACAAGCTTATGTTGCATTTTCTTTATTGATAATTGATGTAGAATGGATGGTGCTCTACCTCTAGGCAAGTGGTCCTGGATGCTACAAGAGAGTAGACTGACAAGTCCTTCATTCAAGGAGATAAACAGATTAAGAAATGGAATAAAGAGAGTAGGGACCTCAAGGAAAGATCCCACCCAGCTAAGTTTCCAACTTGTGAAAAGGAATTAAAGAAAGTCTTAGAGTTAGGTGTGGTGGCCCACACCTTTAATCCCAGCACTCCAGAGGCAGAGGCAGGCAGATATCTGAGTTGGAGGCCAGCCTGGTCTACAGAGAAATTTCTAGGCCAAATTTAGTCAGTGAAGGTAACCATAAAAAACAGAAAGCTGGTGAAAATATAATTATATAAAGGGGCCATGTTTTGGCCCCAGCAAGCAGCAGAACTTGGCAGCTTCCGCCATGTGGTTCTGGCTTTAGAGTTAAGGATAGAAGAAAGGGGCTATGAAATGTGCCTCCACAGCTAAGGAAGCCACTGAGGCCAGGCATGTATCAGAAGTGTCCCTAAATGGAGGCCTAGAGAGGCCATTGTGTGAAGCTGTGAAGTTGAAGCCTGGGTTGCCTTGGATACCCCAAAATATTGGAGATGCCAGAGCTATGGTATACCTGTTGAGCAGAGCTGCTAACAGGATATAGAACCAGTCCAAGAGAAAAAAAGTATATTGCAGTCAACAAAGCTGAAAGGAGTTGGAGATCTGAAGAACACTTTGACATTAGACATGGAGATGCAGAACTTGGAGTCTGCCCAGCTGATTTTAAGCTTTGCTTTGCTTTAGCCATTTGATACAATGTCCATTTAACAGAATAACAGTACTAAATTCTCTTCCAAGGCATATGACCTACCTATTTATGGGTTCCTGTCCCAGTCCATAGTACCAGAGATAAGTTCAGTCTTTTGGCATGAGCCTTAAATCCATCCAGAAAAGCCAAGATGAGCAATGTGCCTTGAGATGCTAGAGTGTGAATTAGGCCAGAATGTTTGGTTATTCCCATAACATTCGTGGCACTATCACCAGTAAGCAGCACTTCTCTATGGCTTTTGCATCAGCTCCTGCCTCCCAGCTCTGGCCCTGTTTGAGTTCCTATACTAACTTCCTTCAATGATGGGCTACAATATGGAAGTGTAGACCAAATAAATCCTTTCCTTCACAAAAAAAGAAAAAAAGTAGGCTGGGCAAGACATGAGGAGCAAGGCAGTACACACACACACAGCCTTATCCTCTGCATTAATTCCTGCCTTGAGTCACTGCCTTGACTTCTTTGAATGATGGACTATACACTGTAAGCTTAAATAAACCCTTTAAATAAATCCAAAAGTTATTTGATCATAGTTTTTTCATCACAGCAATAGAAGCCCTAACTAAGACAGAATCCAACAACATGCATGGATCAGCTAATTCACCACTTGGGAAAGCAAACTGTAGAAGGCAGATGGCAGGAAACACCAGCTACCCCAAAGGTTAGCCATCTGAGAGAGCATAAAGTTCCTGGATGCAGGAGCTGGCCAACAAAGCCAAGATGGGCAATGTGCCTTGAGATGCTAGAGTGTGAATTAGGCCAGTAAAAAAAAGGAAGGGAGTTGGAACCTGTCACTTCCCCCAGTGCCAATGGTCTTGCCTATAACTAATGTGTAGAAATCTCCCTTCTGAGAAAGGTTTTTCAGGTGCAGCCTGTTAAGAGGGTAGGGCTCTGTAAACCTACACCTCTATAAACCCCTCACCTATGCTCTGTAAAAGAGCAAAGAAACTTGTTGGTCCCCCAGAATGAACTTTGGTGGAATTGTGCCTTGGTTTATCACTGGGACCTTTGGAGGAGGGGTAGAAGCTGCTTATGTCTACTGTGGGGGGGGGGGATTTTAGCAATAACACTATTTCCCAGAAAATTCACAGATTATGAGCTCTCCTCTGGGTTAGTTTCCCACTGGGTTCCAGAACTCCCAAACTCTGAAGTTCCTGGGCATGCAAGTGAAATATGACATGGAAACCAATGAGATAAAGAAGACTTTGTGGGTAACAAGATGTTTATTGAGTTTTGGGCACAGGAGAGGGGTGGCATGGTTAGTGGTAAAAAAGATCTTTTCTGGCACTTCAGATCCAGGCCCCTGAGGCTTCAGGGAGGATCACAGTCTAAGAACACTCAACAGGTGACACGCTCTTCTCCAGAGTGCTCCCATCATGAGTGACCTGGCAGCTGTATCTGCTGTGAGGTGTCCACTGGTGAGATGTCAGTGTCAGGTAGCTGCTGACCATGTACTTGTTGTTAGTCTGTTTCGAAGGTTGGGTTGTCTCTACACCCTGTGTGACAGGAATTCCATCTACTTTCCAGTTCACCACCAAAGTACCTGGGTAGAATTCACTCACCAGACACACTAGTGTGACCTTCCTGGGATGGAGATCCTTCAGGGAAGGCAGGAACAGAGTGACCAGGGGGTCAGACTTGGGTTGACCTGTGCAGATAGAGAAGGGGATGAGAGTTGTCACAGGAGAGCATGTGACAGGGAAGCATCCTCTCTTATCGGAATCTTTTGACCTTTCATGTTCCATCCTGGGATCCTGCTTCCTTCTTCTTCTCTATCCACTCAAGTCCCCTAGAGAACAGACATCCTTTTGGGGGAGGGCCTCCCTCAACTCCACATTTCCTCAGGGTACTCTTGAGTAGGATCAGCAGGAAGTATTAGATAGAAGGACAGAGGGGGGAGACAGACAGAAAATACAGGACAGACTCAGGAGGGCCTGGATCCCAATCCACCAGGCCTCAACTGTCTCTGCCCTAAGGTATTTATAGGAATTCCAAGGGGTGGAGCAAAAGACCTCCCCACAGCACAGCCAAGTGCAGACCATTTCAGATACCTGCCCTCAGGTCCATGGTCTAATCATTCTCTCCATGCAGACCTGCTGGGTAAAGCCACTAGGAAACCTGAAAATAGGCTCCCACAGGTCCCCCTTCTTAATGTATAAAAAACAACTCCCCCTTAAGAGCTTACAACAATCTCCAAAGCTGTCACACCTTCCAGTATAGGAGTACAGGATGATAAAGATGGCTATTTTTTGGAGTGAGTCTAAGGTGACTACATCAGTCTTAGCTGCATCCAGCCCTTTCTAAACCAGAAAACTATTGATGCAACTGCAAACTTAAAAACCCCCTTAGCTTCATCATTAACATTAACAGGTTAACATAATTTTAACATAAATATTGCTACACATAGTTACAATTCTCTCAATGTTACAACTTAAACTCTTAATAGAACCATTTGAATTTCTTGCTAATAGAACATAGGATAAACTTCTTATGTATCCACATCAAACTTAAATACTTCCTTAACCTTACCAAACCATGGTGCATCAATAGGTTAACATAATATATGACCATTACTATACACCATTATAATTTCTACAAACATATATTCAACCTTAATTCACTCATAACTCCCCCTTTTTATATTTTTTTTAACAAAATCTTGAATCTAATTAGAAAAAAAAAATTTCTCCATTTAGGATAACATAATGACATGAATATTATTATACCCAATTATAGTTCCTACAAATCTGTATTTGAAAGCAATATTCTCAATCTAACCATTAACACTTTAAAACCTTTAGCAAAACATCCAAAAGCAGTTTCTTAATAAAACTCTTTATACTTTTAAAGCAATCTCTTAGTTTACCCATTTGCATTTCTTACAAACAAAACAAAACATTAATCCACTTAAATAACAATAAAATTTTTAATTAAATAGACTAAGAAATATTAACTCTCCCTTTTCTTTATACATTTTTTTAAACAAAATCTCAAACCTCATTAGAAGAAAACCCAGACTTCCCATTTAAACAGTTCCATTTGTAACACAAAACCAATTCTATAAGCAGTTGCATTTTTATATAAACAGTTCCATAAAACAGTTTCATTTTTAACACAAAACAATTCATGAATCACCACAGTTAATAAAGCATATATGCATACACAAAACTGCAACTTGAGCCTAGGTAGAAAAAATAAATTTCTTCATTTAAGCAGTTCCATTGTTAACACAAATAATTCCATAAAACAGTTCCTAGGTCATCACCATTGATAAAGTCTACATGCATAATAAATAAATTAAACTGTCCCATTGCAATGAAATCACTACTATTCATTTCATTTCTTGAATACCAAAATTCAAATAATAAATTCTGGTACCAGCCTTCCAAATATGAAGAAATCCATAACCAAAACCTTTTTGTAGTTTTATCTCATTTTTTAAGTTCAAAAAGTTTTTTAAAAAGTAAATTCTGGTATCACACTTCCATTTTTCCAAATATGAAGAAATGTTTTACAACAAAAAAAATTTTGCAGTTAACAATTTTAGTTCAAGCAAGCATCTCTGTAACTTTCATTCTCAAGCCAGAGACATTTTTAGCTACAGTTAACATTTTTTTAAAAGATTCATTTATTTATTATGCATACAGTGAGTGTTCAGCCTGCAGACCAGAAGAGGGCACCAGATCTCATTGTAGATGGTTGTGAGCCACCATGTGGTTGCTGGGAATTGAACTCAGGTCCTCTGGAAGAACAGCCAGTGCTCTTAACCTCTGAGCCATCTCTCCAGCCCAGAGGATTTGAGAGAGAGCTCATCTCTTTTTTCTTTTCTTTTCTTTTTTTTCTTTTTCTTTTTTTGAGCTGAGGATCGAACCCAGGGTCTTGTACTTGCTAGGCAAGCACTGAGCTAAATCCCCAACCCAGTTAACATGTTTAAACTGCACTGTTTTTGCTGCTAGCTCAGGTTTTTCTATGTTGTGTTGATTTTCCATGGATCTCAGCTGTGGATGCCTGGCTGTGGTTGTTGTGCTGGTTCTGGGGTCCATAATTCTTAGCTTCTTAGCAGATTCTGGAGCTTTTGCAACCACTCAGACTACCAGCTTGCAGTCTCCTAGGGACACCACCTTCTGTGTCCCAAGTTCCTTCACCATATACAATAAGCATAGATTCACAATTACCATTTACACTTTTTCACAAACTCACATTCAGCATATAAACATATACTTATTTATACTTCTTACAAGCTTATATTCTCAAGGAAACTCTATAGGACTACCTTAGCAAAGATACTTATATTCATAAAGAAATTCTATAGGACTACCTTAACAAATATACTTTTTATATACTTCTTATTTAAATTTACATCATGGCTATTTACTACATGTCTTTACTTCTTACAAACTTATAACTACATGTCTTAAAGAAATTCTATAGATCTATTACATATCTGACTTAGCAAACACATAAAGATTTCTTAACACTTAGAAGAGATTTAGAAAAGATATCTAGGAGAGATTCCTTAGAAGAACTATAAAGACTCTTAGCAGAACTTACTAAACATTAGGGCTGGAGAGATGGCTCAGAGGTTAAGAGCACTGATTGCTCTTCCAGAGGTCCTGAGTTCAATTCCCAGCAACCACATGGTGGCTCACAACCATCTATAATGAGATCTGGTACCCTCTTCTGACCCGTAGTCATACATGCTGTATACAAAATAAATAAATAAATCTTTAAAAAAATAAAGAACTTACTAAACAATTAAGATATTCCTTAACACCTAGAAGAGATTTAACATCTTCCAAAAAGACAGAGAATAATTTTCTATGTCTTACTCTTAATTATTATCACTAGAACTATTAGAAAGACTCTCTTAATAAGACAGGAAGTATGAAAATCATTTCTAAAGTTCAGAGTTTATAGTAAAGTTCAGAGTTTATAGTCAACTTTGATATCATTCTGAAAGTTTTTGAGAGTTTCAAACAAGAATCTAGTTCTTCAATGACTCTCTTAACTCTGAGATTTAGTGAGTTCTGTTGCTAAACAGTACTTTATGCATTCCAGATCTTTTATAACAACTCTATTAAGAACTATCTCAGTTTACAGCAGACCCCCCCCCCAAAAAAAAGAGAGATGAGAAGAAAAACCTTGTAAGGAATATTCTGTTTCTGAATTGATTAGCTGGCAACTCAACAGTTTCCCAACAGAAGATAATTGTCTAAGTTAGAGTGAGGTTCCAAACTTGTGGCTTTTAGCAGGTTTCTCTGTACACCAAAACCATTGCTGAAACTTCATTCAAACTCTTCAGCAGTCTGGAGGCCTCCTTATATTCCTATTATCCTCAGCCTGCATAACGGAACCTCAATATCAGGAAAATTGATTTAGCTGCTTATCACTCCAGTTCCTCTAGAGGAGTATCATTAGAGCTGACATTCCTCTGTTCCACACACATCACCAAACTCAAACAATTTTCCCCCTTCTTAATAAAAATTTTAAAGCTGTATTTGCCATGGATTCTTTTAAGGATGCTCATGTTTCTGATAGATTTTTATTCTGACAAGGTTATTTGTTCACCAAGACTGCTACAATTCAAAGGAATCAAGAACACAGATGTTCTTCCATGAAACACATTCTTCATTAGCTTACTGAGGAAGAACATTTTCATGATTTCACTTCATTAGCTTCTTAACCCCTGATGTTATTATTATTAGAAGCTGTGATATACTCTAACCATGAGTTATTTAACTCAGATTGTTCTCACATACATCAGTGCCTTCACTAAGCAAACATTCTAATTTAGCATTGTTTTCTTACAGAGAACCTTCAAGAGAAGTGACTATTTTGAGGTATGTCTAGATTTTCTGAAGTTTGATCCCCATCTATAAAGCAGTCATTTCTTTTTGAATGTCTATTTCCTATAGTGATATTTTATTTGTACTGAAATGTGATTTTATTTGTATATTAATAAAGTTGCCTTGGGATCAGAGCAAGCCATAGCAGAAGCTGGGTGGTAGTAGTGCACACCTTTAATCCCAGCACTTGGGAGGCAGAGCTAGGCAGGATCTCTGTGTGTTCAAGGACACAGCCAGCATGGTGACACACGCCTTTAATCTCAATACCAACTATAGAAGACCTGGAGGTCTGTACAGACAGGCAGTGACAAGGAGGTCATGTGGTTGGGTTTACAACCAATGAGAAAGCAGAACAGAAAGTATATAAAAAAGAAAACACACAGAAGTAGATCTCTTGCGGAGAGAAAAGACAGAACAGCAATGAAGGGTAAGGCTTACAGCTCTCAGCTATTGCTCTGACCTCTTGGCTTCTAACTCTGCAATTGGCTCTGTGTTTCTTATTTAACAAGACTGTTACATCTACAATTTCCTTGTCCCCTTATTAGATTTGCAAAGGAATCATTCACTACAGGCTGTTTGTTCAAGAGGCAAAGAACCTTTTAATTGCCCATAAGTTTCTTCATATCTAAAACAATGTTCAATGTATAGACTGTTCTCCTTTGCTTTCTTTCTTTTTTGTTTTTGTTTTTTGAGACAGGGTTTCTCTGTGTAGCTTTGTGCCTTTCCTGGAACTCGCTTTGGAGACCAGGCTGGCCTCAAACTCACAGAGATCCACCTGCCTCTGCCTCCTGAGTGCTGGGATTAAAGGCGTGTGCCACCACCACCCTGCTCTCCTTTGCTTCCTTAAGGATTTTAAAGTGATTTGTTGATAAACAGTATTAGCATTTTAATGATCTCCTAAACGGCAAGTTTTTGATCACCTGTTTCTTGTTTTTTTGGGAAGTAAAGCCATGCTTTTTAGCAGCACTTGAAAAAAAAAAAAAAAAAGCAATGTTTTAAGCTGAGCACTTGTAAGTTTTTTATCCCAGTTTGTCTGCTTTTTCTCCGTACTAGCTTGCCTATGCTGTCTTGCTTCTATGCACTACATCTCCCAGGACAGCTTTCTCTTATATCAGCTCACTGTTCCGAGCTACCTTGCAGACTCCATTTTCATAGTTCTTTTTGGGTCTAGGAGTCAATTTCTGGTTCTCTTTTACTGGGCTTGCTTTCAAAATTTTTGCTCAGGAAGTTTGAACGAAGCTTTTTTTGTTTTCAAGTACAGGAGATCAAGAGATTTCTGTTCTCCCTGAACTGGCCTTAATAGGTATTTCTCTTTACTGGGCCTAGATCAGAATTGGACCTGCCTCGTTAGCATGCATTGAGGTGGGCATTCATTCTACCAACCTTCACTCAGGGCTTGTGTTTGCCTCAGCCAGACAGTAAGAAACAAAAACACTTAAAACAGAGCTTTCCTACAGCTCCTTCAAAGAGACTTTCACCAATAGATCTTTATCTCATTTTGTTTGTTCCTTCCCCGCCCCCACCCCATGCAGAGCTTTAGATACCTCAGGCTGTAGCTCAGTTCCTTTGCTAGCTGCCTCTGGAGGTAGGAGCTTTATTTTTCCCAAATCTGCCTCAAACTCTAGCAGCTTTCTCCAGGTCTTGCACCTTCCAGAGAAGAATTTGACCTTTCTCCACTTCTGTTTTCAGGGTCTGTGCGGTTTGTGTTCATAAAGCAAGCTTCTGCTATTTTATCAAGAGAGGTTTTTGTTATCCCTAAGCTTGCATTAGGACAGGTGTACCTCCCTCCTCAGGCCCTTCACCTGACCCTCTGTCCCAGCAAGTTGCATTTATCTATCTGTGCATTCAGACAGCAGCTTACTCCCAGAGGCAATAACCCCTGGGGATTTACCCCCTCTCCTGCTGCGTCCGTGGAAACAAAGCTTTTCTCAGAACAACCCTTTTGCAGCTGTGGACACTGAGTAGCCCCACCTGCCTATGTGGGGCTTCTAGGAAGGCAGGCGACCATGCCCTTCCTACAAGCTTTGGCCTTGCTTTTTGTCCCCAGGTCCTGCACTGTTCTACCTCAGCTCCATGCCTGAGGAAGCTGTTGACAACTGCAGGGACCTTAGTATCCTGGAATGCACTCAAATTCAGAGATAGCTAATTGCTTTTCAGTTGTTGGTTAGAAGTGAGGATACAACGTTAACAGAGAGGTTTTGCATTGTTTCAGGGGATGTAAACAAAGCTTCCAAAGTCTCAATTCAGCTGCATCTAAGAGGCTCAGCTTTTTTGCTTTTCCTGTATCAACAGCTCCTCCCATCAGAGGTATCTACCTGCCTCTACAGAGGGATTCTGACTGTTTTATACTGGCTAGAAGAGACAGAGTTTAGAAGAGAAATTTTTGGGAACTCGAGCTCTGCCTCCCTCATTGCAGGGAGGATTTTTCTAGCTTAGAGAGGTTTTGTCCTGTTTTAAGAAGTTTGTTGTTTTCCCTTAGAGCTAATCACAGGTAATTTTCCTACAGAGGTCCAGATTGATCTAATTTTATCCTTACAGAAAGAGAAACTAAGAAAGTATGTTCTGAAAGTCTTTTTAGTTTCTTAGAGAGAGAACTCTCCAAGGAGCTGACACTTTGTCCACAGTGGTTACCTGACCACAGAATCCTGCAATGGCTGTGTTCCTGGGACTCCATCCCCCAGACTGTGACCACTTCAGAAGCTCTGGTGACTCCTGATTTCACTTAGCATCATTTTCTCCCTCATTCCTCTCCAAGCCTAAGGACAGCCAAGTTAGCCAGCAGGCCCCAACCTGAGAGAGCCCAGGAACAACAGATAGTCTACGTTTTCCCAGTGGTCATTCTGTAAGGACCAGGTTCTAGTTACCTCATCACTCTGAGCCTTTTGTGTGACCCCATGACCTTGTGGCCAGCAGAAGATTGGAGAGCTGCAGCCTAGACTAAGCCAGATCCCTCTCTTGGCCTCGGTAACTTTCCACATGGAGCATCTGCCCTTGAAGGCTGGGTTCATGGCACCAGCCATGTATGTGGTCCTACTATGTGGCCATCTCAGTTTAAATGGACAGCTGGGCCTCAGTTCAATCACTGGGATCTAGTGGTCTTTAAGGCCTGAAAATCTCAGCCTTTGAGCCCCATTGGGCATCTGCCTCAGAAGAGTAAATGACACTATTGGAGCCCTTCCTATGGTTTACCCTAAGACTACTTACTGCCTCTCCCTCACCCACAGAAAACAGTACATGTCAGACTGTAAGGCTAGGGAAAGCAGATGGGAAGAACTCTCTAGAGAGAAAACAGACTTTTCTGAGACAATTGAATGAGATCATGAGAGCCACTTACCCAGGACTGTGAGCTGGGTCCCTCCACCAAAGACAGGCCATGACTGGTGCTCAGACGGAAACCCATGGGGCCAGCACCTGGAGCCTGTTGCCCGTGGGATGATCTGGAACAGGAACCTATTGGGTGAGACAGGCACAGGACTACAGTAAATGAACTATATCCTTGGCAGAAATTAGATGGACAGCCAGTATCCCACAAGTCCCATTATCTACCTACCACTTCCATCTCTGAATTTTTCAATGTTGATAGAAACACCAGGCCCAGAATATTCTCAAAAAAAATTCCTATATGGTGTATCTTCTCTGGTGGGTGTTGTGGAACCAGGAAGTTGTGTGTGTGTGTGTGTGTGTGTGTGTGTGTGTGTGTGTGTGTGTGTGTGTGCGCGCACACACACGGTTTTTTGTTTGTTTTTTGTTTTTGTTTTTTTTGGGTTTTCGAGACAGGGTTTCTCTGTAGCTTTGGAGACTGTCCTGGAACTTGTTTTGTAGACCAGGCTGGCCTCGAACTCACAGAGATCCGCCTGCCTCTTCCTTCCTGAGTGCTGGGATTACAGGTGTGTGCCACCACCGCCCGGCACGCATGTCTTTTTATAGTGTCTGAGTCTCTTCCATACTAGCTCCTTGTGATCTATCCAAACCAGCTTCCTCCCAGAACCCAGTCACACTGTATTGTGGGGATTCCAATGCTTTCGTTTCCGTCATGAGACCTTCTCTGACCTTTCAGGCTACTTTTTATTAATTTATGTGCACATCCATCTGTGCTGGCTAGTCTAATGTCAATTTGACACACAAAATAGAATTATCTAAAAGGAGGGAAACTCAATTCAGAAAATTCCTCCATAAGATCCAGCTGTAAGACATTTTAAGCAGTGATTGATGTGAGAGGGCCCAACCCATTGTGGATGGTGCCATCCCTTGGTTGGTGATCCTGGGTTCTATTAAAAAAAAATGCAAGCTGAGAAAGCCATGAGGATCAAGCCAGTTAACCCTTCCACAGACTCTGCCTCAGCTCCTGCCTCCAGGATCCTGCCCTGTTTGAGTTCCTGTCCTGACTTCCTTCAGTGATGAACAGCAATGTGGAAATGTAAGCCAAATAAACCCCTTCCTCCCTATGGTAGCTTGAAAGAAAATGCCCCAAAGGGAATGGCACTAATAGGTGTGGCCTTGTTGAAGTAGGTGTGGTATTATTGGAGGAAGTGGGTCACTATGGAGGTAGACTTTGAGGTCTCACATATTCTCAAGCCTTGCCAACATATAGGAACTTGACTACTTCTCCAGTACCATGTCTGCCTGCATGCCACCATTTTGCATCATGATGATAATATACTAAACCTCTGAAAATGTAAGCCACCCCAATTAAATGTTTTTCCTTTATAAAAGATGCTGTGGTCATGGTGTCTCTTCACAGAAATAGAAACCCTAAAACAGAAGTTGGTACCAGGAACTGGGGTGTTGTTGTGATAGGCCTGACCATGCTTTTGTTTGAAGAAATATAGACCTTGGGACTATGGATTAGAAAAGCAGTTGAATGTTTTAAATGCTGCTTAATGGGCCATCCTATTAGAAACATGGAAGACCGTGATGCTGAGCATGATGTGAACTGTAGGCACCTAGATCAAGAGATATCAGAAGAGAAGAATGTTAGTATGTGGCCTAGAGATTGGTCATGTGATATTTTGGTGAAGAATGTGGCTGCTTTTTGCCCTTGTCCAAAAAGTCTGCCTGAAGCTAAAGTGAAGAATTTTGGACTAATTCCATTAGCAGAGGAAGTCTCAAAACAGCTTGTATAAACTCTAGAATATGGTTATTAGTGTTAACTCTGATGAAGATTTATAATGAAAAGGAGCAAACTGAGCAAATAAAAAATATACAATGTATAGATTGAGAAAAGGGGCACCAGGAAATGGAATAGAGCTAAATCCTGTGTCCAAGGAGATAAATGAATTAAGAAATGGAATAAAGGGAGTAGTAATCTCAGGGCAAGATCCCACTCAGCTAATTTTCCAAGTTGTGAAAAGGAATTAAAGAAAAGCTTAGAACCAGGTGTGGTGGTGCAATCATTTAATCCCAGCACTCAAAAGGTAGTGGCTGGCAGATCTCTGAGTTTGAGTCCAGCCTGGTCTACAAAGAAAGTTTCAGGACAGCCAAGCTTAGGCAGTGAAGGAAACCATGGAAAACAAAGCTAGTGAAGATGCAGTTGACAGGTGAAGATATAATTCCAGCCCCAGCAAGCAGCAAAACCTGGCAGCTTCAGTCATGTGGTTCTGGCTTTAGAGTCAAGGATAGAAGAAGGGGGTGATGGAATATTCCTCCATAACTAATGAAAGCCACTGAGGTCAAGCATGTGTCAGGGGTGTCCCTGCATGGAGGCCTAAAGAGGCCATTGTGTGAAGCTGTGAAGATAAAGCCTGGATTGCCTTGGAGACCCCAAGATGTTCGAGACGCCAGTGTGCTGGGGATGTCTTTCTGTATGCTGTGAATGTGTTGCTCTGATTGATTGATTGATAAATAAATTGCTGTTTGGCTACTAGCCAGGCAAGAAGTATAGTATAGGCAGGATAAGCAGAGAGGAAAATGCTGGGAAGTGGAAGGCTGAGTCAGGAACCACCATGAGAAGCAAGATGTAAAATATTAGTAAGCCACAAGCCATGTGGCAAAGTATAGATATATAGAAATGGATTAAATTAAGATATAAGAGCTAGCTAGCAAGAGGTCTGTCTGCCAGAGACCATACAGTTTGTAAATAATATAAGCCTCTGTGTGTTTAATTGGGTTTAAGTGACTGTGGACTGGGTGGGACACAGGAAAACTTCAGCTATACCAGAGCTATGGGATACCTTCTGAGGAGAGCTGCTAACAGGGAATGGAACCAGCCCTGAGAGAAGTATGTTACAGTCAACAAAGCTAAAAGGAATTGGAGATCTGAAGAGTGTTTTGACATCAGACATGGAGATGCAGAGTTTGGAGTTTGCCCAGCTGGTTTTCAGTCTTGCTTTGGTCCAGTGTTTCCTCACTGTTCTCCTTCCCTGCATTTTGGAACAGCAATGTATAGCATGTGCCATTATGTGTTGGAAATATGTGATCTTCTTTTTAATTTTAATTTCACAGGGAATTACAGTTTAAGAGATTGCATGAATCTCAGGAGAGACTTTGAACTTTATACTTTTAAATAAATTTGAGATTGTTAATAGACTATGGGAACTTTTGGAGTTGGACTGAATGAGTGAGGGAGAGATGCCCCCCCCCCCCCCCACCCCACCTTGCCCCTCGACACCTACAGCAGATGAGGAAGGTGATCCTCCCCCTTACCAGCTACAGCATTCAAGAAAGCAGGCCCTGCTCCTCACCTAGGCAGCATAGTAGAGATGACCCTGTTGGTGGGGATACAAGTGAATTGGCCCTGAGGATGTGAGTGGGTTAGCTGGCCAGGAGGAAGTGGTCCTGGGTTCTATAAGAAAGAAGGCTGAGCAAGCCATGGAGAGCAAGTCAGTGAGCAGCATTCCTCTGTGGCCTCTGCATCAGCTCCAGGCTCCATTTTCCCACTCTGTTTGAGTTCCTGTCCTGATTTCTTTGATGATGAACCGTGATGTAGGAGCACAAGCTGAATAAATGCTTTCTTCCCCCAAGTTGCTTTGGTCATTGTATTTATCACAGAGATGTTTACCAGATTTTTTTTCCAGATTCTTAAGAAATGGTCATTTTTGTGCTGTTGTGCCAAATATGAATTTCAATTTTTTTTCTGTTTGTTTGTTTGTTGAAACAGGGTCTCACAGTGTATCCCTATTTAGTGATATGGGAGTAATTCAATAGACCAGGCTGGCCTCAAACTCAGAGATTTCCTGCCTCTGCCTCCCAAGTGCTGGGATAAAAGGTGTGCACCACCACACCTAGTCCTATAATTTTCTATTTATGTGAGAAAAAAAGTGATTGAATCTTGATAGGGGTTACATTGAGCCTAGTCACTCTGGATAGTATGAACATTCATGACTGACTTTCTGGCAAAGGTGACATAACAATTCTAGGTAAAAATTACCACTCAACAAATGGCTCAGACAAAGGGACAGACACTTCCCTACCTCATACCACACACATGAACTGATCAGAGGTCTCAGAACAAGAGCTACAACTTAAATGGTGGTGGTTAAATGAAAATGGTTATGAAACCTAGTTTACAAAAGAAAGTCTTAGGACTCCTCCCCAAAGCTGCATGTCATCCACCTTGAACATAACCTGGAAAGTAAAATGCTAATAAATCTGGAGTAGGGGGGATGCCATGTCCAATTGAGGTCAGTTATCACCCTGAAACTGAAAGTTAGGCGAATACTTGCACCTTGGAAGCTAAGATCCCTAAGTCCTCTTTTTCCTTTTAGTGCCCCAAATACTAGAAGCTAGTTTCTATCTTCCAGGAAAGAGGCAGTAAGAGCCAGGTCAAGGAGAAATACCTAATGATGCTGATGTAGCTTGCCAAATTATCCAGCCAAGATCAAACTGTAGTGAGGACCACAGTCTACCATCACCAGTGTTCTTACTGCGTCCTTTGCACAATGTCCCTTTCTCAAATAAAAGCAAACAGCTAAGCACTGTCACATGCCAGAGGAGACTTCCAATAGGAAAGAGTAGTTTTTCACATCAGCATTCAGTTTTTAAACACAAGGACTATAGACTCATGTGTCTTCTTATGTCATTTTGGTAGCTTGTCTTTTCAATTTGTTGGGACAAAGTATTTCTGATACACACCTTAGACTATAGCACCTATTATGATGCCCTCCACCCTGTCACAAGTAATAATTTCCTTACCTGAAATTCTTAAATATTTCAGATTTGGAGGTTTTGCACATATCTGATCTGATCAAAAATGTATTCATGTTTGATACACTCATTATACAATAGTCTGGTAGTACTTTCATACAACATTCCCAGTGTGCCCACATTTTGACTACGAGGCCCAAATATGCAGTTCTCCACATGCAGGGTCACGTTTGCACTTGTAAAGCTAGCTGGCCAGTGGGCCCCAGGGATCCCCCAGACTTCCCTGTACTAGAACTAGCAGCATGACCTGCCACCTCCCACTCTTTGCATGCCTGCTAAGAGTCTGAACTCAGGTCCTCATGTCTGAGTCCTCTCCATGCCCCCAGTTTCCACTCCCTCCACCCCAAAACACTTCCACAATATTTAATGGATGTTTTGATAATTATCTAAGAATAAATTTCTAGAACTGCAACTACTTGACCAAGACAAACACACAGTTAATTCTAAATGAATTAAGACGGTGGTACACTAAAATGACCTGGGGTCATGGTCTTAATTCCAACTACTCCAGAGGTTTAGGAAGGAGGATGGCAAGTTCAAATCCTGCCTAGGCTACAGACAGTAATATCAGCCTGGGAAACCTAGCAAGACTTTTTCTCAAAATTTGAAAAAAAAAAAAAAAAAAAAAAGTAGGAGGAAGAAGAAGATGGGCTAAGGATGTGGCTCACTGGTAGAAAACTGGCCTAGCATAGCAAGGTTTAAACTGAGTTTAGACTATCATTTGCCCAAAGCCTCTCAGGTGGATCCTTCCTTCTCATACCTCTGGACTTAACTACCACCTTCCTAGTCACTCACTCCAGCCTCCAGTCCATGGCCACACTCATACATCCCCCACAAGCAAGTCCCTTACCTGCCTGGCAGGGTCCACAGTCTAGGCCTGCTGCTTCCTGCTGAAGCTCCAGGGCTCATGGCTCTGCTCCTTCCTGCTGAGCCTGGGGG
Organism: Onychomys torridus; assembly: GCF_903995425.1. NCBI lineage: Eukaryota > Metazoa > Chordata > Mammalia > Rodentia > Cricetidae > Onychomys > Onychomys torridus. The sequence continues at coordinate 4,308,795 of NC_050450.1, forward strand.
AAGTACATGCTGGACACCATCTACTACTAGGCCCAACAGCAGCAACAGAAGGAGAACTTTGCACTGCCTGGGGATGGTGCCCAGTGCCTGTCCTGTTCTGAGCTTCATTGTCCCTCAAGTTCAAAGTCAACTCCAGCCCCTCTTCCAATGGAGGTTTCCTGACAAAAGGCTTGCTCCTCCTCTAATGGCCAGAAGCTATTCCTGTGCAAATGGATCTGTGTAGCCAAGCCCCAGGTTGGCTCTGGTTCCCACCAGCAGCAGGCACCCTCTAATGCCCACGGTCCTCATCTGTCTCTCCCAGAGGGACATCTGCAAACTACCCTGTTGTGGTTGGGATGTATGCTCACACCTGCTAACTCGTCCCTGGAGCTCTGGGTGGCTCTCCCTGACTGATACCCAGGTCCCCAAGGGCCCCCTGGGTCTGTAGAGCAGGTCCCCAGGGCTTAGAGGGGCTGAACACCTGCCCAATGGAACAAGACTCTCTAAAGGCTTAATGCCAGGGATGTGGGGTGAGGTTGTAGCTAATGCAGGGATGTGGGGTGGAGTTGTAGCTAATGCAGGGATGTGAGGTGAGGTTGTAGCTAATGCAGGGATGTGGGGTGGAGTTGTAGCTAATGCAGGGATGTGGGGTGAGGTTGTAGCTAATGCAGGGATGTGGGGTGAGGTTGTAGCTAATGCAGGGATGTGGGGTGGAGTTGTAGCTAATGCAGGGATGTGGGGTGGAGTTGTAGCTAATGCAGGGATGTGGGGTGGAGTTGTAGCTAATGCAGGGATGTGGGGTGGAGTTGTAGCTAATGCAGGGATGTGAGGTGAGGTTGGAGCTAATGCAGGGATGTGGGGTGAGGTTGGAGCTAATGCAAGGATGTGAGGTGAGGTAGTAGCTAATGCAGGGATGTGGGGTGAGGTTGGAGCTAATGCAGGGTTATGGGGAATCCTTAAAGCAGAGGTTTAAGTTCAGCAAAAAGCCACTGGTCTGACCCAGGAATCATGATATAGTAATTAGAATGGTGTTTAATGCACCATGTTCAGCACTTGTAGATCTCATATCACAAACCCAGACACCTCAAATCTTTATAGATAACGCCCCATATCTGTAAAAGTATAACTAATAAACATTAGCAGTGCAATTGCAGCACTGGAGAGGCTGAAACAGGAAGAAGGTGAGTTCAAGGCCATCCTGGGACATATAACAAGATCCTGAAGGAAAAAAAAAAAAGCAACACAAAACAGAGAAAGCAAATAAATGAAAATTGTACAGGAGTATATTACATGCTCATTGGACACACCCTATGTATGCATTGTGAAATAACTTGAACTCTTATTTGTCTTTATGTGTGATCACATCATGTAAAGTCTACCCTCATCACCATTTTCAGTGACCTATTGTCTTCCTGTGGCATGGCAGAACTTCATAACTTGTCTGTACAATTTTCACCCAAAGCCCATGAGCTGCTTATCCAGCTGTGGGAGCATTCACTTGGCCATGCAAGACTCCCCCCTTATCTATCCAACCACATTGTGGGATTCTGTAACAAGCAGATGTCTTGCTCGTCTCACAGAGATCATGAGGGCCACAGTGAATTAGACTCCATGGATTTATAAGATTCTGCTTGGATCCCTGTGTCCTCAGACACTGACTGCAGACCCTGAGGGATAAGCACTACATCTTGGAGTTCCCATGGTCCATTGAGAAAGGATACAGTACCAGACAATAGAGTGTGAGTTCCCTAACAGATGTGTGAAGTACAGAGGACTTCTGGTACAGTCTAGCTTCCCTTCACTTGAGGCACATGGCCTCTCTGCCTACTTTGGGCTCCTTATATCTTGGAGATTGAAGGAATGATCCAAGGGACATTAACTAAGTTGTTCCACCCCAGAAACCCTACATCCTAGGGCTCAGAACCCATGATTCCCCCTTGGAGCAATTATAGAATCATTCCCAACTGTTCTCTGAGCCCTGATCCTGCCATGGCCTCTGGTCAAGAAGCAGCCACAAACCACAGCTTCCTGCAGTTATCCAGATATAGCCATCAGACCACCCTCACTCAACACTCAAGATGCCTGACTCTTCTCTCTTCAGGTAGAGGACTGTCTCCTAGCCAGGTACTTCAGCCCTGCGTTCTCCTTCGACTCCTGCCCACCTCTCTACTCAGGGCCCTGGAGAGGCTAGCTAGACCAGTTGAGTTGCTGAGGTCTAGGTTTAAGTGAAAGACTCTGCTTCAGCAATCAACTTCTGACCTCTATACACCACACACACATATATATACCCACACATGTATTAATATGTACACACAAATACACATGCAAAACAGAGGTGGAGTCTACTGGAAGGTGATTAGGTAATTGTGGCATTCTCCTATGGAATGGTTTAGTGAACAATACCAGAGAACTCATGGAGATGTAATACTTGTGAGGCCAAGGGTGCTATAACACTTAAAGGGGCAAGGTCCCAATATCTGCACAAGGATGTTAGGCTTGTAGGGCCAAGGATTCTAATGTCTGAGATCCGCACAGGGATATAAAACTGCTAGGTTCAAGGGTTCTGACACCTGGGTTTTCCTGGGCTGATAACATTTATAAGGTCTACCTATCTTTCCATTCAGTGATACTGCCCACTAAGGGAAATGAAAGTTACTAGAGACCAGCATTTAAAAAATTTTCCTTGGGTTGGGGATTTAGCTCAGTGGTAGAGCGCTTGCCTAGCAAGTGCAAGGCCCTGGGTTCAATCCTCAGCTCCATAAATAAATAAATAAATAAATAAATAAATAAATAAATACATGCATGAATGAATGAATCGATAGATAGATAAAAGAAAAATAAATAAATAAATAGATAAAAGAATAAATGAAATAAATGAATGAATGAATAAATAAATAAATAAATAAATAAATAAAAATAAAAAGTAAAAAGCTTTCCTTGCCCAACCACAAGTCCTATCCACATTAGACAAGAGTCCTCAGCCAGCTGATTACTGGCCACTATTTTGCTCCCAGTAATAATCTTTGATTTGGAACATAACTGCTTAGAACTCCTCAATGCAGGAGGCACAGCTCACCCACTGGCTTTTCCTAATGAGTCTACCCAAATCAAGTATGCTGTGCTATCTCTACTCCCAAGCCTAGCTCTGCCCCCACAGCAGCTTCTGCACTGGCCCAGCCTGAAGCTGTAATCCACATCAGACCAAGAAAAGAAGTCCACATTGCCCAGGTCTATTGAGAGCCACTGGTAGCGAATGTCCGTGAGAGTATACAGCAGTGACAACTAGAGTTCAGAAGGTCAACCTATCAGAACTAAGGGTTCTGTTAGAGGAAACCATCACACAAGGTATTGTGAAATTACTGCCTTTTGAATGAACTGGCTGTCTCTTGTTGTAAACTTCTTGTGCAGTAACAGCTATGATATCTCCACATTTACCATGCATCTCCATGATATTTGTACATGTAATCTCACAATTGTATCTCAATCTTGGGCACAACTTTCCCTGTACATTTGGGGTAACTGGAAAACTGTCCCCAGCTGTGTTTATTTTTTATTAACATCCATCTGGCCAGGGCCATTCTGGACAAAAGATACCTTTTTTCCAAGGACAAACTGCACATAGATAAACATTAGCTCATCTCACTTACAGATAAGGGAAAATAACCACTAGCAATTAAATCCTCAACTCCTTACCTTCACCCCAGGTTATTTATACAAGACCTTAATTTAAGAGATTTACTGCTCACATTCCTGAGATGAAGTTTTAGCCACCACTAGAAGGTGATTACTTCTACTAACTCAAGGAGATTGCAAGGCCAGAAAGGTGATAGGTGCCAAGCTTCTTTCTTGTGCAAATTAAGTTTTAATTCCTCCTCAGCCAGGTGCTGTTCCTAGATTCCCTAATTGATCTTGGCCTTTAGTTGACCCTACCAGAGAACCCCCTTTAGTCACTCCCCTTTGGGGTTGTAATTGCAAGCTGACATTTATTGCTTTATGTGTGGATCCTTATCACCCCTCTCTGTGACCCTGAAAACTTCAAGCCTCGAATTGCTTTACCAGATTACTGCGTGTGTATATATACTGGTTCTCTGAGAGCATGAGGGAGAATTGATTGAGAAGAACAAAGATGAGGACGGAGAGGGAAAGAACTAGGTAGAGATGAGAGAACAGCAGAAGGGACCGAGAGCAGGAGGGACTGAGAGGAGCTAAGTATGAGAACAGAAAAGAAACTGTGTAGATCAAATTGACTTAGAAGAATAAAGTGAATGGACTAAAGAGCTCTGTGTGCTTAGATTCATTTGATAGCCCTCAGATTGGAATCCTCAGCTGGTTGATAGACTCTTCCACTGACCCTGGGAGAAAACAATAAAGGATAGACCTTTTATTGGTTTTGGTACAGGTCATATCACAAAAAACAAACAATATGAAATACCAAGATAATATGTTACCTCCCCCTCCAAACCCATTCACTAGTCCTATAGAAATATTCTCCAGTGAGAATTACGTAGATAAACCTCAGTATACAGACATTAGAAGAGTAATCTAAACTTGAACAAAGAATCCAAGGAGATTAAAGAAGACATAGACAAACTCAGTGAACTTAAAAGGGGCATAGCAAAAGGCACCTAAGGCATGTCCAAGAAAAGACAAATACATAGATAAATAAAATCATGAAGATAACCCAAGCTTCAAAAGCTTATTTAAATAAAGAGCTAGAAATATTGATAGCTCAAGCTGAAATGAAAATGGAATTGAAAACTCAATAACCCAATCAGAAAGCTCAGGGGGAAAGCCAAAATATCTGAATTTTAAGATAAAGAAGAGGAATTAGACCACACAAGCAAAGAATATGAAAAAAAAAATTTTAAACACATGAAAGAAACATGCAAGAATTATAAGATACCAAGAAAAGATCGAATCTTCAGATTATAAGCATAGATGAAGGAGGAGAATACAAAGTCAATGGCATAGATCAGATTTTCAACAGGATTACAGAACAAAAACTCTCCAAATTAAGGGGAAACATACACGTATAGATACAAGAAGCACCTAGAACACCAAAAAGACGTGACCAGAAAAGAAACTCCCGGTATCATTCAGGGTTCCCTAAAGGAACAGAACTGGTGAATGTCTATGTAAAGGAGCCCTATTAGAGGATGTCACATGCTGTGGTCCTGTTAGTCCACTCATCACTGTCTCCCAAGAATCCAGTAGTCATTCATTCCATGAGGCTGGATGTCTCAGTTGTTCCTCGGCTTATGTCAGAATCCTGAAGAAGTAGGCTCTGACACCAGTGAAGGAATGCTTCTGTAGCAGGGTAGAAGGACTTGTCAGGGAGAGTGAAGGCAAACAGGCAAAAAGCAAAAGCCTCTTTCTTCCATGTTCTTTATATGGGCCCAGGTGTGGCCTAGGGCGGGTCTTTTGACCTCATATGATCCAGATTTAAGGTAGATCGTCACACTTCAAATGATCCAATCAAGAAAAGTCAGGTGTGCACAGCTGCTTGGGTTTGTCGTTAATTCCAAATGTAGTCAAGTTGACAACCAAGAATAGCTGTCACATCCCCACAGTGACTACAGTTAAAACACTGGATGAAGGTACAGAATAGAGAGGGTACTGTGAGCTGCAAGAGGAAAAGCACAAACCACATATGAAGGAACCTGTTAGGATTACAGGCAGCCTCTCAGTGGAAACTTTAAAAGATAGAAGGGCCTGGAACAATACACTTCAAGAAGACCATGGATGCCAACCCAGATGACCATACCCAGTAAAACTTCCTACCATAGTTGAAGGAGAAGGAAAAAACTTACATAATATAAACAGGCTAAAAGAATTCCTATACAGGCCCTGCGGCGGTGGTGCATGCCTTTAATCCCAGCACTCGGAGGCAAAGCCAAGCAGATCTCCGTGAGTTTGAGGCCAGCCTGGTCTACAGATTGAGATCTCGTACACGCACCAAAAAGTACACAGAGAAACCCTGCCTCGAAAAACAACAACAACAAAAAGAATTCATAGCCATCAAATCAGACTTATAGAAAATACTAGAAACAATACTTCAGTGTGAAGAGAAGAATAAGTACAGCTCATAGATCAGTGCCTTGTTCAACTATCGTCAGAGAAGCCTCCTCCTGCACTAGACGGGAATAAATAGAGAGCCACAGCCAGAAACATGCAGAGAGCAAGACCTTGAAATACTCAGCCCTAAAAGGGATGTCTCCATGAAATCTCTCCCCTCAGGGCTTAGGGAACCCTAAAGAAGAGGAGGGGAAAAAAAGTAAAAGAGTCAGAGGGGGTGGAAGATACCAGGCAATCAAAGCTTTCTAGACACAGCAGGGCTGGTGTACATACGATCTCACAGAGACTATGACAGCATGCACACAGCCTGCACGGGTCTGCACCACATAGGATCCTAGAGCTGAAAGGAGCATCCACATGCCCATTCCTAACCCAGAAGCTATCTCCAGTCGGTAGCTATTTGCAAATGAAATATTAGTTTTCTCCAAGGAAGTTTCACTGGGGAAACAAACCACTCTTAAAGAGAGGCCCTGTGCCCTGCAGCACATGCCAGCACAAAACAAACACAATAGCCTCTTTGGGGGTGGGGATTGTCTCGTAAAGTCAGAGCGTGTGTGGGGTGTGTGTGTGTGTGTGTGTGTGTGTGTGTGTGTGTGTGTGTGTGTGTGTTTATACTTCAGGTCCTTTGTGTACATATTTTGGCTTCCAGTTTTTGGATTTTTATGGGATTTCAAGTGTTCCAACATGTGTGTCTTTGTGTCTATATGTGTTTCTTGTGCTTTTTCTTTGGCTTTTTTTCTTATTTGGTTGGTTTTTTTTTTTTATTTCAATTTGTTTGCTTTTTATTTATCTTATTGCATTTTATTTTATTAAACTATCTTAGAATAAACCTATTATTATTCCTTAGTGTCTGTTTATTTTCTGACAATAGATAGAAAGCTATAGATCCAGGCCGGGCAGTGGTGGCGCATGCCTTTAATCCCAGCACTCGGGAGGCAGAGACAGGCAGATCTTTGTGAGTTGAGGCCAGCCTGGTCTACAGAGTGAGATCCAGGAAAGGTGCAAAGCTACACAGAGAAACCCTGTCTTGAAAAAAAAAGAGAAAAGAAAAAAGAAAGGTATAGATCCAGATGGGAGAGGAAGAGGGAAGGAACTGGGAGGAGGAGGAGGAGAAACCATAATCAGAATATATCATATTAAAAAATCTATTTTCAATAAAAGAAAAAAGGGAATGATGATTACAGGAACCAAAAATGCTCATTCTTCAAGACTTTTATCAATTAAAATAAACACAATATCCAAACTTCATAATTCCACAATGACTTTAAAAATAAGCAATTCTTTGGAAAAACATACCTATGTAATAGAAATACAAGAAAAATGGGAAACTTTTTAGAGAATACCACAGATGATATAAAAAATTTAATGGCAATTGTAGCTATATCAACTATTCTGTCTTATCCCCATATAGACACTTCTTTTGAAGATCTAAAGGACTGTATTTCTATCTCTAACAAAGGTCCTATTAGACCATTGTGGGTAACTGGCCAGAAAAATATCATGTGGCCTCAGGGATGTCTGCCTATGTATGTTGACATGAGAATGGACAATAACACACTCTTCAAAAAATTTTACAGAAACTGGTAAGAAAAAGAAGATTGTCCATAACTTTATGGTGATGTGACAATTTGATGGGAGCAATTACTATAGACATGATCAGAACATACTTATTCAACGTGAAGATTCTACAAAGTCATAATGAATTCATATTCTTATGAAAACATGAAGAAAATATTGACTTTAATAATGATTTTCAAGGGACAGCTGTAGTTGCTCTAATAGATCTTCTTACAGTCCTGACCTCAGAATGTAAAATCTTATTTCTTGACGCAGGATGCTGCTCTTAGAACTGCAAATCTAAAGAACAAACAAACAAATAAAGCACTGCAAATCTTATAGTTACATCTATGGTAGAAAATGGCTCTGAGTGGAAGACGCAGGAAAAAGACCCAGATGTTCAATAAAAATGGCTTACTAGTTAAGTGGGACAAAGTGCTTAAATATATCATTATCAGACACACTTGACCACTCAGCTCTAGAAAGTGTATTCACTCCATTTGAAAATAAATGTGAAAAAGTCTTCAATTGTAATCAAGAGTTGTGGGTGCTGGTCGGCTTTTTACTCCTGATGTTAACAAAAGCAGGAATAATGTCAATGAAAGATCTCTGATATTTCCATTCAGTACTCACACAGCAAAGTCAGAGGGAAGCCTGAAGAACCATTATCACTTGCAAATGGAAGGTCTTGCCAACGGCAGTCTTTGGGTGCCAAGATGACCTTGGCACCAGGTCAAGGAAATAGCACACATGCTATTCTAGTTGTGGCATTGACTGTATCATTCTCTATCAACCACCACACTTCCCAGATATCCAAAAAGGCACTGGAAAGACAACTGATGCTGAAAGGTTAGTGCCTGTAATCCCAGCACTGGAAGGCAGAGACAAGAGGATCCCGGGCAGTGGCTCGCCAACAGTTTAGGTGAATCAGCAGCACCTGGTTCAGTGGGAGAGGGTAGAGACAGAAGAAGACACACAATGTCAATCTCCAGCACCCATATGCACATACATTTGTATGGATTTGTGTAGTATGAATCTTAAAGAGTCTTATCAATAAAATCAAACCTGAGGCCAGTTATTGGGGTGAATGCTGGAAGATCAGAGACACAGAACAAGCCACAGCTATCTCACCTTGCTAGTTCCTCAGGTGATCCTTTTTCCTCAGGCTGGAAGCTTCTGAGTCCTTATCCAAATGGCTCTCAGCTGAACTGTGTTGTTCCAAAGCCTGAACGCTTAACCAACCAAAAGCTTAACTAACTACATGCTTTTTTCTCCCTTAATTCCTGGTCCTCACGCCTTATATACTTTTCTCTTTCTGCCCCCACTCCTTGGGATTAAAGGTTGGGTTTCTGGGATTAAAGGCGTGGGTCACCATGCTTAGCTGTTTCTAAGGTGGCCTTGAACTCAGAGATGCACCTGGCTCTGCCCCCAAGTGCTGGGATTGAAAGGCCATTGTAAGGGAAACAACCCCCCCCCCACTAGCTCTGCTAATTGTAGATTCAGTGGAAAATACTGCACTCTGCCCCCACGCCCCATACCAGAAAAGTTAGCCCATCATGCTGTGCTAACAGGATGCTTGTAGGATGACCGCCTGCGGTTGTGCTTGCAAGATAAATTGCTTGAGAAGAATACTTGCAAAATAACCCCTTGCTAGATAAGCTTGGAATTCGTTTACCCACCCAGACTCTGAGAAAGACCTCGGAGACATCTGGTCTCCAGATGTCTGCACTCTGGATGACCCCGCTCCCCCGCCCTGATAGAACCACCTCTTAAAAGGCCTGCGAGCCTTAGACTCAGGGTCACCGGCTACTTCTCGCGCTGGTGGCCCACGAGCTCGTGCTAATAAAACTTCTTTTGTGACCCGATATTGGAGTGAAGCTCTCTGTTTTGGACGCTGACCCTAACAGGATTAAAGGTGTGTACCACCACCGCCCAACTTCTGTTATGGCTTACTCTTCCTATTTTCTAGCCACCATTTTTGGCTTTGTTCTAGTGGCTGTCTGTTCTCTGCCCCCAGATATGTTTATTTTGGGGAACACACAATATTTCAGGGAACACAATACCCACCACAGATTTGATAATCAGTGCCATAAAAATAAATCAAACATTGTGGCTCAGGATTGCAATCCCAGTACTTGGAAGACAAAGGTTGGAGGATGAGTTCAAGGTTATCTTTGCCTACATAGTTTAAGCTTGAGCCAGCCTTGCACCAGATGAGATGTTAACACAATAAACAAAACAAAAATATCAAAACATGAGGGACACAGCAAAAATAGTACTAAAGGGAAAATTTATACCAAAAATGCTTATGGAAGAAAATATATCAAATTAATAATGTACCACTAAGCCTCAAAGAACCAGGAAGGAAAGGCGAGATAGTGGTGCTCACGCCTTTAATGCTAGCACTTAGGAGTCAGAGGCAGGTAAATCTCTGAGTTTGAAGCCAGCCTGTTCTACAGAGTGAGTTCTAGGAGAGCCAGAGCCATACGGAAAAACTCTGTCCAAAAAAAAAGAAAGTTGCAGGTAAATGGATGGAACATTATACTGAATCTATGAGGGTGACCCTAACAAAGACTCCTAGCAATGGGGGATACAGAGCCTGAACTGGCCATCTCCTATAACCAGGTAAGTCTTCCAGTGGAGGGATTGGGACCCCAATCCAGCCACATAATCGCTGACCTACAATTTGCTCTGCCAACAAGATGTGCTGGGGGAAAGGTGGTGCAGAAATAATGGTAGTAGACAACCAAAGATGGTCCAGCTTGAGACCCATACCATGAGAGAGAGTCCACCCTTAACACTGCCTGGATGGCCAGGACCCAGGTGGAAGACAGCCCAGAGAACTAGGATAGAACCAAACAAGACTGGCAATAAAAGAAAAGAAAAAGTCAGTGAAATGATTCCTAACAATATTCTGCTATCCTCATAGACTGGTGCCTAGCCCAGTTGTCAGCAGAAAGGCTTTACCCAGCAACTGATGGAAACAGATGCAGAGAACCACAGCCAAACATTGGGTGGACCTTGGGGACCCTCTGGAAGAGGGGGAGGAAGAATTGTGGGAGCCAGAGGGGTCAAGGACATCACAAGAAAACCACAGAGTCAATTAACCTAGGCTAGTAGGAGCCCACAGTCTGAACTGCCAACCAGAGAGCTTGAACGGGACTAACTCTTGGCCTTCTGCACATATGTTACAGTTGTGTAGCTTGGTCTTCTTGTGGGGCTCCTAACAGTGGGAGCAAGGCTGTCTCAGATTCGGTTGCCTGCTTTTGGGACCCTTTCCTCCTACTGGGTTACCTCATCCAGCCTTGATAGGAGAGGAGGTACCTAGACTTCCTGCAACTTGATATGCCATGGTTGGTTGACATCCATGGGAGGCCTGCCCTTTTCTAAAGAGAAACAGAGGAGGGGGAGGAGGAGTGCAGGGTGGAAGGAGAGACTGGAGGAGAGGAGATAGGAAGGGGAGACTGTGGTAGGGCTGGGGGGAAAGTAATCCAAAAGGACAAATGAAACTTAAAGTGGACAGAAGGGAAGGAATAACAGAGATTCAGCAGAAGTTAGAGAACTTAAAACCACTTTTCAAAATCAACCAACCTAGAAGTGGTCCTTTGACAGGTGAGTGACAAGCTCTGCACCTGACTACCTAAGAAAACAGGTAAAAATAAGTGAAACTGGGAAGTTTACAAAAGTGCAGTACAGTTAATGCCACAGAAATAAAAACATATCAGAGTGGACTATAACAAACAATTACACCTTAACAAACTAGCCTAGAAGAATTCATTGATACTATACAACCGATAAGACTAAATCAATAAGAGATTTAACCAGCTAAACAAATAAACTAAATAATGAAGAGATTTAAATAGTAACTAAAGGTAAAGAAAAGCCCAGAACTAAACAGATTGGCAAGTGAATCTACCAAAAATTTAAAAGAGCTAACATCAACTCTTCTCACACTCTTCCAAAACGTAGAACAGAAACACTTCCAAATTATTTTTTATTTATTTTATGTGTGTGTGGATGTTTTACCTACATGTATGTCTGTGCACCATATGTGTGCCTGGTGCCTGTGGAAGCTAGAGAGTGTTGGGTACTATGCAACTGAAGTTATAGTTGTGAGCTGCCACATGGGTGCTGGTAATCAAACCTGGATCTTCTGGAAGAGCAGCTTTTGCTCTTAACCACTGAGCTGTTCCTCCACACCCCGCCCCCTCCACCACCACTTTTAAGGCATGATCTTGCTGCATAGTACTAGCTGACCTGGAACTTACAGAGATATACCTGTCTCTGCCTCCCACATATTGGGAGTAAAAGTGTGCATCACAAGGCCTGGCTAAATTCTTTTTATGCTGCCAGCATTTTCCTGATATAAAAACCAAACAAAGATACTACAAGAAAAAAATTGGGTTGGGGATTTAGCTCAGTGGTAGAGTGTTTGCCTAGCAAGCACAAGGCCCTGGGTTCAGTCCTCAGCTCAAAAAAAAAAAAAAAAAAAAATTATAGACCAACAATACGAATGCAAAAATGTTCAACAAAATACTACCACACAAAAATTCAACATCATCTTAAAAAGATCTGGATGAATTACAAGGAGGCATGGATGATATTTTAACAAAATGAAGGAATACTACCAAACTCATTCTATGAAGCCAACATTAATCTCATATCAAAACTATATAAAGACACCACATAAAAAGAAACCTATCAATCAGATTCTCTGGTGAAAATATATGCAAAAAGTTACAACACAATTCTTGGAAACCAAATTCAAAAATACAATAAAAAGGTCATACTCCATAATTAAGTTAGTTTCACCACAGAGATATGAGAATGGTTTGACACATAAAATTCAGGAAGTATAATAAGGCACATAAGCAGACTTAAGGATGAGAAATCACATGATTACCCCAATCAAAACAGAAAAATCATTTGACAAACTAGGAATCAAAGAAATAAACCTCAACATAATAAATGCTATACACAACAAACCCAATAGTCAACATTATATTACATAAAAACTAAGAGCATAGGCCTTACCCACTCTGAGGAGTGGATGGGGGTAGAGTGGGAGGGAGGTGAGGAGGAAGAAGGGGAGAGAGGGGGAACTGTGGTTGATATGTAAAATGAAAAAAAAATATTTAAATTTAAAAAAAGACATGAAAAACAAAAAAAACAAAAAACTAAGAGCATTTCCCCTAAAGCTTGGCACAGACAAGAATGTCTCCTCTCTTCTCCACATTTATATAATAGAGTGCTGGCTTAACTGGAACAAGAAGACAAGAGAAACAAAATGGATACAAAAAAGAGAAGGACAATTATTCCTATGTACAGACAACATGATCCTATGCTTAAAAGACCCTAAAGATGCCACCTGAAATCTTAGTAATTCTTGAACGAAAGTATTAAGATATAAAACATCTAAAAATCAGCAGCTTCTCTATATACCAATAACAAACTTGCTGGAAAAAAAATCAGGGAGGGAGGGAAATCCCATTCTTCTAAATAGCTTCCAAACTAATAAAACACCTAGCAATAAACCTACCAAGAGATAAATGGTCCCACTTTCATATAAAAGTGTAAAAACTTTTAAAACATTCAAAAAGAAAATGGGGACATTAAAAAATGGAAATAACCCCCATGTTCATGGATTATCAGAATTAATATTGTAAGGGTGATTATATTATTAAAAACAATTTACAGCCAGGCGGTGGTAGAGCATGCCTGTAATCCCAGCACTCGGGAGGCAGGCAGGTGGATCTCTGTGACCATAAAATTCAGTAAGTGTAAGGCACATAAGCAGACTTAAGGATGAGAAACCACATGATTACCCCAATCAAAGCAGATAACTCATTTGACAAAGAAACTAGGAATCAAAAAAATAAACCTCAACATAATAAATGCTATATACAACAAACCCAATAGTCAACATTATATTACATAAAAACTAAGAGCATAGGTCTTACCCACTCTGAGGAGTGGATGGGGGTAGAGTGTGGTACCTGGTCTACAAAGCAAGTTCCAGGACAGCATCCAAAGCTACAGAGAAACCCTGTCTCGAAAAAAAAACAAAAACAAACAAACAAACAAAAATGATTTACAGATTCAATGCAATCTTTATCCCAAGGACATTGCCAGGTATGGTAGCACAACCTTTAATGCCAGCACTCGGGAGGCAAAGCCAAGAGGATCTGCACATACATGCATACACAAAGAAGAAAAAGAACAAAAACTGCTTTGTGTTTCTACCTCACCCTAATTAGAATGACAGCAAATGCTAGCAAGAACAATGGGGAAGGGAACACTTATTCCAGCTGGTGAGAAGGTAAACTTACGCCCTCATTATGGAAATCAGTGTGCACATTCCTCAAAACACTCAAAATAGAATGCCATACAAGCCAACTGCAGTACTCTTGGGGATGTACCAGAGAGACTCGAAGTCAACATACCACAGATATTTACACAACCACATTTTTTGATGTACTATTCACAATAACCAGGAAATTAACTAGCATCGATGCCATCAATAGATGAATGGATAAAGAAAATATGGCATGAATACACAATGGAATTTTAGGCAGCTGTAAAGAAAAATGGAATCATGACATTTGCAGGGAAATTGATGAAACTAAAAATCATTATGCTAGCAATAAAATCCAGACTCAGAAGGACAAATAACACAATTTCCCTCACAAGCAGAACCTGGGTTTAGATTATATACGTGTGTGCACATATGTGTATGTGACTATGGTGACTATGAGGTGTGTTTGTGCTTGTAGGTCATGAAACTAGAAAGGGGATCATGAGAAGAGAAGGATCTGACAGGGGACAGACAAGATAACGGAATACACGTGACATGGAAGCAGAAAAGGGAGGACAGGAAACCAGCCAGAGAGGAGACAGGAAGCACCAGGCAGGAGGGGGATGGTGTATGAGTAATAATAAAGTATAATGGTACAAATGTATGAAAACGCCAGAATGAAACCCATTACATTGTATGCTACCCTAAAAAAAAAATTATTTATTGTTTGTTTGTTTTTTTGTTTTGTTTTGTTTTGTTTTGAGAGAGAGGATTTCTCTGTGTAGCCTGGCTGTCCTGAAACTCACTCTGTAGACCAGGATGGCCTCAAACTCACAGAGATCTGCCTGCCACTATCTCCTGGTTTCTAAAAAAATTTTTTTTTTTTTTTTTTTGTGGAGCTGAGGATTGAACCCAGGGCCTTGTGCTTGCTAGGCAAGTGCTCTACCACTGAGCTAAATCCCCAATCCCTAAAAAATAATTTTTTAAAGATGGAAAAAATTGAGGTTAGAGAGATGGCTCAGTGATCATGAGCACTTGCTACGAGGAGATCCAAGTTTGGTTCTTAGGACACATCAGATCTCCTTCCAGCCTCTACAAGCACCAGCACGCATGTGGCATACACACATGAATAAGAAACAACAAAAACTAAACCATTGTTTAAATGAAAAATAAATCACAAAATGGGAAAAAGTAGAGCTGTCCTTTGGCATCCATAGTATATGGCTCCATGAGTGTTCATGTCCCTTGTATAGAATGGTATATTCTAACCTTTACTAATCACTGGTTTATAATGAGAAATCTTCAGTTCTTACCATTGATAGGAAATCACACCGTGTCCACACGGTTGGGCTTTCCTGGCGGACCACCTAGTTATTTCTGGTTCAAAATAGCCATTTCCAGGTCAAACATCTCACATGGCTAGGACTCTGTGGTTTTACATGGTTGAGTAAAGCGCCTTTACATGGTTGAGTAATCTACACGCATGTGTGGAGTAGCCACATGCGGTCCTGTACGCATGCACAGCCCATTCTTTAAAAAGCCAGAGCCATTTTGCACAGGTCTTTTCTCTCTCTTTCTCCTCACTCACGTGTGTGCTTCACACAGGCCTGTCATGTCTCCTCTATCCTATATTAATAAACAGCTCTTCTGTGGACTTGTCGTGTTCGGGACGTGTACCCCGTGGGGTAAGACCGCAAAAATAACTAACAACCATCCCACTCTAGCTAGGAGTGCTAACTGGGGCTTTTTTAAGATAAGCTCCTGTTCTCCAGTAGAGACTTATAAAGGGGCCTCACTCGAGTATGTCCGTTCTGCAGTTTTCAGGAGACACTTCAAGAGGTGTTTGAGTGCCCCTAGACATGGGGCCTTCTGACCTTAGGAACTAGGTCAGTGTTTGGGTGGTCTTTATGAGCCAGGTTGAAACCTGGCTGAGAAGAGGCCCAGACAAACTTAGCTGAAGTTTGTTTGGTCAAGGACCTTGTTCGCATGCACAAGCCATGACCTGTTTCTGAGTAACAGCAAAAAAATAAATGTGGAGCTCACACCCCAGCATAATCACAGGCTAAGTAAGAAAAATAGGAGCTGCAGGGAAAAAAAATAAAGAATAAAGCAAAATACACGTAATGGCTTGTCCGTGGAATTGGACGGTAAAAATCTAAGTGCCACCCTGTAAGACCCCCAGGAGCTCCTCAGAACCCATTCCCCCAGGGTCTCGTGTTTGAGTCACTGGCAACATGTCCGTTCATTTGGTTATGTTTCCTGTTGAATTTGGAAGGTGTGTGCCTAGGTCACAGTCCTTAGAACCCCACAACCTGGTTCCACAACAGGTCTGTCAGGAGTCCTCTTGATTCTGTGTAGTGCCCTGGAACTCCCAAGTTGGGTAACTGCCGCCCTGCTTGCCTGACCTTGACCTTGACCTTGACCTCGAGGTCTTCCCTATGCTGATTCCTTGCCTGTCTCTACCCTCCTGAATGCTCACTGGAGGTTCTTTGTGTATCCTGCATTTGGTGTAAACAACTTAGATGCAAGAATGTAGAACATTGGGTAGCGAACTTCTGCCCTCTGGGCTTCCTCCATTGTGCTGTAAGCCTGTATTTAAGGTTTCCTCCCTTCTTCAGTAAACAGCGTTTGGCATCCCCTGGCACGAATGACCCGCTGTCTTTTGTCTCTGTTTTCGATCCACAGATCCACAGCCCCTCCCTGGGACATGGTGAATAGGTGGTGGTAGCACGGGCTACTGTAACAAATGGAGGTTCTACTGGGGAACCGAGAAAGAAGGGAAGAGCTGATGGACACCCGGTAAGGCTGGCGCCAGCAATTTAAAGAAAAAAGAAAAGAGAAGGGTGAATTGAAATGGGTGCAGGTAGCTCACAGTTAATTGGACTGCTGAAGCAGGAAGGCACCGAAGTTAAGAAAGGGCAAGACAGCTAAAGATTTAAAATAAAAAAGGAAATCTTCCCAATGGAGAAGAGGGAAGGAAAGGAAATTTCCCTTTAGAAAAGGGAGAAAAATTTTAATCAAGTAAAAAGGATTTTCCCGGTAAAAAGGGGAAAATTTTTTGAAACTAGGCCTAAAGATTTTGGGGCCTTGTAGAGGAAGGATGGAGGAAAGAGAAAAACCTCTTCCCAGTGGAATGGAGGAAGAAAGGGCTCTTTCCAATGTAGAAGTTTCAGGATAACTAGAACTCTGAGCTCTTTCTGCCTGCCAGCGCAGAGCGGCAGCATCTGAATTACAGGAAGCTGGCAGCTAGGCCTCACTCCTGCTGACTGAACAAGCAAGCAAGCCCAGAGGTTCAAGTTTTGTTGTCTATTTTTCCCTCCGAGTGGGAATAACTCAATATTTAGGATCCCTTCATGGGAAATGTTTTTCTGTTTTTTTCCCTTATGGTGGGAATAACTCATTATTAGATAGTCCCTTCATGGAAGTAAGAAGTTTAAACGGGAGTGCATGTGCATGTGGCAGACAAAGGCGCATGTGATGGATGGCATGTGAGATGGCCAGGCAGGCAGACAGGTACACACCATGGGGGTTGGAGCTGCCATGGAGCTCAGCCCAGGCAGGCTGGTCCTAGAGCCCAAGCACCCGGCGGAGCCAAAGCCAAAGTCGAAGCTTTCACCAAGCGAGCAGAGGCCTGCAGAGGGACAGGTGCTAAAAGTTTAAAGAGGCCCAACAACTTCTGGTGAAAAAGGTTTCAGTCAGGACATGAAATGCTAAGTCAATGCAGTTTGAATTTCCAGGAATATTAATCATTCATTGCATAAAGGATGTTCTGTTCTTTTGATTGTCTTAATAAATGTTTGGATGAATGATTGATTCTCATGGTAGATAAGCTAAAGGAACAGGATTCATAATTTTAAACTATATATATTTGGTATGCTCTTGTCTGTTGATCATTACTTAAAATTTGGCTCTGCTCTTTAAGTTGCTTTCTAGAAATTCTTGGTTTAATGCTATAGAAATATAACACCTGAAATGGATTGGGTTGTTAGCTTTTTAAATAATGTTGCTAAGATAAACCTGTTAGTTATGCGGCGCTAGGAACACGTCCTGAACACAACAAGACCACGGAAGAGTTTTATTAAAGAGGATAGAGGTGACAGGCCTGCGTGAAACACACACGTGGGTGAGGTGATAAGGAGAGAGAGAGAGACTGAGAGGCTGAGAGAGTCATGCAAGATGGCACCAGCTTTTTAAAGGTTGGGCCGCGCATGCGTACAGGGACTCCTGTGGGTACTCCACACATGCGCGTAGATTACATGGCTGCGCGTGCGCTTTACACAACCACGTAAGGCCACAGAGTCCCGGTCCCACCAGATGTCTGACCCGGAGACGGCTATTCTGAACCAGAAATAGTTAGGCGGTCCGCCGGGCAAGCCCAACCGTGTGAACATGTAATTATCTATCAAAACCCATAAAAAATAATCTCTTATTAATAAAGAGGTTACAAAGAGTGTTACCTAAAGTTACCTCTTCAAATCCTATAGAGATTGTATTTAATGCTTTTATAATTGGCATATGTAAAAAGGACCATACAAATAGAAGCTGGTGATAGAATTGCTCAATTATTATTGCTTTCATATTTTAAATGCACAATGGCACCTATATGTAGAACTGGAGGCTTTGGAAGTGCAGGAGAAAAGGTGTTTTGACAAACAGTTATCAATGATAAACAGCCTAAACTAAAAATAAAATTATATGGGATTGAGATTGAAAGATTATTGGATTCTGGTGCTGGATGTATCTATAATTTCACAAGAATCCTGAGATCCCAACAGGCCTCTACAAGAAGTCAGAAAAATGGAGACTGTTACAGGATCTTAGAGCTGTAAATAAAACCATGCTTCTCATGGGAGCGACACAGCCTGGTTTGCCTGCCCCTGTGGCAATTCCTAAACATTGGCATTTAATTGTGATTGATTTATATGGGTAATTTATTGGCTGCTAAAGATAAAAAAAAAAACTTGTTTTTGATGTCTTTTCTAAATTACAAGAAGTTCTTAGCCTGGCTAATTTACAGATAGCCCCAGAAAAGGTACAGGTATCCTTTCCCTATCCTTATTTAGGTCATGAATATTTTTTTTTTTACTCATTCACCTACTGGAGTGTTTTGGCAAACAGGTCCTATTCTATGGGTACATCTCCCAATTTCTCCAGTGAAAACCAAACTTTTGGTAAGGAGCCAGATGTTGTGGTGATCCCATACGCCCAGTCTCAAATAGCATGGTTGCAAGCTAATGATAATGATTGGACCTCCATGCAGGGTCAGTTTGATACTCACTACCCCTCCAATAATGTGTGTCAATTTTTTAAATTGCAGCCTGTCATATTTCCCAAGATAGTACAGATGACTCCAATCCCTCAGGCCCGTGTAGTATTTACTGATGGCACATCACGTGGTTTTGCTGTAGTAGTTTCTGGTAACATAGTGAAAAGAATGAAATCCAAGGCACTTCCGCCCAGATGGCAGAGGTACAGGCACTGTTGCTTGCTTTACAGATGTTTTCTGATGAGTGTGTAAATATTTATACTGATAGCCAATATGTGGCACACGCAATTACACCTTTGGAGACAACAGCCTACATACCATCCATTTCTCCCATTCATGAATATTTATTGCAAGTGCAAGGACTCATATGGTCCCGCTCACATAACCTTTATGTGGGCCATGTTAGAGCTCACACCCAATCACCTGGACCTCTAAGCGAAGGTAATCAGAGGGCTGATGCCATTACTCATATGGCTGTCACATTAGTTTGTTCCACCTTTGAAAAGGCTACTCAGTTACACCAACGTTATCATCTTAATGCTGGATCTCTTCGTTATCACACGGGCATAACCCGGGAACAAGCCATCCAGATAGTTAAATCATGTCCTCTTTGTGCTGAATTTTTACCTGTTCCTCATTTGGGAGTTAATCCCCGAGGACTTTTACCTAATCATGTGTGGCAGATGGACGTCACACATGTGCCTTCCTTTGGAAAATTACAATATGTCCATGTGTCTATTGATACATATTCTTCTCTAATTTTTGCCTGTGCCCATCAGGGGAAGAGGTTAAGGATGTGAAGAATCATTGTCTTCATGCCTTTGCTTATATGGGAGTGCCTAAATGCATAAAGACTGATAATGGTCCTGCCTACAACAGTACAGGATTTTCAAAATTCTTCCAAGATTTTTCTATTGCTAATAAGACTGGTATTCCTTATAATCCTCAAGGACAGGCTATAGTAGAATGCTGCCATCATACCTTAAAAACATATATTGCTAAAGTTGTGCCCTGGAACTCCCAAGTTGGGTAACTGCCGCCCTGCTTGCCTGACCTTGACCTTGATGTCCTCCCTATGCAGATTCCCTGCCTGTCTCTACCCTCCTGAATGCTCACTGGAGGTTCTTTGTTTGTGTATCCTGCATTTGGTGTAAACAGCTTAGATGCAAGAATATAGAACATTCAGTAGTGAACTTCTGTCCTCCGGGGGTTCCTCCATTGTGCTGTAAGCCTGTATTTAAGGTTCCCTCCCTTCTTCAATAAATGGCATTTGGCATCCTCTGGCACAAATGACCCGCTGTCTTTTGTCTCTGTTTTTCGATCCACAGCCCCTCGCTTGGACATGGTGAATGGGTGGTGGTAGCACGGGCGCTACCATAACAATTCTGAAGCAGAGATCCTGAAGTCTTTGCAGTACTGGGTAGTGTGTCCTGACACTCTGGGAACCCTGCCCTCCCCATCTGCTCTCTGGCTCAGGCTCAGAAGGTTCCCTGCATTCCTTCTGCACATTCGCCTCCTTCAAGCTTTCCTTTTCCAGGCCCCTCTTGGTTACAGGATTCAGTCACTTGTTTCATTTGTCAGATATCAGAGAATGGTAATGTGACAGACAGAAACAACAACAGACAGAGAGATGTACAGACAATGAGAATGTGAATCTGGGCTGCTTCTCCCCAGTCTCAGGGAATCAGAGTGACCCCAGCCACTGTGGGGTCCTAATGAGATCCTAATGAGAATAGCCAAGAATTCCCTCACTCGTGCGTGCATTCATCACTCCTTCCTGCCTGTCTTATCACCTAGAGTGTTTATCACACACAGACTCCAGCCAGCTGGGAATTTGCAGACTAGTGTAAGAGTCTTGCTAAATAAAACCAGAGCTGTGAGGCAGGTGCTAACTGTAACTAGGAAAACCGGCTGAATGCCCACTGGAGGGAGGTAACAACTGCAGAGCAGCCAGGAAGTGGTTGCCCAAGGAGGGGAGGGGAGATCGCTGTGGAGCCTTGCATCCGTGCAGAGGGAGGACACAGTCAGGCGACAGGAAATCCTCCCAGTGTAAACAGCTTGAGCGAAGGTTTGGAGGCAACCGAGCGCACCAGGCACCTGATCAATGGCAGTTAGCCGAACACAGCAGAAATGGACCGTGCAGCTGGAAAGGACAAGACACAGGACTTCCAGCCCAGGATCTGACCAGCCTCTCAGGCTGGACGATGAGGAACTTGAATTCTGTCCCTCCAATCTGTGCTCTTTTCACACACCATATGCAGTTACTGGGGGTCTGAGCTGAGATAAACCACAACTGTAAAATACATATGGGATTTCAAAGATGGAATACCAAAGGAAAAACAATGCTCATATGTGCCTGTGATATTGGCTGCTCATTAAAATGATTATATTTGGGACATGTTGTGTTAAATAAAACGTATCATTAGAAATCATTTCACCTGTTTTTTTTTTCTTTTTAACTTTTTTTTTTTCTTAAGGACAATTTTAATAACATTTAAAAGAAAAACAACAGGGTAGGCAGGCTGAAAGCATTAGCAGCTACCCAAAAGAGGAAGGGAGGTGGAGAAGAGAAAGAGAGAAAACCCTTTCAGTTAGGTATGGAGGGTCAGCAAACAGCCACCTAACAAAAAAGTGCCATATTTGCATTCTGGCCCACATTCCAAAGAGACAGAAAAGAATTAAAAAAGGAAAAGCTCCACCTTTCTGAGTCAGGACTCAGATAAGGGAATCTCACTGTGCTGCCCAGGCTAACTTCAAACTAAATCCTCCTGCCTCAACCTCCAGGGCTATATATTCATGCCAACACGCACAGTCATTTTATTTGAATGTAGCCACTGGAAGTTGGGGACTGTGGATGTGGCTTGTCCCATGCCTTAGAATACAGGAAGCAGTCAGTAGGTAAAGTGAAGGTGAGTCTGGACAAAGAGACAGTAAGGACAGGACAAGGCAATTCTACAGCAGAGTGAGAGGTAGGAAGCCCAGTGGAGGTTGGGGGAGAAACAACTCACATAAAAGGGAAATAATTCCATGACATTATATGTAATTACATGCAGGAAGAACAGGCCACACCCGTGACAGGCAAAGCTAGTTAAGCATTTCACATGAATTAGTTTTAGGCAGTCAAGATGGTTCAGCTTAGCAGGTGAAGGTGCTTGCTGCCAAGTCTTAGGACCTGAGTTTGATCCCTCAGGCACACAAGATGGAAAAAGATATGACTCCCACAATCAGATGGCAAGTCCCTGTTAATGAAGGTAACACCCATACTACTCAGTGAATGCAGAGAAAGTGAGCTGGTGCCTACCTGGGGCCCTTACCCCTACCGGGTAGTGTTCATAGTACTGGAAGATACTCTGCACGCTACCAAAGGAAAGAAGTAAACCCCAACCTGGTTACCAACTCTTCAATCTACAAAAATGACCTGCCTGTGAGATCTGCTGGTGAAGTGGTGACACAAAACTATGAGAGTCACCAACCAGTATCTGATTTGAGCTGAGAACCCATATCCCACACTGCCTAGGTGGTCAAGAACATGAGACTAGGCAGGCCATAAACCTAGGGGAAAACCATCCAAAGGAATGTGGAAAAAAAAAAAAAGATTCCTAATAACCTTCTGCTATATTTACAGATATGGCCTTGCTCAGCCATCATCAAAGCCTCCTCCTGCAGCAGATGGGAATGAATAGAGACCCACAGCCAGACAATATGCAGAGTAAGGAGATCTTGGAACACTCAGCCCTAATGGGATGTCTCCATCAAACCCCTCCCTCAGTGCTCAGGGAACCCTGTAGAAGAAGAGACAAAAATAAATAAATAATTAAATAAATAAATAAATAAATAAATAAATAAATAAATAAAAGAGCCAGAGGGGGTGGAAGATACCAGGCAATCAAGGCTTTCTAGACACAGCAGGGCTGGTGTACATACGATCTCACAGAGACTATGACAGCGTGCACACAGCCTGCACGGGTCTGCACCACATAGGATCCTAGAGCTGAAAGGAGCGTCCACATGCCCATTCCTAACCCAGAAGCTATCTCCAGTCGGTAGCTATTTGCAAATGAAATATTAGTTTTCTCCAAGGAAGTTTCACTGGGGAAACAAACCACTCTTAAAGAGAGGCCCTGTGCCCTGCAGCACATGCCAGCACAAAACAAACCCAATAGCCTCTTTGGGGGTGGGGATTGTCTCGTAAAGTCAGAGCGTGTGGGGTGTGTGTGTGTGTGTGTGTGTGTGTGTGTGTGTGTGTGTGTGTGTGTAACTTCTATACCATTTCATTTGTGGTTACCAACAGACTCACACAAGATAACTCAGAGTTTCAGCAGTCTATTTTAAGCTGATAAACATTTGCAAGAATGCTCGACCTTCTACCTCTTCTACCTTACTAACCTGCTGCAGTAATAAAGAATTATTTCACAGGCACACACCTTTGATCCTAGCACTTGGGAGGCAGAGGCAGGAGGATTTGAGTTCCAGGACAGCCAGAGATATACAGAGAAACCCTGCCTCAAAAACACCAATAAATAATACTTGTATATATGTTTTGTTTTGTTTTTAATGCTGGCTGTTCTATCACTCCCCTGCAAAGGAAGTAGGTGTAGCTCACCCTGGGGACCTTTACTGATATCTGGATCCATCTGAGGTTGTCATCACTTACAGTGGGGGGTCATGTGCTGTGTACTGCATCTGGTAGCAGAGGCCAGAGAAGTTACTCAACACCCACAACACAAAGGCAGCTCCTTACAAGGCAGCCCCATCCCCAAACATCACTAGTACCAAGGAGGGGAACCTGCTCTAAGCCTGTCACTTGGCATCTACTCTCCAAAGTAGAGGGCCAATGATGGTGTTTCCTAAACTTTGCTCTGTGACTGTGAAGGTAACAATAGAAGATGCTGTCCCTGGCAAGGAGGTCCCCCTCCAAGATGTTTCTGTCATCCACTTGACCCGTGATCATAATGAGTATGCTGTTCATGGTGCCTGGCCAATCTGAGAATGATTAGTCAGGTAATGGAGACTAGCCAGTTATTACATTGGTTCTGATATCACAAACCAGCCAAGCCAAACTCAGAAAAACAGCTTTAATTCTATAATCCAGCCTCCAGTGGGGCTCACAGCAACATTGCAAGACACAGAAAAGCTGAATGGCTCCATCTTCTTGGCTCTTCGAAGTCCCAATGCTCTACCCCTCCTTCCTATACCAGCCTAACTGAGCAAAGCAAACGGCACCTTCAGATTAGGGTCTGAATGTCTCCAGAGCCCGGGATTCCGAATCTGTAAACTACTTTTCTCTTCCTCTCTCCCTCAGCATCCAGTTCTCCTTTTCCTGGCTCCGGAGCCCCATGGCGCAGTAATATACAGCCTCATCCTCAGGCTGCAGTTCAGAGATCCTCAGATACCCCAGGTTCCTGGCCACGTCTTTGGATCCGGAGAATCGAGGAGGTATCTTGGGACCCTGGTGCTTGTCTGAGCCTGAGAAATATCTCAGCAGGAACCTGGGAGGGTGGCCTGGAAGCTGCTGGTACCAGTAAATGCTGTAAATGTTGATGTTATGGTTGCTGCTCAGGGCACAGGAGAGGCGGATGGTGGTTCCAAGCAAGGAAGAGGCAGACGGTGGCTGATGCAGCATGGGCTGAGGGCCACAACCTGAGAAGACAAAAGTGTGGCCATCACTGGGGCAGAGCAAGGCAAGAGGAGGGGCCAGGAGGAGGCTCTGGGCCCCAAGGGTTCCTTACCTGTCAGGTGGGCCACCAGCATGAGCAGGACGGAAGTCCAGGCCATGGCTTATGACCTGCAGCACTCTGCTTCCCACTCCGCTCCTGGGGCCAGCGCCAGCTGGGAAACACTCTCCTCCCTGCTTTGAGAAGAGGGTCATTGCACCCTGGTCCTGATCACCACCCTCCCAGGCTTTCTGGGCTCTGCAGGTCACTTACCAGAATGGTCTGATGGCAGCCTTGGTGGCTCTGCCTTTGTCCCGTAGAAGCATCTGCAAGGAAGCACCTGCTAGAAACTTGTGGACCAGAACCCAGGAGCTGGCTGGTGGGCTCATCTCCCCGAGGGAGAGTGACCTCAACTCCCCTGAGAAGCTGAGCCTCTCGGAAAAAGATTTCTTGTTCCCGTCTAAATGCCTGGTGAACTGGGAGAGAGCATGCATCCTCAGGGAAGTAAAAGCACCTCTTCCCACAGCAGGAAAACGGGGTCTCAGAAGGAGTGGGGTGCTCTGACCTCTTCTAAGTTCTGAAGACCCTTCAACCCAGGTCTTTCCATCCTAGAACAAAGCCAGGTAATGAGACTTCAAAAAAGAAGCAAAGAGATCATAACCTGATCGACAAAGGGAGGGCTAGTCTTTAGGATATCACTCCTGCCAGGATGTTACAATGATAATTTAATGACAGATACCTGTGCTATCAGACTATTGTCCCCAAAGAATTAAAATTTCCCCAGGAGCCTCATTCTGGGAGAGGGAAAAGGCTGAAGCCTTGGGACCAGCCACTGAAGGGACTTGCCTCTGAGGAAGAGATTTCACTCAGTTCTGACAACTTATCAGATCACTATGAGAGGATGATGGGTAGATTATGGATTTTCATTCACCTTTGAATGAAAACAATAAATAAAAAGAAAGGACATGACTGCTCTTAGGTATGGTGGAGGAAATTTTTATTTTAGATAAAAGGGAGAGCGTAGTCAGAGGCAGAGACACCTGGGAAAGTCCAGAGTAGACATGACCAGACTAAGCTGGGCCATGTGAGGTAGGGAAAGGGAGAGGGAAGAGAGAAGAACCAGGTTCATCAGCCAGGAGGCCAAAGGTACAAAGGGCAGGTAACCAATAATGTCTGGATTATACAGGGAAGAGCCTCTGGGGAAAGGCAGCCCAGCCCCTGGGATGGAGAGTTCAGGGTAGAGGCCAGGGTCTGTCAGCAGGTAGGGACTGAGGGATGCTGGGAGAACCTGGAGGCCATTTGTCGAGGGTTTGAGACTTAACAACCTTGGCCATGACTGTGAGGTTAAGTATGGCTCCTGCTCTTTACTTAAACCTAAGCCTCATGTCAGGACCTCAAAAACATGTGGGGAGATTCACTAGACCCCTTTGGTTGTTCCTCTGTCACATGTGGGCACACTGAATAGACCTCCTTTCTCTGCTCTTTAGTATTACTTATCTCTTTATTTTTATTTATTTCATGTGCACATGGCCAGCTTGAGAGCCATTGTCTTTACAGGCTGAGCCATCTTGCAGTCATCTTAGCTGTCTCTTTAATCGATGTACTGAGAATAGGTGACCAACTCTAGCTTGTTGGAACTGTCTGAGCCCAGTCTTGGTAACAGAGTGATGGTTTAAAACCAGGAGGATTGGATTGTTGTTGTTGTTTGTTTGTTTGGTTGGTTGGTTGGTTTGGTTTTTGGGGGGTTTTGTTTTGTTTTGTTTTGGTCTTGGTTTTTGCTTTTTTGAGACAGGGTTTCTATGTGTAGCCTTGGCTGTCCTAGAACTAGCTCTGCAGATCAGGCTGGCCTTGAACTCATAGAAATTCACCTGCCTCTTCCTCCCATGTTCTGGGATTAAAGGTTATATGTTGCTACACCAGGCTATTAAAAACAATATGCTAATAAAGTCATGAAAACTATTTTAAGATTTCTGTGATCCTAAGCTCTACAAAAAATTTATACGTCATCTTCCAGATATATTAACACAAATAGTACAGTCTACAAAATTATAGATGATGTTTTGTTTGTTTTGTTTTGTATAGTCTGTAGTCCAGGCTGAAATGAAACTAACTGTGTAGCCCTGACTGGCCTCTAACTCTCCGCCTCAGCCTCCTGATTGCTAGATTCCTGGTGTGAGCCACCATCCTTGACTCTCCAAATGTTTCTAACTCTGAAAGAAGCCTGCTGTCTATAATTTTTAAATTATTTTAATTATTAATAGCATCTATTTTTATAATCATAATGACCATCATCATTATTGTTCTCTCTGGATGATTTTTTGGGGGACCTCCCCCACTCGTGGAGGCTTGGGGAACTCCGTCGGTACCAAACCGGACACAGACAGCTGGGCACCCGGAACTCACCAGCCTCGGAACTTGCAGACACCGGAGTGTCGACATCGGAGAGCAGATGAGGGGACGCCACAAGCGGACAGAGCCGGAAGTGGTTCCGCGAGTGGCCACCCCGAGAGCCAGGCCCGAGCGTGCGAGAGCTGCAGCGGCACAGCGGGTGAGCAGTGGGCTTCTGGCTGCGCGAGGAAGCGGAAGACGCTGGCTTTCTCAGGCATTTCCGGAATAATAGCGGCGCTCAGACCCGGGCGGGGCGTGGGGGAGGGTCCCTGCGGGGCGCCGCTTTCTCGCCGCCGGTCCGGCTCCCGCGCTGGGGCCTCTGGGCAGTGGTGGGCCGGCGCTTAGGGAGCGACTGTTGCTGCTCCACCGAGCTCGCCGCGGCCCCGAGGTGAGGTGTTTCCCCCGACCCACGGGTAGGGAAACGGGCTCCGGTAGGCTGTGCTGCCCTCGGAGGCCTGCGCTCCGCCTTCTGAGCCGAAGGTCCCACTCGCTTACCTCCCGGAGCCTGCTCGATCCGGAGACCGTGACGACTGTTCTCTGCCTTGGAGAAATACTTGGGTGAACCAGTCAACTAGAATGGAAGGCCAGCAACTGTGCATAGGTGAAAGGGTGACCTCTCTTAACCTGTTTGTCACTCACGCCTTTGGGGATAGGACGTGAGAAGCCAGAACAGTTAGAGTTTGATAGTAGGAGAGGCAAAACAAACAAACGAAAGAAAACGTTTGCCAAGGTACCTTGTCACTAGCTCGAATTGTTATGAACTGCAATTTACTCTAGCTTTTAAAACTTCAACTGGTGAGATGGCTCATCGCTTTTGCTTGAGCTTGACAGCCCGATTTCAATCTCCAGAACCCACATATTGAAAGAAAAGAGCTGAATCCCATAAGTTGTCCTCTGATCTCCACTTGTGACATGCAACATGTGTGCACCCATACATGTACACACACATAAAATACATGTTTTTTTTAAATTTTTAAGTAGCTCCTATTTTATAGAGATATTGGTAGATAGAGCTGCAGCGTACTCGATACAAAGAAGGGGCTTAAGAGGTAGGCCTGTTTTCCTGGGTCTGTAAGTGTTTAAAAATCACTGGAGCATTAAAATCTCAGACTTTCGGTGCTTTGCTGACCTCTTTCAGGCCTCCTCATCAATTTAAATCTACTACTCCATAAGACACAGGCCCAAAAGGAAATGCCCACATTTTCAATGTCTCCCAAAGGACACAGTGATAGTGGCATTGCTGGTGAGATTTGGCAAGGTATAATAAACAGGCTGTCTTGCTATTCTCTCTGCAGTTGACACCTAAATAGCACTTGCTTACCTAACTCCAGAATAGGACAAACTGTAGTCTCAGAGCCTTGACAAATAAGATCAAACTTTTAGTGTATCTTGAAGTGATTATATCTAAAAATCTTGGCTAGATATTTTGGTATATGCCTATATTCCCAGCACTCAGGAGTTAAAGGCAGGAAGATCAAGAGTTCAAGGCCATCCTGGGCTACAAAGTGAACTTGAGGCCAGCACTGGCTACATGAGGCTCTGTGTCAATGCCCAATCTCTCTCCACACACACAAAGCAAAAAACGTAAGTAAATAGAAGTGTTACTAAATCAAAAGTGTGAATGTTTTTGTAAGTAATGCTTGTAAGCCGTCAAATTCAGGTTTTCTCATTCGTTTTCATTGTGAAATGCAAGATGTGCCTTAACAGGAAATCAGGAGATCTTGAGATTAATCACAATTACATCTTCAGAGATCTTTTTAAAAGGTAGACTCTGATCTGGGAAAAGGAAAGTGTTCTGGGCTAGAAGGAAGGAAACTTGTATTCCTTTCCTGGATGGATGATATATATACAAGTTTCCTTTCTTCTAGCCCAGAACACTTTCCATATACATATGTAAATTCCAATTATATTCCTTTTCCTTTTCCTGGATAAGCGATATAATCCTGCTAAGGCAGAATGTTTGTGTCTGAAGGGATTTGCCAGTCTATTCAATAACCTAGGATCTTGGGTTGCAGAGGAGGGGTAGAGATATAAAATTCCCAGAACTTTGAAACCATGGAAGAAAAGCTCCTAGGAATAGAAGTGTTTGCAGTACCCTGTAGTTAAAGTCAGGTGCTGCTGCTGTTGTTTTTGTGTGGTGAGGACTCACTATGTAGCCCTGCCTGTCCTGGAACTCACTGTATAGACCAGACTGGCCTCAAATTTACACTAAGAGATCTGCCTGCCTCTGCCTCCTACCATGCCCTGACTAACATAAGTTTTGGTTTTGGTTTTGGTTTCTTTTTGTTTTTAAAGTATATGTAAGCATTTTATTTACTTTACAGATACAATTTTCTCATGTATTCCGACATTCAGTGTGTTTGCTCACCATCCACTACTTCCCATTAGAGCGAGCCAACAGAAGCCCCTGCTCTCCCATCACTTGCTTGTGTTCTAGGGGCTATAAGACAAGAACCCGAGAGTCCACACCAGGCTTAGTAGTTAGTTACTACAGGGAAGTACAGCAGAGATATTCTCAGAGGCAACAGGATAAAATCTTAGAGCACAGGTTCTAGAGCCAATGGGTCCAGGGCACATCCACATGCTGCCCCTCCAGCTCTAGTGTGACCTACATACCTTATAGAGCAATGTAATGACAATGTGCCCACCCCAGCAACACTGGCAGGACTGTCCAGTGTCTGGTCTTTTCTTCCCTCCTGCTTCCAGTTTTCCTTTCTTGTCTCTGTGTCCCCTTTAAATTTCACTTCTGGTCCTCTGGCTCTGGTTAAGCCAGAACTTGACCAGCATGGACATCAGAGGCATGGCTGTTCCACACATACATTCATTGCTCCAGCAAATAGTCATTGTACACTCAATGCCAAAGATAAGCAGTAACCTAGACACAGTCCATGTAGAGACAGACCTGTGATGCCCAGGTATGGTTTTCAGGGGGAAATAGGTCAGGAAGTCAGAACAAGTACATTTTTTAATAGCTTGGCTTTTTTTTTCCCCCTGAGATTGTATATTTAAGGAAAACATTCAAGTTTTTATTTGGGGCAAATTTTGTTTCTTTGTGGCCCTACAGCAACAACTGTGGCAGCCCAGGCTAAGTGTGACTTAGGCTGCTTCCATACGTCGTAAGGAGTAACAAACCCCTTTATCGAAGGAGTTTGCATCGACATCTCCATTGTTTGTGGACAGTGCTGTTTGCAGCCCATATTCTAAAATCCATTGTCTTTGTTCTCTTTGATCAGTCGTAGACATCCATGGCACCAAATTTTTAAATAGTACAGAGGGATTGTGACAAGCTAGAGCCCCCCCCCCTCATACCCTCCCCAGGCAGCTGCTTCTGAGTTATATGCAGATTCATCTGCCTTTGTGAATGAGCACACACACACATAGGCATGTTTGATCACTGCGATGCTTCCTGTTTGGGTAACTCATCCTGGTGACCTGTGGGTGTTCTGTTGTACTTACATGTTATTCTTTCATGTAACCAGTTCCCTCTTGACTGCTAGGTTGGTTCTGATCTTTTACTTTGAATGATAATCTGCAGAGAATTCCCCCAGCTGTGGTTTCTCATCTGGTCCTTCCATCACAGTCCTGCCCTGCCTCATAGGGCTCACTGTCCACATGAACAGTCTTGTGAGCACTTACCACTTGTTTCTGTGGCCTCTCCTTGGGACACTTTCCCTCCTCAGATAAGTGTTCATTATCCTAGCCTGTCCATATTCCTGATTCAGGATCTTGAAAGCCAAGAGTTGCTCCCTTTAACTTCATTTCCACCTTAGTACCAAGCTTTTTACCATTAGAGCCCACAGAACAAAATATTGTAGCCCCTTCCAGCACCCTCTCTTTACCCTCCCTAGAATCAGGTTGCCATCTTGATCGTGCCTCTCATCCTCTCCCCTCTCCTGATGGAGAGGTCCACCTCCTTTGCTGCCTGCCTGAGCCCCAGACTGCCTGGACACCCTCCCTAGGCCATTCTCCATGCCCTTGGCTGGCCAGCTGCCTCACAGCCCTTGGCCCACTGTGATGTCACTCCAGTAGCTTCCCCACTCCCTCATCTTCCTTATGTTCTAGGACACTTATCACAGTGGCATGCCATCCATCTAAAAGGAAATGTGAAAGCACACTTGGAGTTTTCTAGAATTCATCTCACTGAGCCTTTGTTTTTGTCACTGGACAGATGGTTCCCATCAAGGTCACTGGGGTTCACTTAGGTTGTTTAAACCTATGATCAGGTCTTGGCTGCTATATCACACATCCTACATCTGACACTGTAATGGTGTCCAAAAAAAGACCACTGAAGGGCTCATTTTCCTAGATTTCAGGCCTCATCCTAATGGCTCCTCTTCATCTCTTTGTCTCCCAGCTGCATTCCTTCCAAGTAACACTGCTGCCTCCTCTGTCATACCCAAACTGCTCCTGAATTCTGACTTGACCTGCTTCCCTCTCAAGTTTTCATCAACTAGCAGAAATCTCTTCCTTCAGTTGTCCCGTCCTAGTCTTGTCTAGCTCTGGCCCTTCAGGGTTCAGTCACCTGTGTGTCAGCTAGATGGTCTTTAATAGCTGAGATCAGGTGGTTAAACTCCAGAGCAATTCTTCACTGCCACCTAGCTTCCCCACCCCACACCACCCACTTTATTGCCCCTCCAACTGTCCAGCCATGTATCTCCAGGCCTCACCTTCCCTGACCCTTCTGCCTGCACACCTCTCCCAGATGCCATCTTGTCCAGCCCTACCCTGTCTCTTACTTCCCCACTTTGGAGACTCAGCACTGTAGTGTGAGCTCTAAGAGGACATGAACCAGTGTTGCTTTGTATCATCTTCCCCGAACCCAGAAAGCTGCAGCAGGACCATCAGTGGTCCAGATATGAAGTTTCTATGTTCTCTTGCAAGGTATCACTGGCCATAGCACAGTGTAATGTGGGTTATGGTTAAGACAGGTGCCTGGCCACGGGCTGTGGGTATGAGAAGAGAGACTTGACTCTGGTAGACAGTGTTAGAAGAGCTCGGAGGTTCATACAGCTCTGTGCAAGAACCTAGCTTCCATACCCTGCCCAAACAATAAGCCAAGAAGAAGAGGGATCACCAAACGGTGGTATTATTATTATTATTATTATTATTATTATTATTATTATTATTAGTTTTTTGAGACAGGGTTTCTCTGTGTAGTTTTCACCTTTCCTGGATCTCACTCTGTAGCCCAGGCTGGCCTCAAACTCACAAAGATCTGCCTGCCTCTGCCTCCCGAGTGTCAGGGTTAAAGGCGTGGGCCACCACCGCCAGGCACCAAATGGTATTTTTCAGAGTAGTGGAACGGTCCAGCCAGGGAGCACAGGCAGGGGCTCTAAACGGATATCTTTTGGTTGGTTGTGGTTTTGCTATTTTGAGACAAAGTCTCATGTAGTCCAGACTGGCCTTGAGTTCCCTGTGTAGCCAATAACCTTAAACTATCGATCCTCTCACCCTACCTTCCAAGTGCCCAAATATGGTTATTGTTGTTTTGTTTTTTAAAAACATTTTTAGTGAAAAAAAGATTTTTTTCATACAATATATTTTTATAATGTTTTCCCCTCCTCTAACTCCTCCCCACCTCTCTATGCACCCAACTTTGTATTCTCTTCCCCACCCCTTAAAAAAAAGCAAAACACACACACACACACACACACACACACACACACACAAACCAATACAAATGAAAATCAGGCAAGGAAAATGACAATAAGACAAAAAATGTTCAAACAAAGCAAAATGAAACAAAAAGACTACAGAAATACTATTCAGTTCATTTTGGGGTGGCCAACTACTCCTGGGCATGTGGCCTGCCCTGAGGTGTGGTTAATATGCACATTGAGACTCTGCTGGAAAAAACGAAGTTTCCCTTTGCCAGTGGATGTCAGTTGCATATAGCTTCCTGGTTGGGGTGGGAGCCCATGCCCATCTCCTTCTCTCTGTGCTGTGACTCCTGGCTTCAACTTTGTGCATGCTGCCACAATCTCAGAGTTCTCATGTGGATCAGTTCTTTTGTGTCTGGAAGACACTTTATTGAAGTCTTCTATCACCTCTGGCTCTTAAAATCTTTCTGCCTCTTCCACGTAGCTGCCTGAGCCCTGAGGGGAGGGGTTTGATAGACATCCCATTTAGATCTAAGTCTCTTCTCTGCACATTGTCCTGTTGTGAGTCTGTTAGTTCCCATCTGTTGAGTGAGGCACTGATGTGTGGGTCTAGAAGAATGTCATCAGGAGTCACTTTACTGCTGTGTTCCTGTAGCAGAACAATAGTAGTTAGTTTTGCCAAATGTAAGAAAGAAACGTGGGGCTGGAGAGATGGTTCAGAGGTTAAGAGCACTGGCTGTTCTTCCAGAGGTCCTGAGTTCAATTCCTAGCAACCACATGGTGGCCCACAACCATCTATAATGAGATCTGGTGCCCTCTTCTGGCCTGCAGGCTGAACACTCACTGTATACATAATAAATAAATAAATCTTAAAAAAAAAAAAAAAAGGAAGAAAGAAAGAAACGTGACTTTCTTTGTTCTACCCACTTAATCATCTTGCCAACCCAATCATGTTGCTTATACCTACTAATGGGTTTCATTGTGACATTTTCATACATGAATATAATGTATTTTTATTACATTCATGACTGATTGCCCTTTTTGCCCCAGTCTCTGTGATTCCTTCTTCTTCCCTCTACTTTCACGTCCATCATCTTTGAGTGTGTGACCCAGTGAGTTTCGTTAGGTTATTTACAGGGTCCTGGACATCTCACCAGTAGCTACACCACTGAAGAAAATGTTTCTCCTTCCCTCAGCAACTGCTGAGTGCATGCCTTTAGGTTCTTGCTGCCTGGAAGAAAGCATCCCACAATGCTTCACTCCTGCCTCTAGCCCCTACCTTCTTCTGCCCCTCTTCAAAGAGTTCCCTAAGCACTGGAGGGGGTAAGATAAATGTATTGCTGTTTCTTCCCTTTAGGAGTCAGCACTGACAGTTGTGTTGAGCTACAGAGAAGACGTTTCTAAGCTTTTCTCCTGCTGTTGTCTTGGGTGTGGGTGCTGCAGTCTGTGTCCCTGACAGCCTGGAGCAGGAATGAAGACCGTGCTCATGGTAGCAGAAAAGCCATCCCTGGCACAGTCCATCGCCAAAATCCTCTCCCGAGGTGAGAAAACCAAAAGCAGTGCTTTCATCTGTAAGCTCTGCCATGTGCTTGTATAGCATTTCTTTTCCAAACGTGTGCCTCCACCAGTGGGCAGGTGGCTGGGATTGGCAGGTTTCAGGAAACACCTCAGTGGCAAATCTCCTGTGACGTGCTGTGTCCACATACAGAGTACCAGGGCCGAAGCTTCCAGGGAAACCGTGAGGTAGAACTGCAGTGTTTGTCAGCATGCTGGACCAGTTAGGGTGCTGGTTCTAAGCACGAGAAACAATCCTGGGAGGAGGTAGATGAGACTAAGTCTTGGATTTTGCACTACTCGATATTCAGTACTGCCTACTGAGCCCTTGATGTGGTTACAGTTACACCCTCACATCTCACAAGTGACCAATGACCTAAGAGCCAGGAAAGCAGAGGAAGATTTGCCCATCAGGATCCACTCTGCCATTGAGGGTTGGCACATATGGGTTGTTTCCCTCTAAATAGGAAGAGCACTTGGACCTTGACCTCCCTCTTACCAACAGTTGGAGGAGGAAGAACCCCTAGTTAAGCTGAGAATATATCCAAAGGTCCAGAGGGTAACAGAAGGTTCATCTCATCTCCAAGTACCAGGAGTATTCAGTTGAGGGAACATATTATAGGATATGATATTTAGGAGGTTTCTGGTAACCTTAAAATCTAACTAAATGAAGGTAGAATGCAAATTGAGAAGAGAAAACAGAAATGCAGTGAGAGCCCAAGAGTCTCCGCCTCTAGTTCCCAGCCAGTATGGGACTCTGATGTGAATCACTGTTACATTTTCATAGATGCCTTTGTCCCTGAGCACTGTAAAGTCACCCTGTACCTAGTTAACTGCAGGTGGGCTGGGCAAAGTTACCAGTGAGCACTTTGGGGAAGGAGGACTCTTGTCCTCTGAGGGTCAGTATGTAGGCTCAGGGACCCACAGCATCTGCAACTCAGTCTCACAGTTGTCTGTGGCCTTGCCTCCCCAGGGAACATGTCCTCACACAAAGGGCTGAATGGGGCATGTTCAGTGCACAAGTACACAGGAACCTTTGCTGGCCAACCTGTCCACTTCAAGATGACATCTGTCTGTGGTCATGTGATGACCCTGGATTTTCTGGGTAAGATGACCTCTCCCCTCCTGCCCCTGTCCTATTGAAAGGAGCACTGTATAGTACTACCCAGGGTCCAGTTAGAGCCTGTTTCCAACAGGTCATGAAGTGGTTAGCAACTGGGTAAGGTAGCCATACCTATCTCTGCATGATGCCCCTGCCGTATTCCTGGGGTTGTGATAGCTGCAGAGGCTGAGCCTTGTGAACTGTGAAGTGTGACTCAGTGTCTTCATGGATATGGTTTACAGGAAAGTACAACAAGTGGGATAAGGTGGATCCTGCAGAGCTATTCAGCCAAGCTCCAACAGAGAAAAAGGAAGCTAACCCCAAGCTGAACATGGTCAAGTTCCTGCAGGTATGTGAGGGAGTGTGCGCTCGCCAAGGAGGTCCCTCCAGCCCCTGTGGTAGGTGCAACAGCACTCTTGTTGCACCATCATTTGTGCCCTCGTCCACATCTTGGACACCAAGGCTTTTGCTGGCAGCCCAGGACCCATCTCTCTGCCCTTTCTATGGAAACTCTGCTGCCCACCAGGCACTTCCATGCCTGGTTCCCTATCCCAGACATCCTTGTGACCCGTTCTGGAGAGCAGATATTCTGCCTTTATAATGGCTCAGCTAAGGGGTTTTCCCAATTTTAAAATAAATATGTACAGAATGGAAAGATAGCTCAGAGGTTAAGGGCACTGGCAGCTACAGCAACCACATGGTGGCTCACAACCATCTGTAATGAGATCTGGCGCCCTCTTCTGGCATGCAGGCACACATGCAGAGAGAATACTGTATACATAATAAATAAATAAATCTTTTTTAAAATAGATAAATATGTACATATAATTTTTTAAAAACTGAAAAGTAAGTAAAGATAAGTTTAAAGAAGAAAAAAATACAGCCACATGACCCAGAACAACCACTGTTAATATTTAACTATTTCATTTTGGCCCTTTTAATGTACGTTGGGACATTAAGGTCCTATTGTGGAACAGCAAGAGGGTTAGTGGAAGTAGACAAGAAAAAAATAATGGAGTTGAATATAATCAAAGTATATTATATACATGTTTGAGAAATATTAAAAATAAAACCTCCAGCCAGGCGGCGGTGGCGCACGCCTTTAACCCTAGCACTCGAGAGGCAGAGGCAGGTGGATCTCTGTGAGTTTGAGGCCAGCTACACAGAGAAACCCTGTCTCAAAAAACCAATAAATAAGATAGATAGATAGATAGATAGATAGATAGATACTTCAGTAAATCTACTTTAATCATTTATTTCCCTCTGAAAATTATGGAGCACATGTATGTTTTGTTACCACATAATAAAAATAAAAATATTTTTAAATGCCTGTCATAGGAACTAGAGAGATGCTCAGAGGGTAAGAGCACTTGCTGCACAAGTGAGAGGATCCGAGTGTGGATCCCAGCACTCATGGTGAATGCTGTGGAGGGCAGAGGCAGGAGGATCCCTGGGGCCTGCTGACCAACCACATGCCTATAGGGTCAGTGAGAAATAAGACAGAACGATAGAGCAAGGTACCCAGCAACCTCCTCTGGCCTCTGCCAGCAGGCTTCTGCACCTGCACAGCCATGGATATACACCACACCACACGCAGAAGGTTAGCTCATATTGTAATGATAAGTTTTTGATCTAACAGTGTTATAGTTCTGGGTCCTGAGACAGCCTCACTTCATACAGCTTCTTGCTCAGCCCAGGCTTGGTCTTTGACCCGAAGCTCAGTACCCAGCTCCATATCCTGTCCCCAGAGGGGAGTATCGCAGAGATGCTTGTTAGTGTCTGCTTTGTGACAGGTGGAGGGCAGAGGCTGTGACTACGTCGTGCTGTGGCTGGACTGTGACAAGGAAGGCGAGAATATTTGCTTTGAGGTGAGTAAGGGACCCAGTCTGGTTCCCTTTAGACCTTCTCCCCACCCTTCCTGACCTGATTTTGTCACACTGTTTATGGGGCTAGCATAGGGAAGACAGTGGCTTTAAACAAGTCTTCTCCCACTCCATTTCAGGAGATGTGTAGCTTTTTAAAATACATCCACCTAGGGTGGGAGAGGTGGCCCAGTGCTTAAGAACATTTGCTGCTCTTACAAAGGACCCATATTTATAACCATCTGTATCTCCCAGTTCTGGGGCATCTGATGTCCTTTTCTGACCTCCCAGGGCACCAGACATTTCACGTGGGGCACATACATACATACAGGCAAAACACTCATACACATAACATGAAAAAAAAATAAATCTTTTTTTTATTTCATTGTTTTAATGCATAAACTAGGGCCAACAAGATGGCTCCTCAGGTAAAGTGCTTGCCACCAAGTCTGACAACCTGAGTTCAATTCCCAGAGCCCCACATAGTAGGAGAAAGCCAAGTCATGAAAGTTGTCCTCTGACCTCTACACTCACACCATGGCACATGCAAGCACACCCACACTAATAATAATCATCATTATCTTCATTTCTTTTTTTTTAAGCCCCATTCTGGACGGGTACAAGTTTCAGATTGTCAGTGTTGCAGACCTTTAGTTGCTATAGTTAATATCCTTGGCAATCTCCTAATATGTATGAGTGTTTTGTCTATATGTATGTATGTATACTGTGTACATGCCTGATACCCTCAGAGGTCAGAAAAGAGGATCAGATTCCCCAGAACTGGAGTTGCACATGGTTGCAAACCTGAGTCCTTTGTAACAGCAACAAGTGCTCTTCACCAGTGAGCCATCTCTCTAGCCACAGATCTGATCTCCCATCTTTACATGTCCTCTGCCCTACCCATCCTAGGGAGCCCTGCCTACAGGGAGGCTGGTGAAGGTTTCCTGTGTGCCCTCTATAATGACACTTTAATGCTGCCAGCTATGCCTGCTGGTCCTGCTAGTACCCTCATGCTGGGGCTCCACAGAGGTCACCTCTGTGTCCTAACTCCCAGCCCTACCTGGGAGTTGGCACACTTGAGTGCTGGAGACGGTTCCAGTAAAACAGGAACTCAGGCCCCATGTTCGCGGGCAGCTCCCTTAGCAAACTTAGTTGTCCTTTCCCTGTCCACCCCACCCCACAGGCTAGAAACAATAGCAGCTCATGGACCACTGCATGCCCCAGCTTCCCTGGTGACTTTCCTCCCCCTGTGTAGCCTCAGCCAGACTCAGTTCCAGGGCCGCCTATGCATAGCTCACACACAGGGCCTGCTATAGCCTACCCATTCTTACTCATTTCCTCTTCCCTTCTGTCTTTTCTCCAGTCATATAAAAATTCTACCTATCCAGCCAAGCACTCTCTACTCCCAGAAAAGGGAAAGGATTTGGGGCCATTCAGCCTTTGTGGGCTTAGCAAAAGAAAAGAGGGCAGTGGCTGTGGGCAACACTGAGGAAGGGACTGGGCTGAGGAGGTGGGTGCATACCTTATGTGGAAGTGTGTGCAGCTGGAAAGAGAGACAGCCAGGTGGCAAGGGATTTGTGGGGAGGCCAAGATATCTAGAAGGACAAAGAAATATAGGAGGGCCTGGTGTGGGTGGGGAAAGGTTAACCTAGAAGGAGGCCAGCCCAGCAGTGGAGGTAAAGAGTGAATTAACCACTGCCACGATTCTTTCTTCTAGGTCCTTGATGCCATTCTGCCGGTCATGAATATTGCCCACAGTGGTGAGAAGACAGTGTTCCGGGCCAGGTTCAGTTCCATCACCGACACAGACATCTGTAGTGCCATGACACGCCTGAGTGAGCCAGACCACAATGAGGCACTGTCAGTGGATGCCCGCCAGGAGCTAGACCTGCGCATTGGCTGTGCATTCACCAGGTGCTGTCTCCTGCCACATGCAGACTGTCCCTTTAGGCAGGATTCTGCCTCTCCTCAGGCCCTCAGAACCTGCATAAGCTACCAGAGATACCTTTTTTAAAAACCTCAATAAAGTATCTGTTTATCAGATGCACATCACATCCGCCACAACTTCTTAAGCAGATTATTTGTGTGCACTCTATCCTCATTCCGTCCTGTGCACACAGGATGAACATCCTGCTCTTCTTTGATGGCTTCTTGCTCGGTCACTCCTTGTGTGTCCCCTCTGCATGTACCCCCAGATCCACAAGCTAGGTTTGCATAGGATTTGCTTAGAATGAATTATTGATCTGCCATTTTTCTCTCTTCTCCAACCCTCTAGGTTCCAAACAAAGTATTTCCAGGGAAAATATGGAGATTTAGACAGCTCTCTCATCTCCTTTGGGCCGTGTCAGACTCCTACCCTGGGATTCTGTGTAGAAAGACATGATAAAATCCAGTCCTTCAAACCAGAGACCTACTGGGTACTACAGGCCAAGGTTCTCTTCCCTTCTCTGTTCCTGTGTGGTGGTGTAGGTTAGGGTAGGGACTGTGACAGTTTTACCAGTCAGCATCAGCACTTCGTTGGTCCAGGCTAAGAGCACAGGTGTGAGTTAGTACCAAGCAGTTGTTGGTCCTGGTGCCCAGGAGGAAGAGGCACCAGCTTTCATGGGGACACTAGGCTAGGCTGAACCTGGGTACACTACAGTTGGATGAGTAGGAGTGAGTTCCCTCTGAGTTGCAAGATGAGGTCAGCCATTCAGCCAGTGTCTGCAGTGGGGAAATCCACGCACAGGATGAAGACAGCTTTCAGATTTTATCCGTCTTTAGAGCCTTTTTACATGAAAGCCTCCTAAAGCATAACAGAGGTTTAAAATGTAGGGCAGAGGACTGTGGGTATGGGAAGGTAATTTTGATAGGCAGGCCTTGATAGGCAGGAGCAGAGTGAGAAGCACAGCTGTGGTCAGGAGTTCCTTTAAGGCCCTCCCTCCCTCAGCAGGGCCTCAGGACTATCTGATGCTCAGTGGGTGAGAAGAGTGAGGTATCAGCTCTGGACCCATAGCTCGTCAGGAGACATTAGAGCAAGGCCTGTGGACAAAACCAGCCTCCTCCTCTTCGGCTTTCTTCCCTGCAGCATGCTTTCCTTTTGTCTTTCCTACAGGTTCATACCAATAAAGAGGAGTCTCTCCTTTTGGACTGGGACCGAGTTAGAGTATTTGACCGGGAGATTGCCCAGATGTTTTTAAACATGACAAAGCTAGAGAAAGAAGCTCAGGTATTCTTTTTCTGTCCACATCTGTCACATCTGTCCTGGATGGGTGGGCCCTAGAAACCTATGATCAGAGGAATTATTGTTGCCCTGGGCCATGCCTTTCTGCCTTTTTGAAATGCAGATGGCTTCTTGAACAAATGAATGGTCATTCCTCACATACTTCTGCCAGTGCTGCAGCTGTGAAGCACTACCCCAGCTGCTGTCCACAGCTGAGACACTACCAGGCCCTCTCCACTGTCTCTTCCAATATTTCCAGGTGCAAGGTCTCCTTTGGCAGGACTCCATTTCACCCAGATGTTTTTTCCTACAGTAT
Source organism: Onychomys torridus (assembly GCF_903995425.1). Taxonomy (NCBI): domain Eukaryota; kingdom Metazoa; phylum Chordata; class Mammalia; order Rodentia; family Cricetidae; genus Onychomys; species Onychomys torridus. The sequence goes on from NC_050450.1 coordinate 4,349,645, forward strand.
CCAAAGCTACTAGCTGCAGCTGGACCTTTGTACACATTAGTGAGCTTGCCTGAGGTCACACAGCTAGAAGGATATAGGTCTAAAACCTCATATTCTGCCACCTTTACACTTGGTGGTGGTGGTGTTTTTTACTCGGGGCTTTTCTGGATCAGAGGAGTCTGCTTCTTGGTGATTAGGAAGACGATGCCACTCAGCAAAGGCTGGCTGCACAGGATAGAACCAGGTCCTACAGCTGTCCAGCTAACCGTCACTGAGCCTCTCCCTGGCCTCCGTTAGTCACATTCTAATTGCCTTGTTCAAGCTTTGTGTTGGTGCCATTTTGCTCAGGCTCTGCTGACCCACAAGTGAAGTTGTTTCAGATTGGTAACTCTGATGTCAGGACCCACCCCAAGGAACCCTAACCTCCAGTGCCGCCTGCACACAGACATTCTCATAGTGGAAAGGGGCAGCTCACCAGATAAGCATGGCTTATAGATAATTTCAAAATGATTACCATTGAGCAAGTGGAAGACCTAGCATAGAAACATTACTTGCAGCTTCCCTTAAAAAATAGGAAGGTTTTGCAATGCTAGTGGCGCAGTTCGTTGGCAGCACTGACAAACAGCAGCAGCCATTTCCCTGACAGCCCGCAGGCTAGCCTGGGGCTTGGCCTGTGTTGACTTCAGTGGGATTTACATCTACAGCCCCTTCCTCCACATTTTCTTCTTCCTTCAAGAAAAACAGGCTGTGTGTTTCTCCTCCCACCCCAACCCCCCTTTCCTGATCTAAGTACTCAGTTCAATTGTCAGACTGGTAAGGAAAGTGAATTTCAGGAGCAGGAAGACCAAATGATTTAGTTCAGACCTTTGTCCACACATTTCAACTCTGTTATGGCCTCTTCACCTTGCCAAATCTTAGGTGGAGGCTACAAGCAGGAAAGAAAAGGCCAAGCAGAGACCACTTGCCCTGAACACTGTGGAGATGCTTCGTGTGGCCAGCTCAGCTCTGGGTATGTAGAAATATTCTCTAAAGCCCCACCCCCACCCCCAAAGACATCTTTAGACCAGCATAGGGCAGAGCAGTATCTTAACCCATACCAAGCACCTCTCATGCTGTGATGTTTGAAGCTTTGAGGGTGGGGGTCTTGAGTCTCATTTGAATTTCCTTTCTCTGTAAGTCCTAGAATAGGACTCCCCTAAACACAGCTTCCTTAGCTATCACAAGAGTTAGGCTGAAATATTGATGGTCTTTGACAATCGTATCCTAAAGCATGATCCTCACAGAGCTGGCCCTTGATACAGCAATGCCATCAAATGATCAATAGCCAAGTGCCAGCTCCCAGGTTAGAGATCAATAGGACAAGCTCTCTTGGAGTGCCGAAGCCTGGGGACACAGAACTGGGTTGTAGTTCCAGCAACCTCAGCTACTCAAAGACCTCCATCCAGCTCTGTGGCCATCTCATCAGCACCGCTATAAGCACTGTAAAGTGGCACCATGGCGCAATGAGCAGTGTTTCCCATTGGGCCCACCTTTGCAGATTCAGGACCTCAGTTTTGGACAGGCCATGTCCCAGGTGCCCAGCCAACCATTACCTCTGAGCCCTGGCAGTACCCACGAAGAGCTATCTTTGCCCTCTTAGGAGGTGCTGGTCTATTTGGGGAGAAAACGAAAATGCCCAAGCCTATGGGTGAGCTCCTGGCCACCTTCCAGACACCTGAAACTCCTGGTTTTTGGCAGGTATGGGACCACAACATGCCATGCAGATAGCTGAGAGGTTATACACACAGGGCTACATCAGCTACCCACGGACAGAAACCACTCACTACCCCGAGAACTTTGACCTTAAGGGTTCTCTGCGACAGCAGGCCAACCACCCTTACTGGGCAGACACGGTGAGTGGAGTAGGCCTTGCCCTACACAACCCATCAGCTGTGGCCTCTGGACAGGCTTTGGACAAACCCAAGACCAGTGGGAAGCAGCCAGCCTGACTGGACTCTGCTTTGCCTCCCCTCCCCCAGGTAAAACAATTGTTAGCAGAAGGCATTGACCGCCCACGGAAAGGCCATGATGCTGGTGACCATCCTCCCATCACACCTATGAAGTCAGCTACAGAGGCTGAATTAGGTACTGGGTACTCTCCTCTTCCCAACGTGCTCACACTCCTCAAGCTTCCAGAGTGTGAAGGGCAAGCTGCTATAGGCCCTGGGTACCAGCAGACAGGGTCAGGCCTCTTAGCAGTCTGGCTGCTCCTCAGCCTGTCACTGGCTTAGTGACGCTCTCGACACTAAGCACCCAAGACAGAAATGGAATGGTTGTAGCTGTGTGGGAAGAGGCCAGTATACAGACAGCCTTGGTGTTGGGAGTGAGGCAGCGTAGCAGCACTCAAAGGGACTGTGCCACCACCTAGCCTAAGGTTGTTCTGATGACCATGTTCCTGAGGAATGCCAATAGACAAAGGAGAGCAGGGCCAATGGAACCAGGATCTGCTGCTGCACCTCTGAGTGTGAAGCAAGAGTACCACATAGAGCTGTGCCTAATGAGCAGTCCACTAGGACCACGGTAACGGGGCCATCCAGGCAGTAGAGCAGCTTCCCTTGCTGTATCTTCCTTCCTCCTTTTAGGCTTTGAGGCTGGGGATAGGGCTTAATGGTGTGGCATTTGCCTGGCATGTGCTTCTAGCCCTACATTCAATTCCTGCCATCATTAAGTATTCACATATCTCTGTTGTTACCCAGGCCAAGGCTCTGTTGTTAGTCCAGGGCACCTGGTAACGCTCATCCTTTCTAGGGGGTGACGCGTGGCGACTGTACGAGTACATCACCAGACATTTCATTGCCACAGTGAGCCATGACTGCAAGTATCTTCAGAGCACTATCTCCTTCAGGATCGGGCCTGAACACTTTACATGCTCAGGAAAGACAGTCATCTCCCCAGGTAAAACAGCAGGCCATGGGGTCCCTTTCTTCTCATCTCCACAGACACGTGGGATCCCTGGATGGAAGGCCCAGGTGGGAACCTCAAATGACAGTGGTGTCTCTCTAGGCTTCACAGAGATCATGCCTTGGCAGAGCGTGCCCCTGGAGGAGAGTCTGCCCACATGCCAGAAGGGTGACACCTTCACTGTGGGTGAGGTGAAGATGCTGGAGAAGCAGACAGGTCCACCAGACTATCTGACTGAGGCTGAGCTCATCACACTCATGGAGAAGCACGGGATCGGTGGGTATCCAGATCCAGGGTTTCCCTTCCCAGGGCCCTGCGCCAAGAGGTGGTGCTAGTAAGCATGCCCATGCCCCGTATGCATGCCCATGCCCCGTATGCATGGGCGGCCCAGTGGATGACCCACTGTGTAAGCTGTTTGCAAGGCCTTCCATCTGAAGATGTGATACAGCCTTGTGCACCATGGGACCAGTACACACTGACTCAAGGTTAGCCCAGGATTCTGAAAGAGTCCTCGGACAGATCAGCAGCTAACTAGGCAGGCTTATCCTAGAATTCTGGTCTTGGTCCTGCTTCTCCCCAGGGCCTAGGTACCTGAAGTGAATCCTGACAGTAACCTCAGCCTGCAGCGAGTTCCCATTGATGGCATAGCCAAGTGCTGAGAACCTTTTCCACATGACTTCTAGTCGCCACATGTGAGACTGTTCTGGACACTTCAGTTTGGGACAGTGAACAGATTTCTTGTGTGACCTTCTGAACAGGAAAGTGAGAGCAGTACTGCTGAACAAGGTCCATGGGCAATGTCAAAAAGGCTTACCTACCTGGGCATGATAACTCATCTGTAATCCTAACATTTAGGAAACTGACAAAGACAGACTGCCACAAGTTCAAAGCCAGACTTGGCTATGGAATGAGACCCTGTCGTGTTTGGGGTTTTTTTTTTTTTGTTTGTTTGTTTGTTTTTGTTTTTTTTTTGTTTTTTTTTGTTTGTTTGTTTTTTTTGAGACAGGGTTTCTCTGTTTAGCTTTGTGCCTTTCCTGGAACTCGCTTTGGAGACCAAGCTGGCCTCGAACTCACAGAGATCCGCCTGCCTCTGCCTCCCAAGTGCTGGGATTGCAGGCGTGCGTCACCACCACCCAGTGAAACGCTATCATTTAAAAAAAAAAAAAAAAAGCTGACTATAGCAGCCATCCAGGGACTCTTGCATGTCAAACTCCCATGATCGTGGCCTATTCCTACCCTTAGCTATGAGCCATGGAACCTCTGAAGGCTCCTGAACCCCCAGTGCCAATATCTTCACCTGTAAAACTTGCTCAGAGTACCTATGGAAAGATAAGTGTTTCTCTGCCAGCACTAGCAGTGTTAAGTTTCATTTTCACATCCTCTGAGCAGCAACACAGCAGTATGCCTCACCTTCCACTTCTCTGCCAAGAAACTTCTGCAAGGTGAAAGAAGCTGCATCCCTGGAGTAGGAAACATGCCTTGGGTATTGTGAAGGGCCCTAGAGAAAGGGAGAAGGTGAGAGAGAGGAAATGGATAAAACTACCCAGGTTCAACAGTAGCTTAATGAGCTCTCTGAGAGAAGCTGGACCCTGACATGTAGAGAGCATCTGTGCCACAATCCAGGTGGAAGAGGCCAAGCTAATGTTTTTAAGGAATGCTCTCTGACCTTAACAGAGTCCTTTATACTCTCTGGGCTTCTGTATTGTAACTACAGAACTAAAATGAACACAGTGAAGACTGTTCTTGGATTCACAGGTGTGCCAGCACAGTACAGGGACAGCCCTGCTCTGTCTTGGGAACCTTTCTGCATCATAGCTTCTGGCAGCCATACACAAGACATCAGTCTGGACCTAGTGAGCAAAATAAGCTTCAGTTTGTGACATGATACTCCTTCCATGGTTATCTGGGAGGGTCCAAAAAAAACCAGGGTTCCTCTGACAGGTAGATGAAACTAGAGTGCATAGTCCAGAGCATCTTGTTGGGGCAGGCTGAGGAATACCAGAGCCATGCTGTGTGCATTCCAGGGACTGATGCCAGTATCCCTGTGCACATCAACAACATCTGCCAGCGCAACTATGTCACTGTAGAGAGTGGCCGCCGGCTCAAGCCCACCAACCTTGGAATTGTCCTGGTACATGGTTACTACAAGATTGGTGAGTCTTCTCTACCCACTACCTATGACCTGCTGGGCTTCCCAGCTCCTTCCTGTGCTGTACCTCTGCTTTCTCCTGAAGTGACCCTGTGTTCCTCATGCATGTCCCCCAATCCCCACTGCAAAGATGCTGTGGGGACTCAGGAATTTGATGGATGAACAGATTAAATGGGTCCAACAGAGGGTTCTCCTGCAAACCAAACCTGGTTTCTTTACTAAGATACCCACCATCTCTGCCCACTAAAGTGTGCCCCTAGTTCTTTGGGAGATGGAGAAATACAGCACAGACCTAGCCATCCTGTACAAGATTTCTACACAAAAACCTTTTCTGATGGAAAATCAAGAAAAGTCTGATGGCAATAGGAGCTGCCCTTTATGACTTCCAACTCTGTAGACAAGCAGTCCAAGGGAATCCAGGAAGACTGGGTCAAGCAGGACAGCAGTTCTTGCCTGCCTAGTGGGGTGGCAGGGTCCTAGGTACCAGTGCCCACAGCAGCATCCACCCACTGGCTTATAGATGCAGAGCTGGTACTCCCTACCATCCGCAGTGCAGTGGAGAAGCAGTTGAACCTGATTGCCCAGGGCAAAGCCGACTACCACCAGGTCCTGGGCCACACCCTGGATGTCTTCAAGAGAAAGTTCCACTACTTTGTTGATTCTATTGCTGGTAAGACCTGCCTCTTCCCTGCCCCTCGTCAGCAGCCATTCCAACAGGACAGAGCCTCCTGAGGCCCACTCCCAGATCTGGGCTCTGAGCTTCTGCAGGTCACAGCAATGATGTCTCCTCATTAGCTGTTGTCGGGCGCAGGTTAATTAACGTCCACATCGGGGATATACAAAGTCGATGAACAGGGCTGTAGCTCCCTAGTCTAATCACTGACAGACAGTCACACTTGGCCCCTTGACCATGTATGCTGGCCTTTGTCTAGTTCAATCAGTTCTACCAAGCCATCTCTTGGAGGGAGGGCTGCCAAAGACCAGAAGGAACATGACTCCTGTGCTCTGCTTGCTCTCAGGCATGGACGAGCTGATGGAGGTATCCTTTTCACCCCTGGCTGCCACAGGCAAGCCCCTCTCACGTTGTGGGAAGTGCCATCGATTTATGAAGTATATCCAGGTATGTGCAGCTTGAAGGACGTAGCCGCTTCTGGCTGCAGCATTCCTGCGCAGACGTCACCTTAATCCTCTGATTTGTCATTAGTCATGTAGAAATAATGTTTGTTGTCTTAATTGTCACAGAATGATCGAAAGGCCTGAATCAGCACCAATAACGATATAAACAAACCCCAGACTAATGCACGGTGTCCATTCCCTCTTGTCACTATTTCCTCCTTTTCCCTGAGACAGGGCTTCTTTGTGTAGCCTTGGCTGTTCTGGAACTCACTCTGTAGACTAAGTTGGCCATAAACTCACAGACATCCACCTGCCTCTTCCTCCTAAGTACTGGGATTAAAGGTGTACGACCACCACCCACTGCCATCATTTCTCTTGCTCTCCTGAATATTGTTAACATTCTGGGGCTTTACATTGCGTGTGCACGCGCATTCCATAACATGTGAAGGTCAGAGAACAACTTGCAGGAGTCAGTTCTCTCCTTCCATAACATGAGTTCTAGGGATTGAATTCAGACTTAACATCACGCACCTTTACCTGATGAACCATCCACCAGCCCCTTACTTTATAATCCTTGCCTTTGTGAGGGAGGTAGGAAAGAGGAGATGTGGTAACTGTGCTTCATACCAGTGCTTGAGAGGTCCTTGCCTGACAATTATACATTCTGTATATCTGTTAGGTGTTCTGCATTACCTGTTCAGTGCTGTGAAGGGGAGGACATAGAGCAAGAGAGTCAGACCCAGCAACCCTCATCCCCTGCTTATTGTTCCCATCCCATAGGCCAAGCCAAGCCGCCTGCATTGCTCCCACTGTGATGAGACCTACACCCTCCCCCAAAATGGTACCATCAAGCTCTACAAGGAGCTGCGGTGCCCACTGGATGACTTTGAACTAGTCCTGTGGTCCTCAGGCTCCCGGGGCAAGAGCTACCCACTATGTCCCTACTGCTATAACCACCCGCCCTTCCGAGACATGAAGAAAGGTGAGTGTGGCACGTGGCTGTTCCCAGCCTCATACTTACCAGACTCCAATGGGGTCCCTTACCCACCCTTCCCTGCCTGTGCCCACTAATAGTCAGGGACCCCAGGAAATACTTGGGGCACTGCTCGGGCACTGGGTATGCTTGGGTCATAATTGAACAAGCGGCTTGTTCACTTAGGATCTGGGCAGGGAGCAAGCTGTGCCTCAGGAGCTGGGCTAAGTGAGAGGCAGGCAGCCTCAGATAATGACACCTGTCAATCAAAGCCCCCTAGGTTCTCAGACACTGCTTTTGTCTTCCTTTGCACTCTTTGGTAGTAAAACAAGAGAGCATGTATCCAGACTAACCAGAGCATGCCACCAGAGGGGCTCAGTGCCCAAACTCACTCTCTGGTGGTACCATCCCCTATCAGACTGGGAGTCAGCACCTTTCTTTGTTACCCATGGCACTTATAAGGAGTCCTCAAGGGGATCTTGATCTGCATTCATACTGCCAAGATAATGAAGGTCTCTTCCTGCCCCCGAGTAGCTTACAGAGCAACAGTTAAGTGCCAGATGATCTGAATAAGCTTCAGAAGCAAAATGAGGGGTCAGCTGGAATCCTCAGAGCATTGAGGACTGAACATTTTTAGGTAAGCAAAACCTGGATGATAACAGTTAGAACCCAGGCCAGTGTGAACAAGATGTCCCCAAAGCAGGTTAAGAGTACCACTTCGTCTGACATTGAAAGCAGCCGGAGATGAGGGAGCCAAGACAGGTTTAGGTCACTGGACTCCTCTCCCCTCAGGCATGGGCTGCAATGAGTGCACACACCCTACCTGCCAGCACTCACTGAGCATGCTGGGCATTGGCCAGTGCGTGGAGTGTGAGAATGGAGTCCTGGTTCTGGACCCTACCTCCGGTCCCAAGTGGAAGGTGGCCTGCAATACATGCAGTGTGGTGGCACACTGCTTTGAAAATGCTCACCGAGTACGGGTATCTGCTGACACCTGCAATGCCTGCGAGGCTGCCTTGCTTGATGTAGACTTCAACAAAGCCAAGTCTCCCCTTCCTGGCAACGAGACACAGCACACAGGCTGCATCTTCTGTGACCCCGTCTTCCAGGAGCTGGTGGAGCTGAAACATGCAGCCTCCTGCCACCCCATGCACCGAGGTGGTCCTGGAAGGAGGCAGGGTCGTGGGCGGGCCCGGGGCCGGAGGCCTCCAGGAAAGCCTAACCCCAGGCGGCCAAAAGACAAGATGTCAGCCCTGGCTGCCTACTTTGTATGATAACCCATCTTCCCTCATTCCAGCTCCAGTTTGGTGTAGACACATCATGGTGGTTCTTTAAGCCACTGAAACCATTAAAATGCTTTTTATTTTGTATTCTCTGGAGCAAAAAGCCTGGGGCCTTTTACTGGTAAAAGGGGGTGGAGGCTGTACCTATGGAAACCTATTCCCCTGTACCCCTTCATCCTGTGTGGTGATATATTGTCACCCTGCTAAAATTTGCCTGAAGATCAAAGGACAGAACAAGCCACTAGATTAAACATAGAAGCCAGGCAGTGGTGGCACACACCTTTAATCCTAGCACTTGGGAGGCAGAGATCTGTCTGGATCTCTGTGAGTTCAGAGCCACCCTGGACTACATGAGATTGAATCAGTCTAGGAGAGAAACAGAGCCAGACAGTGGTAGCTGGCACACACCTTTAATCCCAGTAGTTGGGGGTCATGTGCCTTTAATCCCAGCACTAAAAAAGGAAGTGATATGGCTGGGTGGAGAAAGGTATATAAGAAGTAAGGAGATAGGAACTGAAGGCTTTCCAGGCTGAGGAGTCCTAGAGGTGAGACATGGCAGTGGCTTGTTCCTTGTCTCTCTGATCGTCAGGCAAATTTTATTAGGGAACACAGGATATCACCTTTCCCCTTTTTGGTCTAAAATAATAAAAGGTTACAACTAATATAAAAAAAAAAAACTGTATACAGTAAGTACAATAAGTATATACAGTCAAGTCCAGTCCACATTTGACAGATTCAGAGAAAATACTCCATTATTTATCCTATTTTGGTGAGTCCAAAATGTACCTAATTCACTTTCTATCTTGTATTACCAACTGAAAACAATCTTTTGATGTCTTTCAGACTTATATACTTTACACTTCTTTAGTGAGTTTCTTTTCTGAATTTGTTAACAAGGAAAACTATAACTATCTAGTTTTCAACTCCCTCAGTGACCCAAGAAGGAAATATTACCTAAGTAAACAGGAAGTGCAAGCAAGCGACTTCCAAAAAATGTGAAAAATAACAGAAATATCTGGCTGCCTGGACAGTCACCCTAGGTTCCTCTGCAGTATTGGGGCATCCATCTTCAGCCTATAGGTCTAGCATATCTGACAAACTTTTCTGTAAAGCAAGATTTTCTGAAAGGCCTTCCTACTTTGTCTTGGCAAGGTTGAGCAGTCCTTTCTTTTGTGTCCTGCTTGTCCATTTGTACAGCATACTGTCAGCAGTTGAGGCAAGGGCAGTTTCTTGCTCAGTGGCTAACTTTTGCCACAAAGAAAGTAAACTCCATATGGAGTTTCTTCTGTGCCCATCATCTTCCCTGAAGTAGATTGGTGCTGCCAGGAGCAGACTGTCTCATAGTCTTTAAAAATATCTATGTTATTAAAACATCTTAAATTCCATAACATCAAACATTTGCACAGGAGTCCAGTCAGCCCTTACACAGCCTCAGTGATCTCTATCATTGGCAATTCCTGTAAGGTTACTAGATAAATTAAGGATGGCTGTTTGAAAGCCTTAGGCCGTTTCTCTGTAACCTTATAATGCAATGCTGAGATTGGTTCTCCTTTAAATTCTTCTGTCTGGGTCTGAATATCTCTGATCTGTTTTAACAGGTTTTTCTAAAACTTTTATCTTGGTACTCATTATTCATCTTTTTCAGTGGTAAAACAGAAATGATCAAACAATATTTATAATTGACATTACATAAATCCCATCAACATTAATTATCCTCTCATTTAATTGTTCCATTTTTAGACCATCAATCATATTACCAAATTGAGACCAAACTCCCTGCATTGTAAAAAATGTTTCTGAATTTGTTAACAAAAAACCTTTCTTTTAACTAATTCCTCCCTTTAAGAAATCCCAATTGACTCTCCAAATCTGCTGACAGTGACAATTCAGATGATGGTGTGGCAGCAGCCCAAGGAGGGGGCCCAGAGTAAGCCAAAACCCACCGGGAAAGGAAAGAAGTGAAGATCCAGCTGTCTGCACAGGGGGAGTGTGTGCAAGTGGCTAGCTCCTGCGGTTTTTGGAGCCTAAAAACCTATGGAGTTTGCTGCGGAGAGGCTGCAACAGAAACTTAGCCGGCAGGGTAGGGACTCTGGCCACAGGTAGCTCTGGCCTGAGCCGATAAATTTGTGAATTCGTTCCCAAAAGTTGGATGCCAGATGTAACTAAAATTCTAATAGATATTTTAATATAAATCCTGGAGCCTGACATTGGAGTAAATGCTGAAAGATCAGAGAGACAAGGAACAAGCCATTGCCACGTCTCACCTGAAAGCCTCTAGTTCCTGTCTCCTCATGTAACTTTCTCCGCTCAGCCATCACTTCCTGGCATGAAAGGCATATGTGCTTCCCAAGCAAAGGCATGAGATCTCAACTACTGGCATTAAAGGTGTGTGCCACCACTGTCTGGCTCTGTTTCTCTCCTAGACTGAGTCAATCTCATGTAGTCTAGGGTGACTGAACTCACAGAGATCTAGACAGATCTCTGCCTCCTGAGTGCTAGGATTAAAGGTGTGTGCCACCACTGCCTGGCTTCTATGTTTAATCTAATGGTTCATTCTGTCCTCTGATCTTCAGGCAAACTTTATTAGGGTAACTATATCATCAAAATCCTGTGCATGTTTAAAGTGCACACTGCTCTGGCCACACCATGGCAATGCCCGCAAGAAAGCCACCTGGGACCATGGAGAGCAATCAGCCTGTAGCTCATGCCAAGTTTGTACATGTACAGTGGTGTAGCTGTGCACAACACAAGCAGTGAGCAGTCTAAGGTTAGCAGGAAGATGGGCATAGCAGCCCAAAGAAGTCTTGACAAACCAGGTGGAGCAGGCAGAGCCAGGTGAAGTACTCAGTCTAGTTCTCAATCCCTTGCTCACTGTCTGTAGCCTAGCTCCCTGGTCCCTAACCTGTTTTTATGGCCAGCACTCAGAAACCCCAAGCAAATTTGGCACAGAGTATGTGTGTGACTCTGGTAACACTGTGGATCTGTTTTCACTCCTGTTCTCATTGTGAGTCTATATTGCCTCAGACAGGCAGCTGGGTACCCCATTGAAGCTGGTCAAATGCCACATCTAGAAAATACTCTGTAAGCCAGCCAGATTGCTCTGTGGTAGGTGGGTGTAGCTGTGGGCCACCTTTCTGACTGTAACCCCTTCCTGTGTTCTTTCACCCACCCAGCATGGGTTCCTGTTTCAGTTGTGATAGAAACTGACTGCCCTCTGGCCATGCCTTGCCATGTCTTGCAGGGGCTCAGCAAGACAGCTGCTCTGTGGAATGCTAGGTTGAGAGGTAGCGGACAGCATTCCCACAGGAACCCTCCCTCTGCAGTAGATTCACCATCACACAAGGCAGGGAGACTCGTGAGAAAGCCATAAGACAGCTAGTAGTCTATCCACATGGCCTCACCAGGCTTCCCACCTGAGCCCTGACGACCTAAGATCATACAGCAGAGGAAGAGGTGAGACCTTGGGAAAGCTGCCCAGAGCAGTGGACCAGGAAGCTGCATAGAAGTTGCTGGAATGTGTCCCAGGAGTATAAGCTATAGGACAAAAAGGACACTCAGAACCTAGCCTCTCCACTCAGTCAGAATCTGGAACCTTAATAAGGCTACTTGTCTTGTTGAGTTTGATACCCAGCACAAGGCTGTGGCTTCGCTCTTGGGCCCATTTGGCTCAGTTCCATCTTGAATAGACTACAGGAGGGCAGCTCAGTTGTGTAGTTAATTTGGGCTAGGGTTAAAGACTGTCCTTGTCCTATAGACCTTAAACCCAGACTATTCATTCCATCTTTAAAATTCTACACTGAGGTTTCAACCACATGGGCCTCTTAATGTGTCCCTTTGTGTTTCCCTGAAATTGTCCCTTTTGTGTGGAACTGCACTCTGACCCCCTGACCCCCTCATCTTTCATCATCAGAGGTGTCCAGCCTCATTATCCTTGCCAATATGTCAACTGGGAATGATTAGGACAAGAGATGAGGCATGTTCTAAGCTTGAACTGTCTTGGAGCAGCTATGCTCCTGGCATCACTTCTGCTTTGGAAGCTGATGAGGTCAAAGCTACAGGGCAGCCTGTGTTGTTTGAGGCAAGCAAGATCTCAGGCTAGCCCTCCTTGTCTTTACTTGTGGCTCATGGTGGCAGGGCCAGTGGTTTGTCCCCCAGGCACTGCAGAGTCCATTTCTGTTCCCTTGCAATTGCAGTGTACATTGACATGAGGAAGTCTGTTTCATCAGGAGCAGCCCCCTCCCAGCGCTGTAGAAGGTTTCATGGACCTGTAGCTATATATCATTCCTCCCTATCCCTATGAGAACAATCAGTACCCAAGAGGGAGCCAGTAACCCGTCACTGAGATTTTTAAAGCCCAAGAGTGATGTATCTGGTCTCTGACAAGGGTGATATGGGCTGATGTGATTGGGAGGTTGTGTGCATCCACCTACAGTATGCTCAGAGCAAGCTTCTGGAAAAGGCTTTAGTGGGGACGTGGATGGGAGATGTAGGACCTCCTGGCTTTACCTTACAGCTTGGGTGTTCCTTGCTGGAGAAGCACAGGTTTGAGCTAAGCTGGTTGGTAGAGCTAACCCTGAGATTCCTTTGACAAGAATAAAAGTTAAAAGCTTTGGTATAATGGACTGCAGGCAAGACATTATGTCGACAGCAACTTCGGGACAAAAGGAATGTTGTGGGTTTGTCCTTGGCCTGGAGCCTGACAAGGGTAAGTTCCTAGTGCCTACCTTTGCTGCTGTCTCTGAGCCATCATCCTCAACTTGAATTACTTTACCCACCCGGTTATAACTGGCCTCAAACCTGGCTCAGATTGAATAAACCAGAACCCTGCTTCTTGTGTAGTAGACAGACACTCTCCCCACCATGCAAACACACACACACACACACACACACACACACACACACACACACTCACTCACTCCCCGGTACCCATACCCTTGAGTTGATTTCATTTCAGAGCAGCCATGTTTTGGTTCTCCAGGCTCATGGCTTCCCTGAAACCTTCCGATCAGTGAGGATTCCTGGAGACCTTAGTTCCCTAAGTCAGTGTGGTCTTGATGGCATGTACTTGTCAGCACAGCTCTGATGGGCAAACAAATTGTTATAAAACCATAAGTCTCCCACAACAGATTAATTTGCAGAATTTCTTTTGTGATGTCACCTGAAGACTTTTTTAAATACAGGGTTTCTCTGTGTAGCCCCGGCTGTCCTGGAACTCTCTCTGTAGACAAAGCTGGTCTTGAACTCACAGAGTTCCAACTGCCTCTGCCTCCCAAGTGGTGGGACTAAAGGTGTGTGCCAACACTGCCTAACTGCCAAACTTGTCTTTAAGACTGCCTTTACTACCCAATGTAGTAAGAGAGTGTTTTCATTTCCTGTTTGATAGCCCCCGGCCTTATCTCACTCTCAGTGGCCAGGCAGTCCTGAGCACAGAGGAGCAGGCATCAGGGACCCTGGCCACACGGAGCCTGTTCCTAGGGGCAGGACACAGTGAAACTTGAGAGCTTCTTCCACGCCATACACAGGCATCATACACGTCCATTACTATCAAATGAATGTTTTCTTTGACCTAAAGGTTTTTATTTCCTTTTGATTTTCAAAGAAAGCATTCCCATGAAACAAGCAAACGTGACCCAGAGAAATGCGCCTCTTGTCTCTGATGAGTGGCCAGTCCTAGGCAGTATGTAGCCACATCCCTGCCCTGCAGCTGAAACACAAGTTGTTTAATTTCTGAACCTTGGGAAGCAAGGACTGCTTTCTGCCTACTCACTGGTGAACTGGCACGTCTCCTCCCCAAAACAAGAGGGCAAATAGGCCGCCAGGGGGCAGAAGAGGCCTACCTGAGGCCCTGACTGCGCTTGCGCAGAGCCTGCGGCGCCCCAGGACGGGAAGTAGGCGTGGCCGGCCCAGAGCAGCTCGTGGGGAGCATTGCGGCAGCCTGGCAGGTGAGGCCCTAGGGGTGCTAGGGATGAAGGACGAGGGTGAAAGACTCCGGCTAGGGTGGCGGTCAGGTGGGAGCATGAGGTGCATGAGGGTGAAAAGAGACGGAGGAGGAAATGGAGAGGCGAGAAAGCACTAATGCCAAGACGGGTTTCGGGGGCCCGAACCCAAGGGACGTGGGCTTACCAGTGAGCAAAAGAGCGGGGTAAGCAACCGGGACCCTGCGGGACTAAGGCAAAGCATGGGAGCTAAGGACACAGAACTGGGAATCTTCTAACCCCGAGGGGTGTGACTGAACCGAGGTCCTGGAGGGGGCTGAGCTGTGGGGCAAACTGGAGAGCCACGGGGTGACAGTCCTCGGCTTTCAGGGGTCTCCCATTCCCACCCCCAAGCATGTGACCCAGGCTCAAGGGCCCTTCCCTCAGCCTTACTAGTGAAAGTCCCCACATCCGTCAACCTGAATGTCTGGCGCCCCTGCGTGTGTTTAAAGCTGGTGTTTTAGTTAACGCCTGGCTTGGGAACTCAGTCTGAAGCTGTTCAACTAGATTGCGGCGGAGCCTCAGTCCTGAGAGCTGTGTGGTCTCAGGCCAGCACCCAAGCTGTCTGTGTAAGGAGGAGAGAGGCACCAGGCTGTAGGAATTTCTGCACAGAGACTAACTTCTAGGGAGGCCCAGCGGAAAGGGTAGTCTCCTCCACCAAGGCCTCCTACTTCCAGGCCCCTTGAGTGACAGATGTCTTCAC
This sequence comes from Onychomys torridus, assembly GCF_903995425.1. Lineage (NCBI taxonomy): Eukaryota > Metazoa > Chordata > Mammalia > Rodentia > Cricetidae > Onychomys > Onychomys torridus. The sequence goes on from NC_050450.1 coordinate 4,364,763, forward strand.
AAGTATACCCTGGGACAAGTTCTGTGAACGGTTCTCACCAGAGGAACTGAGCCCATCTCTACCTCATGGTCTGTATGCTCATATCTCTCCCATTGCCAGATTTCCTTTTTTCTCCACAGCAAACGGGGGTGGAAATGGCCAAGTCACTGAGCACCAGTCCTCAACTGAGTCCTGCTGTGGTCCATCTCTCCTTTATGACCTTAGAATAGTACTTTCCCCCAGCACCGCACCGGTGGTGGTTTTTCCCCCCAGCTGCAGCGTGGCCTGATGGCACTCATAGTTCTGAGGTAAACAGAACAAATGTTTTAAAAACCATAAGCCTCCCACAACAGATTAATTTTCAGAATTCCTTTGTGATGGCACCAGCCAACCTTGTCTTTAAGGCTGTCTTTGCTGTCCAGTGTGCTAAGGAGCCTTTTCATTTCCTGTTTCACAGCTCCAGGCCTCAGGCTACTTACCTCACTCTTAGTGGCCATTCAGTTTTGCTGAGCACGAAGGGCCGGGGACCCTGACCTCATGGAGCTTTCAATGGATCCCAAGCCTTTAAAAGGAAAACTGGCTGCATAATAATATGGCTGTGCTTGTTGCCACAGAATGGCCGTTAAAGATGGTTCAAGTGGGGAATGGACATGGCTGGGTAGAGAGCGTCCAAAGCTTGCACAGGGCCCTGGGTTGAGTCTCCAGCACCAATAGAGAAAAAAGTATTCTTAAGTGGTTTTTTTGGGTGTTGTTTCATTTTGTTGTTGTTGTTGTTGTTGTTTTTCTTCAAACAGGGTCTCATGTAGCCCAGGCTGGCCTCCAAGTCATAAGGCAGTTAAGAATGACCTTGAACTTGTGCTCTTCCTGCCTCCATCCCCAAGCACTGGAATTGCAGGTGTTCACCACCATGCCCAGTCTTGTAGATTGAACTTAGGACCTCATGTCTTCAAGGCAAGTATCTACCAACCAAGCTACGCTCCCAAACAGCACCCCGCCATCCCTTCGCCCTTTGGTTGGTTCTTTTTTGGGGTGGGAGGGGGTGGTTTTTCTAGACAGGGTTTCTCTGTGTAGTCCTGGCTATCCTGGAATTCACTTTGTGGACCAGGCTGGCCATGAACTCACAGAGATCCGCCTGCCTCTGCCTCCCGAGTGCTGGGATTAAAGGCGTGCAACACCACCACCCAGCTGGATTTCTTTTTTGAGGCAAGGTCTCACCCAGTAGCCCAGGCTGGCCAAACTGGTGGCAGTTCTGCTTCGTCAGTTTCCCAGTGCTGGGATTATAGGTGTGACCCACCATGTGAGGCTAAAGTGATGATTTATCTAATGTGTATTTATCACACTTTTTATAATAATCATTTTTAAATGTAAATAAAATCTCTTCCATGTGTGAAGTAAAAGATTAGTTAAGATCTAGAAGGATTTATACCAAACTATTCTTAGCAGTCAGTTACAAATAGAGAAATGAGTCCTGAGGCTAGGGTTATAACACACCTATGATACTGGAGAGGTTGAGTCAGGGAGGTCACAAATTCAGCATCTTAGGAGCAGCTGCCAGCTCATATGTCCCAGAACCAGGAGGAACCAGCCAAGTGTCACATTTGGCCAAACCAATCAAGGCCGTGCAGCCATGGGCGTCTGAAGCTTGGTTTCCCCCGACCCTCCATACGGGCCCTCCCTTGGTGACTTACACACATTCGTGCACATGTTCCTCTCATCCTGAGCCCTTTGCTGCTGTGAGACCATTGAAGTCAGACAGCCCCACACCGGGCCCAGCACTTGTGTTCTGCCCCACCTGCTCTCCCCTCCAGTACTCCAGTGGTGCCATGCCCCTCACTTTGGGGTATGCCCCATAGGAATAAAAAACACTGGGAAAGGGTCACCCTCACCTCCAAGAGGGAGAGAGGCTACCTGAAGACACAGAAAGGACCACTGCAGAGTCAAGGGAATGTCCTGGAGCCTGTGAGCACTGCAGGAGGAGAGGGAGCACGGTGAGACTGGCTCCACACACACAGGGCAGGAAAGGTGAACACCAAGCCTCGTGGGGCCTCCTGATGGTTTGCTTTTTCCTTCTGCTGCATGATCTCCAAGTCCCTTTGTTTGTGAGTGGCCGCAGAAAGCCTGTCATCTCTCATTCCCTTAAACTGAACTGTTCTACTTATTCATACTCTACTGGTGGATGAGTTCAAGCTGGCTGCTGTAGACCTGGTGCAGGATCCTGCTTCTTCCAGTGTCGGAAGCTGTTTGTTTTTTTGACACAGGGTCTCTGGCCTCCCTTGGAAATTGCTGTGTAGACAGAATGGCCTCCAACTTGTGGCAACCCTCTTGCTTCTGCCTCCTGAATGCTGGGCTTGCAGGCATGTGCCACAGCAGCCTGTGGCTTCTTTGTGTATCTTTTTAAAAACAGATTAGCTTTCGATTCCAGTCTCTGAAAAAAGAAAGAGGTGTTGTGTTTTGTTTTCTTATCACTTGTACTTTTCTTGTTGCAAAAGAATACTTTATAAAGGGATTTAAGGAATGAAGGGTTTTCAAGGAATACAGTCCATGATGGCAACATAATCTTGAAGAGGGAGCTGGTCACGTTGTATCCACAGTGAGGGAATAAGAGATGGATGCTGGGCTCAGCTAGTATGCTTCATTTATTTAGTATAGGACCCCAGCTGATAGAATGCTACTACCCACAATTATAGTTGACCTTCTCACTTAGGAATCCCAAACAGACAGGACTGGTCTCTACAGTAATCCTGGATCCTGTCAAGTTGACAATATTAGCTTTCACACCACACCTTTGCTTTTGTACCCTAAACACTATTTTGATTAACATGATATTGGAACCCTCCCACCTCTACTTCTCTTTTTGTGTTTTTTTAGTTTCTCAGGTTGGCCTGTGACTCTGCATGGAGCCCAGGATGGTCTTGAACTTCTGATCCTCATGGCCCTACTTTTCAAGTGCAGGATCACAGGTGTGGTGCTGGGGAATGAACCCAGGGTCTTATGCATGCCGGGCAAGCAGTCTATGCTGAGATGCATCTCCATCCCCTCTTTGTGTTTTCTAGTCTTTTTACTAGAAACTGTTGTGAGGACAGCCTTTGCTGGCCCTTTGAGTTCCCTTTAGTTCTTTGGACTTTCCTCATCCCTGATTCCCACCTCAACCCTCCCTCCCAGCAAAGTGTGGAGACACCATCTGTGGTCGCTCCAGGAGTGGTAGTTCTAGGAGTCTCGCCTGTCTTTCTACCTGGTCCATTTAGTGGTTAGAATCTGAAAGGCCTTCAAAGGGAGATGGACCGTGAAGCTGCTCTAGGTTCTACCTAGAACTTGGGGTGCTCAGAGGCTTACATCCATTTTATCACCTTAAAGATCGCCATTTGTTTCCTCTGATGGCAACACATTGGGTTGTTTCCTAATGAAAGTTCCTAAGCCAGAATATTAAGTAGAGCCCCCAAAGGTGCCACATCCTTGGGGGGGCTAAAGTGAGTGGACAGTCACACTAGGCCTGGGGTGTACCTGACAAAAAGCAGTGACTGCAGAGAGAGTCCTATGTGAGCAGATGCTGGCAGGGAGGTTATCTGCCTGGATGTGATGGGGAGTAGGGCTTTGCTCCAGCATCAAGGGGAGCCGGGGAAGGGAGGGACCAAAGCACATCACAGGGATCACGGAAGAAAGGCAGAGCAGGTTGATGTACGGCTCTGTAGTATTGGGCTTATCTTGCATACATGAGCCCTTGGGCTCAGTTCCCAGCACCACAAAGGAACAAAAAGCAAGACATAAGCAAGAGACACTCAAGTATTATTTGAGGCTGGATGATTGTAAATGAAGGTAGGAGTCTTTGCGTGATCAGCTACCTAAAGGGGTGACAATGCTCTGCAAGACTTGGGCATTGAGTACAGAAGGACTGGTTGGCCATGCCGGAGGTGGCTCTGAGCCACATGAGAGCCAAAATCCCACCCCAGGGAAGAGGGCGGGGTACAGCTATGGACTTGAAGAGTCTTGGGCATTTTGTGAACCTCAAGTGTGAAGAAAGGGCTGGTGTGGGCAGTGACAGCTTGAGGCTCAGGCAGGGATTCCTCCAAGCCCTGTCCTCATCTTGAGACCCTGGGCAGGGGACCACTTTCTCCAGATCCTGGTGAAATGGGGATTTAGCCTGGCTTTGCAGAGCTTGGGGCCACACCCAGGGCCTGGCAGCTACAGAGCCCTCAGTGTCCTTAAGGATGTGGGAAGGGGCTGGGATATTCAAAGCCCTTGACTCACATTTCCTACTAGAGAGCAGTGAGCAGACCTGACCATGTCCCAGAAGCCCCTCGTCCCTGGCAGGCAGCCCCAGAGGTACCCTGGGAAGAGCCCGTCTTGCTCCTAGTTTGCTCTAGCTCCCAAGTAATTGCACTGACAGCCCCTGTGTGTTGACGCTTCTGTTTCCCACCGTCTCTACAGCATATGTCCCTTTCTACCAGCTGGTCAATTATGGACATGCTGGCATCACTTCTTCCCTGGGTCCTCCTTGCTACTGGCATCCTGAGGTCCGGTTAAACCCTTTCCCTATTTGGATGACCCAGTCCCAGTGTCCCTCTCCAGCTTGCCTCTGACCATACCCGCCACTCTACAGGCAACGTGCATTTCCTCTGTCACTTCTTTGAGATGGCTTCATGGCCTGCTTCTGATACGGTCTTCTGGTCTCTGGGCGTGCATGTTTCTTTGCTTGAACCCATGTTGGGACACTAAATGGGATTACCACTCCATTAGTTGGGTTCCCTGAACCATGAGACCCAGGGCTTGTTGAGGTTCCTGCCTCCCCTTGCTTGCTGGTGAAAGAGACAAAGTAGGGTACTCCACATCATACAGAAACTGCCACCCTGTGATATTCTAACTCTGACATCTCTCCCCAGAGTGAAAACTGGCTGGAGACCGTCTCACCTCAACATAACTGCAAGTCCCCGGGATGCACCGGGCATGGCCTCTGGAGCCCTACAGAACAGCAGCCAGATGGCCTGTGACAGTGAGATCCCAGGCTTCCTGGACACCCTCCTCCAAGACTTCCCAGCCCCACTGAGCCCAGAGAGCCCTTTGCCATGGAAGGTCCCAGGGATAGTACTGAGCCAGGAAGAGGTGGAGGCTGAGCTGGCTGAGCTGGCAATGGGCTTCCTGGGCAGCAGGTAGGCCTGGGCCACCTCAAAAGGGAGAAGCCTGATGGAAAGGAGGAGCAGGGTGCAGCATTGTGTCTGTCAGGTGCTGACCTTGACCTACCTAAGACTTATGGGAGTGGCATGGTCTCCCCTTATCTGTAGGGGTGCATTCCAGGAGAGCCTTTTCCTCCTGCTTCTTGTCTCTTAGTTTTGCAGACAGGAGACTCCTTCAGCATAGATCTCAGCAGGCTCAGCATGTCTGGGAGGGGCATTTTTGGATTAGGTTTAAAGATAAGAAGACACCATTCTTTATGGTTTCTCTTCACTGTCAGAATTCAGCATCACTACTCCTGTGCTTTGCAGCTGTTGATAAGTAGAGTAAGGGCCTTTTGAACACGGTGATACTAAGACAGCTGGACAGACAAGGTGACTGGTCCCCGTAAGACAAGCACATGACTAGTGCACCTATTTAAAGTTTCCTCTTTCTTACTTCTGCAGTTGTTGTTTTTTTTCTTTTACTAATTTTATTTTATGTGAGTGAGTGTTTTGCCTATGGCTGTATACCACATGCCGCCCTACAGATGGTTGTGAGTACCAGTGTAGGTGCTGGGGACAGAACCCTTTAGAAGAACAGCAAGTGCTCTTAACCACTGAGCCATCTCTCCAGACCAAACATTTTTCCATTTAATATGTTCAACTCATTGTTAAAAGTATTGAAGTAACAGAAAGTGCAACTTTGAGATGAGGGTGTAGATGTCGTGTGGCCGCAGCAACAAAGCATCACAGCCGAGGCAGTGAAAGTAGAAGTTTGTCCTTTGACAGGTCTAAGGGCCAAAGATCCAAAATCCAACAGGGCTGTGCTGTCTTGGAGGCTGTGGGGAGATTGTTCTAGGACTCTCTGGTGGCCACTGCTTAGTGCTCCTTGGCCTTTAGACTCACCTCTCTGGTAAATTGCCTTTATTATCACATGGTGTTCTCCCTGTCTGTGTGACCTGACTTTCTTACATTTCATTTTGTGTGGGTATGTACAGCATACATATGGAGAGCAGAGGACAGTCTTGGGCGTCAGTCCATCAGTCCGCCTTTTGTTTGAAGCAGTCTCTCACTGGCCTGGACCTTCACCATGTAGGCCAGGCTAGGTGGCCCTCAAATCTCTAGGGATGCCCATGTCCCTCTACCTCCCATCTCACCATCACTGGATTGCAGGTGTACACACATACACTCCGATTTTTACATGGCTTTTGGGGAATCCATTCGCATGGCTTTATGCTTACAAAGGAAGCACTTTACCAACTGAGCTAGCTCCCTGAGTTTTCTTTTTGGCCTCCTTCCTTGAAGGATACTAGTCATATTAGATATTAGATTAGAGGCTGCCCTGCCATGAAATGACCCCACTTTACTGTAACTGCATTTACACAAACTGTAATTCTAGATCAGGTCACATTCTGGGTCATGTCTTTGTTGAGGGGTACACAATTGAACCAGTCTAAGTGGTTCTAAAAGGTAAGTCCTGTCTCTGCCCATTTTTAAGGCAGATGTAAGTGGGCTAGGACTGGCTTCATGGTCTGGGCAAGGCAGGGCCACATGACTTTCGAAGCCCTGATGATCCAAGAGGCAGCTAGCACTGTCCCATCTCACAGGTGAAAGATGTGCAGGCACCAAGAAGTGCCTGGTCCGGCCACTTTGCAGGCGGGGAAGGGAGAGAAGAGGTTCTGGGAGGAGCTGCAGGACTGTCTCCTGGGCTGACCTCAGACCCCCTTTTTCAGAAGACCTGTGCTGGGCCTTGTGGACCGTCCCCTTCATTTATCCATTCTAGAATTATTTGTGCCATGAAAGACAGTCAAGGACAGATGGCATCTCTGGTCTCTGCCCTCTGCTCAGATGGGGCAGGTTATTGCAGAGGCAAGAGGACTTCAGGCCACACAGCGTCCATACAGACCTGGCCATTCATTCACCGGGAGAGTGAGCCCCAGCTCTTACTGTCTGCATTACTCATGGCTTTTCTGCAGATACCCCGAAGCTAGTGTCCCCTCAGTGTCCCCTGAGGGTGTACTTTCCTTGCCCCCTTGGAGCCCATCAACTCCATCTCTACTCACCCAGGAGTAGTTTCTAGGACCCTAGCACAGTAGACAGTGCACAGGCAGTCTGCTTCAGAGCCGTGTCCACCCTGGACCCCACAGGCTCAGGAGCACTGCTCTGTGATCATGTTATATGAATATGGTGTTGCTGGTTAATTTGGAGAAAGTATCTTAGATACAGATGGTATAAATTAACTCATTCTCGGGGTGGGAAAGAACTGGCCATTTCAGGGTCAGAAGCCTTGAGTACAGGAAGTGAGAGAGGGATGGAGCAGCACAGCCACACTCGGGGCTGCAGGGGTGAAGCAGTTAGGAGAGAGCAGCCGCTGGATCAGCTGCATAGATGACAGAGGGCCTTGTCAGGACTCAGGAGTGTCCAGAGAGGAAACCCAGCCGAGAAGGACTGGAATGGGAGGGAGAAAGCTGATGCCTGCTGGGATGGCAAGGACACAGGACCCTGCCTGACCCCCAGGGACGACAGGGCGTCTGAGCTGTGCATAGGTTCCCAGGTGTAGGTGGTGCCAAGGAAGGACTTTCCTGGAGACCTGGGCGAAAGGAGCTGGTGTTGCTTTATAGCGGTGAGATGGGAAGGAGAGGAGTGCCTAAGGCGTTGATGGCTGCTAGCCACCGCAGAACGCCCGCCCGCTCAGGGGTGGGCTGAGCAGGAGTTAGGAGTCAAAGGGCGTGAGGCTGGAGTACAGAGCCCCAGATCAGGACTCACTTGAGCTACACACAAGTGGTCGATGATGGGCAAAAGATCATAGTAGGAGCCAGGGGGGATGGGTGACACCATGGAAACAGTGTCTTCCGGACACAGCAGGACATGATGCACACAGGAACTCATAGAGACTGTGGCAGCATGCACAGGGCCTGCACAGGTTCAAGACAGATGGAGTCCCAGTGCTGAGAGGAGGAGGGGACATGGGCTTCCATCCCTAACAAGAAGCTGTCTCCAATTGACAACCACTTGTAAAGAAAAAATTAGTTTTTCCCAGTGGAATCTCACTGGGTTACAAACCAGACAAGCGGGCCTGTGCCCAGCTATAGATAAGTCAGCACAATGATGTTTTTGTAGATTTTTTTTTTTTGGTCTCATAATGCTGTGTTTGGGCATTTTTTTTTTTTTTTAATCTTACTGGCCTTTTGCTTGTATATTATGGTTTCTGATTTTGTGTTTTTTAATGGTTTTGTGTGTGTGTGTGTGTGTGTGTGTGTGTGTGTGTGTGTGTGTGTGTGTGTGTATTTCTTGTTCTTTTTCTTTGGGTGGTGGTGGTGTTATTATTTTGTTTATTTGATTTTTATTTGCCCGTTTGCTTTCTAAAGAGAGAGAAGACCGTGGAGTTGGATAGATTGGGAAGGGAAAACTTGACCAAAATACTGTATTAAAAAAAGTTTATTTTCTGATGAACTTAGAATGCATAATATCAAGTGAAGCCACCCAAGATCAGGGAGGAGAAAACGCATGTTTTCTCTCATATGTGGAATCCAGCCAACAATATATACAGACATGTAAACAAGTGTGCATGTGGCTATAGTACAACATGAAAGAAGAAGAACAAGAGATGCTAGAGGACCAAGAGTGAATTGTCCTTCCAGTTCTAATTCTGTCGTGGATCGTTGTTTGTTTTAGTAATGGATAAGCACACAAAATATAGTTGATACTGAAAGTATAATATTTAGTGTGTTGCTCCATAGCTTCCATTTTGAATGCCTATTTTAACTGTTCATTGAGTCAAGTTAGTTTTGGTGTGGGATGTTTTTATTTGCTTGCAAGTTTAACAGTAAAGTTTCTAAAAGTTTTCAAAGTAAAAAAAAAAATATTTTTAGTTAAAATAAGAAGAAGGATGGGTGGCACAGAGCCCCAGGGACCGGCTGGGGCCCTGACTGTGCATCAGTAAACAAACTATAAGGGTGCTGTAAAAATTTAGTGCAGCGGTCTGCTGGTGGTAGTGTACACCTTTAATCCCAGCACTCGGGAGGCAGAGGCAGGCGGATCTCTGTGAGTTCAAGGCCAGGCTAGTCTACAGAGCGAGTTCCAGGATAGCCAGAACTGTTACACAGAGAAGCCCTGTCTCACAAAAGAAAAAAAATTAGTATACAGCTATAGTCTATCTTCCAGCCCTCCAAATGGGTTTGTTTTGTTCTTTTCTAACATTCTCTCTTATGTGTGGACATGGGTATGTGTTACCATTACCTGTGGTATGAGCCTCATATATAACCTGCATTGGTTATACGCTGCAGTTCCCACGCATTCACATTTTACCCATGTGCACACGCACAGTTACTTTGTGCCCTCTTGCCTTGCTCATGTCCCCACAGCCAATTTAGAGTTGTGGGTATAAAATACAGTGATCCATTGTCTCTTTCTTCGGGTTTTAAATGGTGTTCCTCTGAGACCATCCAGAAGTCATATCTCTGACCTGTCTGGGCTTTGCACACTCTTTCTCCTTTCTTCCCCGTTTATTGTGATTTCATTGTCACATCTCTAGGTCCCTGAGCAAAATAAAACTTACACTGAGATTATCTAGATGTGGTTTTCATCCCTTGTCATGTTGTAGCTCTTTGTAACCCTTGAGGTAGCCATTTCCTAGGCACAGTATCCTCTAGCCTACTTGAAGAGCTCCAATTGCAAGACCAAAATCAGGCTGACATTTGTGGTGTGGTGACAGGGGTGAGGGCCTCCAGAACACATCCATGGGTGGGTCCCTGTTATAGGAAGGAAGTGCTGGTGGCCAGAGGCCAGGCATTGTCTGTGTCTCCATGGCTGGAAGCTGCCTCCCTGCCCCAAACAAATGCAGCAGGCAGTGAGCAGGAAGCTTCAGCATGACCTCACCAGCGCCAGATGAGCGGGTACCTTCTCCCTTCCTCTACAGGAAAACCCAGTGCCTGGCAGGAAATGCCTCAACGGGGACCTTGTTCTCATGTCTTGGCTTCCTCCCAGATGTACTCCTCTTTATTTGGGGTGGGAAGTGTGGCGAGAGAGGAGTGGAGGTGCAACTCGGGGTCTCAGCAAGCTAGTCAAGTGCTTTTCTGCTGGGCTGCACCCTATTGCAGCTAGTTGTTTTCTCAAAGGCTCGACCACAGGCCTCTCCCTGAGGCTTCTGATTTGAAATTCAGCTCACTGTGCAGTTTTAAAGGCCGTCGGTAGCAGAGCCTGGCGGTGCTGTCTAATCATTTCCGCTACTCAAGGTTAATGCAGGAGGATTGATGGCTCAGGCCTGCCTAGGATACAGGGTACAATTGAAGGGCCTGGGTGAGATCTTGACTCAAAACTTAAAAAGAAAGATGTGACAGACTTTTGCCTAGCCTGCAGGAGTCTCTAGGTTCAATCCTCAGTTCTCTAAAACTAAAGGCCATCAATAGATGGCCAGTACCCTTAGGATATGACTCATCAGCCAGGCTCTTAGAAGGTCATTGTTCTCATCAGAGCTGAAATGTCAGCCTGCCATGGTTGGTGTAGGACTGTAAACCAGGCACTCCATCTGAAGAGGCAGAGAGAGGTAGGAGAATTAGGAGTTCAAGGTCAGCCTTGGTTACATAGCAAGCTTGAGGCCAGCCTGGACTATGTGAGATATTGTAGTTGGTTTGTTTGTTTGTTTGTTTGTTTGTTTGTTTGTTTGTTTGTTTTAAAGGGCAATAAAGGAGCTAGGGAGATGGATGGTTCAGTGGGTAAGAGTGTTATACAAGCATGAAAACGTACATTCAGATCCCCAGTAACCACATAAAAGCTGGACGTGTTTGCATGTAGCTGTAATCCTGGTATTAGGGGATAGAGACAGGCAGAGCCCAGGAGCTCAGTGGCTTTTAGGTTCAATGAGAGACCATGTCTCAAGGGAATCCAGTAGAGTGACAGAGTAAGACATCTGCTATTTCTAGCTTCTGCAGGAACATGCACACACCCTTACACACACATGCATACACACACAAAAGCCAGGCATAGTGGTTCACAACTATAACCCCAGCTGAAGCAATGATCACCACTTTGAGGCCAGCCTGGGCTATATGGCTATTTCAAGGCCAGCCTGAGCTACAAAATGAAACCCTATCTCATTTTTTTTTATTTAAAAAAAGTTTTAAAAGCCATGAAGACTCAGCCAGATGCCCTTTGGAATAGGTACACTGGGCTAGAGCACATAGACTAGCTTCGGGAATCCTCCACTAGACATGGAGGCAGGTTGTAGGGTCGAGGTGCATCCTAGAAGCTTTTGAGGCCCCAGGAAGACTGACCCCTCTGACAGAGACTCAGGGCTTCTGTTTTAAACAGGATCCCCAAGGCTCAGAGCCCTGTGGAGGGCACAGCAGCCATGGAGAGGCACGTGTCCTCAGCCTACTGTCTTCACTGCCCTGGCTATAGCAGGCTTCTCTTCACCAGGCACCTCTCCTCTGTGGTCCCTTGTCCCATTTTGCACTGCTGCCTGCCCAAGGCCCCAATAGGAAACTGACATTTCCTCTCTCCAGACTGCTGTCAGCATGAGATGGTGCTCCCTGGCACTGTCCTATGCTCTTTATTCTTTTGTGGCTCCGAACAGTCTGCATTCCTCAGAACCTTTCTTCTGTGGTCCCAAGGAGGACCCTTACTTCCCAACTCCCACTCCACCAACTCTGCCTGGAGCTGGGCCTCCCAGCCTTCATTCCTCCGGGGCTCTAGCTCCTGCCAAACCATGTTTCTGCAGCTCCTCGGGGCTCCTGAACTCTGCAGAACCTGTGGAAACAGAACCTGGCTCCCTGTCCCAGCTGGGCTCTTGATGGGGCTCCCCCACCCCTCCACCAGCTACTCCCATCGGATACTTGGATTCTCTGTTCTCTGCTCTGACCCACTCTTGATATCTCTCAGCACTGTTCTCCTCGGTCTCCTTCTGTCACTAAGGCCCCTGCCCAGCCCTTAGGCCTTAACCTCTCTAGGCTGCTGTCACCAACATCCATTGTTCAGCCCATCCTCCATGACACTATCATGTCTCTCCTCAGAACAGAGTTCCCTGTGACTGTAGCCTGACCCACGCCCAGCAGCCCAGAGACCCTGAGCTGTACAGAGCATGGGCAGCATGGGTCATCTGTCAGAAGGCAGCACCTGGGACCCACTCTCCCAGGAGCAGTCTCCTGGGGCTGTCACCCCAAAGCACCATAGTCTCACAGTTGCCTCACAGGATGGAGGCCAAATGGAGGTGAAAGTGTCAGCTTGACTGAGCACTCCTGGTGGACTGCAGCTAATCATGGGCATTCCTTGGTGTATAGGTTCAGAATTCCCACACCCCTGTCCTATAGCTGTGTGGCTTTCTCCTCATGGGTATATCTGTCTCTATATTTACCCCTCTTCGCAAAAGAAGCCAGTCATCCTGAAGCAGGGGCCCATCCCTCTCTACCATAATCTCATCGTCGCTAGTGCTGTCCTCATTGAGCCTGCTTGTAAGAAGATCCCATCAGAGGCAGTAACTGTTCAGCCTTCAGCATATGAATCAGGGAATACAATTTAGCTCATAACATGCTCTGGTTCCAGGATCTCCAGCTTGAGAACCAGGGCAGATTCCTGGTCACTGAGGTTCACATGCCTCAAGGATACCTTCCAGCAGACCCTATCAAATGGTGTGCCCCTGGTGTTGTGTGGACATCCATTCCAGGTCCTTGGAGGCAGAGGTCACCTGTAATGACACCACAGGAAGGGTACGAGCCATCATCTCCATCTGGAGGTGGAGGATGCCAGGCCTACCCTTCAGCTGGGAGCTGCTCAAGCCTTCCTCTCATGTCTTCTCCCTAGGAATGCTCCCCCACCATTTGCTGCAGCTATGACCCACAAGGCAATTTCCCAGCTACTACAAACAGACCTTTCTGAATTCAAGAAGTTGCCTGAACAAGAGGAGGAGGAAGAGGAGGAAGAGAAAGCCCTTGTGACCTGTGAGTTCCTCTCATATGGCTTTGAGACTGTTTAGCAAGTGACAGACTCAGGTTGACAGTGAAGGTCAGTGCCCAGGGTGCTGTCAAGACAGCAAGGTCAGAGTACAAAGGAAACATGACATAGCGGTAGGAAACCTGCAGTGAGGACTGGCCAGCACCCAGGTCAGAGCCAGCCAGTGAGACATCGGGTCGTGGCCAGGCACCGCCTTTATCTTCTCTCTGTATGCTTCAGAGCCCTTGGAAATGAACGACACCTGTCCTGCTTTACACATGAACCCAAGGTATTGGCTCACAGCACACAGCCAGCCTCACCTGTACTTCCTGCTCCCCTCAATTGGCATGAAGCCCTCAGCAGTGTGGCATGTCTGCCCATGGAGGGGAGCAGCTGTTGTCTAGGTCCCCTGCCTTGACTTACCTTAGCTGGGACCATTGGATGTCAGCACTCAGTGGCCCCATCGTCATGAGGTGGCCAAGGTAGAGGCTTAATATCTGCTGCTGCGGGAGCAGCAGCTGTCAGTGGCTTGGACCCTACAGTGGTACACCACAACCAGAGGGACCCAGGAACTGGGAGTGAGTGCCCAGAGACTTCAGGGCCATCTGACAGAGATTTGCTTATAAGAATACAGAGCTCTTATCTGCATGGCTGTCTTTCCTAGTCTTTTTTGTTTTGTTTTTTTGTTTTTCGAGACAGGGTTCTCTGTGTAGCTTTGCGCCTGTTTCCTGGAACTCACTCTGTAGCCCAGGCTGGCCTTGAACTCACAGAGATCCACCTGGCCCTGCCTCCCGAGTGCTGGGATTAAAGGCGTGCGCCACCACCGCCCGGCCTTTCCTAGTCTTTTAGCAAGGTGTTGGTTGTTGGTTGTTGTAAGGTCGTACTTGACAGGAAGGAAGTGGCCGCTGCAGGAGTGTGCCACCCAGGCTGGGGCTGCATTTTCCGGCGGTGGAAAGCAGGTTCTCCTTCGCTGCTGCCTCTGTGTGCTTTAAGGGCATGTGTAGACAGAAGGACACAGAACACAATAGGAGAAAAAGAAAGATAGATACAGCCTCTAGGACTTATGCCTGCCAGCCACCCTCCCCACCCTTTTCCTGGCCTCTCCTCAACTCCCTGCCAGCCTTCAACCCAGCATGGCCTTGCCCCTTGCCTGGGAGACAACTATCCACAATGACAACGGCCATTGTCCTCTATAAAGCCAGCGGGCTTCCAGCCTGGTGGCAACTGCCCCTGGGCCCCACAAAGGAAGCACCCCCCAACTTACCTCTCCAGACGGGAAACAGCATCACCTGCTGGTAGGATGGAGAATTACAGCTGACAAGCCAGGGCATGGGGAGACGGGAGGCGTCTGCCCTGCCCTCCCTGTCTATCCCAGAGCTGGCATGCAGGCCTAGGCTTGTGAATTTGAGGGCCTGTGGCAAGCCTGTAGTTTCTGTGAGGCTGTCCACAGGCAGACATGTGACCCAGCATCTCTGCCCACCTACTTACTAGCAGCTTCCCTGTGGTTGTTGTGAAGACAGACCTCCCAGGCAGTTCCTGAAGTCAGGGCTGTAGCCCTTGGCCAGAAATCAGGATAGGGCTCCAAGAGCCTGAGGCTGGGCATTCCTGCGGGGCTTGCCTCTTCAGTTTTAATTGCCCTTTCTTTGCTTGAGCAAAATTCAAGTCTAAACCTATTGCTGGAAATAGCAGTGCAACCTAAGACTAAAAAGGAGGCAGCCCAGGCCTAGAGGCCCTGGGATGCTCACAGCTTCCTAAATACCAGCAGTTTCCAAGAGCAAAGAGACCATAGGCACCTAAGGCAGTTTTATGAATCTGTCTTTCTACAGAAGAGAGAATGAAAGACCTAGGAAGTGATGTGGTTAGAGACCAGCTGGATTAGGGGCACATGAGTTCATCAGGAGGTCGCACTGGGTCACATTTAGTGCTGTGGTCCCTAGGTTGGGCCTACTGTAGTCAGTTCTCCAGCTCCTGAGCCTGCCACTCCCACAGCTGTTTGCAGATGCTTGAGTGGCACACCGTCCTGGACAGGATTTCCTGCCCCCACCTTGCTAGAGGATTCTGGTTAGATTTATCCTTCTCCTTGCTCATGGCTTTTCTTCTGTGGCTCCCTCTGGCTTCCTTCCACACCTTCCTTTTTCTTCATAGCCACACTTCTGCCAATTCTTGTCCCTCCAGTGTGGCCTTTGATGTTTGAACTCTGTGGTTCTCAGTTATCTGACCTTGAGCTACCCTCTTAGACGATGGCTCTGACTCACATGTAACTGCCACACACACCCAGACAGGCAAGAAGGCTTTCTGCATTGAGATGAAGTAAGGCCTGAAAGCTTGGCCCCTGGAGTCTCCTTTGAACTTGATCCTTGGTGGTCTCTCCCTAGAAGCTAGGCTTGTGGGACTTTTTCTTTTAAAATCTGGATTCAACTCTGCACAGCACATTACCAGGTCCAGCACTCGAGAGTGGCTTGAGCCCCACTGGCTGAAGAAACAGAGGTAAAGGCCACATGGGGCAAGCACTTGTAACGGGGAACTGGAAAAGTATTAAACCATTTATATGTGGAAAGTCAGGCAGCTCACAAATGTAGCTCCTGGGGTCCTACTGCCTGTGCCTTGGTTATACAGAGAGCATTTCTGACCATTTTTTCCTGGAACAAAGTGATTTTTTTCATGTATATTTTTTCATGAAAAATATGTATGTAATTTCTATTGTTCTCAATTTAAAATCATATCATAAATAGTTTCACACTCTTATAAACTTTGTAGTGTCTATCTCTGTGTTCCCATGCAGTTTCTTTGTGTGTGGTGCTGCCGACCTGATCAAGCAGGTGGGCTAAGCAGAGGCTCTGTCACCAGGCTCCACCCTAGCCCTAACTGTGTTTTTGCTTGCTTGGTTTGGGGCTTGGGTGGGGGTGGGGAGTTGTTCTGTTCTGTTCCATCCTTTAAATGAACTTTGTTTTGAAATAATCATAGGTACACATGCAGATAATTATGGGAAACAATGCAGAGCTATCCTAACTGCATATGACCCAGTTTCCTCTGGTAATAGCATACAAACCTGTGACTGTTTGTCACACACAGGATCTGAACATGATCAGACACATGACAGTTTCCGTATCGCAACAATCCTTCTGCAGGCTGCCCTAATTCACCTCTCCTGCTATACCCAGTCCCTAATTCCTGGCAGTGACTGGTTTTCTCCATTTCAGTGATGTCATTTCAAAAACGCCTGACATCTGGGGAATGGCACCTTCCATTTGGTGTGATTCTCAGGGGACTGACCTGTCTGGGCCACCTGCCAGCGCTTCCCTGACTTCTGCTGCTGAACCCTCGCCCAGGGTCTAGCTGCTGAGCCATTTGTAGGTTGGAGGGAGTCTGGACAGATGACAGGCTTGGGCTGTTACAGATGAAGCTAGTATGACTCAGGCGCTGTTCTCGTGGGAACAGTCCTCATTTTTCTGGGATTCATGCCCAAGAGTACAGTTCCTGGCTTAGAGGATAGTTGTGTGTTTAGGTGTGGAAATCTTTTTTGTTTTCTTTTCTTTTCTTTTCTTTCTTTCTTTCTTTCTTTCTTTCTTTCCTTCACTCACTCACTCATTTATTTATTTATTTATTCATTTATTTATTCATTTATTGGTTTTTTTAGAGGCAGGGTTTCTCTGTGTAGTTTTGGTGCCTGCCCTGGATCTCGCTCTGTAGACCAGGCTGGCCTCACACTCACAGAGATCGGCCTGGCTCTGCCTCCTGAGTGCTGGGATTGAAGGTGTGTACACTACCACTGCCTGGCAGAAATCTTTTTAACAGTAGCTCAATTTTTCATCAGAACAGGCAGAATTCTCTTATGCCTCTGTCATTGGACCTAAAGTATTCCTAATTAATGGGCAGTCCCAAGACATTTTTTGTCACCAGCAACAGACTTTCTTGCCTAGTTTATAGGTTAGTGTGCAGAGCTTGCCCTGGTTGGTGAGGTGGGGCCCTTATAGGCTTGAGTGGGGCTATTTAAACCCAGAGAACATGGCAGGAAAGGAGTACGGGACAGTAGCTAAGCCCCAGTTGCATGGTTTTACTTTTTGGTTAACAATTTCTTCATCATGCCCATCAGTGCTTGATGCCAAAGGCCTGGCACGGAGCTTCTTTAACTGCCTTTGGGAAGTATGTAGCCAGTGGCAGAAGCAGGTGCCATTGACTACTCAGGCCCCTCAGCGGCAGTGGCTGGTCTCTATCCATGCCATCCGGAACACACGGCGCAAGATGGAGGATCGACATGTTTCTCTTCCTACTTTCAACCACCTCTTCGGCTTGTCTGTGAGTGTTGTCCCAGCAGAGCCCAGAGATGGGCAGTATAGCATGAGGGTGGGGGCTGATGCAGAGGTGAGGAGCCATGAATGCTGAGAGAGCTGCCAGCCAACGCTGAGCCTGGGGAAGCACTGCGAAGCTGCTGTCCTGGAGCTGAGTGCTATGCTAGGCAGCTCTCAGAGTACCACCTTGTGGAGCCTGAAAAGCTAATTCACAGCACCAAGCTTCCAGGCACATTCCTTTCCACAGCCACAGACTGAAGCCAAAGTTGGCTGTGTTTTTATATAAAGAGGCCAGGTGCTAGCTTCAGACTTGAATGCCTCCTGATGCATCTTACTGTGGGTTATGTCTGCAATAGCCTGGAAGAGCTGGTGAGCCTGAGGCTCTGCGGCTGACCTTTCCTAAGCCTCCCTGTTTGTAGTTCTTGAGCAGTTTGACTTGTCTGATGGTAAAGGCCATGCCAGTTCTTCCAGACCCTACTTGTCTTGGGTGTGTTTTGTTGCCTGAGGCTAGGTCATTTATAAAAAAT
Organism: Onychomys torridus; assembly: GCF_903995425.1. Lineage (NCBI taxonomy): Eukaryota > Metazoa > Chordata > Mammalia > Rodentia > Cricetidae > Onychomys > Onychomys torridus. The sequence continues at coordinate 4,382,631 of NC_050450.1, forward strand.
GTATTTCTTGCTGCTCTGGAGACTGAGAGGTTTTCTGTCATGGGCTGCATCTGAAGAGGGCCTTCATGCTGATGGGAAGCACTGCAGAACACCAAAGCAGTGAAGGCCATCATATAGCAAGATAGAACAAGTTTCCCAAGGAGAAAAACTCCTTGATAGTACGTACATTCATCCCTCAGTGGATTGATCCCACTTATCTCCCAAAGATCTCCCTTACATACCATGGGGACTAGGATTCCAACATGATAAAGTGTGGACAAACTTTGCAACCACAGCGCTACCCTCATTACTTCCTGGAGAGCACCCCTCCCTGGATGAGAGCAGCTAGCTGGGGTCTGACTCCCACTAAATTCCCACCAGGACTCTGTGGACCGCGCCTACTTTGCTGTGTTTGATGGTCATGGAGGAGTGGATGCTGCAAGGTATGCCTCTGTCCACGTGCACGCCAATGCTTCCCACCAGCCAGAGCTGCTCACAGACCCGGCAGCGGCCCTCAGAGAAGCCTTCCAGCGCACTGATGAGATGTTTCTCAGGAAAGCCAAGCGAGAGGTGAGACCGGGCAGCTGAGTCTAAAGTGCTGTTGCAGAGTTCTGGTCTCCGTAAAGGAGACAGTGAAAGTGACTGGCAGTTCACAGGAAGGGCCTCTCTGAGCACTGGGAAGCCATTCCATCCCTCAGGCATGGGGCTCAGTTTTTGTTTGAGGCCAGCACAAAGCTTGTCTGTTGTGCCAGTCTTGTTTTTATCACCATAACAAAATAATTAAGGTTGGGTCACTCTATAAAGACGGTGGTTTTGATTCAGTTCAGTACATGCAAGATACATGGCCTTCTTGATAATGGCCTTGCTAGTAGTATGTCATGGTAGCTCAGAGCAAGAAATGGGGAGAAAGAGTGTGTGTGTGTGTACACAAATAGACATGTGCACGTGTATGGGTATATATGTACCTCTGGTCTCCCACCATCTCCCAAAGCCACCAGGACCTAACTATGAGGAGATAGCTCTACCCTGTACCCTATCCATTCCTTATCTAGCCCCAGTCACCTCCCAGTGCTCACCCCAGCAAAGACATCTTCCCCAATACTGTAGCTGATGCTTTGACCCTCTTAATACCTCATAATGGAAATTAAGTTCTAGCACATAAAGACTTGGGATCTGCAAACCACAGCGCTCCTGGACCACCATGCTGGATCTCTACAACATAGACATGGTCTGCCAACCCAGCAAAGGCTACCTGACTTCAGACCCAGGCTGGTTCCTTCTGCTGAGGGCGGTAGAGCAGCAGACAGGTACTAAGAATTGATCATTTACAGCTCCGTGAGCAGAAGTCACAGGGCAGAAAGGCAAGCATGGCTTCCTAGGAATCTGAGTCCCAGCAAGCTCAGTTTTAGGTACTCTGAATTGCCCATGCTAGTCTGAGCTTTGGTACAGCCCCCAGCTAGCCAGTGCCAGGAGAACGTAGACCCTGTAGGTGAACACGGCAGCTTTGTGGGCATGGGCTCCAAACTGACTGGTGTGCCTGTGAATGGTAATACTAACAGAGCTTGGGTTTGCGTCACTAAAAGTTCAACAGCTCTTGGAAGTGCTATCTCACCAGGATCAACAAGGTACCAGAGGTCAAGTCATTAAAAAAAACAAAACAACCAAAAAGAAAATGGAGAGCATGATGAACACACTGTCCCAGTGCCCCTTGTTCAGCTGGGTCTCAACAGGCCCCTTGTTCAGCTGGGTCTCAACAGGCTACTGGGAGCCACTGGGAACTTCTCATCTTGGAGTGACAACTATGTGTGGGGATGAGGCCTTTGTTTATGAAAAAAGACAGTGGGCCTCTCCTCTGTGGCCTAAAACTGACCTCACCGGGCCCTCCCAGCAGCAGTGGAGACAGGGTCTAATACTGTGGCCATTTTAGACATGGAGATACTGATGCATTAGATGCTTAAGAAACCAGCCCCAGAAATGGGCCTGAGGGCCTGTGCTCAGGCCAGCAGAGAATCCCATGACAGTGACAGGCAAAGAGCAGATGGCTGCTGGCTGACAGTGAGCAAGGAGGCCACGCTGCCCAGAGTCTGGAAGACCTTGGGCCTGGAGCTTTGCTGGTAGAGGCCACCCTAGAATAGCAGAACATGGGAGAGAGATTCTCAATCACCATACACTGACCAAAAGACCTTAGTGGAATACAGCAGAACTGAATTCCATTTCTCAACAGAAAGCTGTGGAGCATCTAACACTCTAAGGGCAGCCTGGTAGCCTCTGTCACATCCAGCAGGCCACCAAGATTTGGGTTACCCTCAGAATAGAGGAAGAAGTTTCCTAGGCAGGTGTTCAGTTCCTTTCCCTTGCCTCCTTCTTGGTCGGGATCAAACTTAAGGGCCTCACGTGGATAGCACAAGTGGTCTACCACTGACCTACACCTTCAGCCCTTTAACTTTTTTATACAGATTTGCAGAGATGTAATTCGAGCATATGTTGTATTTGTTTACAATGTGCAGTTGAAGAAGTTCTGACTTATACATACACTCATGAAGCCCTGCCTCAGTGTTGCTCATGCCTAAACCTTTCTGCTCTCTATGGCCCCTGCCCCACCCCTGCCCTTCCTTGCCCATTTTCAGTGTTGGTAGTCTGCTTCCTGCCACCGCAGACCGTCTTGCCAGTTCCAGCGTTGGGTATGAAGGGGGTCCTGTGGCACATGTTCTCTCCACACAGCATGAAAATGAGCCTGAGTATGGCTGTGGGGTTCCTTTGTGGAGGACCACCTTCCTCTTCAGTCCTCAACTCTCCATGGCTCTCCTTCTCTCCCTGCAGCGACTGCAGAGTGGCACCACAGGTGTGTGTGCACTCATCACAGGAGCAACCCTGCATGTTGCCTGGCTTGGAGACTCCCAGGTCATTCTGGTACAACAGGGCCAGGTAGTGGAGCTGATGGAGCCACACAAACCAGAGCGACAGGTAAGGGGTGCCCTTCATCCAGGCTTAAGACATTCTCAGACTCTTGCTGTGCTGAGCCCCAGTTGGGGACCCATGTCTGGGGACCCCACAGGGAAGTGGAATGCCAGGAGGCCCCAGCACGGTATTGTTGGGGTAAACCAGAAAGTACAGAAGAGTCCAGAAGACTCCCAGTGCTCCTGTAAAAGGACAGGGGTCCCATGTGAGCCCTTCCTGGGAGCCCAGAGTTTCAAGCAAGAACAGAACCAACTAGGCAAACCCAGAAATGGGCCTATGGGGCCTGCACTCAGGCCAGCAGACAACCCCGCAACAGTGATAGTCAAAGAGCCACTGGCCGCTGGCTGAGAGTGAACAAGGAGAGTCTGGAAGACAGGCCGGAGCTTCTCTGGGCAGAGAATTCTAAATAACAGAATTCTAAAGTCACTCAGCCTCTTGAGTCTTGAGGTCCTTACCTTGGACATATGAGTTCCAAGTGCTCAGGTTCTGATCTCACAAACACGTCTAAACTGTCTCCTAGAGTCAGGAAGGGAACACAGAATCGAGGGGTGCCTCTACACCACCTGCCCCAGCCCTGCACTCCTCTCTGCCTGTCACTTCATTGTACAGCTGGGACCTCCCCGCATCAGCACACAAGCTCCCACCCTTTCTCACAGACACATAGCATGGCCTTCCATTCACAGTCCAGGCCCAAGTCACAGACATTCACCAGGATTCTCTTCTTCCCATTCTGAACGGTGGCAGCAATGGTATCTGTGTACATCACATGGTCCAAGCTCAGGTGTTTGCACAACAGGTTTCTAGGAGCAAGGATGCTAAGTCACGGCAGACATACTAGTCTTGGAAATTTGCCCAGCTTCTGTCCTCAGCCTGGACCAGCCTGAGCTGAGCACTGCAGTTGTTGAGAGTCCATTGTCCACAGTCTCCACTAGTCCACAGAGTCCGGCCATCTGCTTTCTGACATTTCCTGGAGAGAAATAAACAGATGCCTGTTCACTCCAGATGAAGCATTGGTGGCAAAGCAGAGTCACTTCCCCAAGTCATGGGTGAACCAGGTGTTTACTAGGATTACTTACAGGTAACTTGAAGCTGCATCATGAAAACCTACACCAGGCTCATGAAGGCGGCATCCCTGCAGCTTCCTCCCCAAACATTAAAAACCCAGTGAGCTTCTCTCCCTCCAAAAGGGTCTGATTCAGTCGGAAGGAAATTGTTATTCAACACCAGATGGAAGGCAAGAATACCTAATTTTTTTCTTAAAGAGTGAGTTTGTTTTAGTTTGGGGGGGTTGTTTGTTTGTTTGTTTGTTTTTAGGTAGGTTCTCCCTATGTAGCTCTGCCTGGTCTAGAACCTGCTATATAGCCCAATCTAACCTCAAATTTGAGATAGTCCTTCTGCTTCTGCCTCTCAAGTGCGATGATTACACGTGTGAGCTACCACACCCAGCCTTCCAGAGTAAATTTGAGCCTATTTGTATTTACAGGCCGATATGAGCCACCATGTGGGTACTGAGAACTGAACCTGGACTCTCTACAAGGGCAGCCAGTGCTTTTAACCACTAAGCCATCTGTCCAGCTCTTGAATATCTTTTCAAAAGTTCAAGATCATTGCATTCTTTTCTGCATCCACTCTGTCTGGCCTTTGCCTGTTTTTTGCACTGACTGTGGGCATTGCATCCCCGTTAGGGAGGTCAGCTCCTGCCTGAGGACTTGGACATGTTCCCCACATCCCTCTTTTGTTGAGTAAGGACAGGTAGCAGGCAGGGACATGGCTCCTGGTTTGGGAGGCACATGTGCTCATGCTAGTGTACAGAAGCAAGAACCAAGGTTCAGAAAGGTCCAGAGCACACAGCTCAGCTGTAGCCTCTGCCACTCTTTCCACCACAACTACCAGGGATCAATAGCTGCTCCCTGATAAGTCCTCCTTCCTTGGGCAGGTAAAATATAACCAGTTCTGGATGTGTGCCAACCTTTGCCCAGGAGCTGGATATTTTATTCCAACATCTGCAAGCTGTGTCCAATAACCCCTTTCCCCACCCAGCCCTGAGTCCTAGCTTGACCCTTCTGGGCCTTAGGGTTTGTCTGTCAGACAGAGTCCCTTGATGGCATGGGATGAAGATGGAATTAGTATCTGCACAGAAGAAGCATACCTATGGGTCAGGTGCCTGCCAGAGCCAAGGTCAGATCCGAGCTCCTTCCCCATCCTGCCAACTCTCACCTGTGATCCCTGTCACTGCCTGCCAACTGCCAGAAAGTCAAATAGACATCTGTCCAAAGACCCCTGCTGGAACCAGAGCCACAACAGGAACATGTGGACCTGGCAGCCTGGAGAGTTTCAGAGAGGGCCAAGCAACCCCCACAAGTGACTCTGAGGGTTGTGTGGGGACTCATGATGGTACCTTATCCTGCAGTGTCTAAACAGAGCCCATCCCACTCCTGGGCTCAGTTTAGGCCAGCTGGCATTTAGTGTCTACTTCATAGGATGCTTTGCTGAGGCAGCAAGATGATGCAATGGGACCTCGTACCCTCTGCCCAGGCACTCTGTCTGGAGGAGAAGCAGGCATAGCAGTGAGGGTGTAAGACCCAGGCCAAGTACTGCAGAGAAGGCACATACGGCACGGGCCGTGTCAGGAAGACAGCTGAGACTGCAGCAAGTCAGTGATGAGAGAACGGTGATGCCCCACTGACCTGCAGCTACAGAAACTGGAGCTCACAGGAGTCACTGCCAACCCTCACCATGGCCAGGCCGCTAGAGGGCAAGCTGAGGTCTGGCCTCAAGAGTGGGGCTGTGAGTTGTCGATGGCATCTGTAATTAATTACAGATCAGTGGCCTCAGGAGGGAGGAGTCTGGGCTTGGGGAGATGTGGAAAGGGCCTTGAGAGTCCACCGGGATGCCGAGGTGCTCTGAGTGGCACTGAAACCTTGCTAATGCCAGGGAAAGGGGTACTTAGGTTGTTCATAGCAGCTGCTCTGCCATCGAGCTTCAGCTGCAGAGGCTGTTTCAGGAGTGGGGGAGGATAAAGTAGGGGGAACCAAGGGGAGGGTGTCAGAGGACACTAACAAGGATGGGTGGCTTACACCTGGAACAGCATGAGCATAGGGCAAGGCTGTGATCAGTACAGACTGAGCAGGGTTCCAGGAAAGGGAAGAAGGACCAGGCTAGGGCCAGTCTCTGCAAGGCCAACCAGCCCAGCACATTACTCTAAACCCTGGTGCTGTCGCCGGTGCAGACTGGATGGGCCTGTCGGCACTGAGGCCTTCGCTAGAGATTTCCAAATTGCCTGTTGTGGTGGGGATCATTGGCCCTGGTGCCCAGTTAAGCCCTGTTCTTGCAGCCAAATGTCTCAGGACCTAGAGCTTCAGAAAGGGAGGCTCTGCCCCAAGGGAGATGTGAAGTCAGGTTTATAAAACAAGTAAAATAGGGATATGAGTGACCTCCCTCAACTAGGTGATGCCTTGCCCCAGCCTCCAGGAGACAAACTACATCTGGGAGGCTTCTCCCCAGAGGGGACTGACAGAACCAAAGAGATTTTGAGATACTAGTGGCTAGACCAAGTCTCTACCCATCCCCTTGCAGTTAGGGTTGGAAGGCCATGACCTTCTAGCAAACAGACAATGCATAGGAGTGAGTCGGGAGAGGGATGACCAAGGGCTGCATGCTGGGCTGCCTCTTGTGGCCTGGCTCCAGTGTGTGCCCCATCCTGCAGCCTTCTGTACACAGCACACACTTGACCCAGCAGTTTTCAAGGTAGACCTAGAAGCCCCAGATTAAAGTTGAGGGATCTGTCCTCCAAGTCTGAGTTAACTCTGCTTAGAGATGCATCATGGCTTACATGGCTGACCCTTCTATGCTGCTCCATTCCTTGATTAACCAACCATTCCCACAGCTAAAAGATAGTGAGGTTAGTTACAATTTACCCTGTTTTAATGATGTCTGACTTGAATGTCTAAGCCTCTTGACTTGGTTCAAGTACTTTGGCTTCAAGTGTGTCTTAGGACTGACTTAAGTTCTATTTATATAGTGACACTTATGACCATCTCTTGCAGGATGAGAAAGAACGTATTGAAGCACTGGGTGGCTTTGTTTCTCTCATGGACTGCTGGAGAGTCAACGGGACCCTGGCAGTGTCTAGAGCCATTGGTAAGGGGATATACTGGGGCAGCTTCAGGGTGGGGAGCCACAGGCTTACTCGGTGACTTAGGGCAGAACCATGTTCCTCAAGTACTCACACCATGTAGACCTCCTAGACATATAGTGGAGCTGCCTCCAAATAAACCAGGATAAACTACAAACACTGTGTTCAGAATGTGGTCCACCCAACCTGGCGGACCTTAGCTTGGCACCATCTAGGGGAGTGTCAGCAGCTGCCTCCAGGATCCCAGCTGATTGTAAGCTGCAGTTCTCTGCTGCTTCCTTGGCACTGAGAAGGTTGGACCAGGTTGCTGTACCCAGGAGAGGCTTGGGTTCAGGGTGAAGCTTGTGTTGACTGTGAGTACTGTCACACACACCAGAAATTATTAAGAAGGAAGAGTGTAGCTTGGTCGGCAAAGTGCCTGCCTAGCACACATGGAGTCCTGGGCTCAGTTCCTTAGCCGTAGTCCATCCCAGCGTTCAGGAGATAGATGGAGGAGAATCAGAACTTCAAGGTTATCCTGGGCTACATAGGGTATTTGAAGCCAGCCTGGGCTAGAGATCTTATCTCCAATAATAATAAAGTAGAAACATAAAATCAGGGGCTCTCTCTAGGCCCCCCTAAAATATATTAGGAAACCCTAGCCAGGGTTAAATATTCCATAGATGAGGTTCTTCTTTCAGCCCATTCACACCAATGGTTCTTTTCTTCCTCCAAAAACAATGTTCAAGGTCCATTTTCCTCTGTATGCCACCACTGCTGGGACCCAACTCAGAGACTACACCTGCCCCTTCCAACAACTCCATCTCCATCTAGTCTTTGGGAGTTTGGCATCTGCCCTCTCACCTTCCTGAAGAAGACTTCCTGAAGTCTTTGTTGGTTTCTTCCCCACAGCCTGTCTTATTCTGCTGTAGCTGTTTATCTCTGGACACACTGGAGATGGCAGCTACTCCTAGAGCAAGAACTGCTCCTGTAGAGCTGGGGACATGATGACTGTGCTCCTAAGAGGGTGGGAAGCACTAGGCAGGTGAACCCTCAAGAGCCAGCTGGGCTCTGCACCTACATGCCCGTGGGGATGGTGATAGGTTAGTCCTGGGTCTGTGCATAGTAGCAAACAAGGCTCTCTGTCTCTTCATTCCCAGGGGATGTCTTCCAGAAGCCCTATGTGTCTGGTGAGGCAGATTCAGCATCCCGAGAGCTAACAGGCTCAGAAGACTACCTGTTGCTTGCCTGTGATGGCTTCTTTGATGTTGTCCCCCACCAAGAAGTCTCGGGTCTTGTCCACAGCCACCTGATCAGGCAGAAGGGCATCGGATTGCATGTTGCTGAGGAGCTAGTGGCTGTGGCCCGTGACCGGGGCTCCCATGACAACATTACAGTCATGGTAGTCTTCCTTAAGGACCCCCGAGAGCTGCTGGAAGGTGGAGCCCAGGGAACAGGGGGTGCCCAAGCAGATGTAGGAAGCCAGGACTTGCCCACTGGTATCTCAGAACTTGAGACCAGTACCTCAACAAGAAGCTGAGTGGTCCAGGCCCCCAGCCCCACCCAACTCCTCCTGCCCCTGTGATTCCCCCCTTCAAAGACCTTAGATCCAGCAGGTGTAGTGGGCAGGGGTGCATACCCTCACAGCATCCCCTTAGCACCCCAGCCCTTCATGATGCCTGCCACAGTCTGTCTGCACAACTGCAGAACTGCAGTAGGCAGCTAGTGGGTCTCAGAAGGAAGCATAGGAAAATGACCTCACCAAAGAGAAGATGGCTGAGGTGGTCCCAGCGGGATGGGGCTGAGGACAGAAACCACGGGCACCTGGTGGCATCCTAACCAAAAACACAGGTCAGGTCTTAGACCTTTACAGGGACCTTTCAGGCCCATCCTGGGGTAAGGTCTGCAGCCAGGTATCTGGCCTGGGCTTGTGGCTTCTCACTGTACCACAGCTGGGAGGAGCACCAGGGAACTGACCCACTGCCACTCTTAGCTGAGTTCTAAGAGGTCTTATAGACCTCTTTCCCTTGAGCATCCTAGAGAGGCGAAGTCAGACGTGTGTGTTGTTTGTATACTTAGAGTTATTGCAAGGAAAGGTCTAATCCAGAATCAGTATTCAGGTTTTATCATGTTTTATCAGTGCCAAGCTGACCCACAAGGTCATGTAATTTAAGCTAAGCTTAGCATTTATTTTATTCCTGAAAACTTAAGTATTTTACTTTTTTATGTATTCATGAAGACATTTGCAGTATTACTGGGTTTTTTGTTTGTTTGTTTGTTTGTTTGTTTTGTTTGTTTTTTTTTCTAAATCAGGATGGAAACAAACTTTTCAGGTTGTGTTAAGCCACTTAAGTGCCTTAATCAGCTCTGGCATAGATGAGGGCTGCTGGGGCCTTACATGGATCCTGATGGATGTGTTCAGGTTCCCAAGAAGGCAGCACTTGCTGTGGGGAGGTCCTTATGTGCTTCTGGGAACCTCAGAACTTCCTTGAAGTGATCAGCAGAGGCTGTGACTGTGGGCATCCAGGGTGACAGTGGCCTCCTTGCCCACCCTTGAGGTCCGGCTGGATCCCACCTAGGAAGATCTTACTGCCTTTGGACTAGAAGTTTCAGATCTTAGTATATTTGTCATCACATTGAGTCATGAGGACAGTGCATAGTTAAGGAACTTCGGCCAGCCCAGAAGTACACCTCCTTGGGCGCAAGCAGTCTGCCACCACGGTCACCACCTATCTCCTGTGGCTGGTGTCCTTCCCTACTGGACTCTGTCCTCTCTACCTGAGCAACATGAAAGAATGCCACATTCCTAGAGCAGTGGGTGGGAGGTGCAGCAGTGATGCCTGGGTGCTTGGAGAGCTGTGGTGTATAAAATCAGGCAAGGAAGCCAGGCCGAGGGAAGGACACCCAGAGCAGAAGGACTAGGGAGGCCCCCGGGAGGCCCCAGTGTGAGTCAAGACTGCTCCATGCAGACACCAGCAGGTCCAGAGGACAATGGGTGGCTTAGCAGAGGCTCAGGGAGTGCAGATTTGGAAGAAGCTTGCCTCTGAGGTCCCCATAGAGAGGATGATAGTCCATGGGTAGAGAACAGAGCCTCAGCAAGGTTTGCAGAGCTTTGCTCAGCACCCCTAAACCCTCTCTTGAAAGAAACAAGGGCACACATGCTTTTGATCCTGAGACAAGCACACTGCCCAGCAGTGTGGGGAGAGCAGAGCCACCTTTGGTTGGGCACACTACCTGAATGCTTGGCCTTCACCCATTCCCACAGCAGGAATGGAGGAGTTGAGACCATGTAGTTGATTCCTTGGTCAAAGTCTCCTGATAGGAAGCATCCTAAACACTCAGATAATTGCCCACTATAAGTGACTGGGTATTGCTCAATGTGAAGGCCCGGTGCCCTCAGCTCAGGAGTGTGGTTGTTGGTCCAGCCTGCCTGTAACAATGACTTTGATAGAGGGAGATATTGACTTTGGTTTTCTCCCCTTTTTGCTAATCTTATTCTGTTCATTGCTGGTAAGAGTGGTATTTAGGCCTACAGAGATGTCCCTTGGTGGTCTGATTCATACTCACATATAAGGTTGTGCCAGAAGTCAAGGCCTCAGTGTAAAGGGAAGCCCCTTTCCAGGCTTCTCTGAGTGCCTCCCCTTCCCCTCAGTCCATCTGCAGTGGTGATAGCCAACCCCCTGCTGGGCAGTAGTCTAGAACCAACGTTAGGCGCTGCTCCATCCTTACCTAGTGACCAAGAGAGAGCACATTCTCCTGCTGTTGAGGGCTGGCCTTGTGCTAGCTCATAGACACAGAGAAGGACTCTATTGTCTTGACTGGAGCTGCCGAATCTAGCCTACAAGAGGATCCCCTGACCAGAGTCGTCATCTTAAGTCCCAGCTTTGCCACCATCTCATTGCATGAGCTGAACAAGTCACTGTACCTCTCTGGCCTCAGTTACCCTTTGGTAAGGCACGGAGAGGATGCATAGCATTACCAGTCCTTCCAACCTGGAATTTTAGGGGCTGCTCGAGGTGAGCAGCTGCCGGAGCAGAAGAGCCCATCCTCCACCAGCAGTAGAGAGGGGTTAAGTATTATTAGTGTCTATTCTTAAAATGAAGTGGGCTGGGAAAGAGCTGAGTTACAGATGCCAGTGTCTTGCATGGATACAAAAGCTAAAGTGGTCGGGCTGCCTCCCAGTGAAGCCATAGGCGTAGGAGGTGGGAGGGCACAGGCAGGCTTGAAGGTGTTTAGTCAGGAACCAGGATAGGAAGTGCTATGTCTTAAGGGGTGTGGAAGCAAGGCATCTGCAGTATAGCTTTAGGAGTCTCAGGACTTGTGATAGGAGAGGCAGAGGTACCTGGAGGTCTTGGGGAAGACCCGGCACTCACCGGGATCTGTCGCCCCTGCCCTCTTGGGTCCTGCATGCAGTCCCCCCACCCATGGTAGGTTTCAGCATGGCTGTCCTGGCTACCTCAGCTGTATTCTCAGGGCCAGAAGGACGGCCCTAGCCATGCTGTAGGGAAGCCAGGCCAACTTTATGTAAAGCAAGCTGTGTTTCTGGCTTGATTCTGCCTCCGTAGTGTCCAGGGGTCATCTTCAGGAGTCCTGTGCTTTCACTGAATTCTGCAGCTTTACCAGACACACTGAGCTTTGCCAGTTACATGCATTGTGGGCCTTGCCAAGGGTTTATTTCAGGGGCCTTCCTGGGAGTCATATGCAACAGCGAGTCTTGTTCTAAGATATCATGTTTCTCTAATCTTAGGGACAAGCGCCAGCATGATGAGCTCAGGACAGCCTCCTGGGGCCCATTGTACTGGTGTCAATAAACACGTATTCAAGACAGCTGAACACCACTTGCATCTCTCCCCTTGGAGTGTCTGTCTGTACTTCTGTATCACTGACAAACACTTAGCAGAGAAACTTAAAAAGGAAGGTGTTGGCTAAAGGTATTTAAGAGCGACTCCATGTGCTTGTGACAGACTTCATGAGTATCTATCTCAAAGCTAACCCAGGAAGTGTGAAGAGAGGTGACCAGAGACCCACACCAAGTGATCACCTTCCTCAAGCCAAGTTCTGCTTGCTGGTTTCCACAATTTGCCAAAATAGTACCAACAACTTGGGACCAAGCATTGAGAACATGAGCCTTTGAGAGACATTTTGGATTCAGGACCCTCTTGTTGTCCAGGGTATGAAGCTGCTGAGGATCTGAGTGAACACCTAGCGAGCTGGTCCTGGTTGTCATCCTGGGACTGTGTCCCACCAGCTATTGGGATGGTAAAGAGGGGTCAGGCCTCTCAGGAGCCCCAACAGCATCAGCAGTACCTCACTGCAGCCCAGGGCCTGAAATGGCTCCATCACTGACCACTGAGACCCCACCCTCTTTCTGGTCCTCTTCTTCCTGCACGCAGGGCCTTCAAACAGGGCAAGGGCTCTCAGAAGAGGGCAGTCCTGAGTGAGTGTATGCAGCTCTCACTGGTGTTGAAGGCAGGGTTGTGGAACACCCTTTTTCCATGTTTAGATTTTCCTGAGTTCTGTTTATTTAATACAGCAAACGTGCTTTTGTTTTTCAGTCAAATGTTATTTCAGTAGAACAGATGAATGTTAAAATACCATATTTTGGGTATATTATCTCCAAATACCCAAATAAACTAGTTACATTCACATTACTGTGATTTAAAAAAAAAAAAAAGACAAAAAGCAAGTGATAGAAGAAGGTTCCAGAAGGGCACAGTCCGTCTGAACAGGGAAGGCATGTCAGGAGCATGTGATGAAGCTAGCTCAGCAGCCTGGAAGAACAGATCTCATCCACACAGAGGAAGGAGGAAAAGACCAGAAGTAGGGGCAGCTATAAACCTTCAAAGCCTACCCCCAGGGACCCACTTCCCCCAGCAAGGTCCCAAGCAGTGCCACCAGCTAAGGACAAGTGTCCAAGCACACAAGTTTGTGGGGTGTGTTTCATATCAAGCCACAACACCCCTTAGAAGCCTTTCACTGAGGGAGTCATAAAGAGCTTGCTGTTGCTATGGAAACAAGCTGCACCACAGTGCTGTGCGTCAGGACTTAACACACAGTTCTATAACTGAATCAAGTAAAAAAGGTTTTGTTTGCTGTGTCTAGAAACCATTTTTGCCAAGAGCAACTGAGGTATCTGACTTGTAGAGAGCTTGCTTTAGGCTGGACATGGAGGCACACACCTTTAATCCCAGCATTAACAGAGGCAGAGGCAGGACAATCTCTGTGAATTTGAGGCCAGCCTGGTGTCCATAGTGAGTTCCAGAACAGCCAGGGCTACACAAAGAAACCCTGTCTCGAAAAAAAAAAAAAAAAAGAAGAAGAAGAAGCAGCAGCAGCATGTAAGAGATCAGCTGGTAGCATAAAAGAAGGATGCTAAGACCCAGCATCTCTCTACAGACCTGGCAATGGCCTGAGCAGCCAGCTGGATCTACAGTCCAGGTAGCTAAGTCAAGGGTATGGAGGGCAACAGCCTGGAATGTGGTGGGCTCATTGTTCTAGTGAAGGGCCTGGGACTACAGGACCCAATGGCTAGCGACTCTAGTCCTTCAAGGCTTTCCTGGACAGATAGGAACCTACCTCAGGACCATTAGCACAGGTGGCCTTTAAGAGAAATGTGCCAGGACCACCCAACTCCCCATTTGACTGTAGACCTGCAGCCCTCCATCCCTCCACAATGACCTCCAGTTCACCTTGGGGACCTCACTCACCTTGGGGACAGCCAACAGCTGGCTAGAGTGGGATTTGTTCCCCAAGGCCTCAGTTCCAGTAAGCACATGCAGACTCAAATAGTCTGGAGCCCCTAGAACACTGGATACCGTTCTTCAGTACACCTGAAAGCCTTCTCTGTGCCCTTCAGGGGTCAATACATCAAGTCAATGTGACTGAGAAGCCACCAGTAGCAGGGCTCAGTCCAGCCATGAAGTAGACATTAGCCTGGCATGCATAACACAGCTCCCAAGGCTGGGATGAGGGCAGCCTACAAAGCCAGCCACCAAGCCTCCAGCAAGAGTGTAAGATATATGGCTAAGTCTTCAGGGGCAATTCTTCAACCTGAGAAAGGGGTTTCTAACTAGTTTCTGCCATTTGGTTAGTTTCCTTCCTCAAATAGGAAAAGAAAGTAGCAGGAATGGCAGCCTCTTCCTGGGCTTCCTCGGGAGCCACAGAGACCATCAAAGCTACCTGCACGAAGCACAGACTCAGAATGCCAATGAGGATAGGATGGGTCATCCAAAACAAAGTATGCATGAAAATACCATAGGGAACCCTGTTACTGTATAAAATATTGAAAGCCAAACAGTCTTCCAATAAACTTCACTCTGCTTTTTAAAATGTCCTGAACTGAGCACTAGGAGAGGCCTGTGTGCCTTAGACATTCCGGGGACTTCTCAGCCTGTGCCTGCTGTGCCTCTTCCTCCCCAGCACTGTCTCAGCCCAGGACCCGTCCACTCTGCCTGGGCCTCTGGGCCTCTGCTGTTCCCCAGCTCGGCTACCTCGTTTCTCTCAGCCCTTCCCCAGTCAGCCAGACTGGCCCTTCCAGGCTGTAGACTGCTTTATGGAAGGCAACCTCATCTGCTGCTGCTGGGTCTGGAGGAGTGGGGATGGAGACACTGGAGCTGGGGTACAGCAAAGGGGCAGGATTCTTTTGTTTGTCTGTCTTCTCGCATCTCCCTTCTTCCCCAGTAAACCACTTCTCTACAAACCTCTTTTCTCTAACCAGTGGGCTGATGCCTAGCCTGTCCCCAGAGCTCCCTGCCCCCAGGGGACACAGCTGCCCACTAGGCAACAAGCCCAGAATAAGATAATGCCAACATGCAAATCTGGGGGTTCCTGATCAGGCCCTGCCCTCTGCTACCCACGCATCCATCTGTCTTCCCCCTCCCTCCACCCACACAACTCCTTCAGAGCGCCTGGCAAAACCTCCTTAAGTATATGCTGCCTTACTGTTCCCTGATGAGTCGGCTCATGTATCTGAGTCTCCAGATGGTGGTTTGCACTCCCCCTGTTCCCCAACTGCATGTAGCTTGACACCCTCTCTCAGAGCCACCAGGTGGGAGTGGAGGAGGCCTGAAGGACAAGTGAGGTGTGATGGGCAGATGGGTACAAACTGAAGGTACTTGACCCAAGTGACCAAGATATCAGGATAGGGCAGAGGATGTGTTAGACTCGGCCAGTAGGAGAACAAGCAAGATCTAACACAGAGAGCAGGGGTCACAGTTCACCAAATGAGGGCTTCCTTCTGAGGAAAGGAACCTGAAAGCCTGGCCCCCCGGGCTGGGTCTGGAATGTAGCAGAACCAGGGAAAGAGAGACAGGAATCCTGACTAGCAAGCTGGTATCTAACTTGACCACACATCTCTCCACTCAAGAGTCCTACATACTCATCTCAGCCTCATCAACTTGTCTGGGACCTGGATGTGCTCTAAGCCAGTCAAAGATAGGTCAAAAGAGGACTTCAGATGGGACTCTTGGCACACGGGTCACCATGGGTCCATAACCCCAGCACATAGGAGGCCAGAGAAGAGAACCAAAATCTTAAGGCCAGCCTGGGCTTATATCGGGAGACCTGGTTTCAAAAAAAATCAAAACAAGAGGTGAGGGAGATAGCTCTCTTGGTAAAGTGTTTGCCTTGCAAGCAAGAGGACTTGAATTCAGTCCTTATTATCCATGATTTTAAAAAGCCGGACTTGATGATGTATGTCCCAGAACTACAGAATCAGATGGGAGGATTCCTGGGGGTCTTTAGCTAGCCAGCTCTATTAGAGTTTTTTAGAAGAACAGAAGCAATGGAATGAATATACACTAAAAGGAGTTTTATTAGACTGACATATATCATAAAATCTGAGTAGTCCAACAATGGCAGTGTCACACCATAAAGGCCAAGAATCTGGTAGTTGCTCATCCATGAGGGTGGGTTGCCTGATAGCTGCTGTCTTCAGTCTACATTAGAAGCCTAGAAAAGCTGGTTCTAATATCAGCGAGGATTGCAGCAGCTACAGCAACAGAATGGATGAATTTGCCAGCAAGAATGAAGGCAAGCAGGCAAAAAGCAAGCTTCCTTCTTCCATTTCCCTGTTATCTAAGTTGCCACCAGAAGGTGCCACCCACATTTAGTGTGAATCTTTCCATTTTAAATCATCTAACAGAGAAAATCCCTCAAAGAGAGATGATGGTGTACACTGAATCCCAGAACTTGGGAGGCAGAGGTGGGCAGATCTATATGAGTTCAATGCCAGCCTGGTCTACAGAGTAGTTCCAGGACAGCCAGGGCTACATGGACTCTTTCTCACAAAAGGAAGAAAGGGAAGGAGGGAGGGAGAGAGGGAGGGAAGAAGAAAGAAAGGGAGGGAGAAGAGGAGAGGAGAGCAGAGCAGAGCAGAGGAGTGTCCAGCACTTAGATGATAGTAGATCCAGTCACCTTGATGACCAAGATCATCCATCCCAACAACCTAGCATACTTGGTGAGTTCTAGGTCAGTGAGAGACTTGCTCTCAAGAGAAAAAAAATAAACAAGAAAGGTGGGTAGCATCTAGGGAATGACACATGAGGTGGTGTACACACACACACACACACACACACACACGCACATACATGCACATACACATGCGCGCGCGCACACACACACACACACACACACACACAGCAAAACAACTTATTTTACCTCACATAGCGTAAAGCAAAGTCTTGAGGCCAAGGCAGGGGAGCATAGTGAGTGAGCACCTGCTGGTGTCTTGGAGAGTTGGGAACTAGTGCTCACTACAGTAAAATCAGTTATTTCTGGGTAGTTAGATGCCATGCGTTTTTTATATACACACACAAAAAAATTGTATTTTCTTTCTGTTTCTTTGCTTGTTTGTTTTAGACAGGATCTCATGTATCCCAGGCCAGCCTTGAGCTCCTGATCCTCCTGCTCCCTGTACTGGAATGACACCTATGCACCACCACATTTGACTTGTGTTTTTTCCCTTCTCCTTCTTTTATGGTCGTCATCCTCAGAACTCCAAGTCCAACCCATGCCAAGAAGACACTCATCATTTCGCTGTTTACAGCACTGTATTTTCCAATTTTTTTTTGTTGGTTTTTGTTTTTGATTCAGGGTCTCTTATAGCCCAGGCTGGCCTCAAACTCACCTACATCTGGAAATACAAGCACACATGATCACACCTGGCAGGAGAAAAAAGAAAAAATGGGTTCTGATGATCAAACTTAGGTCATATGTACAAAGCAAGCTCCTTTTGTTTTCAAATGTATGTGTATTTGCAAATACTTGTGCATGCAAATGTGTGCATGTATGTATGGGAGTATGCATGCATGTGGGTAAATATTTGAAGGCCTAAAGTTAGCCTCAGTTTGTAGCTGGAAGTTTTCCTGGGTCCCACCCAGTCCAATGGCTGCTTGGTCCCAAGTAAACACACAGAGGCTTATATTAATTACAAACTGTATGGCCTAAGGCTCAGACTCATTATTAACTAGCTCTTATATCTTAATTCAACCCATTTCTATTAATCTATGTTTTGCCACGTGGCTTCATGGTGTTACCTGTCCTCTTACATCTTGCTTCTCCTGGAGATGGCTCACAGCTTCTGCCTGACTTCACCCCTTCTTCATCTCCGTCTTCAGTCTGAATGTCCCAACTAACCTTATTCTGCCTTGACATTGGCCAAACAGCTTTATTTACATCAACCAATGAGAGCAATATATATTCAGAGTGTACAGTTGTCTTCTTGAAGACACCTCCTTTTTTTGGTTTTGTTTTGTTTTTTGTTTTTGTTTTTTGAGACAGGATTTCTCCATGTAAGAGTTCTGGCTATCCTGGAACTCACTCTGTAGTCCAGGCTGGCCTCAAATTCACTGAAATCCTCGGCCTCTGCCTCCCAATTGCTGGGATTAAAGGCATGTGCCACCACAGCCTGGTGACACCTCATTATTTTAAAGACAAGGTTTTTCACTGGAGCTCACCCAGTAGGCTAAACCAGGCTGCCAGAAACTCCAGGGACCTCCTGTCTCTGTCTCCCAGTGCTGGGCTGGGATTACAACATGCACCATCATGCCTGGCTTTGATGTGGGGAAGCTTGGGATCATACTCAGATCTTCCTGCTTGCAAGGCACACTATTTTTTTCATTTTGTGTTTTGTCTGCATATGTGTGTGTGTGTGTGTGTGTGTGTGTGTGTGTGTGTGTGTGTGCAGCACATGTGTGCAGTGGCTGTGGAAGCTGAAAGGTGTTGGATCCCTTCGCACTAGAGCTACAGATGGTTGTGAGCCCCCATGTGGGTGCTGGAAATCAAACCTGGGTCCTCTAGAAGAGAGACCAGTGCTTGACCACTGAGCATCTGACCACAGTCCCAAGGCCAGTATGTCACCAACTGACCTATCTTCCCAGCTCATTTTCTATCTTATTAATAAGTTTTAAAATTAAAAAATTATTTCATAAAACCAGATTGATCCACTCATTCCCCCAGAGTCTGCTGGCCTTATTTCAGATTACACACTGGTGCAGCTGGTTGAGTAGAGAACAGAGCAGCCTTCTTCTGTGGCCATCCGAGTGTGTAGTAAGTGGAAGGGGCAGGCAGGGATATAGGAGCTCGAGGGCCTTGCTGCTCACCAGATCTGATTCAGAGGCAGCAATCCTGGAAGACCTGGAAACAGGTGTCCTCTAGTCTTAATAGTGCAGAGACAATTGCCTAGGGCTGCACCGGAGCACAGAACAGACTTCAAGCCTCATGTATGACAGTCTTAACCCTGAAGCTTCTGGATGGTTCTGGACTAGAGACTGGCCCGTTGATGCTTTCTGGCATTCCACTATTAAGTAATTGGAGGCAATGATGGGTCCAGAGGCCTAGAGGCCATCATGGGCCTGACGACTGCAGGTGAAGCCAAGGCAGGGTTTGGTGGCTTAGGCCTATACTCCTAGCACTCGGGAAACAGAGGCAAGAGGCTTGCCCACAGTTGGAAGCCGATGTGGTCTACACAGCTGGAGTCTAGACTGAGTCTTCTGTTCACTCACTTAACAAACGTCCATTCCTGCTGAGCTGTAGACAAGGCTTGAGAGGGACACAGGAACTGGCAGGTCCAGGAAGAGATGGAGGTTGGTGCTGTGGTAGAATGCTCAGTCCTGGGCAAAGAGCAGAACAGCAGGGAGAGCAGGAGCTGGAACAGCATGCTCCACAGAGGAAAGACACGCCGGCATGAGGAGGAACAGCCTGCTCTCCTCCTATTCTGTGGTTTGAACACACCATCCCTGAGACAAGCTGCAGCTTGGATATCCCAGGCTAGAAGTACAGAAAACCCTTGGGCAGGACTGGGTCAGGGAGGTGAGCGGACTGGATTGGCTCTGCGCCCAGGACCAATGTCTACAGACATTCTGGAGTGACAGAAACCATGTCCACCTTGTTTGGGGCCTTGATGATGCTAATAGACTCATTTGTCCACATATGTTAGATTTATGCCTGAGACTTGTGCAGCTCGCTCTATAGGAATGTCATGTGAACAGGTAGATGCCAGGTCTAGTGGTCCAGCCTGCACTTGGGAGCCCGGGCCAGGGAGATCACAAGTTTGAGGTGTAGTGAGACCATGGTTTAGAGTAAAATCCTCGTCAGATTCTGCTGACCCATGTAGTGGTGTCTGGGGTCTTCCCTGGGAGGTGCCCTGAGGCAGGCCATGAGTGGGGGATGAACTGGCTGTGCTTGAGGGTGGCTAGTGGCCTGAGGGTCAGTGGACATACTAGTAATAAGCCTTAGCCACTGCCCAGATGCCTACCCAAAGGGTGACCACTGGGCCAAGACACCAGCTAGTCCTGGAGGAGTGGGGATAAGAGGTGGTGCTCACTAAGGCCCCCCCATGCCTAGTAGTCAGAGCTGAGCTTTCCTCTCTGTGGTCACCACCTGCAGTATCTGAGAACTGAGGTGGCATGTGTGTACATGTGTGCAAATGTGAGGTGCAAATGTGTTACAAGTGTTTGTAAGGATGCCAACGTGTGTGCTTGTGAATGTGTCTGTGAACATGTGAGTGTGAAGAGAGTCTGAGTGTGTATGTATGGAATTGTATGTGTGAGTACATGAGAATATATGTGGAATATAACTGTGAGGTGTGGGTATGTGGGTGTGTGTGTTTGTGGGTGTGTGTGCTGTGCATAGCTCAGAGAACAAGTGTGAGTGTGTATGAGCCGTGTGGCTGCCCATGTAGCCGAGTAGATTTAAATAGAACAAATTTCTTAGAAATCAGATGTGTGTACCAGCAGTTGGTCTTCAACAAGTCTGACTGAATTCTTATGTCTTGAGAGATAATCACTTGCTTAGTTTGGAGAATAAATATGGAGTTGGCACAATGCTGCTGAGCCTGGGTTGTGTGGCAGCCAAGGTCTTCAAAGGATTTGCTCTCTACTTTGTCTGTGAAACAAGACTCTCTTGTGGGAGTGGAAAGAAAGTGTACTTACACGTGAGGAGAGCCCCAGGGATGTCAGAGTGCCTGCCAAGCTATCATAGTTTTAATTATTAACTTGATTAATCACCTGGGAAGAGAGTCTGAATAAGGTATATTCTACATCGAGTTGTCCTATGCATAAGTCTATGGAGAATCATCTTAATTATGTTAATTGACTTGGGAAGACCTACCCCTCACCACGGCAGGAGGCCCTGAATGGAATGTAACTAAAGAAATCCAGCTGAGCACAGCGAGTGAGCATGTGTGCACTCCTTCTCTCTGCTCCTCACTGTGGGTGAGTGCAACACTGCCACCTCAGCTCCCCACACTGATGGACTGTGACCTGGAATTGTGAGCTGAAATGAACCTTCTTCCTGAGTTGCTTCTTGTTTGTTTGTTTGCTTCTTTGCTTGCTTGCTTGCTTGCTTGCTTTTTGAGACAGGGTTTCTATGTGTAACTTTGGCTGTAGACCAGGCTGGTCTTGAACTCACAGAGATCTACCTGCCTCTGCCCCCGAGTGCTGGGATTAAAGGTGTGCAACTACCATGCCTAGCCAGTACCAATATTCTTGTGTTTTGGGGTTAGTACTAAGTAAAATAAGGAAGGGTCCCCAAAACTCAAGCATTTATAATACCAATACAATCTCCTGTGACTAGCAGGTGGGTAGTATATATAGCAGGGATGCCCTGGACAAAGGGATGAGTGACATCCTGAGTGGAAGGAAGCCAGTTAGTGCAAACTTTGTCACATACTCAGAATGGCACACAATTTAGAACTGATAAAATATTTCTGTGATGTTCCACTTAATGTCTTGAAACCACACGTGACTATGGATAACTGAAACCACACAAGGTCGGACAGTGAGAGAGAACGATACCAAAGTATAGGAAAGGTCAAGAAGTTGTAGGGCCAGCAAGAGAGAGCCTGGGGCCATTGTCCTACCCAGGCATGAAGGTGAGAGTGAAGAGGACCAGGCACGGCAGTGAGAATGCAGTCTTCAGCCTTCTGGTGCTTTCCTCCCTAACCTACCAGTCTCTTTCCAGAAGCTTCTAGCCAATCTACCAACAACCAGCCCAAAGGGCAAAGCAAGACTAAAGTGTCCCTCGATGGCGTGGCCTGTGCATGAAGGATAAATGGTGCATAGTCTCATGATGGATCCCTGTATGTCTCTTTAAAAGATGACACCAGCATTATGCTCAGACCTGGACAAGAGGAAGCAATGAAAACACACAAGACTGTCCTGTTTCAACACTGAAAATGGTAAGAACTTGCATGTGTTTTTTTTTTTTCCCAAATACTAGGGATTATACACTGGGCCTTGCACATACCAGCTTTACCCTGAGCTACAGTGCCCACGTTGCTCTGCCTCTCCCCTATCATTACAATACTATCATTAATTTCTTAGGTTAGCATGTAAAGAAATAAGTATTATCTGCTGTGGATATCACTCTGTATAAATAAAGTGCTGATTGGCCAGTAGCCAGACAGAAAGGATAGGGTAGGTGGGACAAGGAAGAGGAGAAGGCTGGGAACAGAAAGGCTGGGAGGGGACACTGCCAGCCGCTGCCAGGAGAAGCAACATGCAAAGACAACAGTAAGCCACAAGCCACGTGGCAAAGTATAGACTAACAGAAATGGGTTAATTTAAGAGTAAGAGCTAGACAATGGTAGGCCTGAGCTAATGGCCAAGCAGTTTAAATAATGTAAGTGTCTGTATGATTATTTTATACATGGGTTGTGGGACCGCGGGAGCTTGGTGGAACCTGGAGAGAAGCTCTCCAACTACAATTATCATGTATGTTTGTTCTGAAAATCACATGTAAGAATTTAGTCCCATCCTGGAGTTGGTGTGAATGAGATGATATGGACTTTCATGCCATGCTTCACACAAGTTGCATCATTTGATTTTGTAACTGAGTGTCTGAGTCATTGCTGTATTGCTGTGAAAAGACACTACAACCAACTCTTATAAAGGAAGACATTTAGTTGGGAGCTTGCTTACAGTTTCAGAAGGTTAGTTCATTGTCATCACAGCAGCACACATAGCACTGGAGCTGAAAACTACACCCTGATCTGCAGGCTGAGAAAGATGACGCCTTGACATGCACTTTTGAAACTTCAAAGCCCATCCTTGGTGACACTTTTCCTCCAACAAGGCCACACCTCCTAATCTTTCTAATCCTTTCAAGTAGTGCCACACCCTGGTGACTAAGCATTCAAATATATGAGCCTGTGGGGGCCATACCTGTTTTTTGTTTGTTTGTTTGTTTTTGTTTTTCAAGACAGGGTTTCTTTGTGAAGCCCTGGCTGTCCTAGAACTCACTCTGTAGCCCAGGCTGACTTTGAACTCAGAGTTCTGTCTGCCTCTGCCTCCAGGTGCTGGGATCAAAGCACCACCATGCCTGGGTGGAGGGGTATTCTTATTCAAACCACCCACTGAGCATGAAATATTTTTCTCTTGTGTGAGTGCATGTGCTCACACGTGTGTATTGTATGTATGTGTGCATGTGGATGCATGTACATGTGTGTGTGCTTGTCCACCGCCTATTGATCCAGCAAAGCTGGCTAGTTAACGAGCTTCAAGGGTTCACCTGTCTCTGCTTCCAGTACTATGATTACAAGTGTGTGCTGCCACACTGACTTTTATGTAGACACTGGAGATCATAACTCAAGTATTCATGCTTGCACAGAAATCCCTTTACTTGCCTAAGCCATTTCCTCAGCCCCACAGGAAATACTTTATAATTAAAAATAAAAAGAAGAGATAAACATGATCATACATGGGAGTTAGACACATCAGGAGTTCAAGGATATCATTAGCTGTGCAGCAAGCTTGAGGCAAGCCTGAGCTACACAGACTCTGAAGGTTTGGTGGTGGGGTGGTGTTAGAACTACCAGGCTGAGGGAAAGGCTTAGGTGAAAAGAAGGGCTAAAAAGTGCTTGACAGAGAGATTAGGCAGTCAACATCAGGCAATGGAGATGTGGCAGGAGCTGGGCTGCAGAAAACTCACACACAACCCTCTGCCTCCTTACCCTTCTCCTCCCTTCTCTGCCTTCCCCTCAGAAATGACAACATGGCTGGAAGCTAGAGGAGGCAATTGGCGTGATTGGAAAATAGAGCAAATATATTGAGGATAACACAAGGGATGATTCTCACTGCTGAAGAGAATAACAAATACAGCTCTTAAGTAAAACCCCAAGAAATGGAGCTAAATTCTTTATAAGTATGTGTGCATGCAATTGTCAGCTTTCAATCACTGTGACAAAAAAAAAGTCCTTAAATAATCAGTTTTAAAGAAGGAAAAGCTCAAAGCTTCAGAGATTTAAATTCTGGGTGACTAGGCATCATTGTTTGTAGGCCTGTAATGATACCAAACCTACATGACAACAGTCATGTCCAACCTGGAGGAAACAACCACACAATACATATATAAAAAATTCTATATAAGGATATAGTTATAAATTCTCTAGATAAAAGCTATATAACTCTTAACAATATATGTGACCTCTCTATACATGTGTATCTATGTGTGTTAACTCTCTTTGTAAGTTTAGATAGATATCAAGATATAGGAGCCAGCTTAAAAGAGCTTTCCTTCAATGGTCTATCTGACCTTTGGAGCATCAAAATAAAAAATAATGAGAGAGTAATAGATGTAGTCCAGTGAGTAAACTGCTTGCTAGCATTTACAGTGACCAGAATTTGATCCCAGCACCAGTGTCAGGTGAGTCTCAAGAGTATCCTTGGCTACATAGTAAGTTCAAGGCCACTTAAGGCTACGTGAGATTCTGTCTCAGGAAAAAAAAAAGGTGAGCAACTACGAACTACTGACTTATAGAGACATCTATGAGTCCATATTGTTCAGTGAGGATGGGAGCTCTTCTCTGTGTGCAAAAACAACTCATAAATATAGAAAGGGAAACAAATTGAAAAAGCAGCCATCTAGTCAACTTCACTTAGTCTAGGAAGAACAGGCATGATGGATTCATGGCTGCTAATGCTGGTAGGGTAGAGGTTTGATGAGGAACAAGATACTGCAAATATAAAGTATATTTCAAAGATTAGCTCCAATAGAATTCCCCTTCCTCCACTCTCCTGTCACATCCTCATCAAAAAGTGAGGCTAGTTTCTCTCCCCTGAAATAACTGTGGCCCTTAGAACATGGCAGGAGAGACACTGTAACTCCCAGGGCCAGGTCCGGAAGACATCCTCCTTCTCTCTCTGGAAGCTACCCAGCTGTGGCAATTCCCAGGTCCCAAAGGTAACCATTCCTCCTCATCTGTCTTTCAGCCCCACATCCTAGGGTACCATCCTAGAGGTGAATCTGGAGTATGGTGGCTGTTCTTGGATGTCAGCTTGACGTCATCTGGAACTAACTAAAACCCAAGCAGCTGGGCATGCCTGTGAAAGATTTTTCTTGTTTGAATCATCTGGGGTGGAAATACCTACCCTAATCTGGATCCTTTTGTGTGGGAAGATCTACTTTAAATCTGGGCCACAACTTCTGGTGGCAGCCTATATAAAGGACATAGAAGAATGAAGCTTTGATTTTTGCCTGTTTGCCCTCACTCTGGCTGGCGAGTCCTTTCCTACTTCTTGGGGATCACAACAATATACTGAAGACCAGCTGAGACGTCCAGCCTTGTGGACTGAACAATTATTGGATTCTTGAAATTTCCATGGGGAGATAGTAATTGCTGGACTAGTGTGAGAGTGTGTGTGTGTGTGTGTGTGTGTGTGTGTGTGTGTGTGTGTGTGTGTGTGAGTGTGTGTGTGTGTGTGTGTGTGTGTGTGTGTGTGTGTGTGTGTGTGTGTGTGTGTGTGTGTGTGTGTGTGTGTGTGTGTGTGTGTGTGAGTGTGTGAGTGTGTGTGTGTGTGTGTGTGAGTGTGTGTGTGTGTGTGTGTGTGTTTTCAGTCTATCAGTTATATTTCTCTAGAGAACCCTGAATAATACGTAGAGCCACCAGCCATTTAAATTATTTTTAAAACTTTGAACCCTGTCAGGGCCAGACGTCATGAGAAGACTCAGAAGCCAAGCCTGATATACCCTACCTGAATTCCTGACCCACAGAACTCATAATGAAATATATTTTGTAATGTCATAACACTTTGAGCACTTTATCTGGCAAAAATATATAATGCAAGCATTGGCAGAGTATCAAACACCTCTGTATGAGACACCACAGGAGTTTTGTAGTAGAAAAACCAACTTGACCATGGTACCAAGGTCATCACAATGACCAAGTAGTCACCATGTCCCTCTGATAGGTTGTGATGTGTCTTCCCCCAGCATTATCTTGTAACAGGGTCCTAGACCTTAGTAGCCATCCCCCACCTGAGTACAACAAACTTCATGATATAAATGCCATTCAGGCTGTAAAACTCAGCATGTAGACAGTGCCACCTGCCAAAACAAAAACAAAGACCTAATCCGTCAAAGTCCATAGTTCTGGGAAAATCTCTAAGTGTAATAACCTTGCTTTTTAGTTTCTATAGTTCTGTTTCTGGCTAACAGTCCTCATTAACTGAAGTATGTCAACCTAGAACATGGTTTTTGTGCTTAAAAGTTGACCCTGAGAAAGGCTCAGGGCTATACTGAGATCCTGAACACCCACTGTAGTCACTGGCCAGACTTTTCCATTTGCTCAAACCCATGTCTGAGCAGTCTTCTTTGGTGAACACCCAACAACAATCTCTGCAGCAATCTTCTAGGTTAAATTTTAAGAAAACATCAGACAGCCAGTTTGGTGGAGCAAGCCTTTAATCCCATCACTCAGGAGACAGAGACAGGTAGATCTCTGAGTTCGAGGCCAGCCCAGGGCTACATGGAGAAATTCTGTCTCAAAGAAAAGAAAGAGAAAAATATCAGACACACCCACGTTGAGACAGGACCAATGTGTCCATGATACTTTAGAGGCCCACAAAAAAGTTTTAATTTTAATGTATTTTAAAAGTAGAGGGAAAATGCACATCATATTATTTCTGCCTTCATTGTTGTATTTTAAAAGTGGCTTGAAGGAGTCAAACTATACAACTGGGCCCACAAGGGAGGTTTATTGAGGGGAGGGAAGGGGAGATAAGGGGTAGAGAAGGGAGAAGAGACTAGTCCCTGGGGATGAGAGTAAAGGAAGAGAATGATGGGAGGTGGGCAAAGCCCACCTTTTATAAGGATATACAGCAAATGCGCACAGGGCATGCTCTTAGGCTGCAGCTGAGGATAGGTCCTGTCAGGACCTTAAGGGCAGCCAGTACAGATGCCTACATGCCAACAATTGTACTTCTCTAACAAAACATCACACAAAATGGATTCTGTGGCTTTTTTTTTTTAACTTGTTTATTTTGATTTGTTGTTATAGGGTCTTACTCTTAGACCTTAAACTTTCAACATTCCTCCTGCCTCTACCTCCCAAGTACTGGACTGTGGGTATGAACCAATTCTCTCTCTCTCTCTCTCTCTCTCTCTCTCTCTCTCTCTCTCTCTCTCTCTCTCTCTCTCTCCTTTCCTACATCCTTTCTTCTCCCTTCTCTCTCCTCTGTCTTTAAGTAGTGAACTGATAGCCAGGCAGTGGTGGTGCACACCTTTAATCCCAGCACTCAGGAGGCAGACGCCAGCAGATCTCTGTGAGCTCAAGCCTAGCCTGGTCTACAGAGTAGTTCCAGGACAGCCATGATTACATAGTGAGACCCTGACTCAAACAAATAAAAATCAAAAAGAGCAAAACTACATAGAGCCTGAAGTGCCATCATGCATCCTGGTGGAAGACAGCCTACAAAAGGAATATTCTAGAGAAGATGGAGTCAGAGCACACTTGACTGGCCCACACACATACATACATTCGTACCCTGTTTGTCCCACGGAATGCAGCTGTGAGATGGGCCAGATCTTGGTCATCTTAGACAAAGCTACTGAGTTTTAAATGTTCCTGTAACTGAACACAGTGGGTTTGCATCCTGGTGAGTGCAAAGGCAAATAGGCACAGCTGAGACATAGAAGAGGAGAGAAAGATTGATTACTGCAGCAGGCCACTCCAAATCAATGCTCTCTCAGGATAAATGAAGCAGGAGGATTTTAGTCATGAGCTTAAATGTTCACATATGGGCTGGCCAATTCTTAAGCATGGTCAGTTAAGGAGTGTATTCTTAGTCATACTCATTTTAAGGTCATAATTTAAAATAAAAGCTAGTTGACGCATTTGGGGACATTCTTAGCTCCCATATATAAAAGAGGAAAATGATGGGCAAAGACCATTCTAGACATGCTTATTTACACCATGAAAACTCAGCTGAAAATGGGGTCATCAAAATGATTCAGTGGGGAAAAGTTCTTTCCATCAAACTTGACAACCTGGGCTCCAAAGAAGAGAACCAACCCCAAGTTGTCCTCTGCTCACCACTCATGTGCCATGGCATGTGTGTACCCATACATACACACACACCTACACATGCACATGCATACCCACACATACACACAAATAAATGTTTTTTTTAAGATTTTAGTGAAAATAAAGAAAATGCTATTTGAAGACACATTAGCATGCAGGTTCCCACAAGTGACCGCCTTCCTTAGCTGCTAACAAATGCCGAGACAGCTCCTCTTCATTCTTCTCTGCCTGAAGGGTCCTGGTCAGGCAGCTGGCAGGGCCCCCATGAGTCTTGAAGGAAGGGCCTGGTGCTGCAGCTGTAGGTACTGGCTGGAGAGTCCTTTGGGGAGAAGGTTGAGAACTCAAAAAAGGAGAGGGGCTGAGGGGAGGTGGCAGCTCCTGGTGCCATGAAAGGGTGCACAGGTATCCTGTGTCTCTGCACCACATGGGCTGGCCAAAGGGACCCTTGTTGGGAGGGATCTTGGGTATGGAAAGTCACAAAGAGAGGTAGAGGGACCAGGAAGAGTCGGTTCTCCTGTAAACTGCCACTCTTCAGAAAGTCAGATGCACAGTTTGTACTCTGGGTCTACTTCCTTCCAGAATACACTCCTTAACTGACCATGCTTAGGAACTGGCTACATCTTTCTAGCTAAAGAAGTGGAAATCTCCTGGTGCTAGAGTAGGATAGGTCTTAGGTCGGCCTGGGCAATCTAGTGATGTCTTTTTAAAGTTTCATATATTGCTCTGCCAGAACATTTTAAGGCACATCTAAATATGACATAAATCATGAATAAAATCAGTAACCTTTTACATTTATAATTTATGTGGCCTAAAACATTCCCTAGGGTTTAATGTCCCAGAGAATCCAGAGTAAAAACATAAATAAGCAGGCCAACTGAAAAAAATAAGAGAAAAGGGATAATTGCTGTCTTATCTTACACTACAATTTCATTGAATGTGATTTTAAGCATTTAGTTGAAATGTAAAAGAACCTACACATTGGTACAATTAAAACTATTAAAGCAAATAGACCAACTAAGATGATGGGGCAAAAAAATTCATTTAATGTTTGAGTTCTTTATTATTTAGCTTCTTGCTTTACCATGTGTTAATATTCTGATCCACCCCCTGAAATCCCACCCCTTGGTGCCACCCTGCATCCTGATGTAAAAGCCTCATTCTAAGGAAAATCTCCTCCCTTCCTCTCCCTCTCTTCCCCTTTCCTCCCACAAGGCATGCACCCTTGACCTTTCTCTCTCTTCTTCTCTGTCTTTCTCTCTGTCTCCCTCTTTCCTATCTTTCTCTTCATCTCTCTATTATAATAAACTCTCCATGTGGATGCAGCCTCTGGGTTGTGAATTACTGGCCCCTGCCACCACCTCCAGGCCTGCATGGCATGCATCTGCCCAGCCCACTGCTGCATCTACCCAGCATGTTTCCCTGCACATGCAGGATACCCTCAGGGATACCCCCACGCAATAATTCATAACATTGGTGCCCAATATTGCCAGGCAATCCCATTGCTTCTCTCTGCCTGCAGGCAGTCTGCGTAGCTCCCGTACTACCTGCCGTTTTTTCAGGCTGGAACACCATGGAGGACTCCACCTATTAGATTGGTCCATTTTCCCACAGTGAGCATTAGTCTCGTTTCCTTCGCTGGTACCACGTGTCTTTCAGGCTCTAGGCCCTTTGGCCCCCATGTCTATGTGACAGCATATGGAGATGGATTGAGTACACTCAATTTCACAGCCCACAGCCTTTGTGATGACGGTCCATTGGCTATCTTGCACCATTATCCTTGGCCCAGCTGACCCTCCGGGATGCTGAGGTCAGTCTGCTGGGCCTTATGCCTCATTGTGGGAATGTGCCTATGCCGCCCCCCCACCACTGCCACAGCTTGAGTTTCTCCCCTGTGGCTGCTCAAACCATGCTACAGCCTGCGGGTAGGGGTTCTTCTCTCCCGCACTGATACTTCATCTTTCTTTCACAAAGTCTGTTTCCTGTGTGCAAGTGGAAATGTACGATTACTATGGCCATCTATATTTCTTTCTGACTTTTAAATGCTTCAATTTATCTGTTCCTTATTTGCTCAGTTTATTTAAAAAAACAAAAACAAAAACAAAACAAAACACAAATGCCAGGCGGTGGTGGCATACGCCTTTAATCCCAGCACTCGGGAGGCAGAGGCAGGCGGATCTCTGTGAGTTCCAGGCCAGCCTGGGCTACCAAGTGAGTTCCAGGAAAGGCTCAAAGCTACACAGAGAAACCCTGTCAAAACAAAAACAAAACAAAAAAACACATGAACATGTGGTCCCGTGTCATATTTGATAGGGGCAATCATATGATCAGATGGCACCATCTTAAATAAGGGCAACCATGTTTCCAAGCTGCCATTTTAAATAAGAGCAACCACCTGGTCTAGCTGCCATCTTGGCTAAGTTCAAACAGGCAGATCATATGACCTCACTGCCATCTTTACTAAGGGCAGCATGGGCGGGGCACTTGGCTCTCAGACAGTAGGTATGGAGGAAGGTTATGGAATCCCCTCCTGCCTGTTTTGTTTCACCATTGTTTTACAGGCCAAGAAAACGTCCACCG
Organism: Onychomys torridus; assembly: GCF_903995425.1. NCBI lineage: Eukaryota > Metazoa > Chordata > Mammalia > Rodentia > Cricetidae > Onychomys > Onychomys torridus. The sequence goes on from NC_050450.1 coordinate 4,413,059, forward strand.
GCATTGGCCTGATGTACCCCAACTGCCTCTCTCAGGCTGAATCCATCTGGGTGGAGCGGAGGTCCAGTCTCAGCCTGCAGTTTATTCTGCAGTGGCCGCTCATGTGGAGGGGGCCTGGAGAGGTATGCACTCCCCTCCAGGGCATCAGATGAACCACATGCAGGTGGTGTCATATTAAGATTTTAAATTTTCAGAAATTAACATTAATACAATTCAGATACACTTTGAGTTACAAGCTCAGGATTTTAAATTTTTCTTGACTACTCATTACCTGCTTTTCCAGGATTTGGATTTCGGTACTGGATTGATAATACTAATTTATCTAAAATTTTTATTTTTTCCTCACTGTCTATTCCTAAGGATGGTATTTTTTTCTCTCTCCTGGTCTTGATGTTGGTTAAGGCAGTGGTGGTGCTGGTGGCTGGCAGAGGAGAGTGCTGGATGGAAGAGTCAGTGCACCATAGTTACCTTTAGAGTTTTATTGGGGGGGGGGGGGAAGAGAAAGAGAAAAAGGACCAAGTGGAGGGGGAGAGTACGGAAAAGGGAAAGGGGATGCAGAGAGGACCCACCCATTCTTTAGGCTGGGACACCGTCGCAGGCTGATGATGTAAGGACAGAATCCTTACATCCCAGACTTTCACTTATTATAAAAAAGCAGGTAGATGGGAATAGGGGCATCGTTCCTCTCAAAAAGTGCTTCCAGCTCACTTTTGGAAGTCGGTTGGCTCTTGGGGGAATGGAGAAGGGGAGTCTTCTGAGGTAGACAGGCGTTGTGGGATGCTATCTGTCACCCGTTTGCTCCAGAGACATGTATGCCTCTTGGCTGTGGCTGGGAACCTTCTGTCTGACAAGATGCTGGTGACATAGAAAAAAGCTTAGAGAGAAAACAATCATTATTTTATGTTGGTAGATCTAGCCTGTCCAGATGGATTTTGAAACATGTTAAGCTTTATCAGAGACAGATTATTTTAAAGCATCTCATAGTAATAGATGTTTACATTAAAGTCTTTTTTTTTTTCTTTTTTTAGTGCCCAGGTGCTGAGTCAGTGGCTCTGGTGTCCAGAAGGAAAGAAACAGATCGCTTCCCTGCTGTGTTCTGGGTTCCCTGCCGTGTCTGTAGTCAAGCCTAGGTCTGTTGGAGGTCTTAGCTTGGTGTACCCATGTGTCTTGGCACCTGGGGACAGTCAGCTGACTGGTTGTCTCTCTAGGTGGCACTTTTAACAAGGCTGTTGATGGCCTGGCAGGGCATTCGAAAGCCTGTGGCCTTTTTTTCACTTAAAACAGGGACCCAGTTTTTGGATGTTCTCCTACTTCAGTTAACCTAATCATGATAACTCCAAGCTCAATTATTCCAATAGGCTAACCTAATCAAAATTGTCAAACACAGGGACACCTTTGGTCCCAGCACCCGGGGAAGGGACCGTCTCCGTGGGACGAGACCAGAGCAGATCTGCACACTATTTGAGGCCAAACTAGGGCCCAGCTGCCAATCCTGCGAAACCCAACAACTTGGAGGTGTTGCTGTGACTACCCTACTCAGCTGAGGTCCATCGGGAGAGGAATCAGAAACCTACCGTTTGCAGCCTGAGGAAACAAGAACATCTGAGAAGTTGATGAATGAGCAAAATGTGACCTGAGAACACAAAAGACAACGCGCAGCCACCGAACCAGATCACCAGAACTGTAAGTATACACATCACCAACTTAGAACAGGTAAGTTCCCATCTCCAGACTGGCAGATCAGGTCTCTAACTCCTAGGCCCTATCCATTGGAGTCCTAGCAACCAGACAACTAACTTTCCCTACTTCCCCCCCCAAAAAAATAACCCCAAAACAAAAAACAAACAAAAAAACTAATCCCTACAAACCTAACAACCACTGAAACCATGAGCACACCCTATATCAACTGGGAACAACTGCTTCCAAAGACAGAACCCACTAACACTGATTTGACTAAGCTGGTCCCATAGAAACAAAGCCCAACAGCACCAATTTAGCAAAGAAATCCTAGTGAAGCAAGACTAACAATTAGAACAAGAGAAGCACCTTCAGACACAGACACTGCCTGCACCGAACAGAGGAAGAGATGAGTAGACGCCAGTGCAAAAACACAGGCAACAACATGAAGACCTATATGACAACATCAGAACCTAGTGACTCTGCACCTACAAGACCTGAACATACCAAGGCAGAAGAAACAGAAGAAATCAACCCTAAAATGACTTTTTTTTAGTTGTAATTTTTATTTTTTTAATTATTATTATTATGTGTTTTAATTTTATACATCAGCCATGGGTTCCCTGTCCTCCCCCCTCCCACCCCCATCCCCACCTTCCCCTCATCCCCTCCCCTCCATTCCCATGTCCTCCAGGACCAAGACACCCCTGGGGATTCATTTAAACCTGGTGGATTCAGTACAGGCAGGTCCTGTCCCCTCCTTCCAGACTGAGCATGTGTCCCTGTGTAAGCCCAAGGTTCCAAACAGCCAGCTCTTACACTAAGGACAGGTCCTGGTCCCACAACCTGGGTGCCCAAACAGATCAAGCTATTCAGTTGTCTCACTTATCCAGAGGGCCTGATCCAGCTGGGGGCTCCACAGCCTTTGGTTCATAATTCATGTGCTTCCATTCGATTGGCTATTTGTCCCTGTGCTTTTTGCAACCTTGGATTCAACAATTCATGCTCTTGCAGTCCCTCCTCTTTCTCGACAGTTGGACACCTGGAGATCCACCTGGGGTCTGGCTGAGGATCTCTGCATCCACTTCCATCAGTCATTGGATGAGAGTTCCAGCACTACTGTTAGGGTGTTTAGTCATCTGATCACCAGACTAGGTCAGATCAGGCTTTCTCTCAACCATTGCCAGCAGTCTACAGAGGATACATCATTGTGGATTTCTGGGGACCTCTCAAGCACTCTGCTTATTCCTGTTCTCATGTGGTCTTCATTTATCATAGTCTGTTATTCCTCATTCTCCCTTTCTGTTCTTGATCCAGCTGGGATCTCCTGCTACCCTAAGCTTTCTTTCCCTCCAGCCTTGCCCTTCATTACTCCCATTGCCGTCCAGGTTGTTCATGTAGATCTCATCCATTTCTCTGTCATTGGGTGATCCCTGGGACTTTCCTAGGGTCCCGTTTTCTAGGTAGCCTCCCTGGAGTTGTGTAGCAGTCTAGTCATCTTTGTTTTACATCTAGTATCCTTCTATGAGTGAGTACATACCGTGTTTGTCCTTCTGAGTCTGGGTTACCTCACTCAGGATGATTTTTTCTAGATCCATCCATTTGCCTGCAAACCTCATGATGTCATTGTTTTTCTCTGCTGAGTAGTACTCCATTGTGTATATGTACCATATTTTCTTTATCCATTCTTCAGTTGAAGGGCATCTAGGTTGTTTCTAGGTTCTGGCTATTACAAAAAAAGCTGATAGGAACATAGCTGAGTAAATGACTTTGTGGTATGATTGAGCATTCCTTGGGTATATGCCCAAGAGTGCTACAGCTGGGTCTTGGGGAAGATGGATTCCCAATTTTCTAAGGAAGCGCCATATTGATTTCCAAAGTGGCTGAACAAGCTTGCATTCCCACCAGCAGTGGAGGAGAGTTTCCCCTTGCTCCACATCCTCTCCAGCATAAGCTGTCTTCTGTGTTTTTGATCTTAGACATTCTGACAGGTGTAAGGTGGTATCTCAGAGTCGTTTTGATTTGCATTTCCCGGATAATTAGGGATGTTGAGCAATTCCTTAAATGTCTTTCAGCCATTTGAACTTCCTCTGTGGAGAATTCTCTGTTTAGTTCTATAGCCCATTTCTTAATTGGACTGTTGGGCATTTTGATGTCTAATTTCTTGAGTTCTTTATATATTCTGGATATCAGCCCTCTGTCAGATGTGGGGTTGGTGAAGACCTTTTCCCATTCTGTAGGCTGTCGCTTTGTCTTGTTAACCATGTCCTTTGCTCTACAAAAGCTTCTGAGTTTCAACAGGTCCCATTGAGTGATTGTTTCTCTCAGTGTCTGTGCTACTGGTGTTATATTTAGAAAGTGATCCCCGGTGCCAATGCGTTCAACAGTACTTCCCTACTTTCTCTTCTGTCAGGTTCAGAGTAACTGGATTTATGTTGAGGTCCTTGATCCACTTGGACTTAAGTTTTGTGCACGGTGACAGATATGGATCTATTTGCAGCCTTCTACACATTGACATCCAGTTATGCCAGCACCATTTGTTGAAGATGCTTTCTTTTTTTACATGGTACGTTTTCAGCTTCTTTGTCAAAAATTATATGTTTATAGGTGTGCAGATTAATGTCAAGGTCTTCAATTTGATTCCATTGGTCCACATGTCGGTTTTTATGCCAGTACCAAGCTGTAGCTCTATAGTAGAGCTTGAGGTCGGGGATTGTGATGCCTCCAGAGGTTGTTTTATTGTACAGGATTCTTTTGGCTATCCTGGGTTTTTTTGTTTTTCCATATGAAGTGGAGTATTATTCTTTCCAGATCTGTGAAGAATTGTGTTGGTAATTTGGTGGGGATTGTGTTGAATCTGTAGATTGCTTTTGGTAAGATTGCCATTTTTACTATGTTAATCCTGCCTATCCATGAGCATGGGAGATCTTTCCATTTTCTGACATCTTCTTCAATTTCTTTTTTCAGGGACTTAAAGTTCTTGTCATATAGGTCCTTCACATGCTTAGTTAATGTAACCCCAAGGTATTTTATATCATTTGTGCCTATTGTAAATGGTGATGTATCTCTGATTTCCTTCTCAGCCTGTTTGTTTACTGTATATAAGAGTGCTACTGATTTTTTTTTAGTTGATCTTGTATCCTGCAATGTTGCTGAAGGTTTTTATTAGCTGTAGCAGTTCCTTGGTTGAATTTTGGGGGTCACTCATGTATACTATCATGTCATCTGCAAATAGGGAGAGCTTGACTTCTTCCTTTCCAATTTGTATCCCCTTAATCTCTTTATGTTGTCTTATAGCTCTGGCTAGAACTTCAATATTGAATAAGTATGGGGAGAGGGGACAGCCTTGCCTTGTTCCTGAGTTTAGTAGTATTGCTTTGAGTTTCTCGCCATTTAATTTGATGTTGGCTGTTGGCTTGCTGCAGATTGCCTTTATTATGTTTAGGTATGTTCCCTGTATTCCTGATCGCTCCAAGCCCTTTTTCATGAAGGGGTGTTAGATTTTGTCAAATGCCTTTTCTGCATCTAGTGAGATGATCATGTGGTTTTTTTCTTTTGAGTTTGTTTATATGGTGTATTACATTGACGGACTTTCGTATGTTGAACCACCCTTGCAACCCTGGGATGAAGCCTACTTGATCATGGTGGATAATTGTTTTGATGTGTTCTTGGAGTCTGTTTGCCAGAATTTTATTGAGTATTTTTGCATCAATGTTCATGAGGGAGATCGGTCTGTAGTTCTCTTTCTTTGTTGCATCTTTGTTTGGTTTAAGAATCAGGGTAATTGTAGCCTCATAGAAGGAGTTTGGTAATATACCTTCTGCTTCTATTGTGTGGAACAATTTAAAGAGTATTGGTATTAAGTCTTCTTTGAAGATCTGGTAGAATTCTGCCGTGAAACCATCTGGTCCAGGGCTTTCTTTTTGGTTGGGAGACTTTTAATGACTGATTCTATATCCTTAGGGGCTATTGGACTGTTTAAATGGTTTATCTGGTCTTGATTTAACTTAGGTATGTGGTACCTATCCAGAAAATTATCCATTTCTTTTAGATTTTCCAGTTTTGTGGAGTAGAGGTTTTTGAAGTATGACCTGATGATTCTCTGGATTTCCTCATTGTCTGTTGTTATGCCCCCCTTTTCATTCTGATTTTGTTAATTTGGATGCTCTCTCTCTGTCTTTTGGGTAGTTTGGATAAGAGCTTGTCTATCTTGTTGATCTTCTCAAAGAACCAACTCTTTGTTTCATTAATCCTTTGTATTGTTCTCTTTATTTCTATTTTATTGATTTCAGCCCTCAATTTGATAATTTCCTGGCATCTGTTTCTCCTGGGAGACTTTGCTTCTTCCTGTACAAGGACTTTCAGGTGTGCTGTCAAGTCACTAGTGTGAGATTTCTCCAGCTTCTTTATGTGGGCATTCAGTGCTATGAATTTCCCTCTTAGCACTGCTTTCATAGTATCCCATAAGTTTGGGTATGTGGTGTATTCATTTTCTTTGATCTCTAGGAAGTGTTTAATTTCTTTCTTTATTTCTTCCTTAACCCATTGGTGATTCAGTTGAGCCTTATTCAGTTTCCATGAGATTGTAGGATTTCTGTAGTTTTTTTTCTGTTGTTGAAATCTAACTTTAAACCATGGTGGTCTGATAGAACACAGGAGGTTATTCCAATTGTTTTGTATCTGTTGAGATTTGCTTTGTGGCCAAGTATGTGGTCAATTTTAGAGAAGGTTCCATGGAGTGCTGCCCTTAATATTCTTTCTTTATTCTGTATGTTTAGGTGTTTAATTATTATGTGGCAAGGGGACTTTTTTGGGGGGTCTTGTCTGTTTGGTGTTCTATAGGCTTCTTGTATCTTCATAGGCATTTCCTTCTTTAAGTTGGGAAAGTTTTCTTCTATGATCTTGTTAAATAAATTTTCTGTGCCTTTGAGTTGGTATTCTTCTCCTTCCTCTATCCCTATTATTTGTAGGTTTTATCTTTTCATGGTGTCCCAAATTTCTTGGACATTTTGGGTCATGATTTTGTTGGCTTTAGTGTTTTCTTTGACTGATGAATCTATTTCTTCTACCGTATCTTCAACACCAGAGATCCTCTCTTCCATCTCTTGCATTCTGTTGGTTATACTTGCCTCTGAAGTTCCTGTTTGTTTACTCAGATTTTCTACTTACAGCATTCTTTCTGCTAGTGTCTTCATTTTTTTCTATTTCCCTCTTCAGGTCTTGGACTGTCTCCCTTGTTTTTTCATGATTTTCTTTCAAGGACTTAATGTTTTCTTCTGCTTTAATTGTCCTTTCCTCTAGTTTTTTATAGTGTTCTTCCCATTTTCTGTTTGTTCCTTCACTTTATTTTTGATTTCTTCTATATAAGGCCCTAGCCTCTTCATGATGTTACTTATAAGGTTGTTTTCTTCTTCTTCTTCCATTCTGTGATGTTCAGGTCTAGCTGTTGGAGAAGGGCTAGGTTCTGGTGATGCTTTATTGCTCTTTATTTTGTTGTATGTACTTCTGCCTTGGCGTCTGCCCATCTCCTTGTGGATTCCTTCTTAGTCTTATCAGTGTACTTGGTCCATACAGAGCTGACAGATTTAGGGAGCCTCTCTCTGGTCCAGATGGGAGCTCTGGTCCAGATGAGAGTGCTGGCCGGATAGGAGCTGGGGGGCTGGACTCTGAGTCTCAGGAAGTCCCTGGGGTCTCCTTATTTTGTCCAGATGGGAGCTCCTCTTGTCCAGATGGGAGTTCCTCTGGTCTCTGGTCCAGATGGGAGTTCCAGGGCAGGATGGAAGCTGGGGGCTGGTCTCTGATTCTCAGGAAGTGGCTGGGGTCTGGGGCAGATGGGGGGGGCAGGGTGTGGAGACTGCAGTGTCTCCCTGCAGTCTTGGAAAAGGGGAGCCTTCCCGCAGGGCCCACCAATTGGCCGGAAACTGGGGCCAAGTTGGTCAGGTCCTCCTGGGATGGCCTGTGTCCAGCGGTGGGACCCAGGGGCAGTTGCCTCTCTGACTATAACCCCAGGCACTCACCTCTGGTCCAGATGGGAGTTCCAGGGCCCTAAAAATTACTTTAAGAAGATGATAGAGGCCCTTAAAGTGGAAATGAAAAACTCCCTTAAAGAGGAAATAAATAATTCCCTTAAAGAGGAAATTAAAAACTCCATTAAAGAGAAAGTGAAAAACTCCCTTAAAGAGGAAATAAAAAATTGCCTTAAAGAAATGGAAGACCCAAGACAACATTGACCCCCTTGTCAGGAGCGAAAATGTGCCTGCTGTTGCCAGCCCAGCCCAAGGACAACCACTGGGGTGTCTGTCGCAAAGAATATAGCTCAGACTACAGCCTCGAGAATGGCAGACTCACTGTGAAGAATTATAGCGGTAGCAGGGTAGCTGTATAGGGGTCCAGCAGAGGCAAGCCATGGTTACCTTTCTAGAGCTTTATTGGAAGAGAGAGGAAGAGAGAGAGAGAGAGAGAGAGAGAGAGAGAGAGAGAGAGAGAAACAGAGAAACAGAGAGACTGCCTGGAGGGAAGAGAGCAGAAAGAGAAAAGGGAGGCACACAGAGGGCCTGCCTGCTTTTTAGGCTGGGCTACCATCCCAGGCTGATGATGTAAGTAAAGACAGAATCCTTATACTTGGGACTCCTGCTCTTCCCAATTACTAAGACCAAGGGCCAAAAGGCTCCAAATAAATTCATACATTTTAACTCCTGTCTCTAGTCTGTACTTCAGCAGACTGGAAGGAACATGGAAGCCGAAGTTGTGGACCACAACCTGCAACACTTTCCCCCCTCCAGATGTCAGCAGAGACTCTTGTCTACAGCATGTGAACCAACTCAGCCAAACGTAATTGTTCCCTGCCTCTACAGCCAGGTCAGATGACCACATGCTTCTGACAAATGCCCCATTGCCCAGCCTTTGACTAGCTTTTCAGCCTTTGACTAGCTTTTCAGATTTTTGGGGGCCCTGTCAGCAGCACTGCAATGCCATCTCGAAGCAGTTCCAGAAGAGAATACAATCATTCCATGTTCCCTGTCCAGAATAGGCTGAAAGACTGAGTTAAAAGGATACCCCCTGGCGTAGATGACCAATGGGCTATATAATGTCCATTGATATTTATTAATTAAAATTGTTTTGCAATAAGAACCTTGACCTTCTTTGTGCAGAGCTAGGGAGGTATTGTATGATCTTAAGAAATTATTATTTCTCTATAAGTCACTCAGGATGGAATTTCTGACCCACCAAAAGGGCCCTTTCCTTGTCTCAGAGGGTCCTTTTCTCAGAGTTGGGCTGTACCCAGACTCACAAGCCCCTTTTCTCCTGTTCTCATTCAGCTCTGGAATCTTTCCTTGTCACTCTTCTTTGCCTTCTCAGGAGATAGCTTAAGAAATAATTATTTCTATATAAGTCATTCATGATTATAATCTGGCTGTACTCAAACATCAGAACTACAGCTACAGGGCCTTAAAAATGGTAATAGATTTAGATATAACTGTCAACAGCTTAAAGAATGTCTCTTCTTGCTCAAGGTCTACTCAGGCTTAAGAATGTGAACCTCCCTGTTTTTGCTAACTTCATTAAGCTGTAACTAATTGGGAAACCTGTATATTCATATTTAAGTCATATATATGCTCTCAAAGTTATAAATAAATCTAACAGATTTTGTTCTCCCAGTTCTCAAACACCTGCAGAGATCTGAGAATACGACTTTTAATGTAAAAGCCTTTTTATAATAAAGAGACTTGTCAGCTCCTGACAACATCATATATTTCTTCCAAGAAGATAGATGGTCACAGAAGAACTTTCACCCAGAAGCTCATGGCAAGGCTGGCCACACAGCAAAAAGCTGAGATCCTGTCCAGACTGTAAATAAGTGGAATAACAGAGGACCATTTGCCCCATACTGCAAAGTTAAGGTGGGTCAGTCTCCCCAAATTTCTACTCCACAGGGGGGAAAAAACCCTGTCAGATCTTCTGGACCTATCAGCTGAGCAATACCTTTACATTCAGATACACTTTGGGTTACAAGCTCAGCTGAGCTGCCTTTGGGGCTTCTCCCCTGCCACACCCAACAACCATAGAGAGACTTGGGATTGCTCCCTAGGTAGCTAGAAAGATGTCTCAATTCTTTTTAAATGTATCCTTCTCAGATCTGATGATGTTTGATGACTAGGATATCAGTTTAACAGCCCCAATCCCAAGATTTTATACACACACACACACACACACACATACACGCTCTCCAATTACAGACAGCTATGCCTCATTCACAGACTTCATGGTACAGGATAGACCAGTTTCAGATATAACTCCAGAGGTTCAAAGTTTTAATACTGATAAATGCAGTGTTGATAAACTGATAGAACATTGACTTCAAAGTGTTCCTAAGAGTCCTTAAATGGATTTTAACCTGTTTGCCATGATGTAAATCCATTCCAGCTATCTTACAGGTACCTACAGGCTCCTGGGAAAAATTTTGCTCTTGCATCAAGAAATCTGGTCTGATGAAAGCTGACAATCTCCAGAGCCCGTTTCTGACCCACCTATTTTTTGAGCGTATTTTGCAGATTCACTGTTCCTACCTGACCTGAGAAATAGCAGATGCCATGGCTTCTGTACTCCTGATTTGGTGTGCCATCCCCACAAACTCCTGGAATACCACTGCTGCAACCTGCCTCCTCAGCTCCCTCAAGGAACGTTCCTGAGATTTTCCAACATGCGTGACTCCCAGCATCCCCCTCCCCACTTCTTCCCGAATCAGCTTGAAGTAGCCTCAAGAATTCAGTATCCTTGTTTCCCCCACTTGCTCCCATAACTCACCTCTTTTTATAATAATCAAAACAGAGGAATATTCTGATCCACCCCTTGAAATCCCACCCCTTTGTAGATGTAACCATCTTGTTAAATAAGAAACACGGAGCCAATAGCAGAGTTAAAAGCCAAGAGGTCAGAGCAATAGCTGAGAGCTGAAAACCTCACCCTTCACTGCTGCTCTCTTTTTCCTCTCTGCAAGAGAGCTACTTCCTGTGTCCTGTCTTTTATATAGACTTTCTGTTCTGCCTTCTCATTGGTTGTAAACCCAGCTACATGCCCTCCTCGTCACTGCCTGTCTGTACAGACCTCCAGGTCTTCTATGGTTGGTATTGAGATTAAAGGCATGTGTCTCCACACTGGCTGTATCCTTGAACACACAGAGATCTGCCTAGCTCTGCCTCCCAAGTGCTGGGATTAAAGGGATGCACTACCACCACCCAGGTTCTGCTATGGCTTGCTCTGACCCCAAGGTAACTTTATTAATATACAAATGAAATCACATTTCAGTACAAATAAAATATCACTACACCCCTTGGTGCCACCCTGCATCCTGACATAAAAACCTTATTCTAAGGGAAAACTCCTCCCTCCCTCTCCCTCTCTTCCCTTTCCTCCCACAATGTGCACACCCCAACCTCTCTCTCTTCTTCTTCTCTGTCTTCCTCTTTCCTATCTTTCTCTTCATCTCTATTATAATAAACTCTCCACATGGATATAGTGTCTGGGTTGTGAATTACTGGCTACCACTGCCACCGCCATGCCTGCAAGGCATGCATCTACCCAGCATGTTTCCCTGAGTGCAGGATACCCTTGGGGTCCCTCTGCACAATGATTTATAATACCATGTGTCCTGGTTCTGGCTCACAGAGCCAGCATCTGGAGGCTCACTTGACTCTTGGTTCTTGTGCCCTTTTTACTCTTGTATTATTGATTAATAAAAGGAGTCATGTCTTATCTAAGAGGGATGCTTTTGTAGTTAGAAAAATTAAGGACCTTTTCTAACTAGGTTGCACCAATCCTAAAGGGACCCTGACTTCTGTTTAATATTTCTAATCACATAGTGTGTGAAAGTTAAATCCTAGGTGATTATGCATTGTTTGCTTGCCTATTTGTTTTGTATTGGAGACAAGATTTGTGCATCCCAGGCTAGCCTTGACTTGATGTGTAGCTGGAGATGACCCAGGAGCTGGAATTACAGGCATGCATAGTCATGCCCAGTTGATGTGGTATTAGAGATTGGATTTAGGGCTTCATGCATACTAGGCCAGCACTCTACCACCACTGAGCAACAATCCCTGGCCCAGCTAAATATGTTTTATTGTCACCTTAATATTGGCATCAGGGTGTATCTTAGAGCTAGTTTTTCCTGGAAAGACATTTTGTGCAGCAGACTGAGCTTATATTCTGTTTAAACCACTATGCGGATCAGAGCAATATGTACACGTTTTGGGATTGTTGTTGTTATCTGAGGAATATTAATTTTCCTCCAACATAATGTCTTTATTATTTGGGAATACCATGCAATGCACCCTGATCACACTTGCTTCCCATTCCTCCCAGGTACACCCTCCCACCCTTGTGCCCACCCACCGCCCCAAAATCCACCATATGTTCACTGGAACGTGGTCAAACTCCCAGTGGCCAGCCCCTTAGAAAGTGTGAACAGCTACACCTCAGCGTCTTTATCACAGTTTTTTTGTTTTGTTTTGGTTTGGTTTGGTTTGGTTTTTCGAGACAGGGTTTCCCTGTATAGTTTTGGAGTCTGTCCTGGACTTCACTCTATAGACCAGGCTGGCCTCAAACTCACAAAGATCTGCCTGGCTCTGCCTCCCAAGTTCTGGGTTTAAAGGCATGCACCACCACCACCTGACTAATCACAGTTTTTAGGGACTCTCTTCATTAGCTTCATGTCTGGACTGCTTCTTTTTGTGGGGGTAGGGAGGTTAACACAGTAGCCTTCAGTGTCTCTCATTCTCATTATGAGTTTTGCAAAGGATGTCTCCCTGCCTGTAGCAGATGGTTGGCAGCACAGATCACTAACATCAATGTGGATTCCAGTGGCAGCACAGATCTTCGAAGTCTCTGGGGAGACTTAACCCAGAAAATGAGCCATTCTTCATCTCGAGTATCTTCTTGTTGCTCAAAGTCAGGGTGACCATGCAGTTGGGCACCATGCCTAGAGGCAAGACTTTCAAGAACTCCAGGCTGCTGTAGACCAGCTCGGTGCTAGTACCCCAGGTTCAACCATGTTTGCAGCCCAAGGGCAGCACCAGGTAGAGGTGCTCTGCCATAGCTCTACATAGCGTTGCTGTGTACAGCCAGTCCTTGGGCCACCAGGAGGTTCGGGCCACCACTGGTCCCACCTCACCCTGTCACCAGTTTCTTGGTCTGCGGGTGGCCTGCTGTTGCCGCTGGTGCTGCTCGCTCCAATGGGGAGAGGAGAGCACAGAGCCAAAACGCTGCCCTCAGGCTGCAAACACGATGGTTGAGCTTTCTGACCTCTGCTGGCACTAGGCATGCACAAGGTACATACACATATGCAGGCAAAATATGCAGACAGATAAAGTAAATAAATCTTAAAAAAGTTAAAGATAGGGCAAACCTATAGACTTAAGTAAGTAAAAATGATTCATGAAACAGTAACTAGATATCCCAGGTAACCTGTTCCACATCTCAGTATGCTCCTGATACCTTCCCTCTCTGAGAATGTTTTGAGCAAACCTTCCTCTGTGTCTCTCTTTCATAACGCACACTGATTTGGTCCAGCTTTACTGATGGCTGATAGGTCCTATTCTGGGAGCCAGGAACATTCACCCAAAATGGCTTCTTCTTTTGAGCTACCTGGAGAAGACTAGAGAGTGACTTCGAACAGAGAAGCTTGTTCCTTCACCTTTCCTCTTCATTAATACTGTTAATAACATTAACATTCACCTCTGCTATTAAAATCCTTAAAGGCAAGCTTTTCAACTGAGAAAAGTTACTCTCTGAATCTGCAGCCAATTTTTGAAGGGTTTATTATTTTTGGTATCAGAACCAGATTGACTGATGGCTATGAACTGCCATGTGGGTTCTGGGAACCAAAGCTGGGTCCTCTGCAAGATCAATAGGCGCTCTTAACCAATGAGCCATCTCTCCAGCCCCCTGTCCTGTCTTTATTTATGATCTGATTGTATCATGTAAATAATTTTATATGGGAGCTGGTGAGATGGTAGACTGGATAAAGGAATTGCTGCTCAGGCCTGATGGCCTTAGTGTGATCCCTGGAACCCACATAAAGATGGAAGGAGAGAACTGTTTCTATAAAGTTACCTTGTGATCTCTACACATATACTGTTGCACATAGATGCCCACACACAGACATTATATACACATTATGATGATAATAATAATAAATTTATATTAAAAGTTTTTAAATAATTTTATCAAATATATTCATATATTTAGAACATTTTATATTTTCCATTACCTATTGGTTTCTTTTCAGTCTTTTTATTTCTTGTGTGTCTGTGTATAGGTGTGTGGGTGCATATGTCCATGCATCAATACTGAACATTTCTCTTAATTGCTTACCACCTTTTTGTTTTGTTTTGAGACAGGGCCTTACCATGTAGCTCCAGCTGACCTGGAACTTACTGTATGGACCAGGATGGCCTAGAACTCATTGAGATCTGCCTGCCTCTGCTTCCAGAATGCTGGGATTAAAGGCTTGCATGACTGTGCCAGCTCCAGCTTATTTTTTGAGATATGAATGAATAGTTCACCAATTTAGCTAGAATGAGTAGCCATCGACCTTCCAAGTGAGGTACTAGAATTTTAAACACAAGCCTGGCTTTTTTTATGTGAGAGCTATGGAGCCAAATTCAGGTCCTCATGCTTGTACATAATCACCCACTGAGCTGTCTCACCAACCTAATTTCTTATCTAGTTTACATCTTCAAACACTTTTTAAGAAATCTCCAAGCTTTTCAATGGTGGCACAAGCCTTTAATCCCAAGACTTGGGAGGCAGAGGCCAGCCTAGTCTACAGAGAGAGTTGCAGGACAGCCAGGGCTACACAGAGAACCCTGTCTTGAAAAAAAAAGCAAGAGTCTCTAAAACAAAATCATTTTTATAACAAGCAACACTATCAGAATATATTCTACATATTAAATATTTATTTTACATTGATCATGTGTATGTGTGCACATGTGAGTGCATGTGTGTGTGTGGAGCTGTACAAGCATTGGATTCCCTGGAGCTGGAGTTACAAGAGATTATGAGCTATCTGTTGTGAGTGCTCAAGCTCATGGCAAGAGCTGCATGTGCTCTGGCCACAAAGCCACCTCTCATATATATTTGAGACAGGGTCTATCTATGTCACCTTGGCCTTAAGCTTCTTCTTGACTTCACCTCTCAAGTGCCAGTAAGACAGGGAGGTGTGTCAGCATGCACTGGGTTCATGCAGCACTGTTTATTTAACAGTGTTTGCCTGCTAGACAAACACTATTGACTGAGCTATATACATCCCAAGTCCCATATTTTGTATTTTATAGTTTTTAAAAATTGCATATGGAAATTATCAAGTGAATTTAAAAACTCTAACAGCCATAGTTTATATTTAAGACCCAAGAAGAGTGCCAGGCATAGTGGCACATGTGTTTAATCACAACACTTGAGAGGCAGAGTAAGGGGGTCTCTTTCAGTTCCAGGCCAGCTTGGTCTACATCATGACAAGTATCAGGCCAGCTAGGACTACATAGAGACAGTCTATCAAAGGGGGAGGAGAAGGAGAAAAAAGAAGAAGTTGTTGCTGTTAATTATCTGACATATATATATATATATAGATATAGATATAGATATAGAGATAGATAGATAGATAGATAGATATAGATATTTTTTATAATAGGCCATACTTATTGATAGCCTCAAATATATATTATTCCTTTTTATAGCATATATGAAGCTACAATAAACATTTTGTTACCATTCTAGGATGATGGCTGTATTGACCTATTGTAGCCTTAAAACAAAGATGCTATTGTTGGATAGAGTTATTGTTATTTCTGAGCAGGCCATTGTTATTTCTGAGCAGGAACTGCATGTCATCAGAAATTGACCATCACAGACTAGTTCAATCTTTCTTAGGGCACCAAGACATTGTCATAGACAATTCCATACTTTATAGCAGACCCATACCATGACTCACAACATTCTACATAGTCAATCCCAATAAGAAACAACTCACACTATGAAACTCATTCCTCAGCAAAATACTGAGATGTCAACCTAATCATTTAACATGAGCCCTACACAGATGTCTACTTGATTAGACCACCAAATCATTGATGTAGCCCCATGTGAGTGTCCCATCTGATCAAACCTTGCAATTTTCCTTGTAACTACTACAGAGTTTTCATCCCTCCAAATATTGTGATTCCCTTCAATTTATGCTTGGAAAGTAATGAACATTGTAATTTAAACATCTAACAGACAAATATAGACCTGACTAGCCATCAGCCCAGGCAGAACTCATGTTATTCTTTGACAATTTCTTACATATAGATAACTTATTTTGATCATGTTCTTTCCCGTTTCCTTCTCATATGCCCTCCTAATCCTTCTGAAGTATTCCTTTTCTCCATCTTGCTTTTGTGTTTCTGTTTTTGTTTTTGTTTTAAATCCATGGAGTTTAATCAGGCTTGCCTGCATGAACATAAATGTATGATTAGTTACTTGATCATGGGCAACTTAACAGTGAGTGCATATCTGAAAAAAAAGGGCCTCCCCTCTCAGCACAATTTACTGCCAATATTTCCTGAGCGAGGGGTGGGACCTCATGAGCCCCTCTATTCATGCTGAAATGGGGACAGGCTTGATCTTGTGTAGGCAATCATAGCTGCTGTGAATTTGTTAGTGAACAGCACTTCTTCTCGAGCCTTGGGTTTTCACTTTCCTTCTGCCTGCCTTTCCATGATGCCCTGAGCCGTGAGGAGCAGGGTGATCTAGACTTCCCATTTTAAGTCTGAGCACTCAACAATCACTTGCTTTTGGCACTCTGCCTAACCATGAGAACAAGAAGGGAAAGTACATGCGATATAGATGAACAGTATAATCAAGAAAGCCTTGTTTAGACTGGCTGGGGAAACAAACACAGTCCTAAAACCTCGCTAAGCACTCTACAAACAAAAGCAAAGCCATTATGAGGCATACCTTAAAAGGGGAGATTAAGTAATAGGAAATTAATTAACTAACCAACTTATGGAGTGAATGCTGGCACAGCTGAGCTGAGTGGAAAGGACATTTTCAGACCCCCTAGCCTGCCAAGCTCTGCTTTGGTACTGTGAGGAGGGACAGCAGCAAATGGGCACCTTCCATCTCTGCAGCCTCAGTGTTCTTGAGGATCTGGCATTTGGGGGAGGGAAGGCTGTGCGATTGCTTTCCTGGCAGTTCCCTTGGACCACAGCACTCTCCCTATCCTACAGGTGGGGCGTATGGAGGGAAAAGCGGCCCTTCTCCTGCTCTCTCTGCTGCTCTCCCCAAGGCAGCTTCTTTGGGTCATCATGGTAACTATTTAAGAGGACTTACCACTGTGCTCTGTAAGTAAACTGCAAAAACTCTGGGTTTTGTGTCCTGGGTTTCGGCACCAAAATGTTAGTCAGTTGATGGCTGAAACTTCAAGGAGACAATTCAGCCCTAGAGAGCGAGGTTTCCAGGACACCTCAAGCTACTCAGAACAAGAGCTTTGCCCTGAAGGTGTCCCAGACACCTGGAGCTGTTGAGCACAGCTGTGATGGCTGGGACTGCAAAGAAACAGCCCAGCCTTGGAAAGGAAGGTTTCCTGACTTCTCAGGAGAGTCAGGCCTGGAATTGCTTCAGCAAGGAAGGGTATTCTGACTCTTTGGGAAAGTCAGGATATTCCTGGTGTGATGGGGGATGGTCTCCCCGCAGGACACAGCAATCCTGCTCCTCTCCTGGAGAGCCACAATCTCTGGCTCAGTGTTACCAGCTCTTTCTCACTCAGTCCACTATGGGACCTCCCAGCAAGGCTCTTCTGTTCAGCTCCCCTCGCTCAGTCCACTATGGGACCTCCCAGCAAGGTTCTTCTGCTCAGCTCCCCTTGCTCAGTCCACTATGGGATGTCCCAGCAAGGTTCTTCTGCTCAGCTCCCCCTGCTCAGTCCACTATGGGACGTCCCAGCAAGGCTCTTCTGCTCAGCTCCCCTTGCTCAGTCCACTATGGGACGTCCCAGCAAGGCTCTTCTGCTCACCAGTCAGTGAAGGTCTTCACCCAATACTCTCTTGAAAAAGAGGTTTATTTGGGAAGGAGGAGTCCAGGAGAGCAGCTGCCTCTACTAGGGTGAAGAGAACAGCTCACAACTGACCTGGCAGGGCAGTTTATATAGGATGTCGAGGGGGCGGAGTCAACTGTGTTTGGTTAGTTTATTTTCTGCCCAGGGATTGGCCAGTTTTGTAAGCAAGGGGCAGAGATGGCCCTGATTTCAGTGCCAAACTGTGTTTCTTTCACTGGCCTTTCTTGACTTTTTGACACTACCTCTAAGGCCAGGGCACATTTCTTTCACTGTCTCTGATTCTAGGGGCCAAGAGTGTTATTTTGGTACTGGTTTCAAAGTCAGGGCATATTTCTTGGGTTCTGGGTTTGGGGATGAAATGTTCATTTCTCTGGCTCAGGTCCCAAACACAGTCTGTGTTTCTTTCCCTGGTCCTGGACCCTAGGGCTAGGATTCTGCTGTCCTGCTCTGTGATTGGTTGATTTTCACAAGTCAGTTGGACAGGGCAGAGATGGCTCTGATCTGAGCTAAACTGTGTGTCTCACACTGGCTTTCTCTGAGCCATCCTTCCCTAATTCTGGGCTCCAGGGTCAGGGTGGGTTTCTCTAGCCAGCCCTTCCCCTACAGGCTTGAGTCTCAGTTCTCTGTTAACAGCTCTGAATACAGCCTTACTCTTACCAATTCATCAACCTGTCAAAGATTTATTTAAATTAAGTGAACTACAAAAAGGCCTCTTAATATCCAGAACAAACAGGACAAGACCACACACATTTTTGTTTTATTTTTCCAGTCTTTCCAGTCTTCATTTGTGTTGTCTCATTTGTTGGGAAGTCCTTGGTTGGTGGCAGCTGCACTGATCAATATAATAATGGGTCATAGGAATAGGTAAAAATCTGAGAGAGAACACTGTGTTTTGAGTACGATTTATCTGCTCTGAGACTCCTGTGGCGTTTCCACTGCACTCTCTCTCGCCACAAGACAATCTGTACCACCTCAAGTTTCTGCCAGCAAAAAGACCACCGCTAAATGTGGTTCTTCAATGTTGGACCAGAAACATGAACCAAATCTGCCAGAGGCCATAATACTACACAGCAGTCGACAACTGATGAGACCAACCCACTAGATGAATGACTCTCTGATGGAGGAACCTCGCCAAGCAAGGCTGACAAGGCCATAGGCTACTATGAATGCTGTTTGCTTCTGTCTGTGATTTTCTTGTGTGCTACCATAATTCTTTCTTTAAAACAGCTGTGGGATTCTCCCACAGCCCATTGGTGGTGTGTTTTCCTCTTGTTGGGCACAATTATATCTGTGGAGAGATTCTTTTGGAAGAAATGTCAAGAAGCAGTAATAAAAAAAGTTACCACCAGAACTCGTGTATTCCTTTCCTACTCCTCAGATAGAAAAAGTTTAGTTCTTGCTGACATAGTGGATTTTTTTTTTTTCATATTCTGGGTGCAAAATTTCCAAACTATCTTTCCACCGCCTTGGCACCTGTGGGGGCCTGCTGGGAACAGGACTTCTAATGTGATGCTATACCCTTCCCAGATTTAAACTAATGAAAAATAAATTTTAAAAAATGGATTTGTACTCTTATATTTTTTTTTACCAAAACAAAACAAAACAAAAAACTCTCTCCTTGTCTTTGCATAGTTACACATATTGCTGACAGAATGCTCTAGACAATGTATGAGTTACATTTGAGGGCCACAATACATTTCCTGAGTAAAAAATAAGATCATATGATAACATATGTCAAATCACATGGTTTTTCTTGGACTTGGAATGTTTCTCTGACTGCGCAGCCAGTGAGGCTGGAAGTGAGTAACCATGGCAACACTTGGCTCTCAGCCAAGCTCCTTGGTGAGCAGGTGAGAGGCTTGTAGTGGTCCAGTGCTATGCACTTTCTCAAGGAACGGTGACTTTAAAAGTGTCCCAGGACGTAAACATAGACAGTTTGTTGGCTGAACCTTGATTCTTGTATCATAAAAGGAAGGTTAGGAGTTCGTGAAGAGAGTTAGAATTTGTCTAGGGAGTTCTGTCTTCAATGTTATCAGCCAGAGTTTTGCAAGCAAAGAACTGGCACTAAAGTTGCTTCATGCCTGACCTTGGTTCAACACACACCTGAGAATCTGTCCTTGTGCATTTTCAATGCAGTTTTATCTTATGAATTCATTTGCAGGGGCAACTAGTCTACTTTGAATTTGCTCTGAGGTCTTAAACCAACTAATTGTGTAAAAAGCAGTCATTATAGCTGAGAATACTGTTATTTTCCTATGTCAGTCTGAGCTGTGAAAATATCCCAATTTTATTTCTATTCATCAAAATTATACACCTTAAGATAAAATCATCTTCTTGACCGTCCACAGATATAATTGTGTCCAACAAGAGGAAAACACGCCACCAATGGGCTATGGGAGAATCCCACAGCTGTTTTAAGGAAGAATTATGGTAGCACACAAGAAAATCACAGACAGAAGCAAACAGCATTCATAGTAGCCTATGGCCTCATAAGCCTTGCTTGATGAGGTTTCTCCATCAGAGAGTCATTCATCTAGTGGGTTGACCTTATGACTATCAGTTGTCATCTGCCGTTTATGCCTCTGGCACAAATCAACACTCTTTTCTTTGTAATTTACCCAGTCTGGGCATTGTGTTGTAAGCTACAGAAGATACACTTTTTCTCTGACCAGGGAACTGGATTCCCAGAATGCTGAACTGGTCTACACTGTCCTTCAGTGCTTTGCTCCATGCATGGGTCTCTCCACAGGAGCATGTAGCAAAATTGAGAAAATAAAATGTTATCCTTTGTATACACTGTGTCATCCAAAAGGCTCTTGTCTTGAAGGCTTGGTCCCAGCAGGTAGATTCAATTATTTCTTATTTCTTTATTGAGAGGTTATTGGACCATGGAGACATGTTGTTCAGCTATTTGCTCCCTGACACAGGGCTGGGTATATACCTCAATTGGTAGAGCATTTGTTTGTACACAAAAAACTCTGTTCAATTCCCAGCACTGTGCACACCTATAATCCCAGCATGGTGAAAAAGGCAAGAGGATCAGTAGTTCAAAGTCATCCTCAGCTACATATCTAGTTAAAGGCCAGCCTGGGATACATGAGATCCTGTCTCAAAAAAAAAAAAAAAAAAAAACCACAAATGTGTATGTATATATCCCTTTAAAACACAAGCGTGAAAATCTTCAACAAAATATTATCAACTGAATACGAGACTGAAGACCTGAGTTTAGTCTCCAGGTTCCACATGTCAAAAGGGGAAGACTGACTGCTGCAAGTGACTCTCTGACCTCCACATGCGCACACACACACACACACACACACACACACACACACACACACACAATAAGTAAATAGCTGAAAATGAGATAAAATAAGTATTAATAAAATTAATGGGATTTCTTTCAGGAATATGGCTTGACACAAAAATTTATCAGTGTCATATATCACACTAGGAGAAACAAATAGAAAGAAAAATTCATGGGCTGGAGAGATGGCTCAGAGGTTAAGAGTACCAACTGCTCTTCCAGAGGTCCTGAGTTCAATTCCCAGGACCCACATGGTGGCTCACAACCATCTGTAATGAGATCTGGTGCCCTCTTCTGTATACATAATAAATAAATAAATCTTTAAAAATACATTTAGCTGGGTGGTGGTGGCGCACGCCTTTAATCCCAGCACTCGGGAGGCAGAGGCAGGCAGATCTCTGTGAGTTCAAGGCGAGCCTGGGCTACAGAGTGAGTTCCAGGAAAGGTGCAAAGCTACACAGAGAAACCCTGTCTCGAGAAAAACAAAAAAACAAAAAAACAAAAAAAAACAAAAAAAACAAAAAAAAAATCATACAATCATCTCAATTGATGCAGAAAAGGAATCTGATAAAACACAATACCTTCAATGACCTTTATAAAGTGTCTAACAAAGGGTTAAAGCACTTGTGGTAGAGCACTTGCCTAACGGTGCAGCCCTTTGAGTTTGACCCCACGGACATGAGAAAGGAGCACACAGCAAATGATGAAAGGATAATAAATTAATTCTTCAGTATGCATATAAGTTACCATTGATTACAGATCAAAGCAAATTTTCATGCTAATGAGATAGACGGGGTTTTTCTCTAATCATGTTTTAGATTTCACTAGAGTCATAACACACTCTACATCTCTAATTTTATTAACTTGGGTCTTCTTTCCTTGTGTTATTTTGTCTGGGGCTTGTCAACCTTGTTAAGTTTTACAAAGAATCGATTCTTTGGTTGACTTTGTGTATTTTTTTCAGACTCTCTCTTATTAATTTCCTCTCTCATTTGTATTATTTCTTTTCTTTTTTCTTTTCTTTTCTTTCTTTTTTTTTTCTTTTTTTTTTTTTTTTGGTTTTTCGAGACAGGGTCTCTCTGTAGCTTTGGAGCCTGTACTGGACTAGCTCTGTAAACCAGACTGGCCTCGAACTCACAGAGATCCACCTGCCTCTGCCTCCCGAGTGCTGGGATTACAGGCGTGCACCGCCACCGCCACCACCACCTGGCTGTATTATTTCTTACATCTACAGGGCTTTATTGTTTTTTAGAGCTTTGTGCTACATTATTAGGGTATTTGAGACTTTTTTTAGTATGAGCACTTACAGCTATAAATTTTCCTCTTAGGACTGCTTTGGCTGCATCCCAGAGATTCTGTTATTATTCTCATTGTATCCATATTCATTTGACTTGGTAATTTTCTTTTTTAATTTCTCCTCTGACTTCTTGAACAACCCACATTTATTCAAAAAGATGGATTAATTGTTCAGTCTTTCTGTAGTTTTTCTTGTTGTTGTGTTCTACTTTTATTACACTGTGGTCTGATAAGATACAAGAAATTAATGTGATAGTTTTGTATTTGTTAATGCTTCATCTATAGTCTATTATGTGATCAATTTTGAAAAAAGGGAAGTCTGTTGGATGGAATATTCTGTATATATCTATTAAGTTCAACTGATCCATGCTATATTTTAGCTTTGAAATTGTGTTGGTTAATTTTAGTTTGAAAGTTCTATCTAAATATAAATGGGTACCAATGACCCCACTATTGTGGTGTCAGGACATTTGTGGCCTTTTGTCCATTTACTGTTTATTTCATGAAATTATAGGCTCCAATGTTTAGTACAATACTTACAATTATTATATCTTCTTTTTAAAATTTTATGAGTCTGGAGAGATGACTCACTGGTTAAGAGCACTGATCAGTCTTCCAAAGGACCTAAGTTCAATTTCCAGCACCCACACAGTTGTTCAAAACCAACTGTAATTCCAATACCAAAAGATCTGATACTATCGGCCATCTCAGGCAATACATACACATAATGCAAAGACATGATTGTAGGCAGACAATAAACATAAATGTCATTAAAGATTGTGTTACTTTGTGTGTACATGTGCATGTTGGTGTGTGTGGATGGAGAGTGGAATGTGTGTATGCAAATGTGTGTGTGCAGGTGTATGTATTCATACATGTGTGTGCACATGTGTGCATGTGAATGTGTGCACATCTGTGGGCATGAGTGGTGATAATTTATTTGTGCTCTAACAAAGTTTGCCTAGGGATCAGAGGAAAAAGCCAGCCACTATATTAAACATGGAGGTCAGGCAAGGGTAGCACATGCCTTTAGTCCTAGCATTCCAGTGGCAGAGATATATCAGGATCTCTGTGAGTTCAAGGCCATACTGGGAACAGAGCCAGGCATGGTGACACATGCCTTTAATCCCAGCGCTAGTTAAACATAGAGGTCTGGAGGTCTGTAAAGACAGACAGAAGGTGATAGAGCTGGGCAGAAAGAGGAAGTGATGTAGCTGGGCAGAGAAAGGAAGTAAGATGGCAGGACACAGAAAGGTATGTAAGGCATGAGCATACAGGAAGTAGCTCTCTCTTGGGCTGAGGATTTTCTAGCGGTAAGAACTTGTTGCTGTGGCTTGTTTCCTCTGATCTTTTAACTTTCACCCCAATATCTGGCTCTGAGTTTTTTATTAAATAATACCATTTAACAATTCATGTTACATGCATGTGTAGAATTAATTGATCTTAATAATAAAAATGCAGAGTCAGATATCAAGGATGAAAGCTGAAAGATCAGAGAAGCAGAGCAGCAGCCACTAGAAAGACTTCTTACCTCTAGGAATACTTGGATTGAAAGGGCCAGCTCCTGCCTTATCACTTCCTCTCTCCACCTAGTCATATCACTTCTTGTTTCCCCTCCCCAGTGCTGAAAAGAAAGGTGTGTGCCACCACTGCCTGAGGCAAGATTTATTTGTTAGAGCACAAACAAAATATCACCACACTCCCCCTTTTTGTCTAAAATTTTAAAAAAGTTATAACTAATATAAGAAAAACTATATACAATAAGTATAATAACCATATAATATATACAGGCAATAAATACATCAACAATATCTAGTCCATAAATATTTGACAAATTCAGAGAAATTACTCCAATATTTATCCTATCTTGGTGAGTCCAAGAGATTGTTCCTAATTCACTTTCTATTCTAACTTGCATTACCAAAACTATCCTTTTATATTTCTCTTAACCTTATATACTTTACACCTCTTTAGTGAATTTCTTTTCTGAATCTGGTATCATGGAAAACTATAACTATAAACTCTTCAACTCCACCAGAGACCTGAGAAGGAAAT
Source organism: Onychomys torridus (assembly GCF_903995425.1). Lineage (NCBI taxonomy): Eukaryota > Metazoa > Chordata > Mammalia > Rodentia > Cricetidae > Onychomys > Onychomys torridus. The sequence goes on from NC_050450.1 coordinate 4,437,478, forward strand.
AATATTACCTGAGTAAGCAGGAAGTGCAAACAAACAACTCCCAAAAAAGTATGAGAAATGACAGAAACAGCTGGCTGCCTGGACAGTCACCCAAGGTTTCTTTGCAACACTGGGGCATCCATCTTTGGCCTACAGGCCTAACATAGCTGACAGACTCACCTGTGAAGCAGGATTTTCTGAAAGGCCTTCCTACTTTGTCTTGGCAAAGTTTGGCAGTCCTTTCTTTTGTGTCCTGCTTGTCCCATATAGACAGTATATACTGTCAACTGTCAAGGCAAGGGCAGTTTCTTGCTCAGTGGCTAACTTTTGTCACAAAGTAAGTAAACTCCATATGGAGTTTCTTCAATGCCCACCATCTTCTCTGACATAGATTGATGTTGCCAGGAGCAGACATGTCTCATTGTCAAAAAAAAAAAAAAAGAACCTTATATTATTAAAACATCTTAAATGCCATATTCTGTAGAATCTGAAGTATTTGAAGACAACCTGTCTGAAATACATCTGTGACTAACTACTAACTTACATTTTTTTGTATCATAGTTAGTGATAATAACTTTCAAGGACTAGAAATTTGTATTACATTGTTAAATGAGATGTATAGGTATAATACATTGAACAAGATTAGAAATGTATGTGCAGTATGTTTAAAAAATAATCTTGACTTTGTATCAGTGTACAAAGATCCATATCAATGTAAAATATTTAAAACAAGTAGTTGCTTTCTAAAAGTGGGTTCAAAGTGGCTTCCTGAGACAAAGAATCTGCCAGCTCTGATTGGACAAAGAGAGCCTTCATCCAGTAACTGATGGAAACAGATGCAGAGATCCACAACCAAGCACCAGGCCAAGCTCCAGAAGTCCAGTTGCAGAGAAAGAAGAGGGATTCTATGAGCAAGGAGCATCAAGATCATGATGGGGAAACCTACAGAGACAACCAAATCAAACTATTAGGAACTCATGAACTTTAGACCAACACCTATGGAGCCTCCATAGGACTGGACTAGGCGCTCTGCATAAGCTAGACAGTTGTGTAGTTTGATCTGCTTAAGGGGCCCCTGTCAGTGGGACCAGGATCCATCTCTGGTGCATGAGCTGGTTTTTTGGAGTCCATTACCTATGGTGGGACACCTTACACAGCCTTGATGTCGGGGAGAGGCTTGGACCTACCCCTACTGAATGTACCAGGCTCTGTGGACTCCCCATGGTAGACCTTGGATTTTTGGAGAAGGGAATGGAAAGTGTGTGGGGGGAGAGAAGGAAGGAGGGAGGAGAGGAGGATCTGTGGTTGATATGTAAAATGGATTTTAAAAATTCTTAATTAAAATATGTAAAAAGTAGACTCAATAATCTATCCTTTTATCCTATTTCTTTATCCCCATTTTTTCTTTTCAAAACAAGAACCCTGAATCTAAACTCCTTTGTTCAGCTTTTTTCCTGACCATTACCAATAACAACTTGTAACCAACCCCGCCCCCCTAAACAATGACAAATATCAATAACCCATTGGAGACCCAAAAATCACCTGCCCCACCTCTTGGGAATGTGGACATCATGTTCTTAAATTTACTTCCTTGCTATCCAGGGATGACAGCATCTTTAGAAGATTCTGAAGGGAAAATTTGGGTTAAATGTCAAGTTCTGGGAGAGGTAGCTGTATCATTTCTTGGCCAGACTCTGCATAATGGGAAAGTGCAGGGCTTGTCCCAAATCCTGGATAGAGTAGTCTGTGAGGCTGGATCATCACAGCTAGCCACCTCAAGATTGTCTTGAGCAGTTTGTAGTTCAAAGCCAATCTTTGGGTGATGTTGATCAGCTTAGTGGCTTTACCATAGTCTGTGTGGAATCATTGTTGTGGGGCCCCATCATCCTTTTGGAGACTTCAAAGGCCACTGTTAGGTATGGTCATGGTTCACTTCAGAAAACTTTATATTTTAAATGTCATATGCAGCGGATCTCAAAGAGGTTAAAAGATCAATATTTGTTATGTATATCCAGAGTACAAAAACTTAATTCTGCCAGGTGGTGGAGGCACACACCTTTAATCCCAGCACTCAGGAGGCAGAGCCAGGCAGATCTCTGTGAGTTTGAGGCTAGCCTGGTCTATAGAGCGAGATCTAGGACAGCTTCCAGACCTACACAGAGAAACCCTGTCTCGAAAAACAAACAAACAAACAAAACCCTTTAATTCCTAGTTACTTGATAGAGACTCAAACCAGAAACAATGTAAGGAAGCTAGATGAAGCCTTTTCCTAGAATTAGTTAGTACTCTATATGACCATTAATATCATAACAAAAAGTTTAAAATATATGTATATATTAATCTTACATGCTTTGGGATAATATTTATACTTTAAGAAAAGCTCTAAAGAGTTAAAATATTGCTACTAATCGCATAATTTCCAACAAGGCAAAATTTTCTTTACTTCTTCAAACATTTTCCCTAAATTATCTACATTTGAATCAGCTAGTAAAATGCCATCCATGTAATGGTAAACTATAGATCAAAGAAATTGCTTACATATTACTTCCAATGGCTGACTTATAAAATATTGGCACAGGGTGGGGTTATTTAATATTCCCTGTGGGAGAATTTCCATTGATATCTCTTAACAGACTGAGAATTATTATAAATAAGCACCTTAAAGGCAAATTTTTCTGTCTTTTTCTTGTAAAGGTATAATGAATAAACAATCTTTTAATATGAGAGGCCATTTTTAGGTAACAGAGAAGGCAAAGGAATTCCAAACTGTTGAGAGCCCACTAGCTGAATCACCATATCAACAACTGTTAGATCTGTTAACATTCTCCATTTTCCAGATTTCTTTTTTAATAACAAATACAGGAGAATTCCAAGGGCTGGTTGATTCTTCAATGTGCTGAGCATATAGCTGCTACTGTACCAGCTGTTCTAAGGCCTGCAGTTTCTTTGTTGTTAAAGGCCATTGCTGAACCCATACAGACTTGTCTGTTAACCATTTTAAAAGTAGGGCTGCTGAGCGGTGATGGCACATGCCTTTAATCTTAGCACTTGGGAGGCAGAGGCAGGTGGATCTCTATGAGTTCCAGGCCAGCCTGGGCTCCAGAGTGAGTTCCAGGAAAGACATAAAACTACACAGAGAAACCCTGTTTTTGATAAACAAAACAAAACAAAACAAAAAAAGTAGGGCTGTCGGTGCCTTTGAAAGATCAGCAGCTGTTGTGCCCTGTTCTTGTACAACCTGAATTCAGTGATCGCTCTTTATAATAGTAATACCTTCTAATATTTTTCCATAAACATATGTCAATTTATGGTTTGTTTCTGAGATCAGAGGAATGTTAATCCATTGTTGTAACAAATCATGTCCCTATAAATTAATTGCTATGTTGGCTACATATGGCTTTAATTTTCCTCTCTGTCTTTCTGGCCCTATACATTTGACCCGTCTCACACTCTGTTTTATCTGAGATAATGCATTCCAATCCCTAAAAGCTGAGCATTTACCTCCTGAAGAGGCCATTTTGTAATTGTGGTGCAATTATTGTTACCTCCACACCTATGTCTACAAGGCCTTCAATGATGACGTCTTTTTTTGTATTTTTAATTTGGTCTTTATTTATTTATAGGATTTTCCCAAAATATTCACTTTATGATTTCTCCTAATTTTTGTTCTCTCTTCTATAGCTGTCCTGTCATCCAGAGAAGTATGGTTTTTACAATAGGCATCAGGTTCTTTAATTGCTCTGGGAAGGAGTTTCTTCCATAATAGGAAATGACTGAACCAAATTTGACATGGGGGCTTGCAAGAGGCCCCCCAAGGCATTTCCCATTGTCAAAGGGTTACCTTGACTGTCCCTTGTTGATCTACATTCATAAATCCAGTGTCTGCCTTTGCCGTACCTTCTGCTTACACCAGAAGGGAGGGGTCTTCTGATCAGAATAATCCTGGATAAAACAATGTTTCTAGGAATGCCCTGTTTACAATCCATTCTTAGGTGACCTTGTTTACCACAAATTGAAACACCTGACATTTTAATTTTGTTTCAAATCTCTGGAAATCACCTCTTCTATCCAAGCATCATCATGGTTATAAGATTCAATAACAATGATATCTCAGATCCATTCCTCTATGGATGCTAATCTTGCCTTTAATGGCCCAATTACCCTTTTGCATTGTGCATTAGTGTTTTTTTAAAGCCAGAGATTCAATTATTTGTCTATGTCAATTATTTATTGGATGGGTGTACATGTTTAGATGCGTGCATTGTGTGTGTACATGTATATGTGTATTTGTATATATGTATGCATGTATGTCTGTGTGTGCATGCCTATGTATATGTGCATGCATTTATGTTTGTGTACATATATGCCTGTGTTCATGTGTGTGTATATCTATGTTCAAATATATATATATAAAGGCCAGAAGTCAACAGTGGTGTTTTCTTCAGTCACTTTCCAACCATCTAATTTCTTTAGAAAGGGTCTCTTGTGAACTTGGAGCTTGCCAACTTGCCTGGACTAGCTGGCCTGCAAGCCCCAGTGACCCTCCTGTCTCTGTCTCCCCAGCACTGAAACTACAGAGTGCTGCCATGTCTGGACTTTTTTCAGGCAGGGTTTTTGCATAGCCTAGAATGGCCTGGAATTTGCTTTGTAGCCAAGGGTAACTTTGAACTTCTTTTCTCCTGCCTCTACCTCTGAAATTCTGGGATTACAGCTGTGTGACATCATGTCCTTGTGGTTGTGTGGTTGTTTATGTAAGTTCTGGGGATAGGACTCAAATCCTCATGTTCTCATGACAGACACCCAGCCCAACATGTTTATATTATAACAAGCCAAATGGAATTTACTAAGATAACAAATAGATCTTTTTTTAAAATTCATTCTAACAACTTCTGTTTTATAATAAGAAACTTTAATATATTTAAATTAACAGTAAAGAATACGACTTTGTCTATTGATTTTAGCTGTGTATTTTCTGAGCCTTCCCCTCAGTCCCTCCTCCTTCCTCTATCTCTCTTTTCTTTCTGCTTTTATCCTTTTATTCGTTCATTCTTGTTCTTTCTCCTTCCATTTGTGTGTATATGCATGTTTTTCATGTGTGTGAGCATTTGTGTCTGGGTGTGTGTGCATGTGCCTGTGGAGGCTCAAGGTTGATGTCAGGAATCATCTTCATATATATATATATATGTATGTATGTATGTGTATATATATATGTGTGTGTGTATGTATGTATGTGTATATATATATGTGTGTGTATGTATATATATGTGTGTGTGTATGTATGTATATATATATGTATATATATATATGTATGTGTATGTATGTATGTATATACACACATATATATATAATTTTATTTTAATTTTTTCCCATTTTACATACCAACCACAGTTCCCCCTCTCCTCCTACCCCCTCTCCACCTACCCCGTATCCCCCATCCACTCCTCAGAGAGGGTAAGGCCTCCCATGGGGAGTCAAACAAAGTCTAGCACATCAAATTGAGGCAAGGCCCAGCCCCTCCCCCCTGTATCAAAGCTGAGCAAGGTATTCACCATAGAGAATGGGCTCCAAAAAGCCAGTTCATGCACCAGGGATAAATCCAAGTCCCACTGCCAGGGGCCCCACAAGTAGACCAAGCCATGCAACTGTCACCCACATTCAGAGGGCCTAGTTTGGTCCCATGCAGGTTCCCCAGCTGTCAGCCCAGAGTCCAGGAGCTCCCACTAGCTCTGGTCAGCTGTCTCTGAGGATTTTCCCATCATGATTTTGACCCCAACCATTGTACCATCCCCCCTCCCTCTCTTTGATTGGACTCCAGCTGCTCTGCCCTGTGCCTAGGAGGGGGAAATTGATAAGATCTCCTGGGTAAACTGGGGCAGAGGAGAGGGGAGGGGATGGGGGATGAGAACATGAGGGAATGGGATGGTTGAGTTGGGTAGGAACACAGAGGAAGAGCAATGAAACAGATATCTTGATAGGGGGAGCCATTATGGGGTAAGAGAGGAACCTGGTGTCAGGGAAATTCCCAGGAATCCACAAGGATGACCCCAGCTCAGACTCGTAGCGATAATATAGAGGGTGCCTGAACTGGCCTTCTCCTGTAATCAGATTGGTGACTGCCCTAACTGTCATCATAGACCCTTCATCCAGTGACTGATGGAAGCAGATGCAGGAACCATCTTCAATTGTTTTTCTACCTTATTCATTTAGGCAGGGTCTCTCAGTCAAACCCAGAGCCTACCACTATGATGAGAATTGCCAGCCATCTTGCTCTGGGGGAATCCCCTGTCTCTTGCCTCCTGGGATTGGACTTACAGGTGGACTGACATGCCCACTGAGCATTTAGTGGGTTCTGAGAATCCAAACTCCAGTCTTCATACAATCTGCAATCGTCCCGTAATCGTGCTCCCAGTTTTTAGACATAGTCTTACTACATGGTCCAGGTATGATCGTTCTGCTTCAGCCCCTCAAGTGCAGGGATTACAGGTATGCTCCACGACACCTGGCAATAAGGAATCATCTGGGAGGCAAAGTCAAGCCTTTATCTGACCAAACCTAGTGGTGATTTGATCTTGAGCCTCTCAGATTTCTGTTGCTTACAAGTTCCCTAGCATAAGGTACTTTAACAAACCAGTGGAATTTACTAAGATAATAAATAGATCTAATGTTTAATTCACTCACGCAATCTCTGCTTCATAATAAGAGAGTTTAACTTATTTAAAACAAAAGCAGTTGATAGGAAAGAATTTAATTTTGCCTATTGATTTTAGATGTTTATTTCTGTGTGTCTTATATGCTGTTGGTTCCTGAATTCTTCCATCACTGTCACTTAAGTTTATTATTTGTGTAGTGTATCATTTTATCCCTTTTATCTCTTCCTTTCCATATATTCCTCAGGATACTCTTAGTGACAAGCTTGGGTATTCTGATTAACACACCAAGTGCATAATTTTGAGGCTGGTCTGAGACTTACTGGAAAACCAAGACTGACCCTGCTTTGTGTCTCCACTCCTAACTGCTTACAGACCTAAATCACCACATTATTTTCTAAGAAGTGTAAGATTTTCAACATAAGTTATGGAGAAATTTGACCTCAATAATAATCTCAATTAAAAATTCAGCTTCAGCCAGGTGGTGACACAAGCCTTTAATCCCAGCACTCAGGAGGCAGAGGCAAGTGGATCTCTATGAGTTCGAGGCCAGCCTGGTCTACAAAGTGAGTTCCAGGATAGCCAGGACTGTTTCACAAAGAAACCCTGTCTTGAAAAATCAAATAAATAAATAAGTAAATAAATAATAAAAAATAAAATTCAGCTTTAAAAATTAATTCAAAATGAATCAGAAATTCAATCTAAAATGCTAACTTATAGACTTTTATACATAAAAGCATACAAAATATCACTGACTGTTAAAATGAAAAAACAAATAAATAAAATATTGGCAATACCATGTGCTGACCTGGATGTGAAATGTCTAGAATTCTTATATTTTGCTGATATTGATATAAAATGTTAAATCATTCTGGAAAACACCCTGAAATTCCACTCCTGGGTGCTGGTTTGGAGAAATGAACATTCATCTCTACCCCAAAACCTGCATACAAATGTAAAGAGTAGCTGTGTTGATAATCACCTGAAACTGTAAGAAAAAAGTCTGCCCATTGGTGAATGGATAACCAAACTTTGATAAAACAATGCAGTGAGAGGGGTTACTCTGCAGAAATAAAAATAAACTATTGCTACAAGAAATAAATGAAGAGACCCTACAGGAAAAGAACATATACTATATGCTATGAGCTGAGTGTTAACCTTCCTACAAAATTCATATTCAAAGCCTGGGTCCACACTAGGATGGCATCAGGAGGTGTGAACTTGGAGTGATTAGGCCATGAGGGTGAAGCCCTCGTGAATGAGACCAGTGTGATTATAGAAGAGCCACAGCCAGAGGAGTCCAGCTGATCTGAGGGAGCACCAAGCATCAGTCCAGCTGTGCCAGAAAGACTCGATTGTTATTTGTCGACATTATTTATTGCGCACGAGAAAACACGAGGTATGACAGAACCCACTACAAGAGTTTTATTAGGGAAGGGAAAGGGTGGAGGTGAGTAGGTCTACTGAAAAGAAAGGTGTGGGAGAAAAAGAGAGAGTGAGAGACAGAGACAGAGACAGAGACAGAGAGAGACAGAGAGGTGCATACTACCTCTGGAGAGAGGTAAAGAGAAGGGAGCAGATAGAGCCTGCTTTTATAGGTCACCATGCATGCATATATGGGCTTACATAGCTACACCACACATGTGCATAAATTACAAGATCACACCAAGCATGGATTACACACGACATAAGGCCCTGGTATGACTAAGCATTTTGCCTGACTGCTGACAGTGCATGGATGGTCATGTGACTCCAGAGGTGGCTAGTACTAATAACATTCCACCCTTTTTATTATTATAAAAAGTAAGATGAATGGGAATGGGGCGCCATGTCTCTCAGAACTGCTTCCAGCTGACTTAGTGAGTGTCAGTTAATTTTTTTGGAGGGTGGGGAGGAACTTTTCTTGAGGTAATCAGTTGTCCTGAGGTAGCTGATTGTCTTCGCTGGTGTTTTGAGCCCTGTGGAATCGTCCAGTGCTACTTGGATCTGACAGACAGCTGGGACTTGACAAGCTGAAGTGGATCTGACCTGTCAGATGGGTCCAAGCCAACTCCCTGGAGCTCAGAAAAATTTTTAAGTTTATAAAGGAGACAAATTTTAGACATATTAAGAAGCAATCAAAGGGAATTTAAAATCCTGAGCTGGTAGATATGATATTATAGTGTTTAGTATTTTGCTATCAGAATTTTATTGATTAGTGTTAAAGTTATGGAGGGAGGGAGAAGGAGGGAGAGGGAGGGAGGGAGGGAAGAAGGGAGAGAGAGAGAGAGACAGAGACAGAGACAGAGACAGAGAGAGAGAGAGAGAAGCAGAATTGTTAGAAGTTTTTATTAATAAAATCAAACCTGAGTCCAGTTATTGGGGTGAATGCTGGAAGATCAGAGAAGCAGAACAAGCCAGTTTCCTCACCTCGACAGTTCCTCAGCTGGTTTTGTTTCCTCAGACTGCAAGCTTCTGAGTCCTCATCCAAAAAAATCTCAGCTGAACTGTTGCTCAGAAGCCTAAATGCTTAACCAGACAAATGCTTAACCAGACAAATGCTTCTAGTTTCTGGTATTCATGCCTTATATAATCTTTCTCTTTCTGCCCCCGCTCCCTGGTATTAAAGGCTCGATTTCTGGGATTAAAGGTCACCATGCCTGGCTGTTTTCAATGTGGCCTTGAACTCACAGAGATTGCCTGGCTCTGACTCCTGAGTGCTGGGATTAAAGGCGTGTGCTACCACTGCCTATCCTCATGTTTAATATTGTGGCCGTCCTGTTCTCTGACCCCAGGTACGTTTATTTCAGGGAACACACAATATTTTGGGGAACACAATACCACCACAAGAGAGAGAGAAATCTGGAGCATGCTTTCTTTCTTTTCTATTATTATCAATTAGACTTCCTGTCTTCACCTGAGACAAACCTTAAGGCTTTCACCTGTTTCCTTTCATGATGGTGGTATCACTTCAGTATCCAGGAGACACAAGTGATTGATTGCTGAGGGCATTTAACAATAATAAACGGTTATATTAAAGTCTGTTTTTCAGTCCAGACCCTTTTGAGTCTGGGGGTGTGAATACCTCTGGAGTGTTACTGTTTCTTACTGCCCGGGTATATTTGATGGTCCTTGTGCCTCCAGCTCTATGTCTGATGGTGATCCTGTAGTTAATTAGAAAATTGAATATGTTATTAGAGACACAGAGGGAAATGATGATGTCTCCCCTACTATTTGGTGATTCTATTTAGATTTCTTTTGTATATGTATATGTTTTAAGGAGCTTCTACTATGGTAGGTTTCCATACAGCCCCTCAAATAGCCCTTAGTTTTAATTGGCCCTCCCCAAATTTACTCCCTTACCTCCCTATTTGCTTCCCCTCCCTTTCTGTTCCATTTCATCCCCTCACCTCCAAATATCTGTTCCATTTCCCTGTCTAGGAAGATCCTTCCTAGTCCCTTACTCTATACCTAGCATCTGTGGTTATACAGCTTTTAGCCTGTTTTTACCAAAGACTTAACAGCTAACATTCATATAAAAGCAAAAATGTACTTTCTTAGATTGGGTTTCTATTAATGTGATAAAACTCCATGACCAAAGTAACTTGAGGAAGAATGGATTTATTTGGTTTACACTTAGACATTTGAAGAAAGTCAGGACAAAAACTCAAACAGGGAAGGAACCTGGAGGCAGGAGCTGATTCAGAGGCCACAGAGGAGTGATGCTTACTGGCTTTCTCTTCATGGCTTGCTCAGCCTCCTTTTTTTTTTTTTATAAAACCCAGGACCACCAGCCAAGAGATGGCATCATTCACAATGAGTTGGGTCCTCCCCCATCAACCATCAATAAGAAAATCTCCTACAGGCTTGCCTATAGCCTGATCTTCTGGAGGCATCTTCTCAATTGAGGCTCCCTGCTCTCTGATTACTCTAGTTTGTGTCAAGTTGACATAGAACTAGCCAGCACACATATCATATTTGTCTTTGGGATCTGGGTTACCTCACTCAGGATGATATTTTTCTAGCTGCATCCATTTACTTGTGAAATCCATGATTTCAGGGTTGTTTTTTTTAATAGCTGAGTAACATTCTATTGTGTAAATGTACCACATTTTCTTTATCCATTCACATATAGGTTGTTTGCAATTTCTGGCTTTTACAAACATAGCAGTGAACATGGTTGAACAAGGGTCTCTGTTATATGCCTATGGTGATTTGAAAGAAAATGGCCCCCAAAGGGAGTAGCACTATTAGGAAGTATGATCTTCTTGGAGGAAGGGGGTCAGGCTTTGAGGCCTCATATATGCTAAAGATACTGCCTGGTGTTTTAGTCCACTTCCTGTTGCCATCTGATCAAGACGTAGCCAGCATCATGTCTTCCATGCATGCCACCATACTCCCCTCCATGATGATAATGGACTGAAACTCTGAAATTGTAAGTAAACCACCCCAATTAAATGTTTCCCTTATAAATGATGTGACTATTCACAGCAAGAGAAACCCTAAGACAATGCCCAAGAGTGGTATAGCTGGATCTTGAGGTAGATCTATCCCTAGCTTTTTTAGGAACTGCCAATTTGCTTTCCATAGTAGATACACAAGTTTTCACTCCCATCAACAATGGATGAGTCTTTTTCCTTTTCCCACATCCTTGCCAGCATGAACTGTCATTTGTTTTATTGATTTTGGCCATTCTGATGAAATCTCAAAGTAGTTTTGATTTATATTTCACTGGTGACTATGGATGTTGAGCATTTAAATGCTGCTTAGCCATTTGTGTTTCCTCTTTAGAGAACCTGTTGTTTAGATATAGATATATACTGAATTTTTAAATTGGATTATTTATTTTCTTTTTTTTTAAATTCTTCTTCTTAGTTTTGGCTTTCCAAGACAGGGTTTCTCTGTGTAGCCCTGGCTGTTCTGGCACTCACTATGTAGATCAGACTAGCCTTGAACTCAGAAATCTGCCTGCTTCTGCCTCCTGAGTGCTGATATTAAAGGTATGCACTGATATTCCCAGCTATTATTTGTTTTCTTGAAGCCCAGTTGTTGTTTTAGGATTTTTGTTGTTGCTGTTGTTTGTTTGTCTGTTTGTTTGTTTTTCTTTATATATTTTCTATTTTAGCCCTCTATTGGATGTATAATTAGTTTAAAAAAGAAATCTTTCCCCATCTTGCAGACTGCTGTTTTACCTGAATGATTGTATTCTTTGCTATACAGAAGCTTTTCAGTTTCATAAGATTCCATGTATTAACTGTTGCTCTTAGGGCCTGTGCTATCAATGTTCTGTTCAAAATTCTTCTCCTGTGCCAATGCATTCAAGACTATTCCTCACGTTCTTTTCTACCAGATTCAGTGTATCTGTCTGTGCTGGGTGGTTTAATGCCAACCTGACACAAGCTAAAGTCATCTTAGAGGTGGGAACTGAGAGAGCCAGGCAAATGTCATGACAGCCTGTCCCATAATTGAATTAATATAAGCCAGCTAGCCTCCACAACAGCTCAAGGTAATAACCAAATAAGGACAGGGCCAAATGGAAAAAAGCCATAGACTTAACCAGCCCCTGACTAGCCCTAACCAATTAGAACATAGTAATATGATTGCCGCTTGCTTAAGCCAATCATATTTAAAATGACCTAAGTGCCCTAGAAACTCCCCTTAGCTGTGCTTAAAGGAGCCTGTGAGCTTCTCTCAGAGTTGTTGCCATTTTATCTTTGAGGAGGACGGCAGGCCCAGCATGCTGGGTAATAAACGCTCTTGTCGATTGCATATGTGGGTGGTGGTCTTTTGTGGGACTTCTTTGGGACCCTAATAGGAACCTCAATTAAGAAAATGCCTCCATGCTGAGTGGTGATGGTGCATACCTTTAATCCCAGTACCCAGGATGCAGAGGCAGGAGAATCTCTGTGAGTTCAAAGCCAGCCTGATAGCACTAGTTCCAGAACAGCCAGGGCTATACAAAGAAACCCTGTCTTGAAAAGTAAAAAAAGAAGAAAGGAAGGAAGGACATGCTTAGCTCCATAAGATGGACAATAGGCAAGCTTGTAGCACATTTTCTTAATTAACGATTGAATGGGGAGGGCCCAGCCCATACTGGGTGGTATCCCTGGGATGGTAGTCCTGGGTTCTATAAGAAAGCAGGCTAAGCAAGCCATTGGGAGCAAGCCAGTAACCAGCACCCTCCATGGCCTCTGCATCAGCTCCTGCCTCCAGGTTCATGCCCTGTTTGAGTTCCTGTCCTGACTTCCTTCCATAATAAACACTGATATGAAAGTATAAGCCAGGGTTGGGGATTTAGCTCAGTGGTAGAGCGCTTGCCTAACAAGCACAAGGCCCTGGGTTCGATCCTCAGTTTAAAAAAAAAATAGAAAAGAAAGTATAAGCCAAACGAACCCTTCCTCCCAACTTTGCATTTTGGTCATGGTATTTTGTCGCAGCGATAGTATGACTAGGACAATGGCCTTATGTTGAGGTCCTTGATCCATTTGGCGATGAGTTTTGTGCAGTGTGGTAGCGTTCATCTATCTGCATTCTTCTTCATGCAGCCGGCTAGTTTGGCCAGCACCGTTTGTTAAACATGCTGACTTTTTTTTCCAGTGTGAATTTCTGGCTCCTTTATCAGAAACCAGGTGTCCATAGGCCTGTGGGTTTATGTCTGGGTCTTCAATTTTATCCCATTGATCAATGTGTCTGTTTTTATGCCAATAACATGCAGTTTTTATTACTATAGCTTATAGTACAGCTTGAGATTGGGGATGGTGTTATCTGAATAATAATTTTATTATTCAGAATTGAGTTAGCTATTCTTAGTTTCTGTGCTTCCACATGAAGCTTAAAATTGTTCTTTCAATTTCTGGGAAGAATTGTGTTATAATTGTGATGGGGACTGCTTTGAATCTGTAGATTGCTTTTGGTAGAATGGATACTTTCTCTATACGAATCCTATTGATCCATGAGCATGGGAGATCTTCTGATATCTTCTTCAATTTCTTTTTTCAAAGACTTGAAGTTTTTATCTTCAAGTCTTTCACTTGTTTGGCTAGAGTTACACTAAGTTTTGTTTTGTTCTTTTGTTTGTTTGTTTTGTTCTGTTTTGTTTTTGTTTTGTTTTGATTTAGGCTATTGTGAAAGGTATTACCTCCCTGATTTCTTTCTCAGTCCATTTGTCATTTTTATAAAGGAAGGCTACTGATTTTTGTATCATACAATGTTGTTGAAAATGTTTATCAGCTGTAGAAGTTTCCTGGTGAAGTTTTTAGTGTCTTTTATGTATAAAAACATATCATCTGTAAATAAAGATACTTTGACTTCTTTCTTCCCTAACTGTAGCCCCTTGAGGTACTTCAGCTGTCTTATTGCTGTAGCTAATAAATACTTCAAGTACTATATTGAATAGGTATAAAGAAAGTGAACAACCTTGTCTTTTTCCTAATTTTAGTGAAAATGCTTAGAGTTTCTCTCCATTTAAGTTTATGAGGGCTATGGGTTACTTTAAACTGTCTTTATTATGTTTAGTATGTCCATTGTATCCTTTGTAGTCTTTCTAGGACTTTTATTATGAAGGCATATTGGATTTTGTCAAAGACCTTTACTGCCTTTAATGAGATGATCATGTGGTTTTTGTCTTTCATTTTGTTTATATGGTGGGTTACACTTATCAATTTACATATATTGAGCTATCCCTGCATCTCTGAGAAGAAGCCTACTTGATCATGGTGGATGACCTTTTTATGCATTTTTTAATTCGGTTTGCAAACCTGTTATTGAGAACTTTTTCATTTATGTACATAAGGGAAATTGGTCTATAATTCTCTTTCTTTGTTGAGTCTTTATATGGTTTAGGTATCAAGATAATTATGACTTCATAAAAGGAATCAAACAATGTGCCTTCTGATTCTATTTTGCAGAGTAACTTGAGGAGTACTGATGTTGATTTTTCTTTGAAATTCTCGTAGAATTTTGCATTGAGTCCATCTGTCCCTGTGCACTTTTTGGTTGGGAGACTTTTAATGATGGCTTCTATTTCACTAGGGGTTATATATTCATTTAAATTGTTTATCTCACATTAATTTAAATTTAGTAGGTAGTATATATCAAGAAAATTATCCACTTATTTTAGATTTTTCAAATTTGGTGGAGTAGATTTTTTAAAGTGTCCTTATGGAGTTGGAGATTTAGCTCAGTGGTAGAGCGCTTGCCTAGCAAGCGCAAGGCCCTGGGTTCGATTCTCAGCTCCAAAAAAAAAAAAAAGTGACCTTATGATTCTCAGGATTTCCTCAGTATCTCTGTTGTTATGTTGCCCTTTTATCTTTAATTTCATTAATTTGCATTTTCTTTCTGTGTCTTTTAGTTGATTGGGTTATGGGTTTACCAATGTTACTAATTTTCTCAAAGAACAAACTCTTTGTTTCAATGGTTCTTTGTATTATTATTTTATTGTTGTTATTTCTGTTTTACTGATTTTAATCCTAAGTTTGCTTATTTCTTTTCATCTATTCCTTTTGGGTGTCATTTCTTCTTTTTGTTCAAAATTATTAATATAAGATTTCTCCAGTGTTTTTATGTAGGCACTTAGTACTATGAGCTTGCCTCCTAGAACAGCCTTCATTGTTTCCCATAGGTCTGTGTATTTTATATTTTTGTTTTGTTTTTTGCTTTTCAAGACAAGGAATCTGTACATAACCCTGGCTGTCCTGGAACTCACTCTGTAGACTAGGTTGGCCTCAAATTCACAGAGATCCATGTGCCTCTGCCTCCCAAGTGCTGGGATTAAAGGCATGTGCCACCAGTCTTGGTTTGTTTTCATTCAATTCTAAATTTTTTTTCTTTTATCTCTTGAACCATTTTTTACTCAGTGATGAGTTGTTCAGTTGATGATATCCAGCTTTAATATATGGTAGTCAGATAGGATTCGGGGTGTTATTTCAGCTGTCTTGTAAGTTTTGAGATTTTCCTTGTGTCTAATTATGGGGTCATAGTCAATTTTGGATTGGGTTCCAAGGCCGGCTGAGAAGAAGGTATTACTTTGTGTTTGGGTGAAATGTTCTGTAAATATCTGCTCTGCCCATTGGATTTAAGTCACCATTTGGCACCAGCATTTCTCTGCTAGTTTTTGTCTGGATGACTTGTCTATTGAAGTCACCCACTGTTACTATGTGAGGGTCAATATGTAATTTCAGCTGTAGTACTGCTTCTTTTATAAACTTGGGTGCCCTTGTGTTTAATGTATAGATGTTTAGAATTGCAATGTCCTCTTGGTGAATTTTTCCTTTGATGAGTATATGGTGTCCTTCCCTCTCTTTTCTGATTGGTTTTTATTTGAAGTCTATTTTTTCTGATATTAAAAGTGCTACACTGGTTTGCTTCTTAGATCCATTTGCTTGGAATATCTTTTTCTATACTTTACCCTGAGGTTATATCTATCTTTGAGAGTAAGATGTGTTTCTTAGATGCAGCAGAAGGATGGATCCTGTTTTTTAATCCCTTCTGTAAGACTATCTTTTTATTGGAGAATTAAGACTATTGATATTGAGGGTTATTAATGAGCAGTATTTATTGATTCCTGTTATTTTGTTGTTATGGTATGGTTCCCCCTCTTCTGATTTGCTGTTCTGGGACTATTTATTCTTTATGGGTTGTTTTGCTTATAGTTAACATCTTCATATTGAAGTTTTCCTTCTAGTACCTTCTGTAGAGCTGGATTTTGATAGAGATAGATGTTGCTTAAATTTGGTTTTATTGTGGAACAGTTTCCTTTCTCCAACTATTATGAATGAAAATGTTGCTAGGTATAGTAGCCATGTCTGGCATCTGTGTTCTCTTAGAGTTTGGCCCTCGTGGCTTTAGAGTCTCCTTTGAGAAGTCAGGTGTTGGCCAGGCATAGTGGTACACATCTTTAATTCCAGCACCAGGGAGGCAGAGGCAGGTGAGTCTGTGAGTTCTAGGCCACCCTGGTCTATAGATCAAGTTCCAGAACAGCTAAGGCTACACAGAGAAACCCTGTCTCAAAAAAATGAGGGAGAAAGAGAAAGAGATGAGAGGGCCCACATGGTAGATTTATTGAGGGGGGCGGATAGAAGGAGCAGAGACTGGTCCCTGGGGACAAGAATGAAGGAAGAAAAAGAGAAAGAGATGGGAGGTGGGCAAGGCCTGCCTTTTATAAGAAAATGTAATGAATGCACACAGGGTTTGCAGCTGAGGTATATCCTGTCAGGACCCTAAGGGCAGGCCAGTACAGATGCCTAAATGCTAATAGGGAGGGAGGAAGAGGAAGAATAAGAAAATAAATTAAAGCTTTCAGTTTCTTTCTGTAAAACCAGCATTTTAATGAGAGCAAAACAGAGAAAGGCACAACCAAAAGTAAAACTACAGACCAATCTTCCTCATGAACATAGACAAAAAATTCTCAATAAAATACTTAAAAACTGAATTCAAGACTGCATTAAAAAGTTCATCTACCAAGTCCTTCATTTCATAGATGCAGGGGCTGGGGAGGCTCTACATACATAAGTCAATATATGTAACTCATCACATAAATGACCTCAAGGACAGACATTGTATGATCATCTCAATATATACAGAAACAAGGCTGGAGAGATAGCTCAGCCATTAAAGGCTAGGCTCACAACCAAAAATATATAGAAACAATCTTTGATAATATCCAACATCCCTTCAAGACAAAAATCCTAGAGAGACTATGGATGAAAAGAACATATCTCAACATATGAAGGCTATCTATGGCATACATATAGCCAACCTTATCATAAGTGGAGAAAATTCGCAGCACTCCCTCTGAAATCAGGATTAAGATAAGGGTGTTTGCTCTAGCCACACTCCTATGAAGTACCATGTTTTCCAGTCTTACTAAAGCAATAATACATGGAAAGGAAGTAAGGGTCTATGAATAGGAAAGGATGAAGCCAAATTACCTGTACTTAGAGATGACATGATTCTACGTATGAGACCCTAAAGACTGCACCAGAAAACTCCTGTAACTGATAAACACTTTCAGCAAAGGATACAAAATTAACATAAAAACTATTTGTGGCCTTCCTCTATACCAATGATTATCAGACTTAAGAGAAACAATCCCACTCATAGTTGTATTAAAAAGAAGTAAATATGTAACACTTGGGAAGCAGAGGCAGGCAGTTCTCTGTGTGTTCTAGGCCAGACTGGTCTATATAGTGTTTTTCAGGACATCCAAGGCTACATGATAGACACCTTGTCTCAATAAACTAAGTGTAAAAAAATACCTTGGAATAAACCTAACCACCATGGAAATGAAAGACCTCTACAAAGTTTAAGTTCATGAAGAAAGAAATTGAGGAAGACACTAGAAAATGGGAAGACCTCCCATTCTCATGGATCAAAAGAATTAATATTGTGAAAATGGTAATCTTATCAAAAAGCAGTTTTCAAGTTTAATGCATTGGCAATTAAAATTCCAGTGTTGTTCTTCGTAAGAAAAAAAGATCCCAGATAGCCAAAGCAAAACAAAACAAAAAAACAAAAAAAAAAAAAAAAAAAAACCACCGTGCCAAGACAACTTTATAAAACAAAGCATTTAATTTAGGACTTACAGTTTCAGATCATTAATATCCATGACCATCATGGTGGTGAACATGGCAGCAGGCAGGCTGGCATGGCACTGGAAAAGTAGCTAGGAGCGTACATCTTCAGACACAACCATGAGGCAGAGGGCTAACTGGGAATGATAGATACTGAAACTCCCAGTGGTACACTTCCTTCAATCAGACCATACCTACTCCAACAAGGCCACATCTCCTAATCCTTCCCAAACAGTTCCACTCGGAACCAAGTGTTCAAACATGAGCTTATGGAAGCTGTTCTCATCCAAACCACTACACCTGATTTCAAGTTAAATTATAGAGCCGTAGTAATAAAAATAGCATGGTAGTGGGAAAACACACAAAAAATAGATATGTAGATTAGTGGGAGAAAACAGAGGACCCAGATGTAAGTCCATACAACTTTTAAAAAGTATTTAACATCATTATCCATCAGGGAAATGCAAACTATACTACTTTAATATTCCATCCACCCTGGTTAGGATAACTACTATCAAGAATGATAGATGTGATACTTTCATAATGATAAGAAATTCTGGCAAAGACATGAGGAAAGGAATCTTTGTTCACTGGTTGGGATGTAAAGTGTCACCACTACAGAAATCATTGTAGATGTTTTCAGGAAATTGAAATAGTATTAACACATCCACAAAAATCTTTGCAGCCTAAGACAAAGATACCTGCACAGCCATGTTCACCTGCTGTTCACAGTAGGCAGAAAATGGAACTATCCTGGATGTCTTTTGACTGATAAGTGTATAGTGAAAATATGGTTCATAGTCACAATAGAATTTTATTTAACACAAAAAGTGATGACATTTTCAGGAAAATGGATATAGCTGGGAATGTTATACTGAGTGAGATTAACCCAGGCTCAGAAAGATAAGTGGTACACTTTGCTGTCTTGTGTGCAAATCCTCTTGAATTTTCAGATTTCTGTGTTTTAAATTGGAGTGAGTACCTGTAGAGCAGTGAGCAGAACTAAGAAAAAAGCCACAGGGAGCTGGGGCAAGGCAGAAAGGGATGGGGATGTGTGCAATGTGGAAGGAGGGGAGAGATACTAGATGTGTAAGCAAGGATGGGCAACAGGTGGGGGAGGGTTAACCAAAACTAAAGATGTGTGCTCAGAACCTCAAACTGCCAGTGTCACCAAAAATAAGGCAGTCTTGGAAACTCTTACCAAGTAAGAGATCCTAAAAGTAATGTGATGACAGATGAAATCATAGTACAGAGAAAGAACATTACGGGAAAAGTAAGGAAATCTGAACAAAGTCTAGGTTTTAATTAATAACAGTGTGTTGGTTTGTCCATTGTAATGCACATTAATGTAAGATGTTACTAAGAAGGGAAGCCTGGCAAGGAGCCCTAGGAACTCTCTGAACTGTAGTCCCAATGTGTCCATGGCTCTAAAACTGTCCTGTCTTAGTTCATTTGTTCTTTGTGGTGGCTCAAATAAGAAAGTCCCCTGTAGGCTCGTATATTTCAATGATTAGTCACCAGAGGTTTCAAAAGCCCATGCCAGGTTCAGTCAGTCATTTATTCTCTCTCTCTCTCTCTCTCTCTCTCTCTCTCTCTCTCTCTCTCTCTCTCTCTCCCTCTCCCTTCCTCCCTCCCTCCCTCCCTCCCTGTGGATCAGGATGTATCTCTCATGCCTGCCAAAACTTCTGAAACTGTAAGCAAGTCCTCAAGGAAATGCTTCATCTTATAAGGGTTGCTTTGGCACTGGTGTCTCCTCCCAGCGATAGAGCAGTAACAAAGACTTATGATGTGATAAAATACCACAAACTAGGTGACTGAAAACAATGAACACTTGTTTTTCATGGTGCTGGAGGGAGGGGCACTCTAGGTTAAGATGGAAGCAGATTCAGTGTCTGGTAAGGACACCTCCCATGGTGAAAGGCCTCCCTGGGATTTTTTTCATAAGGGCACCACCATCCTCCATGTGGGCTCCACACCTATGACTCAGTCAGCTCCCAAACACCCACCTCTTAATTCCATCCTAGAATTAGAATTTCAATGTCTAAATGGCAGAAGATACAAACGTTAGACCATAGCATGTTCTAAACATTAAAGTAATTTTTAGGGCTGGAGAGATGTCTCAGAAGTTAAGAGCACTGACTGCTCTTCCAGAGGTCCTGAGTTCAATTCCCAGCAACCACATGGTGGTTCACAACCATCTGTAATGAGATCTGGTGCCCTCTTCTGTATACTAAAATAAATAAATCTTTTTTTTAAGTAATTTTAAAAAGTAAACAGTATTTCTGGGCATGGTAGCACACATCTTTAATTTCAGTACTTGGGAGGTAGAAAAGGATGGGTTTCTGTGAATTCAGGGCCAGCCTAGTCTATGTAGTGAGTTCCATGTCAGCTGGAGCAACATAGTGAGATGTGAGACTGTCTCAAAATATATGTGTGTGTGTGTGTGTGTGTGTGTGTGTGTGTGTGTGTGTGTGTGTGTTGGTGAGTCCTACAAGGAAATGTGGTTGCGAGTCAAATGTAGGGGGTGGTAAAGAATGAAGTTGAGGAAGATGCTTATATTTTGGCTTAGAGAACTGGAAATAAGGAGAGATCCTTGGGTAAAATATGAAACAGTAGGCAGAGAGGAGCTTGGGAGAACATTTGGGATGAGGGGTTAGGTAGCTGAGGAGAGCAGAATGTCTAGGCCCTGAAGACAAGGAGAGAAGAGTAAGACAGGCTTCTCTGTGGCCCATACATCCTCTTCCCTGCTGGTGCTGGCGTGCTGAGTAGAGTGGAGTGTACAGCTACCCTTGTGATGTGTAACTAGGAAGAAGACTCACTCTCTTCAGGGTAACAAGCATGAATCCTGACCACTCAGAGTGGTTCACACTTTTTACTGTGAGGACGTGTAATGGGTCACTGACCCAGTCTCCCAGTGAGACATGAAAAGACGTCCCCTGTGTGGCTTCTTGTTCTCAAATAGAGAAAGGATCTTCAGTAAAAACTAAGGTCAGCTGAATAAAGTATGGGCTTTGGTAAAGAGTATGTATTAGCAATGGTTTGTGGACTGTAATGAATCACAACATTCACGTAAGATGCTAAGAGTGAAGGGAACCTGAGAGCAGCACTGGGAACTTTGCCCAATACTTGTACAAAATGCCAGACAGAATCAACTCAGGGGAACAATTTATTTTAGCTTACAGCTTCGTGGCAGGGAAGCATGATGGTGTTCTTGGTAGCAGAAGAAACTCCTGTGAAGACTCAAAGCAACTTGCCTATGTCTCAGCAGCCAATTAGACAACACAAACCTCAGGCTACAACCGTGTGTGACTCTAACCCAAAAGTTCCACCCCCATGACCATCAGGGCCCATTTCAAAAAGTCCCCACAACCTCCTAAAGCTTTGCCAGTACCCGAAGACCATCTTTTCAAATATGTGAGCCTATTGGGACCAAGAAATCAACCCCCAAAGAGACAGCTCCTTCATACCTTTTTTACGGTGTGGTGCCATGTGGTGTCAGGAGCTGTTGTACTTGCGACTAGTCTAAGGATATTTTTGACTGTTCCTTCAAAATTCTTGTGTTGAGAACTCAGTCCTTCAAATTCATATGTTGGTAGTAGTTAGGGAGGCTGGTAAGCTTCTTGTGGCTACAGGAAAATATCTGCCATAAACAACTTAAAAGGAAAGAAATTTATTTTGGATTACTGTCAGAGATTTTAGTCTACACTTGCTTGGTTTCATTGCTGTGAGAATGTGGTGGGCCAGAAAATCATGGTGGAGTGGGTGTAATGGATCAATAATGGTTACCTCATGATGACCAGGAAGCAGAGCTGGGGTGCCAGGACAAGACAGAGTCCTCAAGAACATACACATATTGACCTATTTTGTCCAGCTAGACATCACTGCCAAATGCAATTTTAGTACTTCCAAATAACACCATCAGATTATGTAGCCATCAGTGGGTTAATCCACAAGCTACGTAAGAGACTTCCTGATATAATAACCTCACAACTGCAGAATATGCTTTCAACATGCGAGCTTCTGTGGGGAACTCATATCCAAACTATACCATTAAGTGAAATCATGGATGTAGAGCCCAATGATGAGACTATTGGTTTTCCTACAGAAAGTGGGAGACCTGAGCTGGCATGCCTCTTTTCTGACACCTTATGATGCAGCAGGACGACCCTTACCAAGCAGTCCCTTGACTAAAGCAATGCCAATTTATTTCGTCTCAGTTTCAGAGGAGGGAGATTTAGACAGAGGCTTTTCTCTGCCCCACCTCATCCTGCAGCCACTTTTAAATAATCAGAGGCTTATATTAATTAAAAGTGCTTGGCCAATGGCTCAGGCTTATTACTATTTTAATTAACCCATTTCTATTAATCTATGTATTGCCATGTGGCTTTGGCAATTCCGGTCTGCTGGCATCTTGCTCCTTGGGTGGCTGGTTGTCATCTCTCTCGACTCTACCCTTTTTCCTCCCTGTATTCAGTTTGGCTTTCCTGCCTAGCAATATTCTGCCCTATCATAGGCCAAAGCAGCTTTATTTATCAACCAATAAAAGCAACACATATTCATAGCATATAGAAGGACATCCCATATAAGTGAGACACAAACAGCAGAGGGTCAGACACTTCTGTGCTCAATGAGGAAGTCCTTACTGTTGGTGTCAATCTTTCTTGACAGAGACAAGCCTAGTGTAAGACATGGGCCCCCTGGACTGCAAGACCTCAGTCTCAATGCTGACATCTGACCCTGTAAAGAGAGCAGGGCTCCTTAAGTGCTACACTGCTTGCTTGCTCACCCTGGTTCATGTCATGTTTGCTTCAAGGTTTCTGGACTGACAGGTTCTAACTAGAGACAGAGGGCAGCAGAACTTAAGACATGGACAGATAACCCAGAGGACCCTGCAAAGGGATAAACAAACAGCTTCTCTGTGAGTTAGTGTGGCGATCGCCTGCCTGATATTAAAAAATTATCCTCTATGTTTGTGCAATAGTACTTGGCCTATGTGGTGGTCTAAAAGAAAACAGGCCCCCATAGGCTCATAAGGAGTGGCACTATTAGGAGGTGTGACCTTGCTAGAGTGGGTGTGGCATTGCTGGAGGAAGTATATCAGTAAGGTGTGGGCTTTGAGGCCTCAGAAGCTTGTAGAACTTCTAGCTCCTTTTCCAGCACCATGTCTGCCTGCATGTCACCATGCTCCCCTCTATGACAATAATGGACTAAACCTCTGAAACTGTAAGCCAGCCTCAATTACGTTTTCCCTTATAAGAATTGCTGTGGTCATGGTGATTCTTCACAGCAATAGAACCCAAACTGAGACAGTATATTTCATGGTTTTCTAAAGTGTATTACTGTAGTTGTTGTATTCCATTTTGATCAAAAGATTCTTTAGTGAATGTTTTTTTGTTTGTTTGTTTGGTTGGTTGATTGGTTGGTTTGTTTTTGTTTTTTGTTTTTTTGTTTTGTTTTGTTTTGTTTTTTGGTGGAGGGCATCAAAGCAGGGTTCCTCTGTGTAGCCATGACTGTCCTGGAACTCTCTTTGCAGACTAGGCTGGCCACAAACCTGCCTGACTGCTTCCTGAGTACTGGAATTAAAGGCGTGAGCCACAATTGCCAGCTTAGTGTGACTTAATTCTGAAGTATTAGCAGGGTATTTATTGATTTTAAAAATTAGTTTCATTATTCATTTTTTAAATAATGTTAATACCTTTAATCCCAGAACTCAGGAAGCAGAGACAGGTGGATCTCTGTGAGCTGGAGGCTAGCCTGGTCTACTTAACAAGTTTCCAGCCAATCAGGACTATACTGTAAGACACTGTCTTAAAACAACGATCATCCTCCTCCTCATCATCATCTTTCTCATTTTTCTTTTGCATTTTACTTATTACTAATTATTTCAGTTTCTCAGTATCCCACATTCCTTTTGAGTGGTGATTTTTATTCAGCTACCTAGCTATCATTAGTTTTGAGGCTAACACCAGTTCTGTCCTCTCGTTTCATCATTCATGAGTTTCTGGTTCATGTCCCATTGATTTATGGAACACTCCTAACCAATACTTGAAGAAAATGGAGCTGAATCGTGTATTGGAACTCTGGTTTCAAGTGACAGAAAACTAGCTCAAACTATGTTGGCTCATCATCCTGTGAAATGAAGGAGCAACTTGAATACAACCTCAAATTCTGGCAGCAGGAAATTGTATCTGTATCCCTGAATTGTATTTTTCTGTATCTCTGAATTCAATTTTTCTGCATCTCTGAATTCTATTTTTTCCTACCTTGCCTTCATACTCAGAAAGCACTGTAATATGTTGGATCCCAGATTTGCATTCATTACCCTGACATCCTAGCAGGGAGCGCATTGTTTTTCCAATGTTTCTTTCTTTCTTTCTTTTTTTGAGACAGGATTTCTCTGTGTAGCCCTGGTTGTCCTGGAACTTACTCTGTAGACCAGGCTGGCCTCAAACTCACAGAGATCCACATGTGTTTGCCTCCCAAGTGCTGGGATTAAAGGCATGCACCACCACTGCCCAGCTTTCCAATGGTTTCTGAAAGTCTTAGCTGAGTGTCATTAGCCTGGACAAGATCACATGCCCAATCTTCCAGCCAACACTAATAATTCTGGCCCTGGAGAACACAGGGCCCCATGCTTGGGGTGAGGGTGGTGGTGGAATCAGCCCTTCAAACTACAGGAGTGTGCAGACAAAACAGTTTACCCGAAGAAAACTGAGTTGTTACTACTAGGAAAGGGAGACATCTATGATCCATTGTTTCCTAAGATTTCTGCTATAAATTGTTACCATTCTGTAGAAACATTCAGGTAGCCCCCTGGCCAACCAAGTACAGCCCTATCCCTAAAGGACAGCTTAGTATAGTCTCACAGTATCCTACAGAGTGGGTGGACTATGGTTCCCTATAGGTCTGACTCAGCACAGAATAATGGGATAAAACTCAGTCCTAAACTGGATAGTAATCAACACAGGACTTAAATGGAGCTGTCTGCTGGGACTTTGCCTGATAGAAAACTTCAAGTGCAGCCAAACTCATAGGGTTGCTTAGTGTCCATGAAGCCAAGTAAGGAAAGTTCTTTAGGAAAAACATGAAGGTCAAATATTTTATGTCATTAGTGTTAGTATTATTATGTATTAGTTCTCTTCCTTCTGGAAGAAAAAATTCTTGCCCAGCCTCAAGTTCTACCATCTCTCAGTGAATGTCTGTGCAGTAAGAAGAGCCTCTTTATGGAAATTCTGAAGAAAGGACTTTTTGGAGTTGTTACCTTTTATTTTTTAAACCAAGGTTCAAGTAACCCAGGCTGTCCTTGAACTGCCTCTGCAGCTGAAGAGGACATTAAACTTCCAATGTCCTTGCTTCCATCTCCTAAGTGCCAGAATTTCATACCTATACCTCCACTCCTAGTTCATGTGTTATCGAGTCCAGCCAGGGCTTTCTGATGTTTGGCAAGTGTTCAACTGGTTTGAGCTCATTCCCCAGCCCAGGAAAGATGTTTTACACTTTAGAATTTCATTGCCAATTACATTTTTATGATGAAGTAAATTGGTCACTGTTGCACAAATCCTAAATGGTCTTATAATAAAACCCTGGAACCAGATATTGGGGTAAATGATGAAAGATCAGAGAGATAAAGGGATAAGTCTCTAGAGAAACTTCTCACCACTGCTGAATCCTCAGGCCGAATGGAAGGTGATCCTATCTCCATGAATCCTCTGACTGAAAGCCTCTAAGTCCTGAGATGAAAAGCTCTTGTTCCTGTCTCCTCGAGTCTTATATGCTTTTATCTGCCCAGCCATTTCACTTCCTTCCTAGTGCTGAGATTAATGGCATGTGTTCTTCCCAATTACTGGTAGCAAAGGCATTAGATCTCAAGTGCTGAAATTAAAGGTGTGTGCCACCAATGCCTGGCTCTGTTTCTTTCCTAGACTGAATCAATCTCATGCAGTCCAGGGTAGCTTTGAACTCATAGAGATCCAGAGATCACAGAGATCTCTGCTTCCTGATTGCTAGAATTAAAGGTATATGCTACCACTGCCTGG
Source organism: Onychomys torridus (assembly GCF_903995425.1). NCBI lineage: Eukaryota > Metazoa > Chordata > Mammalia > Rodentia > Cricetidae > Onychomys > Onychomys torridus. The sequence goes on from NC_050450.1 coordinate 4,463,689, forward strand.
CCTCTATGTTTAATCTAGTGGCTGGCTCTGTCCTCTGATCCTCAGGCAAGCTTTATTTGATATACAATATATACCACATTTCCCCTTTTTTGTCTAAAATAATAAAAGATTATAACTAATATAAGAAAGCTACATATAATAAGTATAAGTATATATAATATATACAGTCAAGAATTATGTTAACAATGTCTAGTCCATTAACATTTGACAGATTCAGAGAAAATATGCCATTATTTTCATGAGTCCAAAGTGTACCTAATTCACTTTCTTTCTATCCTAATTTGTGTTACCAACTGAAAATTATCTTTTGATATCTTTTAAACTTACACACTTTACACCTCTTTAGTGAGTTTCTTTTCCAAATTTGTTAACAAGGAAAACTATAACTATAAATATCTAGTCTTGAACTTCCTCAGAGACCCAAGAAGGAAATAATATTAACTGAGTAAACAGGAAGTGCAAACAAGCAACTTGCAAAAAATGTGAGAAATGACAGAAACAGCTGGCCACCTGGACAGTCACCCAATGTTCCTTTGCAACATTGTGACATCCATCTTCAGCCTATATGCCTAGCATATCTGACATACTTTTCTGTGAAGCAGGATTTTCTGAAGGGCTGTGCTACCTTGTCTTGGCAAAGATCAGAAGTCCTTTCTTTTGTGTCCTGCTTGTCCATTTGGACAGCATACTGTCAGCAGTTGAGGCAAAGGCAGTTTCTTGCCCATGCAGGCAGAACACTGTTTGCATAATAAATAAATAAATAAATAAATAAATAAATAAATAAATAAATAAATAAATAAATATTTTTTTTCATATTTAAAGCTATTTTATTATTTTTAAATTATTATTATGTGTTTTAATTTTATACATCAGCCATGGGTTCCCTGTCCTCCCCCCTCCCGCCCCCATCCCCACCTTCCCCCCAGCCCCTCCCCTCCATTCCCATGTCCTCCAGGACCAAGACACCCCTGGGAATTCATTTAAACTTGGTGGATTCAGTACAGGCAGGTCCTGTCCCCTCCTTCCAGACTGAGCATGTGTCCCTGTGTAAGCCCAAGGTTCCAAACAGCCAGCTCATGCACTAAGGACAGGTCCTGGTCCCACAGCCTGGGTGCCTCCCAAACAGATCAAACTATTCAATTGTCTCACTTATCTAGAGGGCCTGATCTAGCTGGGGGCTCCTCAGCCGTTGGTTCATAATTCATGTGCTTCCATTCGATTGGCTATTTGTCCCTGTGCTTTTTGCAACCTTGGATTCAACAATTCATGCTCTTGCAGTCCCTCCTCTTTCTCGACAGTTGGACACCTGGAGCTCCACCTGGATGAGAGTTCCAAGATGACTGTTAGGGTGTTTAGTCATCTGATAACCAGACTAGGTCAGATCAGGCTTTCTCTCGACCATTGCCAGCAGTCTACAGAGGATATATCATTGTGGATTTCTGGGGACCTCTCAAGCACTCTGCCTATTCCTGTTCTCATGTGGTCTTCATTTATCATAGTCTGTTATTCCTCATTCTCCCTTTCTGTTCTTGATCCAGCTGGGATCTCCTGCTCCCCTAAGCTTTCTTTCCCTCAAATCTTGCCCTTCATTACTCCCACTGTTGTCCAGGTTATTCATGTAGATCTCATCCATTTCTCTGTCATTGGGTGATCCCTGGGACTTTCCTAGGGTCCCGTTTTCTAGGTAGCCTCCCTGGAGTTGTGTAGCAGTCTAGTCATCTTTGTTTTATATCTAGTATCCTCCTATGAGTGAGTACATACCATGTTTGTCCTTCTGAGTCTGGGTTACCTCACTCAGGATGATTTTTTCTAGATCCATCCATTTGCCTGCAAACCTCATGATGTCATTGTTTTTCTCTGCTGAGTAGTACTCCATTGTGTATATGTACCATATTTTCTTTATCCATTCTTCAGTTGAAGGGCATCTAGGTTGTTTCTAGGTTCTGGCTATTACAAAAAAAGCTGATAGGAACATAGCTGAGTAAATGACTTTGTGGTATGATTGAGCATTCCTTGGGTATATGCCCAAGAGTGCTACAGCTGGGTCTTGGGGAAGATGGATTCCCAATTTTCTAAGGAAGCGCCATATTGATTTCCAAAGTGGCTGAACAAGCTTGCATTCCCACCAGCAGTGGAGGAGAGTTTCCCTTGCTCCACATCCTCTCCAGCATAAGCTGTCTTCTGTGTTTTTGATCTTAGACATTCTGACAGGTGTAAGGTGGTATCTCAGAGTCGTTTTGATTTGCATTTCCCGGATAATTAGGGATGTTGAGCAATTCCTTAAATGTCTTTCAGCCATTTGAGCTTCCTCTGTGGAGAATTCTCTGTTTAGTTCTATAGCCCATTTCTTAATTGGACTGTTGGGCATTTTGATGTCTAATTTCTTGAGTTCTTTATATATTCTGGATATCAGCCCTCTGTCAGATGTGGGGTTGGTGAAGACCTTTTCCCATTCTGTAGGCTGTCGCTTTGTCTTGTTGACCGTGTCCTTTGCTCTACAAAAGCTTCTCAGTTTCAACAGATCCCATTGATTGATTGTTTCATAATAAATAAATAAATAAATTTTTTAAAAATAAAAAATAAAAAATGTAGATTCAATATCTACCTTTTTATCTTATCATATCTATATTCTCCCTTTTTTCTTTTAGACTAGATTCAATAATCTACCTTTTATCTTATCATATCTATATCCTCTTTTTTTCTTTTTTCTTTTCTATTCAAACAAGAACCCTGAATCTAATCTCCTTTGTTTAGCTTTTTTCCTGACTGTTACCAATAATAACTTGTAACCAACCATCCTAAACAATGACAATTGTCCATAACCCATTGAATGACCAAAAACCACCCACCCCACCTCTTGGGAATGTGGGTGTCATGTTCTTAAAATTACTTCCTGATGTCTAGGGGTAACAGCATCTTTAGGGCATCCTGAAAAGAAAATTTTTGGGATAATTTTCAAGTCCTGGGAGAGGTAGCTGTATCATTTGTTGGCTAGTCTCTGCATAATGGAAAATGCAGGGCTTATCTCAAGTCCTGGATAGAGTAGTCTGTGAGGCTGGATCTTCTCAGCTAGAAGAGAAGCAAATTGTCCTGAGCCATTTGTAGTTCAAAGCTGATCTTTAGGTGATGTTTGTCAGCTAAATGGCATTATCATAGTCCATGTGGAATCATCATTGTGGGATTATATCATCTTTTGCAAGACTTCTTCACTATTAGGCATGGTCATGATTTGTTGCTGAAAATCTTTTTTGTGGGACATTTTTCTGGATGATTTGTCTTTTTCTCCACATGTCTCATTTGTCCAGTGTTCTTCAAATTCCTTAGCCTTTGTTCTCCTGAAAGACAAAAACAAAGCTCTTCCTCAACCCTAACTTTGGGGAGGTCCTTTTTGGCAAGTTATATCTGATCAAATGAAAAGTATTTGGTAGTCATATAAGTTAGTTTAAATTGGATGGTCATGCTGGTTGATGAACTATCACCTCTTCTAATTAAGAGGTCTTTCTTGTTCAAATTGAACCTTTATCAATTTTGATGGTATTCATGGCTTTTTTACTCCTTTAGAAACAAAAGCAAAACCTCGTCCCCAATGTAACACATATCCTTGTAGTTCCCTGGCCCCTGTTTGGGTAGCTGTTGCCTTGCTTGCTGACCTTGACCTTGCTGTCCTCCCTATGCTGATTCCTTGCGGGCCTCCAGCCTCCTGAATGCTTAAGAAAAGTTCCTTGTTTGTGTATCCTGCATATTGGGCATTAACAGCTTAGATGCAAGATTGTAAACAACTTCTGCCCTCCAGGGTTCTTCCATTGTGCTGTAAGACTGTGTTTAAGGTTTCCTCCCTCTTTCAATAAACGGCATTCAGCATTCTGCTGAGGCGAATGACCCGCTGTCTCTTGTCTCTGTTTTTCGATCCACAGGCCCTCACCCGGACATAGTGAATGGGTGGTGGTAGCGTGGGTGTTATTGCTACAAATGGAGTTCCCACTGAGATCCAAGAAAGAAGGGATGAGCTGATGGACACCCAAAGGTAAGGCTGGCCAGAAGTTTTAAGAATAAAAAAGATAAGAGAAGGGTGAATTGATATGGGTGAGGCTAGGTCACAGTTGCTCCTCAAGGAACAGTTAATTGGACTGTTGAGGTGGCAAGGCACTGTGTTTAAGGGCAGGACAGTTAAGATTTTAAATAAAAAAGAAAATCTTCCCAATATAGAAGAGGGAAAGGAAATTTCCTGTTAGAAAAGGAAAAAATTTTTAATCAAGAAAAAAGGATTTTCCCGGTAAAAGGGGGGAAAATTTTGAAACTAGGCCTAAAGATTTTGGGGCCTTGTAGAGGAAGGATGGAGGAAAGAGAAAAGCCTCTTCCCAGTGGTGATGGAGGAAGAAAGGGCTCTTTCCAATGTAGAAGTTTTAGGATAACTAGAGCTCTGAACTCTTTCTGCCTGCCAGGCAGAGCGGCAGCATCTGAATTGCAGGAAGTCCGCAGGTAGGCCTCACTGCTGCTGGCTGCACAAGCAAGCAAGCAAGCCCAGAGGTTAGAAATTTTGTTGTCTGTTTGCTTAATTTTGGTTTAAATGTTTTTTATTTTTCCCTCAGAGTGGGAATAATTCAATATTTCCTTCATGGGAAATGTTTTTCTGTTTTTCCTTATGGTGGGAATAACTCATTTTAGTCCCTTCATGGGAGTAACATCCAACAAAGGCGCATGCTACTGCATGAGTGATCGCCGGGAGGGGGGGGGGGTAGCGGGCGGGCAGGTACCAGCAGGCGGAAGGCAGAGTCGCAAGGCTGACAAGGGGACTTGAAGGCAGGCAAGCAAGCAGAGGCCCAAAGAGGGACAGGCACTAAAAGTTTAAATAGGCCCAACTTCTGATGAAAAATGGTTTTGGTCAGGACATGGAATGCTAAGTCAGTGCTGTTTTAATATCATTCATTATATAAAGGATGTTCTGTTCTTTTGATTGTCTTAATACATGTTTGAATGAATGGTTAATTCTCATGGTAGATAAGCTAAAGGAACAGGATTCATAATTTTAAACTATATATTAGGAGTGCGCTTGTCTGTTGATCGTTACTGAAAATTTGGCTCTGCTCTTTAAGTTGCTTTCTAGAATTCTATAGAAATATAACACCTGAAATGGATTGGGTTATTAGCTTATTAAATAATGTCGTTGCTAAGATAAACCCATAAAAAATAATCCCTTACTGATAAAGAGGTTACAAAATTATTTTTCCAGTAAATAAAATACAGGTAAATTGTTTGGTTCACATTGTTAATAATTGGCTATTTGCATTAATGTGTTACTTGGAATCTATAAAAAAAGGATCCACTTTTTAAGATTTTATAAAAATATTCTAGAAGAGTATTACATAAAGTTACCTCTCCAAATCCTATAGAGATTGTATTTAATGCTTTTATATTGGCATATGTAAAAAGGACCATGGAAATAGAAGCTAGTAATAGAATTGCTTAATTATTATTGCTTTCATATTTTAAATGCAAAATGGCGCCTATATGTAGAACTGGAGGCTTTGGAAGAGCAAGAGAAAGGTGTTTTGACAAACAGTTATCAATGATAAACAGCCTAAATTAAAAATACAATTTATGGAATTGAGATCAAAAGATTACTGGACTCTGGTGCTAGATATATCTATAATTTCACAAGAATCCTGAGATCCCAACTGGCCTCTACTAGAAGTCAGGAAAATGGAGGCTATTACAGGGTCTTAGAGCTGTAAATAAAACCATGCTTCTCAAGGGAGCAACACAGCCCTACAATGTGTACAAGAGGCCCTGGAACAGGCTCATGTGCAATATATAGATCTTTCTTCTCCCCTATTCCTATTCTATGGGTCCCTTCTCCAGCTTCTCCAGCAAAAACCATTACTCCTTATCCTCAGGCTGTTGCTCAGATTATATTTAAAGAAATCAAGATCAGTGTTCAAACTTTTGGTAAGGAGGCAGATGTTGTGGTGACCCCATACACCCAGTCTCAAATAGCATGGTTGCAAGCTAATGATAATGATTGGACCATACTGACATGCTCCATGCAGGGTCAGTTTGATACTCACTAAATTGCATCCTGTTATATTTCCCTAGATAGTACAGATGACTCCTACTCCTCAGGCCCGTGTAGTATTTACTGATGGCACTTCACAGGGTTTTTGCTGTGGTAGTTTCTGATAACATAGTGAAGAGAATGAAAGTCCAGGGCACTTCTGCCCAGATGGCAGAGGTGCAGGCTCTGTTGCTTGCTTTACAGATGTTTTCTGATGAGTATGTAAATATTTATACTGATAGCCAATATGTGGCACATGGAATTATGCAAGTGCAAGGACTCCTATGGTCCCGCTCACATAACCTTTATGTGGCCATATTAGAGCTCATACTCAATTGCCTGGACCTCTAAGTGAAGGTAATCAGAGGGCTGATGCCATTACTCCTATGGCTGTCACATTAATTTGTTCTGCCTTTGAAAAGGCTACTCAGTTGCATCAATGTTATCATCTTAATGCTGGATCTCTTCGTTATCACACGGGCATAACCCGGGAACAAACCATCCAGATAGTTAAATCATGTCCTCTTTGTGCTGAATTTTTACCTGTTCCTCATTTGAGAGTTAATCCCCGAGGACTTTTACCTAATCATGTGTGGCAGATGGACATCACACATGTGCCTTCCTTTGGAAAATAACAATATATCCATCTGTCTATCAATACATATTCTTCTCTAATTTTTGCCTCTGCCCATTCAGGTGAAAGGATTAAGGATGTAAAGAATCATTGTCTTCATGCCTTTGCTTATATGGGGAATGCCTAAATGCATAAAGACTGATAATGGTCCTGCCTACAGCAGTACAGGATTTTCAAAATTCTGCCAAGATTCTTCCATTGTTAATAAGACTGGTATTCCTTATAATCCTCAAGGACAGGCTATAGTAGAACCCTGCCATCATACCTTAAAAACATATTTTGCTAAAGTAAAAAGAGGAGACCCAATATGGTGTTGGTGTGGGCCCGGGGTTCTGTTTATATCTTTCTGCAGGACAATGAGGTTCCTCTTTGGGTTCCTGAGTGCTGCATATGCCCTGTGGCTACTGCCAAATCCCAACATGGCAGAGACCTATTGGGCCTTTGTAAAAAAGTATCCCCTTCTGATGCCAATGGGGATTGAGAGTCCAATATGGCTAGTCTTGGCAAGCATTAACATAAGCCTAGGAACTGTAGCCATGCGGTTGGATTCTTCAGAAGGTAATGTATGGTAACTGCTCTTTTAAGTATGTTTGAGAACGTGTCACCCAGACACCTTGGAGATTAAGGATAACCCTGAAGGTCACTGACCTTCATTTGTTAACAGTACCATGCCAGCTAAGACTTTTCATTTTTCACAATCCTCTTCAAGCTAGTGTAGTACCTACTTTTCAGGAGTGGTTCTGTGTAACATTTATTGGCCTCCTGAAATTCATCTAACCCCTTTTGAAGATACCTTAAAATTTGTGAGCCTGAATGTAGCCATTATGAGACCATTAGTTCTGCTCCTTGTGTGCTGTTTTGTTGTTGTTGTTGTTTTCTTTATGGTTTTTAGTTGTTCTTTTACAGAGCTGCCAGCTTAAGTCATGCTGGGTTCAAGAATAATGGGCCTTGTTGGTTCATGTTCCTGGAGCTGTGTCCATGCCAGTGGACCATGGCAGTTAGACACAGATGATGACTCACATGCTCCAGAAGAGAATTTGGCATCACTGTTGCCATTGTTACTGTTATAGCAGTGGCAGCCACTGCTGTTACTGTTTCTGGGATTGCCATTTCACTACAGCTAGCACAATGGAGACCCTGGCAGCAAAAGTAGCTTCACAGTTAATTACGCTTTCATTTTATTGGGCATGATAAATTTAATTTAGTAGTTATATACATTTCGATTGGCTTTGAAAGTTATAAATTTATAAATTCAAGTTCCATTTGCCTTTGGGATACCATCTTACGAGGACTCCAATTTTCAGTAAGGCTCATTAAGGAAGGGAATGGTTCAGTTGCCTTTAGCCTACCAGCTATGGGTGGGTTAAGATTTTGGTTGGTCTTTTCTGTGTCACACATATTGCAAGCCCAGCACCACTTTGAAATCTTTGGCAGCAGTTAACTTTACAGATCACGTGATTGAGCCTGTATAATAATGAGTATTCAGAGATGGGTAATGCCTAGGGGGCGCTCACCAACCTAAGACAGAGTGCCTGTGTGGCCTGGGTAGGTGTCTCCATGACAGGTAAGGTGACCTGCTGACGTCTCATGCAACCTAAGTCAGAAGCTCACTTTTTAGTAAAAAGGGGAGACCTGTAGGGCCCTGGCCCCCATTTGGGTAGCTGTTGCCTTGCTTGCTGACCTTGACCTTGATGTCCTCCCTATGCTGATTCCCTGCGGGCCTCCAGCCTCCTGAATGCTTAAGAAAAGTTCCTTGTTTGTGTATCTTGCATATTGGGCATTAACAGCTTAGATGCAAGATTGTAAACAACAGTAGCGAACTTCTGCCCTCTGGGGTTCTCCCATTGTGCTGTAAGCCTGTGTTTAAGGTTTCCTCCCTCTTTCAATAAACAGCATTCGGAATTCTGCTGAGGCAAATGACCCGCTGTCTCTTGTCTCTGTTTTTTCAATCCATAGCCCCTCACTTAGACATTGTGAATGGGTGGTGGTATCACAGGCGTTATCGCTACATATCCTGGTTTCCATTCTGAGGTCAGCACATCTTTAAAGTATACAGGCTGATTTAATTCTGTAGGTTTTTCTATTATCCAATGTCTCTCCACAGCTGTTGTTCCTTTCTCATTAGCATTAAGAAAACTCAAAGTTAATAAAGCATTATGTAATCTATTTCTAGGAGTTTTTGTTTCCCCTTTCTGTTTATTTAACATATCCTTCAGAGTTTGATTTATTCTTTCTATGACTGCTTGGCCTGTAGGATTGTGCTTGTAATATGCTTTATATTGTAATAAGCAAAAAACTGTTTCATTTTAACAGAGACATATACTGTAGCATTGTCAGTTTTAATTTGTGCAGGTATACCCCTTATGGCTATAACATCTAGCAAATGAGTGATTACAGAATCAGCATCTTCAGAACTCAGAGCAGTTGCCCATTGAAATCCTGAATAAGTATCAATGGTATGGTGTACATATTTTAATTTTCCAAATTCTACAAAATGAAACACATCCATCTGCAGATTTCATTCCTTTGAGCACCCTTTGGGATACATCCTGCTGGTAGTTGAGTTTGATTGTATAAAGAACAAATAGGACATTTCCTTATAATTTCCTTGGCTTGTTGCCAAGTGATGGAAAAATCCTTTTTCAACCTCTTACTATTGATACAATGTTTTTTTAATGAAATTCTGAGGACATTTTCTAGCAATAGTTGATCAATCTCTTCATTACCTTGTGCTAGAGGGCCTGGAAGACCTGTAAAGGATATGTGAGTTATATATAAAGGATGACTCCTTTTCCTGATTATTTCTTATAACTGAATAAATAACAAAATTAATTCTGACTCAACAGCAATTTCAATGTGTAAAACAACTCTTTCTGCATACTAAGAGTCAGTAACTATGTTGAGAGGGTATGTAAAATCCATTAATACCATCAGAATGGCATATAATTCCAATTTTTGGACAGAATTACAAGGACTTTGAACCACTTTACTTAAGTTTTCTGATTTGCAACCTGCCTTTCCTAATTGGTTTGCATAAATATAAATGTAGAGCCTCCAGATATTGGTGTTTCCCATACAATGTGAGACAGGATCCAGTTAGTACTCTTGATGAATTGAATTCTCTTACTTTGAGGATATTTGTTGTTAATCTCTCTCAAAATATTATTGCAAGTTAAGGTTGACCTTGGACTTCTGAGCCTCCTGGTTCCACCTTCATAAAAAGTGGGATTCAGAAGACAATCTGTGAGTAACAGCTCTTTTGTTATACCTGTGGAGCCCAGGAAGCAAACTCGGGTCCTTAGGCTTGACAGTAAGTACCTTTACAGGGTGAGAATCTTATCTGCCCCCTACCCTAGCCCCTATTTCTTGAACTTCTTTCTCCCCCCAAATGAATTGATCAAATTTAAGCTTTATTGCTAGAACTTAAAGCAGAGCAATAATAAGCATGTTGATAAAATATTTGTAAGCAAAACAGACATGTTCATCTTGAAGTACCCCCTCACTAAAATATGTATGGATCTGGAGTTTTAAAAAAGTATTTTTTAAAAAGGTTCTCATAATTCTGATAGCAACAATGACAAATCAAACATACACACATGGAAATCTACAGGTTGAATCAACCACATGCCACATAACACTGATTTAGAAGCTTATATGTCAAGTGCCAATACTACATCATTCTTTAAAACATTTGGGACAGGAACCTGGAGAGATGGCCTAGCAATTAAGAGCACTGGCCACTCTTCCAAAGGACCCAGGACTGATTTCCATTTAACAACCATCTGTAACTCCAGTCCCAGGGGATCTAATGCCCTTTTCTAGGCTCCAAGGGCACCAAGCATGCTCATGGACATACATTCAGACAAAACACCCATACACATTAAAAAATAAAAATAAGAAAAAAATATTTAGACCAGGAGACAACTTGATATTAATGAAGAACATTAGGGTAGAAATCAAAATCCTAAGCAAGATTTTTGAGGATTACATATGGTATAATGATATGGCACTCTGGGGCCTTTGGACTAAGGTGTCCCACAGCAGGTGAGGGACAGAGACACCATGCAAACAGCACTCAGTGAACAGTTTTATTTGGTTGGGGGAAGACAGGGGGAGAGGGAGTGTAGTTAGAGTTTTCCTGCCTGGCCCAAATCTCTCTTACCCACCAGTCCCACAGTCGCTCAGACCCAACCAAGTAAACACACAGAAACTTATATTGCTTACAAACTGTATGGCCATGGCAGGCTTCTTGTTATCTACTTCTTCTATCTTAAATTAACCCATTTCTGTTAGTCTATACTTTGCCACAAGGCTTGTGGCTTACCAGTGTCTTTACATGTTGCTTCTCATGGTGGCAGCTGGCAGTGTCCCCTCCCAGCCTTCCTGGTCCCAGCCTTCTCCTCTTCCTTGTCCTGCCTACCCTATCCTTCCTGCCTGGCTACTGGCCAATCAGCATTTTATTTATTTTAACCAATCAGGGCAACACATTTGACATACAGAACATCCCACAGTAAGGGAGAGAATGGGAAAGAGAGCATAGGGAGAGAGAGAAGCCCACACCTCGTGAGAATAGGGAGAAAGAGAGGGGGAGGCGGAGTTTTCTCTTAAAGTGAGCTTTACATCAGGATGCGCAAGGCAGGTCCCCAGGGGGTAGGCTAGAAGGCCAACATTACTCCATTTTGATTATTATAAAAAGGTGAGTTATGGATAGCAAGTGGGGGAATAAGGGCACTGAATTCTTGAAACTGTGTCTTGCTGATTTTGGGGTGAAGTGGGGCAGAGAGTTGGGATCACACATGGCAGGAGGTATGAGTAAAGAAGCATTTAGTTGGTTGTCATCATGGAGATCTCAGGCGTCTGTTCCTTGAGGGAGCTGAGAAGGCAGGTTGCTAGGAGAAAGAAATAGATTGTTGTCATTGTTAGGTAGGTGCCCGCCTGAGCCTGGAGAGGTGGTACCAGCAGTGACTCAAGGGGTGATGTGTTCTTTAAGAGTGCAGGAGCCACCACATCTGTTAAGCCATCATATCTGCTTTTTCTCTGGAGGTGGAGTTTCATCCATCCCAGTTGGCATCAGAGCTGGTGCAGGGACTAGTGTATCTGGTTGGCCTTGGCCCAGGCAGAAGGGGTGGACCCATGCAGGAACCTATAAGTGTGTAAAACAACTCAAACAGATTTATATCTTGGTGTCATAGGGAAAGTCTGTGGCTTTAGGTTAAAAGGTATGAACATATTTCAGGGCCTGGCTTCAGCCCAGTGAAACACATCTTTAAATCTATAACCAGAGGAAATTCACTGAATGGAAGTGGTTGAGTGAGTGAAGGAGGAGGGAGGCTTCCCTAAACATCTTCAGATCTGAGAAGAACGTGTAAGTGATCAGAAGTGAGACAACTTTCCTATCTTCATATCAACAAACCAGGATACACTGGGAGCAGTCAATAGTAAGAAGTTACATTGAGCCGGGCAGTGGTGGTACACACCTTTAATCCCAGCACTAGGGAGGCAGAGGCAGGTGGATCTCTGTGAGTTCAAGGCCAGCCTGGTCTACAGAGAGAGATCCAGGAAAAGGCACAAAGCTACACGGAGAAACCCTGTCTTGGAAAAAAAAAAAGTTACATTGAAATCTGTACTGTTAATTTATCTGATCTGGTAACAAAGTAAGTTGTATCTAGACCTAGTAGTAGCCCTAGGAGAGGGGGACCTGTGAATTTGATATAGAGAACTGAGAAGGCAGCTGAAGCAAAGCCTGGTTGTCAGATGGAATCAGAGATCTGAGAAGGATAAATCATATCTGAGTTCAGACCAAGCAGCTTTTGAATCTATTAAAAATGACAGGGAACAGTCCATACCCAGGTCTCCGTATCGTTGGAGGCAAAAGTATCAGAACAGCATCAATCTTCGGCCACATGATAAGGTGGGAGTTTTTCCTGTGGAAGAGGAACATAGCAAAGACTGATCTTGCATAGTATGCAAAAGGGGTACAATCAATTCTCCAATGTCCTGCTGTTTGTCCACAGTCTGGCCTGGGTCCTGGTGGCAAGTGTCACATTGGGCCATCTTGCCCAGAGTTCAGCATTGCCATCATCCAGATGGAGACATTGTGGTGCCTCGTAATCTTCTTTGGAGAACTTGGGTCACTGCTAGGATCTGGGAATCTCTGTCTGATATAATAAGCTTTGGATCAACATTTTAAATGTCATATTCTGCACATTTCTGAGCATTTGAGGACTGCCTGTCTATTAGGTATGAATAGCTGACTACCAGCTAGTATTCCCTTGGTCTCTCATATCTTAGTGGCTTCCACAAGGCTAGGACTTACTGTCTCCTGAGAAAATAAAGAAGAGTGACAGGAGAAAGATCCCAGGGCTGAATGGGAACAAGGAGAAAAGGGGATTGTGAGTCAGGGTGTGGCCCAACTCTGAGAAAAGGACCCTCTTGGTGGACCAGAAACTCCATCATACAATATATATCTTGTTGATCAAACATATGCCATAATTTATTTAAATTTTCTAGAAGTGTAAATCTCTAAGTTTAGTTTTTGTTAATATGAACAGATAAATTTAGCAAGGACTCAGAGGCTTACATTCCTAGACCTGAATAGACCTTAAGTAAGAAAGGATACTTTTTAAGCCATTGGCAGTGATATCTGCATCTATTATCATTTTTAAGGCCCTGTAGTTCTGATCTTTGAGTACAGCCAGATTAAAATCCTGAATGATTTATATAGAAATAATTATTTCTTTTCTTTTTTTTTTCCCCCGGAGCTGAGGACTGAACCCAGGGCTTTGTGCTTTCTAGGCAAGCGCTCTACCACTGAGCTAAATCCACAACCCTGAAATAATTATTTCTTAAGGTCATATAATACCTCTTTGTTTCGGCATAAAGAAGGTCAAGTGTCTTATACTATTGTAGAATCATTTTAGTTAATAAATTTATCAATTGACAATATTGGGTCCAGTTTCCTGGTATTATCAATGGGCCTTAGGTAGCCAATTTCTCCCCTGTGCTGGGGTTTTTTCTTTGACTTAGCCCTTTAGCCTGTTTTGGGGGAGGGGAGCAGGGACGATGCTCTTCTATAGCTGCTTCAAGCTGAAACGGGACGCAGGTGGTCAGAGCCCAGGGAGGCTGAGAGGCCAGTCAAAGGTAAGGAGGGACTCTAGGCAATGGGGCATTTACCAGAAATGTGTGGTCATCTGACCTGACTGTAGAGGCAAGGAACAATTACGTTTGGTTGGACTGGTCCACATCATACCAGCCGTCAGCAAGTCCAGAGCTCGTGGTCCTTTGGAGCATGTTGCAGCATTGACGCTTGGATGTGTCTGCCAGACAAGTGGAAACCTGCTGAAGCAGGTAGACTAGAGACAGAAGTTAAAATCCGTGAACTTGTTTGGAGCCTTTAGGCCTATGGCTTAGTGATTGGGAAAGGGAGACCAGGAGAGAGAGAAATACCATCCTCAGGAATAGAGGCAAGGAAAACTCCTTTGTCTGGAGCAGGGGTGGGACATCTGAAAAACAGCAGTAAATTCATACCTATAAATTTATATTTGGAAGACAACCAAAGAAAATCCAAAATCCTGAGTTTGTGACCCAAACTGCATCAGAACTCTGTTAATGTTAAAATCTGAAATTTTAAGAACTATGAACCAATAGCTGAGGAGCCCCCAACTGGATCAGGCCCTCTGGATAAGTGAGACAGTTGATTAGCTCGAACTGTTTGGGAGGCACCTAGGCAGTGGGTCCAGGACCTGTCCTTAGTGCATGAGCTGGCTGTTTAGAGCCTGGGGCTTACACAGGGACACTTTGCTCAGACTGGAAGGAGGGTACAAGACCTGCCTGGACTGAATCTACCAGGTTGAGCTGAATCCCTAGAGGTGTCCTTGCCCTGGAGGAGACGGGAATGGGGGTGGGCTGGGGGTGGTGGGAGGTGGGAGGACAGGGGAATCCATGGCTGATATGTAAAATTAAATTAAGTTATAAAATAAAATTTTAAAAAATGAAAAAAAAACTTAATATATAGAAGGGGAAAGTAATCTGAAGCATTTAAATTATTTATTTATGCCAAGAGACCTAGTAGCTTTAGAAAAAGTAAGGCTTGACTTTTTTTTCTATAAAATGAGCTGGCAAGTTGGCCATATTACCCAAACGCCCCAGAGAGGAGCGGCTAGGTCTCTGGGCCCTGCCCACATGAGTGAGGGTGAGCGCCACGGCTGCAGAGGAAAGAATGCCAAGCTGTGACTGAACTTCTGCCCCAAACAGATGGCTCAAGTGCCAGGCACCCTGCCCATGCTTGAGACACTGACAGAAAGTGACTTTTTGCTGTCCTTATTAAAGATGGCAGTGAGGTCATATGACCTCTCCCTCTTTGACCTTAGCCAAGATGGTGCTTGTCTGACCACATGATTGCCCTTGTCAAAGATGGCCACAAGCCATGACTTGTCTGTCTTTGCAAGATGGCACCTGCCTGACCACATGATGACCTTCTGGTGCCTGACCAGTGTTCACATGTTTTGTTTTGGTTTTTTTCCAAGACAAACAGGACAGATAATGAACAGATAAACTGAAGCATTTAAAAGTCAAACAGAAACAATTTTATGTGGCCACCTCCCCAAGCCTCCATAGCCTGGTCAGCAGCAGAGGGAATGCAGGCTGCTGGAGGTGGAGGAGCTTGGCTCCGCATAGCTTGCCTCCAGCGATGATGGCAGGAGGAGGGAGAAGAGTAGGAGACAGGACAGACAGAGACCAAACAGTATGAGACAGCTTGAGAGCAAAAGCATGGGGGTGAAGGGACCAGGCAGCTGCAGGAAAATGGTGGTGCCAGGGTCCACGGATGGAACAGGTAGATGAGATACTGGCAACAGAGCTAATGAAGCAAGAGAGAGAAAAGAGGCTGGGGATGAAATTACAGAGGAGAGGGATGAGGGGCAGTTTTAAAGGTGCACATGCCATGGAAAGGGACCTGGCGACAAGTGATGATGTAACTGATGGAGAAGTATGAGGGAGCAGGAAATAAGAAGGAGCTGGGATAGGCAAGGGTAGGTACATTTTCCACAGTGAGGTACAAGGTCCAACAGACTGACCTCCGTGTCCCAGAGGGTCAGAGAGGACTAATGATGGCTCAAAATAGCCAGTGGACCATCATCCAAAGGCTATGGGCCGTGGAGTGAGTGGGTACAAGCTGTCATTGCATAGGAACAGGGGCCAGAGGGCTCAAAGCCTGAGATGCGTGGTGCCTGGTACCAGGTTTTGAACAGGGCCAAGAATTGAGATACCACGGTCAAGAAGACAATCTTCACTCGTGGAAAATGGCCAGAGGGGAGGGGGGAATCTTACTGATAGGGTGCAGAGTCCCAAAGGTCCTCCAGTTGGAAGTGGGAGAAGTGATGATGACAGTCCAGGGTCCCAGCACTTCTCAGACTGGGCATGTAGGAGAAAATGCCAGGGACCTGCCGAGTCACCCAGCACCGATGCAGTGATAGAGCAGGTGGAGGGCCTTTGGGCCAAGGTGCCCCATGGTGGGTGAGAGTCAGAGAGGAGGAGAGGCAAAGAATGGAAAAGAGAGAAGGGGGGAGGTGCACACCTTGTGAGAATGAGAGAGAGTGAGGAGGAGGAATTTTCTCTTAAAATAGGCTTTATATCAAGATGTGCAAGGCTGACCCAAGGGGCAGGCTAGAATGCCAACACATGGTACAAAAAAAAAAAAAAAAAAGAGGTAACTATTGAGTATCATGTTCAAAGCTACATACTAACCCATTTAATCCTCAAAAAATATCTATGAGTTTAAGATATGTTTCCACTTCTGCCATTCTGGAGCATAGAAAATTTGCTTAGTACTAGAACTCTGCTTTGGTTTGGTTTTTATAATTAATAATTTTATGTGTATGGGTGTTTTGTTCACACCCCATGTGTGTAGTGCCTACAGAGACTAGAAGAGGGTGACAGATCCCCTTGAACTGGAGTTATGACTGTGAGCTGTCAGGTAGATGCTGGGAATTGAACCTAAGTTCTCTGAAGAACAGCAAGTACTCTAACCACTGAGCCATCTCTCCAGCCCCTAAGTGAAGTGTTTATATGTCAGTGTTCACACTTCACTTTTACTGCCCCTCCAGAGCATTTAAATCATTTATGTGGTGTCATATCTTATTAATCTGTTTCACTGTCCTAGTTTTTGCGTTTTGCCTGGCTCCTCACAACCCTGATATGTGCTCTAAGGTCCAGCCAAACTCCTGATTATATGGCAAGTGTGGAAGGGTACTAAGACACAGGGTTCAATCCTCAGCAACAAAAAGAAAAAGGAAGTTGGGAGTCAGGGGGCGAATATGATTAAATTCGTTATAAAAAGACCCATCCCATAGAAGAAGAAACAACTGGAGACGGCACCACAGTCTCAGTAAGATGATACAACAGGCCTTAGCCAACAAGTGGTTTCACACAAGATTTGCTTCTCAAACTTTAGATGGAAACTAATAACCTGGGTTCTCGTTAAAATGCAGATCTGGATTCCGGAAGTTTGAGGTGGGGCCTGAGATGCTACAATTCTAACAAATTCTCAGAAAAGCTGATGCTTCCGTGTCTGGAGACGGTCATTTTGAGTAGCAAAAATTAGGATGCGGGAGAGGGCTTGGTAAGTAGGGTGCTTGCTACGGAAGCATGACAAACTGAGTTCAGATCCCAGCACCCCCACACAAGCCTGGCCCAGCAGTACGAGTTGAAAGGCTAGCCAGTCTAGCTGAAATGAGAACTCTAGTTTCAGTGAGCAATGCTGTCTCAAAAACTAAAGCGGACTCTTTTCTCAAGCTGCGAGTCCTTCCTCCCGTATGTTGCTTTTGTTGGAGACTTTAACACAGCAACAGAGTATGTAGTTCAGACAAGCTTGCTCCTGCTTACTAATTTTCTGGAACCTGGTGAACTCACTGAATTTTCCACTTTTATTTACTGAGGAAAGCTTTCCTCCATTTTAACTATTGCTTCTAATTGATTCCCTCAGTTTTATTCTTGGGATCTGTATAGTTTGAATTCCTATGATTATCTTTCCTCTCTCTCTCTCTCTCTCTCTCTCTCTCAAAGATAAGGTCTAACTACGTAACCCTGGGCAAATGCTGTAATTAAAAGCATGCAACACTGTCCTAGATCATTTTCTTTCTTAAGGAATTCTATGACTGTAAACTTTTCTCATGTCCACCTTTTATACTGCTGACTTGCTTTTCTGTGTCATCAGGACCGTTTTACTGTTTCAACTGCTACTTTTATGTTGGCTAAGTGGTTTTAATTTCATGATACTATCCATTTATCCTGATCTTTAAAAAAAAATACATCCTAATAGAACCATGTCTTCTATTGTCTTCTAAAGAGGATTCTGCTGAGAGGCTTAACACATTTTGAAGGACTAATTTTAACTTCTAGTGCCTTGTTTCTTTTTCTCCTGCAGATTTTGTTCCTTTAGTGTTGTGAAATGAATCTCAGACCTGTCATAGGCTAAGCATGCACTCTACCATTGAGGGACTCTCTTTATTTTTAAAGGTTTGCTTTTTTATCTTTGAGATTGCCTCGTGGATCTTTTATTGATTTCTAAAAGACCAGAGTTGATGTCTCTAAGTTAGATCCACTGTGCTTCCAAGTGAGATGACCAAGCACACACCGTAACAGGCTGTCAGTCTTCTCTCAGAAAATCAGGCCTCAATTTCAGTTTCCTGAGACTGAGCAAGCAGTTTCTGAGGAAGAGCCTGGAACAAAGGACAATTAGTCTCCAACACCCCCTACAGCAAGGACAAGAAGCCAGCTCATCCTAGGCCAGACAGTCTCCACAGTCAATAAACTCAAGGTAATAAACAAATAAAAGCTTGGAGCTTGTCCATGCCTGCCCCAAAATGGAAAAGCTATAGCCTTAACCTGTTCCTGTGTTGGTTTTTAAAAAGCAGCACTGGTTACCGTGTGAGAAAGGTCAGAGGCACAACAAAACCAGTATCAGAGCTTTATTAGGGAGAAGAGGGGACCGAAGAGAGTGTGGCCAGGCCTGTGGAAGGGACATGTGAGGAGGAGGGAAAGCAGAAAGAGAGGGGGAGGAGTCTGTGTCTGGCTTTTAAGGATTCTCCTTACACATGCGCAAATTGTGTGACCACACAGTGTGCATTTGCTCAATCACACAGTGCACTGACTACCATAAGACCTAAGACCCCTTGCTTAGCTACTAAACTGCCCTAGCCAATTAGAATGTACTAATTGTCGATGATCATGCACTCTATGAACATACATGTATAAGCCCATATGCACATGTGCAGGGGAATCCATAAGAAGCAAGACACAGGGTCAGTCGGTGGTCTCCATTCGCTGTTTTCTCATTACGTGAGGAGCCGAAGGCTGCTGTTTAACCCCAACCCTGGACTCTCCTACGCACCAGACGACCCCGCTCCGGGTGCCTCGGACCTCAGGGTTCAGGAGGACTGACTCAGGACTCTACCCAAGTTGCCATGGGCCCTTCACCGCATCAATCTCCCAAGCCTGAACAGACTGATGACAACAGCAGCGAGGAGTCTTTGAACTCTTGACATTCAGAAATTGAAGGAGAGGCTGGACATGCTGGACATGCTGGACAACGAGATTTCCCAGTTAGTAAAAGACTTACCTGATGGTAGCTCTCTGTTGCTCTTCCCCAGAGGCTACCGTGTGGGTGAACTGGAGAACCTTATCTCCCTCCTCCACGAATACAATGACATCAAGGACGTGGCACAGATGCTACTGGGAAAGCTGGCTCTGACCCGAGGTGTCACCACCAAGGAGTTATATCCAGATTTTGCTCTAGACCTGAGTGACTGAGCAGAGGCTTGCAGATTTTTATCTACAGCCCATGGGGACAGGTGGATGGGGACATGAAAAGCAAAGAGCCCAGACAGTACATTCATAGGGTTTCCAGACAAAAAGTGCTAGAAGCCCCAATTTCCTGAAGGTGCAAACTAAGTTTAGGGTGGGCCTAGAGAAGAGGGGTGGGGGGGGGATTGTCAGTGCTGAGGTTCCTAAAGGTACTTGTGAATGGAAAAAAAGAAGCAGCAGCAGCAGCAGGACACAGACCCCTCCCCCTCCTTTTCCTCTTCTCCCCTCCTCTCTGTGCACGTCTTTTCCAGGCCTGGTCATGCTCTCTTCTGTCCTCTCTTCTCTTAATAAAACTCTGATAGTGGGTTTTGTCATACCTCATGGCCTTTCTTGTATGGTAACTTAATAACATTTGCACCGCCACATTAAAACCAACACTAATATGATTGCTATTTGCTTAAGCCACTCATATCTGAGATGACCTAACTGCCCTAGGAACTCCCTTAGCTGTGCTAAAAAGGAGCCCACATATCACTCTTGGGGGTGTCCCATTTTGCCTTTATGTAGGATGGTTGACCCCAGCATGCTGGAAGCTATCTTGAGATAATAAACGCAGTTGCTGATTGCATATGTGGATGACTGTCTTTTGTGGGACTTCTCCAGTACCCTAACACCAGGGACAACAACAGGACAACAACCTGAGACACAAACTGTGTCACTCACTATCTTCCCATTGCTTGGCACCCACCTACTTTGAGATTCCAATTTTATTCTTCAATTTATTAGTGTTGTGACTGGTCTGACCCATGATATTTTTTTCTAAATCTTGTTCAGATGTTTCAGCAATTCTAACTGTGCTGTATTTCAGTATGCCCATCTGAGTTTCTGCTCATCTGTACCAAGCTGGTGTTATGTGATAAAACGCTTCCTGGGAAGACACAACACACACCTATTCACTAAAGATAGGGAGCTCAGGACCAAAGTATGAATACCACCAGATTTGAAGAGTGTCCTCCCAGCTGTTTTAAGTTGGTATAAACCTCTTCCAGGTGGGGAGCTGGTTTTTGCTTCTGCAGGCAGCTCCCTGAGTTCATCTGAGAGGGACTCAGATTTTTCTTACTCTGCAGAAGACTAGTCTGGTGAATCTGGTCAGTTTCAAGGACTTCCCAAAGTTCCCTTGAGTTGTCTGTTTACCTTCCTGTTTAAGGAGCTCCTCCACAGGATAGAATGTTTCAATCTCAGGAAACTGTTACACAACACCTGGTTCTCAGTCCCTGAATTCCAAAGTCTTTCTCCAGTGTCCCCACCACAACTCTCTAAACCTTCAATCCACTCTTTACTTCTTCACAACACTTAGAGTTAACTATCGTATTTTGTCTCTCTCTGGCTCCAACACTCGAAGTATTCAGCAAATCTTGAACAAACCTCTAATTAGGGGATTCAGTGCCTTGTGTTTTGATTTCCACTTATGTATCACATTTTTAGGTGTGAAAACATCTTTCTGGGTCTGGGTCATGCTTTTTGGTTTCTGTCTTAGTTTGGTAGTCTAAGATCATCAGAGAGTGGGCCACGGATTCCTAGAGGCCTATCTCAGGGGTCCAGTGGCTGGTATATGGTGAATCCTCCGGTCTCACGCCAAGTTCCTGGTCCTACACGAGTTCGTTCCGGACGCCTAGGTTTCAACCTGGCCTTCAAGAGCCACCTAGCGCCGGGTCCTCCAAACGCACCAGACGGCCCTCCCCCGCAGCCGCAGTGCTCCAGCCTGAGCTCGCTGCTTCCGCCGGCTCTCGAGACTCCGCCCCAGAGCCGCGAGGAGCCAATCATCGCGCACGCCCTTGACTCCGCCCCAGCGCCCCTCGACGCCAGCCCCTCCCCCCTCCCGCTCGCTGCCCGCCCGTCAGGCAAGAAGGCAGGCAGTGGTTCGACTGGCGGTCAGTTCTCTGCTCTGTGTTGTCCACATTCCTCGTCCCGGTCGCCGGCGGCGGCGGCTGCACGGGTAGCGGCGCGGTCCCTGCGGGAGGCGCTGCGCAAGCCGAGCGTCGGCCGCGAAGCGTCAAGCCCAACGCGGCGGCGGCAGCTAGGCAGCCAACATGGCGGCGGCGGCGGCGGGCCCGGAGATGGTCCGCGGGCAGGTGTTCGACGTGGGGCCGCGCTACACCAACCTCTCGTACATTGGAGAGGGCGCCTACGGCATGGTTTGGTGAGTGTCTGCGCTGGCTTGCAAGCCCGGCCTCACCCGGTCACCCCATGCCTCTGCCCGTGGCTGCTCTGGACGCACCCGCGGCCCTTCCCGCGCCTTGGCCTCGCGTTCTGTGGCGACCTGGACTCCTGACTTCTCTGGCCCACATTCACGGAGCCCGTCGAGGCTTAGGTGTTGCCGGGGTGCTTCCTGGGCTGACCCTCGTTTGCCGTTAGAAGGGCAGCGCACATTGAGACCAGGACTTGGTCTCAAGCTCGTACTTTTGAGTCTTCTCCCTCGGGACGGGAACGGAAGTGCACCGTGTCCCCTAATTTATAGCATTATAGCCGCCTTCTTTTGACATTAGATTGTAAAACCAGGAATTCCATCACATGCTTGTCCGTGGTGGTGGTGGTGGAGGCGGCCGTGGTTTTGCAAGCCAGAATCCTCAGCTTGTGTGCTGAACACCACAATATTTTTCTTCCCTTCCTTCTGTATACGTGAACAGTTTCACAAAATACCTTTAGTGGAGCTAATGATGCGTTTCTACTCAGCTTTCTAAAAAGCATTAATGACACCAGCGTTGGGTGTGCGGATATTTAAATCTTGAAGTTTCAAAATGGATTTAAATATCGTATCGGTTGCGTTTCAGGAAGGATAAGCCAGCATTACTTTTAGAGTTATTAAGCTGTATTTGGAATTGGGCCTAATTTGACTTTAAATTACTCCTTCGTTACCATCAAGAGCTCTTTCTTAACACCGTAAATGTATCCAGACGTTTTAGCCCAATTTACTGCGGCCATTTCCCCTTCACATTTTAGTGTTCAGTACATATACAGCCCTAATAGTTCTTGTATGGTCCCTTGCAGGATTTCTCACCTGATTGTGGAATGATAGGTGTATTGTTTTTATTAAAACAAGCTATTTGTGTTTTGTACGTTGAAACTTGGGGAAGTAAATTTTATCCCTAAATTTGTGTCTTTTGTGCCAAATAAAGTAAACAAATTTATTGAAGATCTCTGAGATAGACACTCTGCATAGTTTAATTTTACCAGGCTAGCCATCTTGAGGGAAAAAAGAGCCTCTTTCAGATAAGGTAATGAAAGGAAGTCCGTTCCTAAGGACGCAAAACTAGAATCAGGCTTTGATATAGACAGGTTCTGTTTCAAATGCTGCAGCTTTTCAGTCATTACACACGCCTTTCCTTGATGTTATTAATAATCTCAGGACTTAGGCATATTTTCCTGGTGAACAAGTCTGTTTCAGAAATGCTTTCAAATTCGAATGGTCATACTTTTATCAATGCCAGGAAAGTTGTATTTTTTACCAAGTGTCTTAACTAGATAGAATAATTAACGTTCTTCTTAAAAAGACTCATGAATAATTATATTTTCCTCATGAACAAAATATTTCATAGTGTACAGCTGTGAAGATAAAAGTGAACTGGTCTTGGGAGTCAAAAGAGAAATTAAATTAGGTCACAATTAAAGACCTTATAAAGGAATGGAGAACAAATACTTCCCACATCACATCTGTCTTGCACATATTACTGTTCTTGCACCTGCTGGTAAACATGCCAGTAACTCTTATTATAGATATTCGAACATTGCCTGTCATAGTCTCATTTACTTTAAAAATGAGCTTATTTTAAATAGGGACAGGAAATTTATGTCAGTTGGACTCCTCCCCTCACCCCTGTTTGATAAGATGGATTATTTAGATCCTGCTACTATTGCTACTGTGGAGTTACTTGGCCTTTGAAGTTTCCAGCTGCTGTGCAAAGTTCTCTTTAAAATTAAAATTTTAGGGGCTGGAGGGATGAATCAGCAGTTAAGAGCACTTGCTGCTCTGGGTTTGATTCCTAGCACTCACATGGCAGCTTACAACTCTCTGTTACTCCATTTTCAGAGGATCAGATCCCTTAAAAATAGATTTGAGCAAAACATCTATATGCATGAAATAAATTTAAAAATACAAATTTTAATTTTAAGAAAAATTCAGATGTAATTGGAATTTGAATCCTGGGTCTATCCTTTTCTCTTCAGTTGATAACATATCTTAGTATTTATAAAATATTATTTTTTAATATTTATTTATTTAATGTATATGAGTGCTCTGTAGACTTTATGACAGAAGAGGGCATCAGATCCCACTAGAGATGGTTGTGAGCCACCATGTGGTTGCTGGGAATTGAACTCAGGACCTCTGGAAGAGCCAGTGCTCTTAACCTCTGAGCCATCTCTCCAGCCCGAATATTCTTAATTATAGAGGGTGTCTTGGCTTAAATGTCTGCTTGAATAGTTATCTTCTTTAAAAAGCTGGAGAGATGGCTTAGTGGTTAAGAGAACCTTCAGATCCCAGCATCTGCACACATGTGCATAGAAAACTCAATGAGTGCCAGGCAGTGGTGGCGCATACCTTTAATCCCAGCACTTGGGAGGCAGAGCCAGGAGGATCTCTGTGAGTTTGAGGCCAGCCTGGTCTACAGAGCAAGAATCAGGACAGACACCAAAACTACACAGAGAAACCCTGTCTCAAAAAAAAAAGGAAACTCAGTGGGTAAACATACATACATACATAGTAAAAAAAAAAATATATATATATATTTTGAGCTGAGGATCAAACCCAGGGCCTTGCTCTTGCTAGGCAAGAGCTCTACCACTGAGCCAAATACCCAACCCAAAAATTAATTTTTAAAGTCACTAAAAATAAGGGATTTTTCAGCTATTCTTTAGCAGGATTTTCCCTAAAGCAGTTTGTTGGAAATTGTGACTATTTTGTTTAGGTTCCCTTTCCTAATTATCATGTAGAAGACAAAAAGATAAAGTGTGGTGGTGGGTGCTCAGCACTTGAGGGTTTCTCCTAGAATTCAGTTCCAACCGCCACAGCTCCAAATAATCCGGTGCCTCTGACCTCTTGTTGGGTACCTGTGTGCATGCACATATATGCATGCATATGAATACACATAATTAGAAATGTTTTTTTAAAAGAAAGTAAGACTGGATTTTGAGTTGGGCGTTTCAGAGTGGGTGTGATTTTGATTGTCAGATAATAGGAACAAGTAACAGCATGAGCTGTTGAATCTAATCTTAGAAAAGTACTCAGGTGAAAACTGCAGAGGACTCCATAATGGCAAAAGGAAGTGATTTTACTTGTTGAATGGGAAAGAAAGCACTGATGTCTTCGAGAATCAGTCATGATCAAATTTAAATTTTGGTGGTGATACAGAAATGAGGCCATTGTAGCCCTCTCAAGGTGCAGCAATTCGGTGTCAGTGGAGGTAAGGACTCTTAAGCAGACAGAATCAGTCAGAGGAGCTCTTGCGGCAGTGATAAAGAAAAAGGAAGAGCAGAAGCAAAGCAGTGTGATTGAAAGATAAGCATGGAAGAAAGATGGGCTTGGGTTTTGAAGATTGCTGAGCTAATGTGAGACATGGCTTAGTATTGGGGCCCTAATCCAAGAGGGGGTATGGTAGGCACGGTGGCTTTATCAGGGAGAAATGGTGGTTTCTGTGTCAGCTTATTGAGTTTGTAGACCACTAATGGCTATACAGAGAGCATCTTGAAGTTTGTAACAAGGGAGCAGGAACTAATGATGCAGATTTGTATACAGAGGCTGGAGAGATGGCTCAGCATTAAGAGCATTTGTTATTCTTACAGAGGGCTTGGGTTCAATTCCCAGAACCCACATGGTAGCTCACAACTGCCCTTAACTCCAGTTCTAAGGGATCTGACCTCCTCTTCTGGCTACACAGATACCACGCATGCACATGATGCACAAACATACAAGCAGACAAAACACACAGAAAACATAAATCTTAAGAGAGAGAGAGAGAGAGAACTTTGTGTACAGTGAGTGATAGTTAAAATCTTGAGTGGAAGAGCACAGATTACTATTTGAGGCATTGGTTTCTTAACATTGTCAGCATACATGTTCAACATCATTTTAGTATATTTGGTAGATTTTCAGAGGGGTTCATGGTCCCCAGTATGAGTAAGAACCACTGAGGTAGAGCAGGGGGAATAAAAGTGTCACTGCAAAGAAGAGAAACCTGAGAATTGGTGAACTTGTATAGAAGAATGGCAGAGACAAGAAGGAAGGAATGGAAGCCGTGTGCTTGCTTGTCTACCAAAATGACTAAGTTCAATTAAAAAAAAAAAGTATTTCAATTGTGTGTGTGTGTGTGTCTGTCTGTCCGTCCGTCCGTCCGTCCGTCCTTCCGTCCGTCCTTGGAGGCTGAAAGGAGTAAAGAGGCTCTGTGAGCCACTTGATGTGTGCTGTGGATATCACTCTGTATAAATAAAGTGCTGATTGGCTAGTAGCCAGGCAGGAAGGATAGGGTAGGCGGGACAAGGAAGAGGAGAAGCCTGGAAAACTCTAACTAGATGTGGGTACTGGAAACTGAACTGGGGTTCTTTGTAGGGAGCCAGCACCTCAAAGCCCTGAGATATCTCTCCAGCCCTGGGTAAGTTTTAATTTTGAAATATTGTTTCTGTATGTGACAAAGGGGTTGGGGGATTCTTAATTTAAGGTCAGGCTATTGGAAGTGATGAGAAAACACCTGAGAACTGAGACAGGGAGATATCTGCCTTGAGGTGTCAATCAAAGGCAAGCCACAGAGAGGACAGAAACTGGTGAAAGGGACCAGAAAACCAAAGACTGATGCTGTCACAGGAACCCAAGGACATGGTGGTCATTAAAGGGTCACTACAGGGAACAAAAGAATGCAGCTGAAGACAAGTTACCATATTTTCCACTCTAAAATAAAAAGGTGTGTTCCTTTTCCTGATAGTACAGTATTTTGTTTTAAGATTTGGTGATTAAAGTATTCACTTACAAGTCACTTACTATGCGCTTTGTTTTGGGGTGTGTGTGTTTTAAGAAGTATGTATCAAATCTAACCCTCAAGCAATTGTAAAAAAATTTTCTTTTGTTCTTTTCTGTGAGGTGATTTGGGAGTATTAGGTAATTCCTAGGACATAGCTAGGAGTATGACTCTGTGACTTGAGGGAGCCTGGGAGTATATCTCAGTGGTAAAAGGCTTGGGCCTGATATGTGGGACACAACCCATTCTGTCTCATTCAGAAGATTATAGAGTTAGGGGTAGGGCACTGGGAGTCAGTGGTGGCGCTTAGCATTCCCTGGGGTTCATCTCCAGTGTTGAAAACAAATAGGGAGGGAGGATGAAGTTGGGAAAATAAATGGCTTCAGTAACAAAAATATTACATACTTTTTCTTGCATCTCATTTTAGCCTTCTTGAAACTGTTCATATATATAAAATCATGTGCTCAGGAAGAGCTTATCAAACACAGGATTCGCTTGGTTCCTGCATGGTGGTAATTTTGTCTGAATAGGATATACTTGGGCAGTAACACTGACTGCCAGTGCTATACAGGAGGGATGCATGGAGTGCTGGGTAATGGAAGGCGTTTCAGATG
This sequence comes from Onychomys torridus, assembly GCF_903995425.1. NCBI lineage: Eukaryota > Metazoa > Chordata > Mammalia > Rodentia > Cricetidae > Onychomys > Onychomys torridus. The sequence continues at coordinate 4,490,794 of NC_050450.1, forward strand.
TTGCACTTAGTGTTAATGTATGAGTAGTTTACCTTTAAAAATGCTTTCTAGGTAGAGAAATAATACATGGAAAGGCACAGCAGCATGAAAATAGCATATGTGGTCAGGCAAACCACAGAGTGCTACAGCTAAGAGTAAAGGACACCTCAGGGAGAAAGGTGTGGTTAATATGAAAGCTGCGAGTTTGAACTTGGTGTTGTAGATGACTAGGACTCATCAAAGGATGGCCTTTTCTGCCATTCCTCATAAAGTTTGTGTCTTCTGCCTGCTGTCTACTCTTGCTTTTATTTCTGGTTTGTGTGTGTTTTGAGAAAGGGTAACTGACTTACTCTGTGACTGAGGGGGCCTTGAACTCCTGGTCTCTGGCACAAGTGCTAGGATTATAGGGTGTGACACCACACCCAGCTTGGGATTCAGAGACTCAGATTTAGTTGCTAAACTAATAAGTCTTAGGTCATATTTAGAGCCTAGAAAACATCACACAAACATCAGAAATACAGTGTTTCTCAACAGTCCAGGTCATAAACTTTTTGATACAGTCCCTAAGGTACTCCTGGTAGTTGTTAACTGTTACATGAATTTACTTGGATTGTTTTCAGTTCTTAGGTATTCTGTAGGTTCTAATGAAAAGCATCCAAGTTTCCCCAGCAACTGTATGTACTTACTAATTTAAAAAAAAAAAAAAAAAAAGTTGAAGCTAGGCACAGTAGCCCACACCTTTAATCCAGCACTGGGAAGCAGAGGCAAGCAACTCTCTGTGAGTTCAAAGCCAACCTTGTCTATATAGTGAGACCTTGTCTCAATAAAAACAGTTGAGAGAAGAAAAGCGGGAAGGGGGGATGGGCCAGTTAAAGGGTAGGAAGAGGTCTTAGTGGCTAAAGTTTTTTGCAAGCCTGATGACCTGAATTTGGATCTTTGGAACCCATGTAAAAGACAAACATGGTGGCATATGTTTGTAATTAGAGCACTCCTGAACATGAGATGGGAGGTGAGACAAAAGATTACCTCAGAAGCTCATGGGCCAGCTAGCCTAGAGCATGCAGCACAGTGGCAAATAAAAGACCCTGCTTCAAAGACCCTTTGGGTCCGCTCACCTCCAGCTCACCTCCACATGTGTGTCCTCTCACACAAATAAGTCTTTGAAAACATTTTCTTGAATGTTTTTCCTGAATCCTCTTCTTTTACTCCTTTTTCATTTTGGGTTCCCACACTGAGAGATGCCTAAAAATATGTCCAGTAGCTTCATTGCTTCTGTTTGCACTAGTGAAGACTGACTGCCTGAGTTTTGAAATGGCCCACTCTGCCAGGAGAAAGATGCCAGGAGGATTGTGACTCCAGGCTTTATGAACTGTGAGCAGAACCACTAAAAGAGAAAGCTACAAACAGCAAAGTTGGGGCGGGGGAGGATGTGTTCTGTCTGTTTTCAAACTGCCGCCTTTCCCAGGGCCTTCGGAGCCTTACCTCATGGACAATCTCAGGTTCAGCATTTTCCTCCCTGTCGAGCAGCACCACTTTCCTTCTCCCTGTCCTTCTCCTCCCCCGCTTTTTTGTTTCCCTTTCATTCATCTGTTAGCTTCCACATGTGATTATTAGGACCAGCAGCATAAGGCAAGGCCTTGGCTACTTTAAAAGCATTAGAGCGTCCACAAGATGACCTGCATATGTGTTACAGTCATGCAACTTGGTCCTCTTACAGTGGGAACAGGGACCATCTCCAGCTCTTTTACAGGCCTTTGTGACCCTACTCCTCATACTGGGTCACCTTGCCCAGCCTTAATACATGGAGGTACTCAGTCTTACTGCAACTTGATATGCCATATTTTGTGGATACTCATGGGAGGCCTGCCCTTTCCTAACCAGAAATGGAGGAGGAGTGGATTGTGGGGTGGGAACAAAAGAAATGTGGAAGCGGGGACTAGGAAGAGAGGAGGGAGGGGAAACTGTGGCCAGGATGTAAAAGAAATAAATTTATTGGGGGTCAATGGAATAGATTATTCTCTAAGATCCCTGTGTTGGTTTGAATGAAAATGTTCTCCATAGGCTTGTGTATTTGAACACTTGGCTTCCAATTGGTGGCATTGTTTGGGAAGGTTTAGAAGGTGTGACCTTGTTGGGAGAAGTATGTCTCTGGAGGTGGGCTTTCCGGATCCAAGGTGCCCTCTCTGTTTCCTGCTTGTGGTCCAAGATGTGTACTCTTAGCTTGCTGTTACAGCCATCGTGCCTGCTGCCTGCAGCCGTGCTGTCTCTGCTGTTGAGGACTTTGACCCTTCCGAATCCATAAACTAAAGTGAACTCTTCCTTAAGCCGTCTTGGTCACAGTGTCTTATCACAGCAACAGAGAAGTCTCAGGGCAGGTCCTGAGTCAGGAACCTATAGTAGGAACTAAAAAGTGATGTGTCACAGAATCTGCCATAGCCATAGACTGTAGTTTAAACCTGTCTTAATTCGCCTAGTTTCACATTCATGCCCGTTCCTTTTTTAAATTTATAAATAATGAAACTGCCTTAGGTTAAGAACTCACTAGCCTTACTATATAGAGACCTGGTTAGCCTCAAAAGTGGAGTAATCCATGCCTCTGCCTACTGGATACTGACTGGGATTACAGGCGTGAACAACTACACCCAGCTCGAGAGACATTTCCTGGGTGTTTGTGTACATATGTGTGAAGGTCAGAAGTTGATGTCTGTTGTACTCACTTGTGAGGAGACAGTTTGATTTATTGAGCATACTGCAAGAGTCAGCAGGCTGAGTAGTCACTAGAGAGCTGCCTAGCTCTGCCTTACCTTTCTTTCTTCCTCCCCCCTTCCCTTTCTCTGTCTCTGTCTCTCTCTCTGAGTTCAGTCTCACTGAACTTGGAGATCATCCATTTGCCTAGATTAGCTGACCAGTAAGCTCTAGTAATTCCCTTGAATCTACCTCCTAAATGCTGGGGTTACAGGTATGCACAGTCACGCCTGGCTTCTTATATGGGCGAAAGGATTTGAATTCACATCCTCGTGTTTGTTCAGCTAGCACCCTGCTATATTAAGCCATATCCCCAGAGACATTCTTGACCATACTTTCTAAGGTTAGTGTCCTGATGCCTGGCTGTAGCACTTACTCCAGCATTTTAGCTTGTTTATGGTGTCTCTTCAGTGCAGTGAGGAATGGCATGGGTTTTGTCCACTTACATTCAGCTGTGGAAAATTATCCAGCACTTGTATGTTGTGAGGACTTGGTGAAGTGTTGAATGCCTGAATACCTGGTGCATTTGTCTCTTTTCTTGTTACTGATAAAATACCTAACAAGCAGTTTGGGTCTAAAAGGTAGCTCAGCAGGCATAATCCTGACTACTTGAATTAGATCCTCAGACCATGTGGGGAGAGAGCACCGCCACCTCCTGCAAATTGTCCTCTGAACTCCACATATACGCTGTGACATGCTCGTATCCACGCCCATTTAAAAAACAATTAATTCAGGGTTTTATTGTTTTGTTTTGTTTTAGAAAAAGCTGCAGAATAGTTTCATGCTGAATGAGTCTAGAGCCATGACGGTTATATGTAGTACTCTATTCTGAATTGGCAAGACTAGATTGGAATCTAAACATTAGGTTGCTGGTAATGTATCAAATGTTGATGAGTTTGGAGCTTGTGTTTTAATTATGTTGGTAAGAAATGCATACTAAAATAATAGGTCAGGTGACATCATTGGCAGACTTATTTTGAAGAATGGTATTTTGTTTCTCTTCAGTTAAAAGTTGTGAGTTACTCTGAGGAAGGTGTTTGTATAAATTATTTGCCAAAATTTGAGAGGAGCCTTGAAGACACTAGCTGGAGGAACTTTGGCCTGGAAACCAGCAGATCCAAATCCAGGTCCTGTGCTTCAACAAATACGAAAATATTTGCTTGCTTTTCAGTCTAGAAGTGTTAAAATCTATCTTAAAATTTATATATTTTTCCCATTAAATCATCTTTGTTTCTATTCCATTGTTTGAATCAGCTGATTTAAAACAAACACAAGTTTAGACCTTTCCTTCGGGGTCAAAATGTATGATGGTAGGCCATCATGGCACATGGCTACAGTCGCACTACCAGCTGTTGGGAAGTGGAGGAAAGAGACTAGCATGGGCTGCAGAGCAAGACCATATCTCAAAAAGGGGAAAAAAATTGATACTTACCGCGTCAGTGACAGAACAGCTAACTGCTATATTAAAACTGGTACAGCTGAGGATTTGGCTCAGTGGTAGGATGTTTTTGCCTAGTGTGTGTGAGGCCCCTGATTTGATGCCCAGTGGTTCTTGACCTTCCCGATCCTTTAATACAGCTACTCGTGTTGTGGTGACCCCAACCATAAAATTATTTTCATTGCTACCTCATTAACTGTAATTTTGCTATTGTTATGAATCATAATGTAAACATCTGTTGTCTAGTGGTCTTAGGCAGCCCCTCTGAAAGGGTCGTTTGACCACCAAGTTGAGAAACGCCTTTAAAAAAAAAGAGTCACCAAAATGTGACTGGACATTCTGCCTGTGATAACATTTTCCTAGTATTTTGGAGTTTTTGTTTTGTTTTATTATTTTTAATTGTTGTCTGAGCATGCAGATACCTGCAAAGGCCAGAGGTGTTAGATCCCCTGGAGCTGGAGTTAAAAAAAAAAAAAAAAAAAAAAAAAAAAAACAAGTTGTGAGCTGCCTGGTTTGGATGCTGGGAACCCAGAACCAGAGGTCCTCTGGAAAGCAGTGGGTGCTCTTAACTGCCAAGTTATCTTTTCAGTCCCTTTTTTGCTTGTTTGAGTCAGGGTCCCACTTTGTAGACTGGGTTAACCTCAAACTCAGACCCATTTGCCTCTCTGCCTCCTTCGTGCTGGATTAAAGGCATGCACCACCACCGCCGCCCAGCACATTTTTGAACTTTCAGAAAATTCTGAATGATGGCATTTCCACCTTTGCCTGTTTTTAATTGCAGCTATAAAAATGTACACTGCATTATTTTACAATGCTGGTTTAAGTTTGCTAGTAAATGATAGTGCATGTACATGTGTGTGTTAACATTACAACCAGGCCCTTGTACCTGTTAGGCAAGTTCTCTTCTGCTGAGCAGCATTGCCAACTAGTTTACTGGTTTTCTCATTTGTTTACAGAGAGCAGGAGACATGTTCCTTTTCTTATTCTCCTATTTTTGTAAAGTTAGAATGGATTGATTTCTTAAAAGCTTGATAGAATTTGCTTATAAAACAGGTTGGACTTGGGTGGTTTTTGTTTTTCCAGCTAGTTTGATTTTTGTATGAAACTACTTATATTCAAAATTATTTCTGAATGGTTATATGAATGTTTTCACTTTATTTCTTTTTTTAAGTTTTTTTAAAATTTATTTGTATGTGCATTGGTGTGAGGTTGTTGGACCCTTGAGTTACTGACAGTTGGGAGCTGCTATGTGGGTGCTGGGAATTAATTCCTGGGTGCTGTGTGTGTCCATTCATCCGTCCGTCCACGCATGCACATGCCTAGTAGTAAGTACCCTTTGAGGTCAGAAGGCACCAGGTTTCAAACTGGAGTTGATGGTTGTGAGGCACCATATGGGTGCTGGGAACCAAACCTGAGCCCTGTGAAAGCTTCAGGGGCTTTGACCACTGAACCTCTCTGTAGCCCCTTTCAGATTCTTTTCACTGTATTGTTTTCCAGAAATTCATTTATGCCTGTATTTATTGAAGTTATTTTAATTTGAGCTTTTACTCAAATGTATCCATTGTTTAAAGAATAAATTAAATACATGTATTATAAAATAGGTACTTTAGGGGTTGAAGAGATTGTTCAGCCTGAGACTATCTTCTGGCCTCTGTGTGCACAGACACACTTAACCAGTCCCCTTCTGGAGTTGGTTACAGTCTTGTCTCTTATTGGGGATTCTAGCTTGAGAGTCTTAGAAGCCTGATGACGACCTGCGTGTGATCTCTGAACCATGTAAAGGTGAAAAAGAGAACTGGTTGCCCAGAGTTCTCCTGTGACCTCCACATGTTTCATGGCACAGGTGCAGTGAGTGCAGAGGCCAGTAGAGCTCTGGTTAGAGGCAGTTGTGAGTCACCTGATGAGGGGTGCTGGGAACCAAATTTGTCCTCTGCCAGAGCAGTCAGTTATCTTAATCACTGTGTCATCTCTTCAACTCCTACAATACCTGCTGTTTTAAAGATTGCAGCTTGAGGGACTGGAGAGATGCTCAATGGTAAGAGAACTGCCTGCTCTTTAGAGGACTCAGTTCAATTCCTAGCACCCATGTGTGGTGGCATTTAACAGTCTGGAACTCTGGTCCCAAGGGATCTGCTGATACACCCTTTTTTGACCTCTGCAGGCACTCTGTACCACAGATGTGATGTATAGAAATACATCAGCAAACACTCACACACATAAAATAAAAATAAGTAAGATCTCAAAAAAAAAAAAAAAAATGATTGCAGTGTGGTATGTTTGAACATACCCATTATAACAACCTACTTCCAAATCAAGTTTGAACCCCAGCACCAAAGAAATCCTTCTTAATTTCCTTTCAGTCATTACTCTCTTAAGAGAACCTCTCTACTGGCATCTAACAGCAGACTTTTTGGTTTTGTACTTCATATAAATAGAATCAGGTAACATGTCCTCTTTTATGTTTTACGTCTTTTTCCCCCCTGAATTAACATTGTGCTCCTGTTTGAAGATTCATCTTCACCACAGTGTTAATAGTATTTGGCAAACTTACTTTTTCAATCTGAGAATAGGCCTTTGGTCTGTTGCCAGTTTTTAGCTCCATTTATTTTCTTATTACTGTATTGAGACAAGGTCTTATGTAACCCAGCTTGGTCTCAGACTCTCTGCATAGCCAAGAATGAGTTTGATCTTTGGATCATCCTGCCTCTACGTTCTAAATGTTGGGATAAAGACAGTTGTCATATCCAGTTTGTGCAGTGTTGAGGATTAATTTAGGGTTTTTTGAATGCTAGGCAAGTACCACACTAAGTTACATTCCCAATCCTTATTCTCTGTTTCATGTTTTTGTTTGTTTGTTTGGGTTTGACAGGGTCTCAACTATTTGCTCTGGCTGTCCTAGAATTCACTGTGTAGACCAGACTAGCCCCAAACTCAGAGGCCTGCCTGCCTCTGCTTTCCATGTGCTGAGATTAAAGGCGCGTGCCCCCACACCCTGCTTAGTCTCAGTTTGTAATTAACGGTGCTTCACTGGTCATTTAAATGTGTTTAGTGAATGTGTACACATTTCTTATATAGTTGTTGTGTGTGTGACCATAAGAACAGAACGCTTGTGTGACTAGCAATGCGTAAGTTTCAGAGGTTTCCAAAGTGGTTAGGTTTTATTAGACTCCCACTAGAAAGAAGTGCAGTTCTACTCAGCCACACTTGGTTTTGCCACTTCTTGCTGTGAAGTTGTTTGTTTGTTTGTGGGGTGTGTGTGTTGCACACATGTTGGTCCAGAGGTTGACCTTGGGTGAGATTCCTCAGGAGCTGCCCACCTTCATTTCTTTGAGGCAGGGTTATACTGGTCACTGATATCTGGGCCTCACTGATTGGCTAGGCTAGCTGGCCAGTAAGCACCACAGATGCTCCTGTTTCTGCCACCATGCCTTGCTTTTCCATGGCTTCTGTGGATCCAACTAAGGTCCTTCTGTTTGTGCAGCAGTCGCTTGACTGAGTTCCCACCCTCCACCACATCTTTTGCTTAAGAGGTATCATGCTTTAATTAAATAATGAATTTTCATATTTATAATTGTACCTTTGTTTAGAAAACTTTTTGTGTTAGGCCAGTAAGATACTCGGCAGTTAAGGCACTTGCCACCAAGCCTAATGGCCTGAGTTCAATCCCTCAGACCCACATAGTGGAAGGAAAGAACTTGTTCTTGTAAATTGACCCCTGACCTCCATGTGTGCTCCTCCCCAAATAAATAAAATGCTTTTCTGTTTTGAGGTTGTTTGGTTTTTTGTTTGTTTGTTTGTTTTTATGGACAATTCTTAACTGTGTAGTCCTGGCTGGCCTGAAACTCAGAGTGCTGAGATTAAAGGTGTGTGTCAACACGTCACCCAATAAATGTAACTTAAACAGTTGTACTATAATACAACACAGTTCTACATGCAGCCATAAAACACAAAATGACTTGTGATCCTGTGGTAGTATGAATGTAATTGGCCCCTATAATCTCATTATTAGAAGATGGAGCCTTGTTGGAGTGGGTGTGGTCTTGTTGGAGGAAGTGTGTCATCACTGTGGGGGTGGGCTTTGAGGTCTCTTTTGCTCCAGCTTTGCTCAGTGTCACACTTAAGTTGACTTCCTGTTGCTTGCAAGATGTAGGATTCTCAGCTACTTCAGCACCATGTCTACCTGCATGCAGTTGTGCTACCCACCATGATGATAATGGACTGAACTACCACCTCAGCTAAATGCTTTCCTTTATAAGAGTTGCTGTGGTCATGGTGTCTCTTCACCACAGTAGAAACCTTAACTAACACAGATCCTAACAGATATCTGAATGAAATACTTTCTAGAAGATTAAGCTGTATGTTTACAGTATTAAAACATCAGAACACTTCATTATTAAGAAATTTTTTTTTTAAATTTTCTGTTGTAGATAAAATTTTCAATCCTTCTATTAGAACCTAAATCTTCTGAACCCTGACTTCCAGTGTCATCCTGAACTTCAACTTCTGTTCCTGGATCTTAAGAAAATAAATCTGTGCACAAATGACTGTGCAATCACCCATTTTTACTTCAGACTTCTCTTTCTCAAAATTAAACCACACAGCACATTTCTCCAGTAATCTTCATCTGTGTTGCCATCTACATCTATGAAGTATTTCTCAGCTGAACTAGGTGACTCTTCCATAGCACCCAGAAGGGACAACTCTCTGAATGTATGTTTTCTCTGTGTAACCAGCAGACTGTACAGATTGTATCCTGCAGCCCGCAGCTCATAAGAACTCTTGAGTTTTAGTCTGTGTGGTGGTCCCATAGCCACAGAAAGTGGCTGACCTCCCTTGTGGACTGAGCCTGCTTGCTAGAAGAGACAGTGGTTGAGTTATTCCTGTGAGCAGAGCATGGCTAAGCAATAGGGAGGAGAGCAAATTAGATTGAGTTAACTTTTCCTTACTCTTAATAGAATCTTTTTTTGTTATAGTTACAGATTTCAGTTCTCAGGTGGAATTGATCATTTTGTCTATTAAGCATATCAGTCACAGCTATTTAAAAGTTTAACTGTAATGAATCCTCTGTAGATGTTTCTACTGTCCTTCTTGCCTTGTTTCTGTTTCTTTGTGTGATTGATAATTAGGTGAATGCTAGATAACTGGGTATGAAATTTATGGAGGCCCTGGATGGCATTCTCTTCCTCCAGAGGTGGATAGAGTGAGAAGAGATTGAACTGATTTAAAGCTTGGTTGCAGTTTTCCTACAGCTTTGTCTACTTTCAGTTTTTACCATTGCTCCTAGGGTACAGCCTTCTATACATCTGCAAGTAAGAGGTATTTATTAAGGTTCTTAGGCCCAGATGTACTTCGGTGACTGTTTCTGTCACCTTAGCATTAGGACAGAAGAAATAACCTCTTTTTTTAAAATGAGCTCTGTGTGTAGGGTCAGAGGGCGATCCTTGGGAGTGAACTCTTTCCATCAGAGTTGAGCAAGAGACCTCAGGGTGTCACCTTGTGCAGCAAGTATTTGCACCTGCTGAGTCCTCTCACCTGCCCACAAAAGAAAGTTCTTGATTGCATTGAGAAACACCTAGGAAATGAGTAAAACACACTTCAGGAGCTTTAGAAAAAAAGTCTGTGTCTGAGTGTTCCCCCTCTGCTCAAATAGATTTCTTGAAAACCCAAGTTTATCTGGCTTCTTTGATTGCTGTGGCCTTTACTTCTAGAGTGACCCCAAATGCCCCCGTTGCCCTGAAGAGTACCAGTTTTCCAGGTGAGCATTAAATAGGGAAAAGAGAAAGAGCCATTCTGTTCCATGGCGAGTGCCAAACTTGGTATTGCTTATGTGCACAAAACAAGATAATAAAAGATGTCATATGAAAGTATAGTGATATGAAATGTCTCTTGCATAAAACTATGTACTTTTATATCTTTTTCACTGCTCTTTCCTCAGCCCTCTTCAGGGGTAGGGAAGACGATTATCTCTGTTACACAGCTGTAGAAGATTAAATGGAAAGAGTGAATGTGCGTGCATTGCAGGCTTCACAGTCAGCATTTGTGATGATTACCTTCTTTGTTTTTGTTTGCTTGCTTTTTTGTAATGGTTAATCCTTATTGTCATCACCTTGATTGAATTGAGAAACACCTAGGAAATGAGTAAAACACACCCCTAGGTGTTTTTGTGAGGTTTTGAGTGCCTGCCATTTCAAAGAAAATTAGTGAAGAGGTGGATCCATACCTGCATGTGTACAGCACCATCCAGGGGTCTACAAGGGGCTGTGCCGCACCCCTACCCTACTGTCACAATCGCTTGTTTGCTCCCTCCCCCACCTGCTGATGAATGCTGTTCTACCTCCCCCAGTCACAGGGTCCTGGAGCAGAACTTCTGATCTGGACTAGAATTCAAACTGAGCTAATGTAAGTCTCTCCTTTGTGTTTCTCTTGGGTATTTGTCATAGTGATTAAAAAACTTAACAGCCTTTGAGCTATAATTAAGACTAAAGTGAAGGAACTTTCATTTGAGTAGTTCATCAGTGAGAGATAAAACATTTATAAGAGCTGTTTGTACCAAATGGAGAAATCTCTTAATTTTTTTTGTTGGCTACCTTGACAGTATTAGAGGAAGGGTAACTGTAACCAGGCCTCTGGCCTGTATTGAGCCTCCATGGTTTGATGGACATCTGTACACTACAAGATTACTGGTTGGAAAAACAGATGAGCTCTTTCTCCCTTAGGTACAGAAAAGAAAGTTCTGTGGGGGAAAGATACACTACTGCTGTGGACACAGAACACTCACCTCACAGGAAGTAACAGTTTATTCTTGGGTTAAATATGAATGTCCTTGGCCCAGGAACACAGATGCAGGTTACCCCAAGTACCATGTTCCAATGTGGAAACATTTCATGGTTTTTATAGTGACAGAACAAAAGGAAATTATAACTCAGTGCACTTTAAATTTTAGGTGTGTACATGTGGGTGCATGCATCCAATGATATGTGTCTAGAGGTCAGAAGACAGTTTGTGGGAGTTGGTTCTTTCCTTTTACGTCTGGGGCTCAAACCCAGGTCATTGGGTTAGGGAGCAAATACATTTACTAGCCCAGCCACCTCACTGGCCCAGATCAAGGTGCTTTCCAAATGTACGAGCGTTACCGCAGATTAGGGCTAGAAAAGAAAGCAGATCACTGGTGTGTAGTCCAGTGTTTATGAACATGGGTAACTTCATGAAGGCTTTTAAAAAACTGTTGTAAAAGACATTGAAAATTCACTAATTTGGCTGGGCAGTGGTAGCACATACCTTTAGTCCCAGCACTTGGGAGGCAGAGACGCAAATCTCTGAATTTGAAGCCAGCCTGAGTTCAGGAGAGCCATGGCTACACAGAGGTGCCCTGTCTTGGGAGTAGGTGGGAACCATCATCTTATTCCTACTCTTTTGAAATAAGGTCTGACTTTGTTGCCCAAGCTGACCTTGAACTCACATCTGGCAGGGCTGGAGTGATGGCTCAGTGGTTAAATAGCACTGATTGCTCTTCCAGAGGACCTGGGTTCAATTCCTAGCACCTACATGGTGGTTCACAACCATATAATTCCAATTTTAGGGGATCTGGTGCCCCCTTTTTGTAGTGGGTAGCTGTTCCAGCTTTGACCTGGAAGTACTACCCCCATTGAGGCTTTGGTAACTGTCATGCCTACAAGGCACGGCTGAGACAGGAGCCCTTAAGACCTGCGATCCAGATGTGCCAGTTCTCTTGGTTCCTGGATCCTGGAAGCTGGAAGTAGACCGAGCAGAGTTTTCCAGAGAACACCACTGGACTGCTGTACACCTTTCCCAGACCCTGTAACCTATCCCTTCACTTGTAAGTTGTCCCACAAAATAACTACGTGGAGTTACCTTAATACTACAGCCAATACCTTCTGGCATATGGTGATGCATGGATACACATAAAATAATAAATGTTTTTTAAAAAACTGATGTCTTGGCATCTTAACTATTAAGTATATTGTTCAGTAATTTGAGTGTGTTTATATAATCAATCTTCAGAATTATCTTTTGCAAAGCTGAAACCATGTACCCATTAAAACACTACTCTACATTCCTCCCTTTCTTTAGTCCCTGGCAATTATCATTCTGCTTTATATGAAGTTGTCTTTTTATGACTGACTGACTTCATTTTTCTTTGTCTTAATCTCCTCATTTTATTTATCCATGCTGTGTCAGAATTCCCTTTTAAATGCAACTGGAGATAATCATTAAGCAAATTAAGCCATTCTCAAATGAGGTGTTTTTTTAATCATTTGTGGTTCTTAATTTTCTGCAGGCCATCCAGTCATGCGTTGTGTAGTGACATGAAAGTAGGAGCAGAGCAGAACTGTCTGGAGAAGGGAACATGGCCGAGTGGGAAGGGTAGGGTGTGGGGCACAGGGTTTGCTTAACATCACATAACATACACTTGTATGAAAATGACCTTTGAGTACACATTACCTGTATAGTAAAATCATTTCCTAATTTTTTTCATTTGACTTTCATGTTTTTGGGTGTTTTACCTGCATATATGTCTGTGTACCATATATGTGCAGTACCCATGGAGGTGAGACAGTGTCAGATCCCCTGAGACTGGAGTTACAGATAGTTGTGAGGCACCATGTGAGTGCTGCGAGTCCAGCCTGGGTCCTCTGGAAGAACATTCAGTGCTCTTAAACACTGAACCATCCTTCCAGCCTGTTGATCTAGTCTTGAACTTTCCCAGAGCCTCTCTTAACTCTTTTTTCCTCTATCTAAGGCAAATACTCTTTTTTTTTTTTTCCTGGAGCATTTCATGATAAAAAGCTATTTCCTTTATAAAAAGTTGCCTCCACATCTTTCCATGAGATATTCCTGTTCTTTTCAAAGTCTGTGACCCTTTATGGATGGGTAGTTTTGGTTGTTTGGAAGGGTAGGTGAGGGTTGTGTTGAGACAGGGCATCATATATAGCTCAGGCTGGCTTAGGTTGCAGTACTCTTTGTAGCTGAGGATGACCTTGAATTACTTCTACTGCCAAGAGTGCTGGGATTATAGGAATGGGCCACATTGTATGACAAAACTTTCCTGAGGAGATGAAAGATACACATCTACTCACCTTAAAAGTCCAACTAGGTGAATAAATGAGTTCTGTTGGGGCTACTTACAGGAATATGGGTGAGGGGTTGCTTACAGGAGCAGAGATAACTCAAAGACAGCTGCATCACCAAAGTCCACTCCAATACAGGTTCACAAACCTAGGAACCTGGAGCATACTGTACAGCCTGCAGGCAGCTCAATCAGGTTGGAGACCAGATGCCTCAGCTGGTCTAAATGTCTTCCAGGTAGCTGGCAAGTTTCTGTGTCTTCCAGGCAGCTGATCTTGTCTCAGAGTTGTCTTTGCAGCTCTGTTCACTAGCCTCACAATAAGAATTGCTTATTATGGCGAGGACGGGCCTGGTGAATCTGGTCAGTTTCAGTGACTTCCTGAAGTTCTCTTGAGTTGTTTATCTTCTTGTTCAAGGAGCTTCCCTACAGGATGCAGTGTTACAATCTCAGGGAAACTGCTACACAATGGCCATCAACCTGGCTGGTTGTTGCGCTTTCTTTTTTTTTTTTTTGTTTTTTAAGGCATGGTCTCACTATTACAGCCTTGTCGGCCTTGCAGTTCACCATGTAGGCCAGGCTGGCCTTGAACTCAGTAGAGAACCACCTGTCTCTACCTCCTAGAGTATTGGGATTAAAGGCCTAGGCCACCATACCCAGCTTCATTCTTAGTCCCTGAGTGCAGCTGTGTTGCAGCGCTGTCCTGTTGCACATAGTGCTGATAGCTCTACAGTCTAAGGCAGTTGTTGCTTCAACTCATCTCTCCTTTAGGTTCCTATTTATTGTTTTCCCTTCTCAATTCAGGCTGAAGTAACTGATCTCAGTATGATTAGGCTGGTGTTGTTTCTTTGCTTATTGGTTTTTATTTTCTTTTACTTAGTCCATTTAGTTTTTACTTTATCTAATTGTTGGTGTGGGGTGGGAAGTGAATGTAGAACTTGGGATACTCTTCTTCTACTGTGTGGGTCCCTGGGATTGAACTCAGGTCTTCAGGTTTGGTTTGCCAGCGAGCACCTTTGTCCACTGAGCCATCTTAACTAGCCCCTTGGTTGGTTGGTTGGTTGGTTGGTACTTTATTTTTGTTGTTGTTTTTAACCCTGTGTACTGCTTACACTATATGATTGTGTGCTACTAACTTTCATATACCTATGAGTTACCTATGACATGTACCTGCAACCTAAAGTTAAATTTTATTTAAAATAAATGAACTGCCCCTTATTTGTTTGACTTTCTATTGCTCCACTATTTTTTGTTTTGGTTTTCTGAGACGAGGTTTCTCTGTGAATCCCTGGCTGTCCTAGAACTCACTCTGTAGACCAGACTGGCCTCCAGCTCAGATCCTCCTGCCTCTGCCTCCCAGTGCTAGGATTAAAGGCGTCCGATGTATCCCCGACTGCTTGGATACTTTTAAATGATGCCGTTATAAACGTTTCTTAGTACAACAGCTCTCCCTCGGTCTACTCCAAAGTGAAATGTCCAGGTCAAACAAAAAATAGTGTTTATAGTGTGTGATTAGATTGCCCTACGTAATTAGGCCATTTATCCATTAGCATTGGGTATTAATTTAGTTATTATGAGAAGATACAAAGTAAAAGCAAGCTTCATTAAGAACTATTATAGCTAGGTATGGTGGTACACACCTTTGATCCCAGCACTAGGGGCCTAACACTGCACAATGTCAGCTTTCCCCCTTGTTTGTAATCCTCTTACAGTGTGGCTCCTCACTATCTGTGTTTGGCTTGTCTGTCCTGTTTTAGTCTACAGACTGTGATCCAGTTCTGTCGCTTACTGTTCAGATTCTTTTCTGTTTTTTGTTTTTGAGACATGATATCACTATGTAGCCCAGACTGGCCTCAAACTGCTGAGTAATCAATCCTTTTGCCTCTGCCTCCCAACTGCTAGAATTAGAAACATGGACCCCACACTTGTCTTCCTCATTCATTTGCCAGCTGTGGGATACACCACATGTGAATTCACAGTAATGTATTCAGCTTCTGTCCAGTGCGTGGGCAGTTAGGTGTTCTCTAGAGAAAGGGAACTGATAGAATGGAAATCAATCTCTTGCTCTCTCGTGCTCTCTCTTGCTCTCACTCTCTCTCGAACACAGGATTTATTAGAATGGCTTACAGGTTGTGATCCGACTGTTCCAACAGTGGCTGGCTCCCAGTGGAAAGTCCAAGAATCCAGTAGGTATTCCCATCCTCCCGGGCTGGAGGCCCTAATGCAGTGAAGGGATGGACTGCCAGTGAAAAGGAGAACTAGCTGCCTTCCTCCATGTCCATATGTATGCTGCCAGCAGAAGGTGTGGCCCAGATCAAAGGTGGGAATTCATCCCTCCCAGGTTTGCCCAGCCACATGGGTGTTAGTTCCAGATGTGGTCAGGTTGATAAGAATAGCTGTCACAGATTGGGTTGTTTCCTGAACTTGTATGTCATCCTTGTGCAGGTACCATGCTGACGCTCCCTGTGTTGCTCCAGTTTTAGTATGTGGCAGGGTTTTCTTATTAGTAACTTAGCACTACCTAGTTCGGGATTAAAGCTCAGATCTCTTGAAAGGGATGCTGTGCTTTCTTCTGACAAATTAGTTCTTTTTAAAATTACGACATTGGAAAATGTAATAAATAGTAAGATTTTGGGGGGCTTGGTGTTAAGACCACTGGCTGTTCTTGAGGAGGGGACCCAGCATCAGTTCCTAATTTTGGTGACTCAAAATTGTCTATGATTCTTGTTCTAGGAAATCCAGTTTCTACTTCTGGCTTCTGTGAGTTCCTTCATGCTTGTTGTGCACATTAGCTCATGAAGATACACACTGCACATACAAGTAATAAGTAATTAAGTAAATCTTTCTGTTTGGTTTTTGGCAGGTGTGGGGGTGTTTTTGTTTGACACAGTTTTACTGTGTAGTCCTGGCTTTCTTGGAACTCACTATATAGACTGGGCTGACCTCAAACTCACAAGAGATGGACCTGCTTCTGTCTCCCAAATGTAGGGATTAAAGATATGCATCACCATGCCTGGTGCATACATCTTAAAAAAAAAAAAATAAATAAATAAGTAAAAGATTTTTAAAGCCAGAAGACCTTGAAAAATGCATCTGTAGTCATCAACATTTGTGTGTGTGCTCTGGGCTCTAGAGCACCTTTCTCTAGAGGCTACATATGGCATCAGATTTTACAGTACCTGTCAGGTATTGGAGCATACACACTAATTGTTTGAGTAGACCAAAGCACTTATTACTGTTGGTTGCAGAGCCAAAATGGCTTTAGGCTAGCCTTTATTCTTTCATTTCTTCATTTAATGGTTGGAGCTAGCTTTAAAAAGAAAAGTACAAAAACCCAGTTGCTGTGGCTTCGTGCACTATGAGAGAGCCATGTTAAAGTAAGGAATGCCTGTAAAGCAGTCATTATCATCTACCTGCCTATTTTGGGAACAATAATTTGGATCAGTCTAACTTGTTTAGCATCTGAAGACAAGTTAATTTTTATCTGTGAGATGAAGTACTGTAGTTTTGTGTTCAGATAATTAAAGTTCACCAAAATGGGAGGCTTAGAGAACAGCTTAATGGCTTCCTCTAAAAATAATCCATTCACATTTGATAGGTAGCATTTTGGTTGCTTAACGTTGTGTACAGTATGTGGTACTTTTACATAACCACTTTATTTAGACAAATTTAGTCTTTGCCATGAGATATGATTGCATGACAGATAGCTAGAGAGGATAGAGGAAAAAAAGCTAAACATAATCAGAAATTCTATACCAAAACACAGGGAGATTGTGGAAGGCTGGGCATTTGTTCTAAAGATAATGTCATTAATCGAAACCTGTTTGGAATATTTCCCTTGAGTTGCCTTCATTATCAGCCACAAACTCTGAAGGAAACCAGCCCCTTAATTTTATATCACAGCTCAGTGTGTGTAGGGGTGCATGTTCTTGTTGGTTGGTTTTTTGGGTTTTTGGGGGGGGGTTGGGGGTTTTTTTTTGGTTTTGTTTTTTTGTTTATTTGTTTGTAATCCTCTCAAGTGCTGGTGTTACAGGTGTGTGCCTTTGCACCACTAGTGATTGTTTTAGATTTTTTTAAATAATTTTTCATACAATATTCTGATCGTGGTTTCCCTTCCCTCATCTCTTCCCAGATCTTCCCCATCTCTATCCATCCAACTCTATGAGTTCTTTGTCTTTAAAAAACAAACAGGCTGTATGTATGTAGTTTTGTTTTGTTTGTAATGGGTGCCATGGCTATTTGGAGGCTAGAGGTGTCACATCACCTGGAGGTAGAGTCACAACCCAAAGTAGGTGCTGGGATCTGAACTGAACTCAGATCTTCTGCAAGAGCAGTGATGCTCTTAACCATGTCTCCAGCTCCCACATCCTTTACTTTTGATGGGTATTTGAGTTGTTCCCAGTTTGGGGCATTTACACATAAAGCTCCTATAAACATTTTTACACACATCTCTGTGGAAATAGATTAATTTCAACTTACTGAAGTTACTAGTTTGGTTTGTTAAGTGCATTTTGGTTTTTCAGAAACTGCCAGCTATTTTCCATAATGGTTACACCATTTGTAACCTCCCTTGTAGTGTGTAAGAAGGCCGCCACTGTGTGTGTCCTTGTCACCACTTCCTGCAAGCAGTCTTATTTTTACCGTTCTAGAGAATGTGTGGTTTTAATGCATGTTTGCCTTTTCAGTCTTCATTATATTTTCCTGTTTGTTACAAAATATTCTATTGCCTACTTTAATAATTAGGTTATTGTCTTACTTTGAAATTATAATGGGGGCGGTGCCTATGGAAGGCAGAAAAGGGTATCGATCCCCTGGAGCTGGAGTTACATACCAGTGGTTGTGAAGCAACTCAACTTGGGTGCTGGGAACAATATGTGCTTTTAGCTTGCAAGCCATCTCTCCAGCCCCAATTCTTTATTCTATTTGTTCTTACTTTTTAGAACAGGGTCTCTGTGTAGCTCTGGCTGTCATGGAACTCACTATGTTGACCAGGCTGGCTAGCCTCTGCACAGTGATTAAGAGCACTTGTTCTTGCAGAGAACCTGGGTTTGATTCCTAGCACCTATTTGGTGGTCCACAACTGTCAGCTTCAATCCAGGGAATCCAACACCTTCCAACCTTTACAGGCACCAGGCACAAATGTGGTGGATGCACATATTGTATATAAGCAAAACACTCATTCACATAAAATAATATATAAATCTAATTTTTAAATACATAAATATGACTTATTCTCCACTTAAAATGGAAGCATGTTTAACATAAATATTTAATTCTTAACATAATTGCCAGGTTTCTTTAGCATCGCTATGAGCCGTGCTCTGTACTTAGTGTACTGTTGGTCTGTTTTTGGGATTGTGTTTTAAATGCAACATTTCTACCTTTTCCTTCAAACCCTCTGATGTATCTGTCAACTTTGTTCTTTGAATTCTTTGCCTCTTTTTCAATTGTTACTGCATGCATATATTTATATATACATGCATATACCTGAAGACAACCTGTTGAGCCCTTACATTGTTACTTGTATGTATGTTTTCAGGGCTATTTGCCACTAGACAAGCAATTAATAGGTGTGCTCTTCTCTGAGGAAGACCACCTCTCCCACACTCAGCTTTATGCAGTTTCCTATAGTGCTTTGTATAGGGTCAGTGCACTCTTAATGATGGCTTTACAGGTACATACATTCTACTAAACCTACTAGTAGAATATTCTCCTACTTTGCCATCCTCCAACTCTTGCTAGTCATTCAGGTCTCTGTTTAAAGGCCTCGCTCACTTTGCCAAGAAGACAGAACCTTCTGTGAATTCCCAATTTAAACCAAGTTCTCTAGTCATTTTATTTTATTTTTTTAAAGATTTATTTATTTATTATGTATACAGCATGTATGACTGCAGTCCAGAAGAAGGCATCAGACCTCATTCAGTTGTGAGCCACCATATGGTTGCTGGGAATTGAACTCAGGACCTCTGGAAGAGCAATCAGTGCTCTTATCCTCTGAGCCATCTCTCCAGCCCTCTCTAGTCATTTTAATAGCACTAATTATTTATATTTTTCTCCATATTTATGGTAGTTTGTTCATAATATCATATATTAATATCTATGTCTTCATTTCTCCCCTGTGTAGTTATGAGGTCATAAAGGTGTGTTTTCACCACTCTACCCATAGTGCTTAACACAATTGGAGATGGTTAATAAGAATTTCAGGGCAGGCAAGGTTTTTCTTTCTACCATTATTCAGGAAGCTGCTGCAGGAAGATTATCACAGGTTCAAGTCCAACCTGAGTATGGACTGAGTGAAGTTTTGAGGAAGTTCTGCTGTGTAATTTCTTCAAAACTGATATTTCTGTCTCTACCATTTCCACTGAGCTTGTAAATTGCCCTTGTAACAAGAGTTCTTAGTCTTTTTGTTGTTGTTGTTCCATGGGTCCTTTAGGCCAGGGGTTCTCAACCTTCCTAATGTTGTGACCCTTTAGTACAGTTCATGTTGTGCTGACCCCCAACCATAAAATTATTTTCGTTGCTACCTTGTAACTGTAATTTTGCTACTGTTATAATAATGTAAATATTTTTGGAGGTAGAAGTTTGCCAAAGAGGTCACAGCCCAAAGGTTGAGAACCATTGCATTAGGTATTAGTAAAACTTGTGAGCCCTCAAATCAATACTTTTGAATGAATATAAAATTACAAAGGAAATTGGAGACATTGAAATATTATTTTTG
The DNA here is from genome assembly GCF_903995425.1 of Onychomys torridus. Taxonomy (NCBI): domain Eukaryota; kingdom Metazoa; phylum Chordata; class Mammalia; order Rodentia; family Cricetidae; genus Onychomys; species Onychomys torridus. Next base: position 4,510,759 of record NC_050450.1, read on the forward strand.
TGATGTTAGGATTAAACAATACCATTTTACTATTAAGAAAAATTAATTTTAACTGGACATTATGGTGCACATTGTACTTGGAAGGTGGAAGCAGGAGCTGCAAGTTTGAGGCCAACCTGGGCTACACAATGAGTTTTACACAAGCCTGAACTGTGCAGAGATCCTGGCTCAAAGGAAGAAAAGATCCCTTCAACATATGTATATCTTTATTAGTCCTTAATCGTAAAGAGCAAGTGTCAAGTCTTAGCAGCTGCTCTAACTTTGGAGTGGGGATGGATGGCGGTACTTTGAGAACTGTAGCGGCGTCTTGTTGGCCTGCCTAGTTCTGCTTCAACCTCCTGTCGTCGTCATTGTCGTCGTCGGTTGGCATGGTGCCTGTGTTTCTGACTGAGCTACCTACCTACCCCTCTCTGTACGTCATTCAAGTGTCACCCTTTGCTCTACCCCAGGACATGGGAACTCAAGCCACATTGTCCTGTGCAGCCCTTGGACTCAGCCCTCTGAGTACCCATGGCTCCTTCTAAAATACCTTTCTTTTTGGCTACCTGTTAAAACCTTAATCCGTCATTGAAATACCACCTTCTACACATAGCATAGCATTTAAGAAGCACTTGGCAAATTGTAGCTGTTACTAAGTAAGAATTGTTCATAAAAGTTACTTTCAGGCCAGGCGGTGGTGGAGCACGCCTTTAATCCCAGCACCTGGAGGCAGAGGCAGGTGGATCTCTGAGTTTAAGGCCAGCCTAGTCTACATTGTGAGTTCCAAGACAGCTGGGCTACATAGAGAAACCCTGTCTCTAAAAACAAAACAAAAAATTTTAGTTAATTTTCTATTTGTTTAGCTTTTTTGAGGAGACATCTGTTCACCCCAGATAGGTCATTAAACCAAAGAAACAATCCTACCCAACTTTAGCTTAATGAATCAGTGAGTTTAGGGGGTTACTTTCAAGAGTGTATGACTCAAAAATAGCTACATCATTGAAAAACCCTCCTCAGTATGAATGGCCATGTAGGAAAGCTGTATCCCTGGAGTTGTCTGCACAACTATATGGAAAGTCTCTTTCAGCAATTGTTTACTATTTTCGTAACGTTTGGAGAGGGGCTGTTTTCCTTTCCCTCCACCAGAGAGTTAGGGGCCCAGCCTGCCCCAAGACAGTGAATTTTGGAAGACATCGTACACACATTTACTTCTAATAATCTTAAACTAGCACCACACATTTAGCAATATAATGTACATTACAAAAAGGAACACCATACAGATCTCCACTGGCTCTTGTACGTTTCTAATACTCCTCTCTCTGCCCAACAGTTCTGACTGATTGGCCTCTACAAACCACCAATTCTGTTTTCAGCTCAGGGGAACTTCCAAGATCCATTTAGATTTTTTTTTTTCTTTCCTTGCAGCTTCAAAATTGTACAGGCAGCAAAGTAGATCAGTCATGGGTTTCAGACGTCTTACTGACACATATGTGCAGCCCGTTCAGTGTTAGAAAACTTGTTAGACCAGTGGGTAAAGCAGAAAGGTGGAGGAGAGCACTACTTCAGAGGTTGTCCTCTAGCCTCCACACGGGCCTAGTGTCTGTTTAGTGTTTTGATCCTCATTTTCAACTACCAAACTTCAGGTTAGTTTATTTTACTAGTTATTTATTTGGGGGACAGGTCTCTACATAGTCATGGCTGTCCTGGAACTAGCTCTGTTGAACTCAGAGAGATCTGTCTGCCTCTGCCTCTGCCTCTGCCTCTGCCTCTGCCTCTGCCTCTGCCTCTGCCTCTGCCTCTGCCTCTGCCTCGAGTGCCGGGATTAAGGGTGTGCTCCACCACCACTTGGCAAGAGTTTGCATTTTATCCAAAAGTTCGAGGCAGAGAGATTAGCCTTGCATTGGCTTTTGAAACATCAAAGCCCACCTTCCAGTGGCACACCTTCTGATCCTTCCTAAATAGTTCCAGCTGGGAACCAAGCATTCAAATGTATGAGCCCAGGGGGCCATTCTCATTCAAAGCGCTGCATTCCACTCCCTGGCCCCCAGAGGCTCATGGCCATATCATAATGTTAAATGTGTTCAGTCCAGCTTCAAAAGTCCCCATAGTCTTCCACAGTCTCAACACTGTTTGAAAATCCAAAGTCTTTTCTGAGTCTCAAGACACTCTTAACTATAATCCCCTGTCAAAGCAAAAGGCAAATTGAATACTTCCAACACAGTGGCATAGAATTGCCTTTTCAAAGGGATGAAAGAGAGATTATTGAGGAAATACTGGACCAAAGCAAGACCTGAAACCCAGCAAGTCAAACTCCAAATACTGTATCTCTATGTCTGATGTCAAAAAAAGCTTAAATGGCTCTCTAGCTTTGTAAACTGCAACATACTTCTCTTTGGGACTGGTTCCATTCTCTGTCAGCAGCTTTTCTCAGCTAACTTTCCATGGCACTGTCACCTCCAACATCTTGTGGCCTCCAACAAAATTCAGCTTAACTTTCACAGCTTCATGCAGTGGCTGATCCAGGCCTCCATGCAGGGACACCCCTGGCTTTAGTGACATTCCTCAATAGCTGTGGAAGATTCTGTCCTTGACTCTAAATGTAGAACCACTGCCTTCTGCTTGTAAGAGATGGAACTGGCCCTCTCCTTTAATTAAATCTGCATAAACTTTGCTTTATAGTTGCTCTTTAGGCTGAGGAAGTATGTCAGGTCCCACCCTGAGAGTCCCACACTCTTTGTTCCATTTTTAGTTTTTGTTTGTTTGTTTTTGTTTGTGATTGTAGACTCAAGGGGGAAAAAGTCTTACACAAGAATATAGAGATGGAGCCTGTATTCCGTCATTGGAAGATACGTATTTCCTTGTGACCACTTAGTAGAGGCTAGTATCTGCTCAGTTTCTCCCATATAAAGTAACTTTATTCATTTTGTCCTCAAGCTTTGGGACAGTTCCAAAACTACATCTGAAATAACCTTGGGCCATCTGGGTGCTAGTGGCATACCCCTTTAATCTCAGCACTCAGGCAGCAAAGGCTGGTGGATCTCTAAATTAAAGGTCAGTCTGGTCTACAAAGCAAGTTCTAGGACAGCCAAGATTCCACAAAGAAACCTTGTCTCAAATAACTTGAAAAAGAGCTGGGCTGTGCTAGCGCACGCCTTTACTCCCAGCACTCGGGAGGCAGAGCCAGGTAGATCTCTTGAGTTTGAGGCTAGCCTGGTCTGCAGAACGAAATCCAGGACAGGCACCAAAACTACATGGAGAAACCCAGTGGTGGGGCGGGGGACCACTTGAAAAAAGAAATAACCCTGGGCCTTGGAAAGGGCTTGACCTGGTCTTGTTATTTTGGGCGTCTTGGATGGGTGGGTGGTGACATAAGCCAAATTGTGAAGATGTGTCCAAGTACTAGTGCCTTTGTGTCTTTGCATGTGTTTCTCCTCCTCTGACATTGATTCTACCCCCCACCCCTACTCCCCACCCCACCCCCCACCCCCGTCCCCGTTTTGCCTTGGGGCACTTTCTCTTCCACCCTACTAGTCTCTAACCTTAATTTGCCTACTTTCTTCATAATACCTTTCCAGTTGTCTACCTGCATTTTCTAGTATTTCTTCCCTTGCCCTGTTACCATTTTTTAAAAGATCCCTGGTTTTGTTTTGTTTTGGTTTGTTTTGTTTTGTTTTGTTTTGTTTTGTTTTTTGCACTTACATCTGCCTTCCTTCATTTTCTTACAGGACCAAGGGCACCTCACTTCATCTCATTGTAGACTGAGTTAACTGTTCTCCAGTTCTGTAGCCTTCTCCACCTCAGTTTGAAGTTCCTTCTCTGACTTCTGAAATACCAGTCTTCCCCCCTCGTCTGTCTGTTTGAGTAAACACATTGACTTTCAAGTTGGACAGGAGGTTCTTAGTCTGTTATTGTTTATTTGTTTCTTACTGCCCTTAACTGGTTTATCATCTTTACTGACAGTGATACCTGCTGCAGGTTCTATTGTTCTTCCTTACACTGCTGAGAACCATGGTCTCCATCCAACACCCCCCTCCCACACACGGGCATCTTTAGATCTCTAAGTCAAGTAGGCCAGGGAATACTTGCCTACAGTACCCAGTGTTCCATCCCCATCATCTCATTCATTCATACATACATGCATATATATACACATATATTGTACATACATAAATCATTCTTGGCTCCTATCCTAAAGGGATATACCTTCTGATATTTGCAAGGTCTAGAGTGTGACTATACTGTCCCGCATGCTATAAAAATCAAGTGAAGAAATATTAAATGGAATATATATTCTTTCTTCCTACTATGATGAGTACTATATCTTCTTAATGACCTTGAAGGCCAGACTCAACTAGAAAATTCTTAGGCTTTTTAGAGTTCTGTGCCAGCAGTTTCAGGAGGGTACACCCTACAATAGCCCTCTTCTTTCCTCAACCACAGTGTTCCCCTCACTTTGAGCTTCAGAACAGAGTGATCTGCTAGGCATGGGTTTGCATAGTTTCTGAGACAGAAATTGAGAGCTGTTGGTGAGCATGGTTCTTTCTGGGAAGGGACAGTGCTGGATGAAGTCAGTGGTCCTATACTGGTAATTCTCCCTTTCCATATGTTACATTTCTACTTGCTTTTAACCCTGCTTTTTTTTGTAAAAAGTCTACTCCTGTAGGATATGGTTTCTATAGGGCCCGCTTGCCTGCCTGCCTAACTTCTCTTAGACAGGGTTGAATTATGGCTGGCCTTGCACTGTTTGTGTAGACCCATTTGGCCTCTGACAGAGATCTGCCTGTTACTGCCTCTTCCTCCTGGATGCTGGGGATTGAAGATGTGCACCACCATACCTGGAGCTTAGACCCAATTTTTCATCCTTTCTCTGATATCCTTATTTGGAATTAATCTACCTGGATTCTCTTTTCATTTAGGAAGCAAATTTCTGTGAGGGTATGTTGTGTTTTGCTGTCTCCATTCCTCACTAAATTCAGAGCGTTTTTCACCACACTTATCATAAAGTCTCTCAAATGGGAAGTACATTTCAAGTAGTTTGAGTTCTCCAGAAGCTGTGACCAACACTCTCTTGTTGCTGTGGTAACCCTATCAAAACAGGAAATGAAATTGGTTTGCCATGACTATTCATAATTGACACATGTTGATTCCCTTTTCTTCTCTAAGTGTTCACAAAGCATCTGTTAAATAATATCCAGGATTTTATGGCTTTGAGTTCATATTTGCAGATCAGTGTCTTCTGGAGTTTATTCCAACTCATCTCAGCCCTGGAATAAACCAGACATCCAAAGTCCTGCACCCCTCATTTAAATTCTTTGATTTATTCTTGATAATTTGTGCATCTGTGCAGTGTATCTGGGTGCTGTCTAGCCCATAATCTCCCCTCCCACTTCCCCCAGAAGCCTCCAACATTTCTCCCTCCCTCATTCCTATCTTATTTTTTTATAACCTTTGGGTCCAGTTAGTGTGCCTAATGGACATGGGGCCATCTACCAGAAGATGGGCAACCCATCATTCAGCAGCTGTATCCCCAAAGAAAAATTACTTCTCCCCCAGCAGCCATCATTTGCCAGTTACTCCTCTGCTATTATTGGATGTCATGAAGGCTTCTCTCATTCATACTGATGTCCTGATTGGCTTGATCATATGCAGCATTTCACAACATTCCTCCTCATCCTCCATCTCTTACATTCTTTTCTCCATCTTCCATGAAATTTCCTGAACCTCAGGAGGGGGTGGGGCATGATACAGATGTCCAGTTTAGGGCTGAGCATTCAACAGTCACTTGTTCCCAGCACTTTGCATTAGCTGCTGCCCACTGCAGAAAGAAGTTTCTTTGACCAAGCTTGAGAAAGCTTTGGAACTTATGGGTATACATATATTTAGAAGGCAATTTGACAGCATATCCAATTAGCAAAACAGCATTAGTAGATTCATCTCTAGAACCCATGGCTTCCCTGGCCATGGACTTTTGACTAGATTTATAGTACCAGACACAGCTCTCCTGTAGAGCAGGCCTCAAATCCAATCCAGAAGTTGTGCTATGATCTGAACTTGGGCCTTCTGGAAGAACAGAATAAACTTTTAGCCACTGACCCATGCCTCTTATCCCCCCCAACCAGACAGGGTCTTTCACTATGTAACCCAGGTTGTCCTGGAACTTACTATATAGACCAGGTTGGCCTTGAACTCATAGATCTACTTCCTTCTGCCTCCTTAGTGCTAGGATTATAGATGTGTGCCATCAGGATAGATACCCTAGCTCCTCTTTCCATTTAAAATTTTATTTGTATGCATATGCGTATTCTGCCCTTACATATATATCTGACAGGAGCAAGCCACACTATATGAGCAGGATCATGGCTTCTTTTCAGGTGGAGGTGGAAGAGAATGGTACACACCTTCAAAAAAGAAGTCATCTTGGTTATGTCACCACCAAGTCAGGTGATATGGTAGAAGGCTACACTGCTTGACTCCTAACAGCCCCATTAGATAAACCCATTGTGATTGCCACACCTTTAATCCCAGCGGGAGGCAGAGGAGGCGGTTCTCTGAGTTTGAGGCCAGCCTAGTCTACAGAGTAAGTTCCAGTACACAGAGAAATGCTGCCTCAAAAAAACTAAGTAAATAAATTGCCCTGCCTTATAAATAAACAAGTGAGCAAACAAAATAAAGGCCAGTCCTGGTAGATTATAATTCTGTAATGCAAGCCAGGTTTGACTACTATGTTCAATGAAAACTTAAGAATTTCTAATGTCGAGTTTCTGACCAGGATTTTTACTTAATTTTTGCAATGTTTTACAATGCTGAAAGATCAAATTTTGAGGCTTTAAGATGCTACCAGGCACTGAGCTGACAATCTGAAACCCCAAACCTTTGTAACTGTTTTAAATATGTTTTTTTTTTTCAGTTATGATTACCAAACAGAGGTTTCTTTCTTTTTTTTTGTTTATTTTCGAGACAGGGTTTCTCTGTGTAGCCCTGGCTGTCCTGGAACTCTATAGACCAGGCTGGCCTTGAACTCACAGAGATCCACCTAAAGGTGTGTACCACCACTGACTGCCTAAGAGTGTTTGTTTCTATAGTAGATCCCAGTATAGATACACTTGCCTAAATTGTACATCCTTTGCCTGTCTCCCTGAAAACCACTGCTTTGGGCCCTAATGTACAAACCAAGGAAAGTAACATTTAAATAGTCATTCTGTTTAAGAATTGTATTTCATTTCACAGTATTTGGGGATGTAGCTAGAGTTGTCCTGCCTGGCCCATGGTCAGGACAGATCTCTCTCTCGCCAGTCTCACAGACACTCAGACCCAACCAAGTGAACACACAGAGACTTACAATATTACTTAGAAACTGTGTGGCCGTGGCAGGCTTCTTGCTAACTGTTCTTCTATCTTAAGTTAACTCATTTCTATTAATCTATAAGTTGCCATGTGGCTCACCAGTACCTTATATCTCGCTTGTCATGGTGTCGGCTGGCGGTGTCTCTCTGACTCAGCCTTCCACTTCCCAGAATTCTCCTCTCTCTTGTCCCGTCTATACTTCCTGCCTGGCTACTGGCCAATCATGTTTTATTTATTAACCAATCAGAGCAACACATTTAACATACAGAACATCCCACAGCAGGGGACAGTGCAGCATGTTGATGGCATTGTGAGATGGTTGCAACCATCACCAAGGTTGCTTACTCCTAAAGCATTGTCTTTGGATAGATGCAGTCAAGGGTATCAGTAAAAGTAGATAAATACCATTTTAGAAGTGTGAACTTTCAAATAATAGAATTTTACTGTGTCACATTTCTAGCACTTAATGAGGAAACAATAAAATATTTTACTGCCTACCAAAATTTTCATTGCTTTAGTCAGTGGTCAGATGTTATTTATTAATATAAAATGCCTTTGTAGAAAATATTTAGTTAAATCGCTGCCCCCCCCAAAAAGATAAAAAAAAAATTTTTACCCAGGGGGTGGTGGCTTATGCCTTTAATCCCAGCACTCGGGGGGCAGAGCCAGGCGGATCTCTGTGAGTTTGAGGCCAGCCTAGTCTACAGAGCGAGATCTAGGACAGCCACCAAAGCTACACAGAGAAACCTTGTCTCAAACCCCCCACCCCAAATTTAAACCATCCTGAAATTGAAAGTAAAATATGTATTGCTTCTGTTCAGAATTAGTAGTTGGGTCTTAAGGATAGCTTGGGAAGAATTGAAGTACTATCATGCTGTGAAAGTATTTTTTAGAAGATTATTTTGTAGGTTTTGTTATAGAATTACTCCAATATCATGGTTCAGTTTCTTGAAAACAATAACAAAAAATAGTCCTATTTTTTGCGTGTGAGAAGGTTGATAACTGGGCTGGAGAGATCGCTTGGTGGTTCAGAGTACTTGGTGACTTTGCAGAGAGCACCCAGGCTCCATTCCCAGTACTCAACGTGCAGCTCACAGCTGTCCATGTAACTCCAGTTCCAGAAGATCCGATGCCCTCTTCTAGCCTCCAAGGGCACCGTACACACGTGCACAGTCATACAGGGAGACAAGCATCCATACACAGAAAATAAAAATAAAAAAAAACAAATCTTTTTTCAAGGAGGTTGAGATTGATAAAGGAGATAAGCATCCATATGCACAAAATAAAAATAAGCAAGTCTTTAAAAAAAAAAAAAAAAAGGCAAGAGGTTGAGGTTAATAAAGACAATTAAGCTTTCCAAATCTGGTTTTTAGTGATAAAGCTGTTGGTTGGTTGTACTTGATGTTTGTGCTGCGTCACGGAACTCAATACAACTAACTATCAGTAGTTGTTGTGGAGGCAGAAATGATATTCTCACCAAAATGTATCTGCTGTTATTTAAGACCATGGGAAAATGTTGTGGTGATTGTTGTTGTTGTTGTTGTTGTTGATTTTTAGTGTGGGTTTGGTTTTGTTTCCTGTAAACCTATCTTAGGTTTATGAAAATGAGCATTCATCTTGTGAGCAGGGCCCTGCAGCTCTTAAGTGTCAAGTCAGCATCTGCTGCCTGCTTTACCTTCCTTAAGTATCAGTACAGATGTTAAAACTAATACTTTATTTACAAGTTTGTATTTTCTGCCAAAAATTTCTGTGAGCTGTTTTTAATACTATCTTTTCTCACGTAGCACACCTTTGGTTTTTTAATTTTATTTTTAGCTCTGCTTATGATAATCTCAACAAAGTTCGAGTTGCTATCAAGAAAATCAGTCCTTTTGAGCACCAGACCTACTGCCAGAGAACCCTAAGAGAAATAAAAATCTTACTGCGCTTCAGACATGAGAATATCATCGGCATCAATGACATCATCCGGGCACCAACCATTGAGCAGATGAAAGATGTGTATCCTTTTCTACGTTAGCGGTTGCCTCGTCCTCCATAGTCACTTTGTGGAGTAAATAACTGGAAATTAATGAAGTGTGCACAAAGTGTTTTCTAATCATTCCTCCCATACACGTAAAGCATGCTAAAAGGGGAGATTGTAATTTGCACTTAACTTTAATGTTTAAAGCATTTTATTTTTTCTCCATGTTATTAGTTTTTGGTAACTAATTCTAATATGTTTTTTATGAAGTTCAGTGTTTCCTCTGTCTCTATAACAGTTTTCTTCTAGTTTTGCAAAGTCTTGGTTGTTGTCATTTCCAGCCCCGTTATGGTAGTGAGAGGGAAACAAGCATTCATTCACATGGGGAAGTGGGTACACCTGGCTGATCAGTGCCTTCCAGACAGCCCTAGTGTGTGCCTCTTTCAGCCTCAGCTTCCTGTCTTTAAAATGGATAAACTGGGCCTGATCATATTTTAAGGCTAGGCTGGTCTAGAAGACCCCCTTGTAGTCTGCACCCCTCGGGAGTGACCGGCTCCATGTCTCCAGGCAGACCTACATTTAAACAGCTCTGTTAGGAGGTGGTGTGGTATCTTACGTGAATGCCTCCTGCTGCCACCACCTGTTGGTCTTGTTTTACCTTTTGTCATAAAGCCTCTTGTAGATGACAAGTTTTATTTTGATTGGGATTTTTGGTGTTTCTGTGTAGCCCTATTCTGTCCTGGGACTTACTCTGTAGAACAAGGTGGCCTGGAACTCAGAAATTCACCTGCCTCTGCCTCCCAAGTATTGGGCGGCACCACTGCCCATCACAATATAATTTTCATAAGAAATAATGTGGTTCAGTTGAAGTTTTAGGTGCTTAAATAGTAGCTATGCGGGGAAAAAAAGAAGAGCAAAACCCAGCGTCAGCCCCTTCTTCACACTGCTTCCCTTGGTCTTACCCATATAAACAGTAGTCAGGAACAGGGAAGAATGGCGGAAAGTGGACTCAGTCTGAAGAGCTTGGTGGCAGGAAGCAAAGGGAACAGTGTGTCATTGCACGTTGCTTCTGGGCAGAAAGACGAGTGCTGGTGTTGGCCATCGTGTCCTTTAAGCTTCGGAGGCAGTGGCTGGTGGTGGGCAATTTTGGAGAACAAGTTAGTTGAGACTTCAAGATTGGCAAACATTCTGTTTTAAGTCTCAGTCTAGACCCACAAGAAGCCACATAAGGCAGAGATGATGTATATTCTCTTTCGTGAGAGTATACCCATGTTTTCTTCGGTTTCTCCTCTCTATTGATGACCTTGCTGTATCAGAAGCTGCATGGGAAAAGGATTAAGAAAAGTTGAGTTTGTTTGATGCTTTGCTAAGTGTGGCCAACTTTGTTGGATGTTTACCTTAACCTGTCAAACAGATATATAGTACAGGACCTCATGGAGACAGATCTGTACAAGCTCTTGAAGACACAACACCTCAGCAATGACCATATCTGCTATTTTCTATATCAGATCCTGAGAGGATTAAAATATATACATTCAGCTAACGTTCTGCATCGTGACCTCAAGCCTTCCAACCTCCTGCTGAACACCACTTGCGATCTCAAGGTCAGCTAAGTCACTTATATTTTATAGCAAAAATACAAGTACACAATATGAGTCTTGTTCCTTCTTTAACCCACTCTTCCTTTCCAGAGATAGTAGCCACTGTAGCAAGTTAGTAGCTCTTTTTTGGGGGGGAGAGGGATGTTTTGAGACAGGGTTTCTCTGTGTAGTTTTGGTGTCTACCCTGGATCTCACTCTGTAGACCAGGCTGGCCTCGAACTCACAGAGATCTACCTGGCTCTGCCTCCCAAGTGCTGGGATTAAAGGCGTGTGCCACCACTGCCCAGCTAAGTCAGTAGCTCTTATGTGCATGTGTGTATGTTTTATGTACATGCTTACATATTTTATGTATATAATGTCATGTGCGTTGTTTCTAATCCTTTGTATCAAGAAAAGCAAAACAAGGCTCTTCTCAAGGGGATAGACATGATCTAAATGTTCAGTAATGTTAGGTATGGTGGCACATGCCTCAGATCCCAGCACTGGGAGCAGAGGCAAGCAGATCTTTGGGAGTTAAGGCCAACCTGAAGTATGTAGTATGTATGTGTGTACACACACACACACACACACACACACACACACAAACACACATTGACAGAGGTTTTTTTTTCCAACTATGTACCTTAGTAAAATGAAAATACATGTCCACACAAAAACTTGTACATAGGTAGTCGTGGTAGTATAATTCATTGTCACTAAAAAATGTAAACAATCAAAATGTTCAGCTAATTGTGGATAAAATGTGATAGAGCTATACAGTGAGTTTATAGTTGAAAGCATTAGGGGGAGACAGTTCTAATTTGTTAGGTTTTTTTCTGTTGTTAATTATTTTAAGGTTGCATAACCCTGTGTCTATAATATTAAAAACTATAGCATTGTAAACTTTATGTGAATTATATCCCAGTAAAGAAACTTTAAAAGTATGTGTAGATGTGTAGGAATAATAATTTCTTGAATTTTCAGTTAAATGAACATTCCTGTGTGAAGCTTTGTATGTATGTGTGCCCCTGAAAGTGGAAAACTGAGAGAGAGAGACCCAGCAGACAATGTATCACTGATAGCATATGCTGTATATGGCTACAGAAAATAGTATTCCCATGCAAAAGAGGAAAATAATGTCCATGTCAGCCCTCGAAGGACGAAGAGACTTTCTTAAGTGAGGGGCTCTGTTGGACACAGGGGAAGGAAGGTCAGAAGCAAAGGAGGAGTTAAGAAGAGAACTAAATACTTTTCTGTTTGGGGGCAGCACTGGGTATTGGGCAGTTGCTAATAAGCAAGAGAGATTGGCTGAAAATGAAATATGGACAACCTTTATCTAAAGTTTGCTTTCTGTTGTTATTTTGAGACATGGTCTGACTATATAGCTCAGGCTTAGGTTTGTACCACCACACCCAGCAAGGAATAGCTGGGGCTTATCCCAAACTCCATTTTCCTGCTTCACTCTTCAGCTTTTTATTATTGGCATATTCCACCGTATCTGGCTTCACTCGCATTTTTAAGGTATGTATCTGGAGTATGTCATTCATATGGAGAACATTTCATTCCAAAGATGAGTGTGGTTTTTCATTGAGAGTCTTACTTGCCACAGCACACATATGCATGCAGAATAGGTTATGGTGGCAGGTAGTATATTTATATGACACATGAGCTAACACTAGTGGGGAGGAGAGTCACCTACTCAAGCTCTACAGTACATCAAGAAATACCACCACATTGTGGAACTTCATGATGACTCTATTTCCCAGGTCCACAGACACACATATGGGGTTTAGACCCTATTTACAGCTTCTGTTGGCTTATTTTCAGTGGAGCAGAAAATGGGAGGTGTAGTCAGTACTAGTGTGTGTGCTCATAGTTTGCCAAACAGAACTCACAGTTATCAGTAAGCATTACCACAGCCTGTTTGATTGCATTTATACCTGGAAAGAAGGATACAAAATGAAACATGTTTTTAAGAACATTTGCATTTACATAGTCCAAGAGCTGGTCAGATGGGAATGCTGAAGTTTAACGGGGCTCTTTAAGCTTGGGCTGCACTAGTTGTCTGGCTTCTTTTTTTTGTTTGGTTTGGTTTTGGTTTTGGTTTTGGTTTGGTTTGTTTGTTTATATATATACATACACACACACATACATATTTATTAACTTTTTTTTCATTTTACATACCAACTCCAGTTCCCCCTCCCTCCCTTTCTCCTGCCTCCTCACCTCCCTCCCACTCTACCCCCATCCACTCCTCAGAGTGGGTAAGGCCTCCCATGGTCGTCAACAAAGTCAACCAAGTTGAAGGAGAGCCTAGCCCTCCCCATTGTATAAAGGCTGAGCAAGGTATCCCATGTCTGGCTTTGTTTATGTGGAGTTATTGTGAGTATTACTAGGGCTTTATCTGTAGCTGTGATAGATTTGTTTGGGTAGTGTTCTTGTTGTTTTATTGGCTTTGTTAATTTGGTTAGCCTTCAGCAGTATGATATTAAGGAAATTTTGTGGCTAGGCATGGTATCGCACACTTTTAATCCCAGCACTAAGAGACAGGCAGGCAGCTCTCTGAGTTTGAGGCTACACAGAGAAACCCTGTCTCAAGAGAAAGGCGGGGAGAGGAGAGAAGTTTTCTGGCTGCACTGAGTTGTGTGCTTTGCTTGAAGGTGATTATAAGACGAAGAGTAAGCCTACAAAAGAAATACTGTGAGTCACGTGTTGAAAAGTTCAAGTCGCTCAGAAATGGAGTGGTCGTAGTTTACCATAGGAAGTGCTGACTAAGAGTACTTCACTCCTTACTGCATATGGGAAGTGTCCAACCTGTCAGAGGGTTCTTGGGGGAAGGAGTGAGGAATGAGGACGTATTAGATAAAAATGTAGACCTAAAAAAAACAACAAAAAATATAGTCCTAGACAAAGAGAAAGACAAAGATACAGGATGGGGGGGGGGGGCTGGATCAATACCCAGCCGCCCAGACTTTATTCATGATGGGCCTTTTAAACATCAGCAAGAGGAAGGACAAAAGCCGTCCCTTATCCAAGGTCAAGGTATAAAGTACCAACAAGTGTAGACCCTTCAAAACACCTGGTACCCACACCTTTGGCCAAATATCCCATTATGCAGCCCTGCTGGGCTAAGCAAGCCCAGACTTTCTGACCTTGAGTAAGGCCTTACTAGGAAGTACTCCCTCTGTGGGCTCCCACAGGGGAAGTATCCTGCAGGAGAGTTAGGAAAGAAGAGGATGGATGCCCTATTTGTTTTGATAACACGGTGACATCCTGTGAAATGCATGTGCAGCTTCTTGGATGCTGTACTGAAGCAAACAAGAGGCTCATTGAGAACAGAGGCTGCTGCCTCTGCTGCCAGCTAATAGTGAGCCAGAGGAAGGTGCTTGTGCATTGGGAACGGTCTTTGCCTGTCTTCCTCAGTTACTGAGATACTAGAGAGTGAGGTCCAAATAACTACGACCTATATCTTTTAGACTTGTTCTTCCTTTGTTGTCCTACTTTTACTGCCAAAGTTCAAGTCCTTGGGGTGTGTGTGTGTGTGTGTCTTTTTTCTCTCTCTCATTAAACTTGTTTTATTGGGTCTCAAAATTCAGTCACAGAATTTTGGTCAAGTTGTTTCCATTAAAAAGTACCGATTTTGGCTGGGCGATGGTGGCCCACACCTTTAATCCCAGCACTCAGGAGGCAGAGGTAGGCGGATCTTTGTGAGTTCGAGGCTAGCCTGGGCTACCAAGTGAGTTCCAGGAAAGACGCAAAGCTACACAGAGAAACCCTATCTTGGGGGGGGGGGGGGGAGTACCAATTTTGGCTTTTGGGATTAAAGGCGGTGGTGGCGCACACCTTTAATCCCAGCTCTCAGGAAACAGAGCCACCCGGATCTCTGGTCTACAGAGTGAGATCCAGGACAGGCACCAAAGCTACACAGAGAAACCCTGTCTCAAAAAAGAAAAAAAAAACCAGAAAGAAAAAGGAAAAAAAAGCACCGATTTTGAAAACTGTTAACTTAAAAATGCCACACACGGGGGCTGGAGAGATGGCTCAGAGGTTAAGAGCACCTACTGTTCTTCCAGAGGCCCTGAGTTCAATTCCCAGCACCCACATGGTGGCTCACAACCATCTGTAATGAGATGTGACACCTTCTTCTGTGTACATAATAGATAAATAAATAAATAAATCTTTTTTTTTTTTTAAACGCCACACACAAAAAATGGTCCACAAAACATTCACCTTTTCTTCTGGGGTTTTACAGTGCATTATCATTAACCAGTCTTTTACTGTTGAACTTAAGTGCCAGCCCTTGTTTTTTAGCTGACTTAATACAGTGAAGCCTCCATATTGATCTGTCTTCCAGATGGCCTTCTACTGTACTGTGTCCCATCTGTTAACCTGTCCCTTTCTTGCATTGGTTTCCTGGGGACCAGAGAATTAAAATACTTTTATGTATATTGACTTAAGTAGAGTATGCCTACATTTCATTTGTGCTTGAGTTGGTAAGGCAGCTGACTCAAGTAGCATCACAGTGTTAAAACAGCTAGATCGATGAGAGTCTTGGGAGGTGCTCCTAGTCAGAATGTGAGAAACTGGGTGCTGTACAGAGCAGTGGTGGATGACAGGATGGCTCAGTGATAAAGCCAGATGACCTGAGTTTCATACCTAGGAACCACACAATAGTAGAGAATCAACTTCCTCTGAAAGCCATCCTCTGACCCTCACCACCACCACCACCACCACCACCACACACACACACACACACACACACACACACACAGAGAGAGAGAGAGAGAGAGAACATAAATGAACATCAGAACCAATGGTCTATCTTAAGTACGTGAGAGTTTTTAAACTATCAGGATTGGCTGTGTGAAAAGTAGGGAAGTGAGAAGAATTTTTAAAAATAAACCAAAAAAAAAAATATTTTTAGACTAAATGGAAAATCTGGCCAGAAATAGGGGTTTGAGAAATAGAACAAGGCAGCCAGCTTAAGGAGCTACAATGGCATGGAGAAGAAAAGGGCTCTGGATGGGTTTGGTGATTTTTTTTTTTTTTTTAACCCCTAACACTTTTGTATTTAAGGTTTAATTTTATTTCTGTGTTTGTGTTTATATGTCTGTCCATCATAGTATGTGAGTGCTCAAGGAGGCCAGAGTCTCACATCCCTTGGAATATATAGGCAATTGTGAGTCACTCAGTGTGAATGCTGGTGACCACTCAGGTCCTCTGTGACAGCAGTCTGTGCTTTGAAAAGCACACCTCTCCACCACCACCACCCCATGATGGTTTTTCTGTGCACTCACAATAGCTGGTGGTGATGAAACCCAAACATGATTGTCAGATTGTGCCTGTTTCCTCCTCTCCAGCAGGTGGTCTGTCATCACCTTAAAATAATGAGTTTGTAGTGTCCAGAAAGATGTCTCACATAGTATTGGTAGCATACTTTTGTTACTGCTATGGCCTTTTTTATTTTCATCGTGTTTTGATATTAGCTCCTTAGTATCTCTAAAAAGGTATCCCATTTTTTCCCCTTAGATCTGTGACTTTGGCCTTGCCCGTGTTGCAGATCCGGATCATGATCACACAGGGTTCTTGACAGAGTACGTAGCCACACGTTGGTACAGAGCTCCAGAAATTATGTTGAATTCCAAGGTAAGAAAAAGAAACAATAGCTATAAACCTTGGTCTCCATCCTTCAGTCTGGTGTATCTGGCCAGAGCCAGAGTGCTGCTTAATTCTTCTCAGAATTGAACTTTTGGGCCTTAGGGTTTACTGTTTTCAGTCATGGTGACCGTAAATGTCTGTGTCCTCCCTTGTCTGTAGTACTAAGGCACTGCCTATGGCAGCTTCCACACCTGCTTTTATGTTGTTAACAGTTTCTAGTGATTCACGTTTCTGTGAATATATTCCAGAGCTGTTCTACAAACTTTAAATTACCTAATACTGAAGAATTTCTCTTCAGCAAAATTACTGGATATGGAAAGAATAGGAACCACTTGAAAATAGGGGTAGATACGTTTCAGAATGAAATCCATCCTCCTCTTCACTGATTTGCTGTGAAGAGTAGTAGATCCAGGTCATCCAAACTCTGCTAACAAGATCTGGGTCTTGGGAGCCAGGCAGTGGTGGTACATACGTTTAATCCCAACACTCAGGGGGCAGAGGCAAGTGGGTATCTTTGAGTTCAAGGTCAGTCTGGTCTCCAAAGCAAGTTGCAGAACAGCCAGGGCCATGCAGAGAAACCCTGTCTCAAAAAATAAAACAAAACAAAAAACCAACAATCTGGACTATGATAATATGTGGTGGTGCATACCTTTGATCTTGGCATTCAGGAGTCAGGGGCAGGCAGATTCTCTGTGATTATGCATAGCAAATTATAGGACAACACAGACTACAAGAGAAACCTTCTCTCAAAAGAACAGGAAAGGAGGGAGGAATGGGGGTAGGGGGGACAGGCAGTCAGGCATAATCCCAGCACTCAGGAGCAAAGGTATGAGAATTGCCACAAATTTAGGCCAACCTGGTCTATTAAGACCTTGTCACGGGCGGGTGGTGGTGGCTCACACCTTTAATCCCAGCCCTCAGGAGGCAGAGCCAGGCGGATCTCTGTGAGTTTGAGGCTAGCCTGAGCTACCAAGTGAGTTCCAGGAAAGGTGCAAAGCTACACAGAGAAACCCTGTCTCAAAAAAAAAAAAAAAAAAAAAAAAAGTTTGGGCTAGAGAGATGGCTCAGAGGTTAAGAACACTGGCTGTTCTTCCAGAGGTCATGAGTTCAATTCCCAGCAACTCTGGCTCCTTCTTCTGGCCTGTGGGGATACATGCAAACTGAACACTGTATACATAATAAATAAATAAATAAATCTTTAAAAAAAAAAAAAAGATACACATTGACTGGAAAAAATGAAGTATGTATACATTCTTTGTTAGAATCATAAGCCAGCAGGCAAAAGTGAGGGCTGTTCAGGACATTGAACTTCTGTTTGGGTTTCTTTTTTTCTGGTTGGCTTTTTGGTTTTGTTGTTGTGTGTCTGTATGGGTTTGTGCACATGTGTGGTGCCAAAAGATGCCAGAAGAAGGCATTGGCTCCTCAGGAGATGAAATTATAGGCAGTGGTATAAGCTGCCCAATGTGGCTATGAACCACAGTCACAGAATCTTAGCACAGCATATGACCCACTCTGATCCTTGCTATTTGTGAGGAGTGTGGCGCTAAGGACTTCTGTGTCATGCATTTAATGTGGATGCACAGAAACAATGCTAACTTCAGCATATCAGAAGGCAAAGCTATTTGGGCTGATGACGGATGATGTTCATGTGCGGTTTCTGGGTCACTTCTAGAACACTGAAGTTAATAGTTTGACTATGAAATTTCCTTTTCATCAATCTCTCAAATGTTTCTCTTACTCTACATAACTGTCTTTCTTTTGATGCTTTAGTGCTCTATTATTTATCCCCAAGTCAACTCTTCAGTTTTAGTGATTGACTCCTTTTTTTCCTCTTGTTATATTTTTCCTTCCATTTATTACTATATCTAACATTTTCCTTGTAATTCAGCTTTTTTTTCTTATATAGAAGTATCCTGCACTATTGTTGCAATGAAATAAAATAATTACAGAACTTTTAACAAACTTCTTTAAAAAAATTTTATACCCAAGTAATAGAGAAGATTAGAGGTGGAGGTTTTTCAGTGTCCATATAAGTTTATTTGCAAGTTCATAAAAAACAGGTTAAATACCGTAAACGAGTGTTACTACTCCCTCCCCACTCTGATTTCTTTGGGGAGGGGCTGAGGGGGCTTTTGTTTGTTTGTTTGTTTTTGCTTTTAGAAACAAGGTTTCTCTGTGTAGCCCTGGCTGTCCTGGAACTCACTTTGTAGACTGGGCTGGCCTAGAACTCAGAGATCTGCCTGCCTCTGCCTCATTAGTGCTGGGACTAAAGATGTGCACCACCACCCTCCAGCAGCATCTCTTAAGAAAGCCTAATTACTGTCTTTCATTCTGTGTCCATGTGTTTCAAAATGGGAGTCTCAAAGGAGATGCTCAGACTTTCATCTACCACATGGCTGTCATATAAGATCTCATTGTGTTGTTGTGGACACCACATTCTAGTTCTCTGTCTTTCTCCCTTCCTATTGCAGGGTTATACCAAGTCCATTGATATTTGGTCTGTGGGCTGCATCCTGGCAGAGATGCTCTCCAACAGGCCTATCTTTCCAGGGAAGCATTACCTTGACCAGCTGAATCACATCCTGGGTAAGTTCTTGAGCATGGTTATATCAGACTTACTATAAACGTGGGGTTTTTTGTTTTGTTGTTTTCTTTTTTGGTTTTCTGAGACAAGGTTTCTCTGTGTAGTTTTGGTGCCTGGTCCTGGCTCTCACTCTGTAGACCAGGCTGGCCTAAAACTCATAGATAGCCACCTGGCTCTGCCTCCTGAGTGCTGGGATTAAAGGTGTGTGTCACCACTGCCTGGCTAAATACCTTTTTCTAAAAACTTATAGTGCAAGGTGATTACCGGGCAGTGGTAAGAAACCATTAAGTGCAGAGTCCCTTCTGTGTTGTAGCTGATGTATGTAGTAATTTGTTCATATCCTGACCATTAACAGCTAATATTCTGTCTAATAGGTATTCTTGGATCTCCATCACAGGAAGATCTGAATTGTATAATAAATTTAAAAGCTAGAAACTACTTGCTTTCTCTTCCACACAAAAATAAGGTGCCATGGAACAGGCTGTTTCCAAATGCTGACTCCAAAGGTAAACCTTACTTTATTGATAATTTTTTCCTTAAGCTTAGCTTTAGGTTGCTGTTATATTGGCTCAATTATTAGGTTCCAGCCTGAAAACTCAGCAAATTGTAACTATTGGGTAATTCTTTATTTATAATGTGCTAGGCTGGAAAGATGATTCATAGAGTAAGTGTTAGTTATTTAATTGGTGCTAGGAACATGTCCCGAACACGACAAGACCACAGAAGAGTTTTATTAAAGAGGATAGAGGTGACAGGCCTGTGTGAAACACACGTGGGTGAGGAGATAAGGGGGGGGGGGAGACTAAGAGAGAAAAAAGACTCATGCAAGATGGCACCGGCTTTTTAAAGGTTGGGCCGCGCATGCGTACAGGGACTCCTGTGGGTACTCCACGAATGCTCTAGATTACATGGCTGCGCGCGCGCTTTACACAACCACGTAAGGCCACAGAGTCCCGGTCCTGCAAGATGTCTGACCCGGAGACAGCTATTCTGAACCGGAAATAGTTAGGCGGTCCGTGTGAACATGTAATTATCTATCAGTAAGATCATGGACTGCTCTTATAAAGAACCTGATAAATAGTTTTTTATGTCAGTCTCTTCAAGTGGTGTTGACATTGTTAGGACTAACTACTGAAGTGTGTGCTGGTTCTCTCTCTCTCTCTCTCTCTCTCTCTCTCTCTCTCACACACACACACACACACACACACACACACACACACACACACACACACAATCAATTGGTATAACTGAGCAGTGTAGAAAAGAGGATCTGAACAGGCCAAGGAGCAGCTCACCACAACACTGCTCGTCTTTGTATCTTTATAGCTAAAAATGTACGTACACATTTTACCTTAAATTTATACTTTCAAAGAGTAAACCCTTATAAATTCTTGTAATAGTTTTTAAATTGCAGGAGTATTTTTAAAAGATGAAATTTGCTTCCTAACATTGTTTTCTTTCTTTTTTTTTTTTTCCGAGACAGGGTTTCTCTGTAACTTTGGAGCCTGTCCTGGACTAGCTCTGTAGACCAGGCTGGCCTCAAACTCACAGAGATCCACCTGCCTCTGCCTCCCGAGTGCTGGGATTACAGGCGTGCACCACCACCGCCCGGCCTAACATTGTTTTCTTAAATGTCATTGTAGCAGGAATCTTAACAGGTCTTATTAATAAAATCAAACTCCAGGCCAGTTATTGGAGTGAATGCTGGAAGATCAGAGAAGCAGAACAAGCCACCTTGCCAGTTCCTCAGCTGATCCTGTTTACTCAGATCCTGTTTCCTCATCCAAATGGGTCTCAGCTGAACTGCTCTGCTCAAAGCCTAAAAGCTTAACCAGCCAAATGTCTCTACTTTCTGGTCTTTAAGCCTATATATATCTTTCTGTTTCTGCCATCACTCCCTGGGATTAAAGGCGTGTGTCACCATTCCTGGCTGTTTCCAATGTGGCCTTGAACTCATAGAGATCCAGACGGATTTCTGTCTCTGGAATGCTAGGATTAAAGGCGTGTGCTACCACTGCCTATCCTCTATGTTTAATATTGTGGCTGTTCTGTCCCTGACCCCAGATAAGTTTATCTTATTATTTTGCACAATATTTTGGGGATCACAATACCACGACACATCATTGTTAATAGAATTGTGTCTGATAGACTTATAAGACAAGAGAACAACATCAGATGTCATTTCTCAGGCACCATCCACCTTTTTTGACAGTGTCTTTAGCTGGCCAGCAAGTCCCAGAATCTGCTTGTCCCTCCCAGCCTTTAGTGCATTGGGGGGGTGGGGGTGGAAATCAGGTCCTCGAATTGGGGATTTAGCTCAGTGGTAGAGCGCTTGCCTAGCAAGCACAAGGCCCTGGGTTCGATCCTCAGCTAAAAAAAAAAAAAAGCAGGTCCTCATGATGTCCAGGCAAACACTCTACCAACTGTGCTGTCTCCTCAGCCCAGTATCATGTATGGCCCAACTTAAGGTTCAAAAATATTTGTTTATAATTTACTTTGGTTATAGGAGAAACTCTTTTCATCTCTGATACAGTGCAGTAGGTTATCATAGATAATGAATAATGAGAATTTCAAAATAACTTTGGGGGGCATGTTTATAATAGGGTCTTTCTGTATAGCCCAGTAATCCTCTTCCCTCAACTCTCTGTTTCTGGGGTCACATTAATAGGCCTTCCAGCCTAGTTCTAAAATAGCTTGCTAAACCTTCTTGCTAGACTCAACACATTACATTTAGATTTCCTTGTATATTTCCACACTGATCTCAGGCAAGCTTTATTTGTTAGGACACAAACAAAATAACACCACATTAACTCAATAGAAAAAGGAACTATTGAATATGAGGAAAAGTACTCATCTTTACAATATGTGAACACTGAACAGTCAGTAATTACTCTCCTTTCCCTACCCTTTAAAAAAAAAAAAAAAAAAAAGCTTATCAAAATAGCAGGCATCAAGAGTTTAACTTGTTTGGTCAAGGCTGTGGGACGTAGAGCAAAACATACATGGGTTGAGTTTCTGTGGAAGGAAGTTGGGCAGTTTTGTCTTGGATCTTGTGTTCTAACAATTCTAGGTACTCACCTTTTGGGTCTGTCAACATTGAGGCTGGATGTAGTATTTAATTCATTTAACTTTAAGAATTAAATTGAATGTTGGGGTGGGGGCACTCCTTTAATCCTAGCACTCAGGATGCAGAGGCAGGCAGATCACTCACCAGCCAGGGCTACACAGAGAACCCTGGGTGGGGTGAGGGTGGGTAAATTGAGCATTTTTAACATGGTTGTTGAAAGTTTTAATGCTGAATCTTTTGAGCCAGTAATGCTGCGGGTTTCTTCTTCAAAGGAGTGTTAGTTTAGAATCCTCTCCAAGATGACTTCAATGAGGGGGAGGAAATGAGTATTACAGCAGATGATACTAGGGAGTTGAATCTTCACTTGGAATAAATTGGTTTAAATTATTGCTCATACATGATAACGAATTCCTAAAGAATCTGTGATGCAGTTGTAAACAGTGCTGTGAAGCTAGAGAGGCGGCTCAGCAGTTAGAGCACTAGCTGCTCTTGCAGAGTGTCCAGGTTCAGTTCCCAGCATCCACATTGCAGCTCACAGCCATCCACAGCTCCAGTGCCAGGGTATCCAATGCCTCTTCTGACCTCTGAGTATACCAATCACACATGTGGTGCATATATATGCATACAGGCAAAATATTCATACACATAAAATAACAAATCTTAAAAGAATTTTTTTAATCATACTGTTGAGAACAATATTAGGATATTCCTGTTTTTTTTAATTCTATATTTACTCTCTTCCTAAGTTTTAAACACAAACCCAAGAAGGACTGGTTGTAGATGACTCAGTGGTTAAGAACACTGGTCACTCTTCCATAGGACCCAGGTTTGATTCCCAGCACCCACATAGAATTGTTATTCCATTTCAGGGGATCTAACACCTTCTGGCTTCCATGGGCACCAAGCATACACTTGGTACTCAGATACACTTGCAGGTAAAACATCCATACACATAAATGGGTCAATATTTTAAAAAAAAAATAAATAAAGCAAATATGAAAAAAGTAAATTTGGTCACATAAAGTTTAAAACAATTTAAAGCCAGCAATATGGCTTTTCTGTCAAGCCTGACAACCTGAGTTTGATCCCCTGAACCTACCTAGTAGAAGGAAAGAAAGAACTCATTGTCCTCTTGACCTCCACGTATACCTTGGCATTCTTGCATATGAGCTTGTACACACACTCAGACAAAAATTTTAGGTAATGTTTAAGGTTTAAAACATAACATTAAACTCATCAGATGTAGAGAATATGTCTAAACTGAATAGCATTTAAAGCATTCCAATATTAACTGTTATATGGAAGGGAACACACCATAATGGTTACTTTTAGAAAGAACCCTGTCTTACAGACAATAAACAAAAATCCAGTGTAGTTCACATCCAGTATTTGGGAGTCTTTTGGACTCTGATATTGCATATGTGAGTCATAATTAGAATCCTAAACTAACGTAGTGTTAGTGCTACAGAGTTGTATTTATTCTGGAATTTGATCACGTCAGTCTAAAGACTGCTTTGAATGTTGCTTAACCCATGGGCTTTGAAAAACACTTTAAAAAATAGAGAATGGTCCATATGTGCAACAAATAAGTGCCTAGCGATATATAGACTGAAAAATCTGGGTTGGTTTTCCAGTTAGGGGAGTATTGATGACTATATAAGGGTAATTGAAGGGTTGGAGAGATGGCTCAGCCGGTTAGAGCACTTAGTGCTCCCGCAGAGAACCTGGGTTCAGTTCCCAGCATCCTCATGGTGGCTCACAACCACCTGTTACTCCAGTTCCACAGAATCTCACACTCCCCTCTGACCTCAGCAGGTACTTAGCCCACTCTTGGTACACAAACATCTATGCAAGCAAACACACACATAATAAAATTAATATTTTTTTTTTCCTTTAAAAAATAAGCTGGATGGGTTGGGGATTTCGCTCAGTGGTAGAGTGCTTGCCTTGCAAGGGCAAGGCCCTGGGTTGTACAGAGCGAGATCCAGGACAGGCTCCAAAGCTACACAGAGAAACCCTGTCTTGAAAAATTAAAAATATATATTATTATTATTATTATTAAGGTCTGGTGAGATCTCTCACTAAAGTACTTGATTAAAGTAAAGGAACTTAGTTCAGATTCCTATAGCCATGTAAAACCAGGCACAGTAGCCCAGGAAAACTGTAATCTCCACTTTTCTGGGATGAAATTTGGAGATAACAGGAGAATCTCCAGAAACTGGTTGGTCAATTAACCTGGTGCATACAGAGGAAGGGGAAAGCCGACACCCAAGGTTGTATGCCTGTGGGACATTCCCTCCAGATGTGTGTACTTGCACTCGCACCAAGACAGGGAGGGGCATGATTGACACAGAAAGTGGGAGTGAGAAGTTTGAAATGGAAAGTGGAGGCAGAAATGACTGGACCTCTGGAGGGCATGACTTGTGATACAAGCTCAGTGGGCAAAGTTGACTGAGTAGGGAGAAGTTCAGGGCTATCACTTCTGGGAACAATTAGCAGGAAGGGGTATTTACAGATTAATCTACAAGATGAGTAGGCTTTTAAACGAGGACGCTGTGGTTTGATGAGGTAGAACATCCGAATTTTTGTGCTATAGCTAGCTATTCCGAATAGTGTGTTCATTAGACCCCGTTAGAACTACAGTCATATACTATTACAGTATTATTGCAGAATCCTTTGCATCACCATATACTTCCATGGTACTGAGGCACTGATAACTATGACTATCATCACCAAGATGGCAGACTATGTGGCACTAATGCCATCCCTGGACTCCTCTATTACCATAACTTCACACTAAAAATGTTGTTAGGTGCAAGGAAGGATACCTTTGACAAAATAGCAAAAGTTCTCATTAAATCCTAAACTCAGTACAAGCTTTGTGCTATTCTGTGTGACAAAATAAGATATCTACTTAAAGCATTTCTGCTACATTTGGGATGCATCAGCTCTCTTGAAGAAGAGTACTCATGTACATACTGGAGCTGTGAGCTGAATCAGCTGCTTTTAAAAGTAGATCCAAGATCACAATGGGAAAATGCAGAGATGACCAGCCAAACTAGTGGAACCACATGAACTGTGGGCCAATAACTAAGGAGCTTCCATGGTACTAGACTGGGACCTCTAGATAGGCGAGACAGTTGTTTAGCTTGAACTGTTTAGAGGGCCCCCAGGCAATGGGATCAGGACCTGTCCCTGGTGCATGAGCTGGCTTTTTGGAGCCTAGTGCCTATTAGGGGATGCTTTGCATAGCCTTGGTGCAGGGAGGATGGTCCTGGACCTGTGTCAACTGAATGTACCAGGCTCTGCTGACCTCCCATGTGAGACCTTGCCTTGGAGGAGGTGGGGTTGCGGTGGGGAATGCTGGGCAGTGGGAGGAGGGAGGAGAGGGGGAATCTGGTTGGTATGTAAAATAAATAGAAAATCTCTTAATAATAAAGGGTGGGGGATAGATCCGTCGTGGTGGTTTTGAGACACTGTTGCTGTCTTTGAACTTGATTCTTATGCATCAGCTCTCAAAGTAGCATATCTTCAGTAAGTTGTAATGGTTATTAAAGGGGTTCTAAGGTCAGAAGGTATGAAGAACACTGTTACTGTGTGGCAGTTTTTAGAATTAGATTGTTTTCTCTGGCCCTGTTCAGAAACTCAAGTTGAAGTTTCAGTATTGATCCAAGATGAGGATTTAACTAAATGGCTAAGATAGACCTGGAGAGCTAGTTTGCCTTCCCAGGATGTGGCTAAGACAAGGATAGGAAAGGCAAAAGAATGGTAATCAGCTGGCAATGTATGTATAACCTTTTAAAGTACTAGAAAATGTGGAATTGTGAGAAGGTATTGGTGATTCTAGTCAGATATGATCTCAGCTTCCAAGGGGCATCCAGTCTTTGGTGGGAAATAAACTGTGGAAGAAAGCAGACACACGGGAGCGATTCCACTATCTGAGTAGTGACCACGGGTCTCTGAGGTGGGGAGAGGAGCTTTCTGCGTATGGCATCTGCACTTCCAGCCCCTTCCCACTGCTCTCTTTCTGTCCTTTGATAGCTATGAATAATGCAGAAATCATGCTTATGGTAAAGGGGTCTGAGATTTAGTTTTGTTTTTGTTTTTTTGTTTGTTTTTAAGATTTATTTATTATGTATACAGTGCATGTATGTCTGCAGGCCAGAAGAGGGCGCCAGATCTCGTACAGATGGTTTTGAGCCACCATGTGGGTGCTGGGAATTGAACTCAGGACCTCTAGAGGAACAGCCAGTGCTCTTAACCTCTGAGCCATCTCTCCAGCCCAGTTATTTTTAAAATAGGGAAGGTATCATCTTTTGAAAACTTCACTTGGTGGTTTAAGGACCTAGACTTTACCTGGAAGAAACTAATGGATGTGTCTTAGAAATGCTTTAGCTACAAATTATCTGTTTGCCTTAAAGACCTTCCTTTCAGAAAGCCAACAAGTTTGAACTGACTGGAAGTATCCCACAGGCTTACAAATAATACTGTTAGAATTTGGGTGTAATCTCTCAGACTTTCTAGACCATCAGTATCTTGTCTAAAGCACACTACCTAGTCGTGGAAGAGGTTTTGGCTTTGCTCTGTTGGTTCTTTTTTTTTTTTTTTTTTTTTTTTTTTTTTTTTTTTTTTTGGAGAAAGTTTGTGTATCTAGCCCAGACCCGATTTTAAACTCACAGTCCAGTCCTCCTTCCTGCCTTAGCCTCCTAAAGTCTGAGTTTGTAGGCAAGTGCTATCACATCCAACCAAATTACTTTCAGTTGCTTCAAGGAAAACCTTAGGAAAGAATTGTGGGGCTCTTAGAAGAGCAGGAAGTAAGGTGGGGCTTACCCCATACAGACAACAGGGATCAACACATTTCTCACACATCTTGAGGACACTTGGGGGTGCCTGAGTTTCTGACCATGCATGTTGTTGGGGGGGGGGGGGGGGGGGCACCTGCACGTGCCAGTTTGCAGACGAGTGAGGGTAGTGTTACTACCTATAAGTAACTGAGAAATCACTTGAACAATAGAGGCTTTAGCTGGGCAGTGGTGGCGCCTGTCTTCAATCCCAGCACTTGGGAGGCAGAGACAGGTGAATCTCTGTGAGTTTGAGGCCAGCCTGGTCTACAGAGTGAGTTCCAGGAAAGGTGCAAAACTACACAGAGAAACCCTGTCTCAAAAAAAAAAAAAAAAAACTTCTCTGTGACCATGGAGGCCCTTTTTATGTTGACAGACAAAATGATCATTTAAAACATGATTTTCTCAGTCATGATTGTTAGGTCCTCATGTCCCCCTTCTCTTCCTTCCCAAGCCACTTTCCCTTTCACACACAGTCCTGCGTACACCATATTCATGGACTATGTTGGTAATTGCAAGCTTCCTTCTTCCATGTCCTTCATATAGGCTGCAACCAGAAGGTGTGGCCAGAATAAAGGTGGATCTTCTCACCCCAAAAGATTTAAGAAAAATCCCTTCACAGGTGTGCCCAGCCTCTTGGGTATTAGTTCAGATATAATCAAGTTGATGACCAAGAACAGCCATCACACTGAAGTACCCAAAACTGGAGAGAGAAATAAGCATAACCAAGAAGTGCAGGAAGAAAATAAATACACCTATTTGGTATACAAAGTAAGATTGAGAATACCAACAGCAACAAAGTGGTGACACTTAGCACCTCTTCAAATCTTTAGATTCCTGTGTGGTGTTTTGGAGAAACTGTGTAGGCCAAGAAAGTAGAAAGGGACCTGGGGGATGAGGTAATACGCAGTACATTTAGGCAGAACACCCACATACATAAAGTAGAAAGGTATGAATGGAGAAAGAAAAATAACAGGTGGTGGACAGTTAAGTGAGAAGGCTATATGAAAAAAATTTTGTTTCATATGTATTATTTACATTTCTGTTGGCTATGATAAAACACCACGATGAAGGCAACTTACAGAAGAAAGGTTTATTTGAGTGATGGTTCCAGAGAGATAAGGCTCCATTGTAGCAGTAGGCACTACCTCGGGAACAGGAAGCTGAGGGCTCATATCTCAAACTGCAAGCAGCAAACAGAGTGAACATGAAATCGAGTCTTTAAACTCTCAAAAGACTGTTTCCAGTGACATAGTTCCTCCAGCAAGGCCACACACACACACACACCCGTCTCCAACAATGTCACTAAGGATCGAGTATTCAAATGCCAGAGCCTACGAAAGGCACCAACAACTTCATTCCCAGTGGTCCTAAGTTGGAGGCTCCTTCCCCAAGGCCAGCTTTTATAGCACAAGGTGTTAGGCTTCCAGGAGAGAAAAGGTACTACTGATGGTCTTACCCAGCTGTGAATTACAAAAACAGCTTGCTGTCCAAGTTAAATCCATTGGTGTGTAGTGGCGGTCTTGGGGGGAAAGAGGTTACCACCAGCTATCTGGTTAGATTTAAGACTTCATCAACAGAAAGGAACTAGTGCCTGGCGTACTGTAAATCTAGCCAAGAATCAGTGGCTAGAGAGGTCACAGATCCTAGATGAGAACTAAATTGGTAGAGTATCTAACTGCCTTCTACATACTTAGTCCTTGTGCTCTTAGATTAGTCCAGCCCAAACCTTCATCTAGGAAACTTGGCAGTGTCTGGGAGTTAGCACCAAGAACTACAGTCAGAGTGCAGAGATGAGTGACTGTAGAATGCTCGTCCCTAAGTGGCACATCCCCAAAGCTCAGGAAAAGTCATGAAAGATAAGGGGGACTGAAAGATAAGCCAGACATCAGCAAGATGTGCTGCAGAACAGTGTCTTTGGGACATGACTCTGAGCTGTGGTTTCTACTTTTTTTTCTTAAAGGAAAACATTTCATTGGGGTTGGCTTACAGTTCAGAGGTTTACTCAATTGTCATCATGGTGGCAGGCAAGCAGACACAGTGCTGGAGAAGTGGCTGAGAGTTCTACATCCACATCTGCATGCAGCAGGAAGAAAAAGACACTGAGTGTGGCTTGAGTACTTTGGTTTCTACTTTTAAAACCTGTTTCTTGGCCAATCTAGTCAGTATTCCAGAGTGGATAGTTCAGGGCTCTCAAGGCCATTAGTTGAAAAGCTACATTGTAGGCAGTTGACAGCTGCCAAGGGTGTGTCCCACACTCACATGCATGTCAGAAACACTGGATTCAGTAGGCTTTTTATAGAGGAGAAAAAGACATGTTGTGGAGACTGACCAATAGATTGATCAAAATAAATGTTTTTGAGGGAAAAAATGACTTTGGAGTGAATCTAAGAGAAACACTTTGTTCTAAGCCTCCCGTGTGTGTGTGTGTGTGTGTGTGTGTGTGTGTGTGTGTGTGTGTGTGTGTGTGTGTGCGCGCTTGTGTGCTTGTGCGCACACACACATGTACACATGCACACATGCACACATGCACACATTTTTGTGTGCATGTGTGCAGAGGTTGGCATCAGTTGTCTGTAGTTGCTTTCTGCCTTATTTGGGTCTATGGTATAGTGTATGAATGTCTGTGCAGACGGCTGTGTGGGTGCCTTTTCTTATTTATATGCTTGTGGAAGCCGGAGGTCTTTGTTGCATCTTTCTGAATCGCTTTTCACTTCTCTAGACCTGTAGCTCACCAATTCAGCTAGAATGACTGACCAGCAAGCATCTGGGATCTTTTTAACTCCTCCTTGCACTAGTAATCCCACTGTTGAGCCTAGCTTTTTCATGTGGATGCTGGAGATCCAAACCCATGTTCTGTGGTTATAGAGCAAGTACTTTACTGAGCCATATCCCCAGCTCTATACTTTCAATACCTACACAGCTGAGTAATATAGGAAATGTCAAAGTTTAGTAAGCCATCCTGATTTTGAACCCTAGTCTTCACTTTTCTCCTTTAGCTATCCATTCTTCTTTTCTGAGCATTGGCATCTGAGATTGCCATGTGGTCAGCACTTATGTTCACATGATTGCAAGAGATTTACAGGAAGGCTGAAGAGATGCCTAAGTAGTTAAGAACATCAGCTGCTCTTCCTAGAGGACCCAGGTTCAACTTCCTGTATCCACATGGCAGCTCACAACCACCTGTAACTCCAGTCCCAGGGGGATCCAACTTCCTCTTCTGACCTCTGTGTACGTGGCACTCACATGGTGTACAGCATGCATGTAAAATACTCACACATAACAGTTTTTAAAGAGAGATTTTAACAGTGATGCCCACTTAAGAGTCAGCTCAGTAGAAGATGGAAAACATTTGCTAATGAGTCCTGCTCCTCACCACTGCAAAATCCTTTCTCTTTGTAGCTCTGGACTTACTGGATAAAATGTTGACATTTAACCCTCACAAGAGGATTGAAGTTGAACAGGCTCTGGCCCACCCATACCTGGAGCAGTATTATGACCCAAGTGATGAGGTAAGAGCCTGTGCTCCTGGCTGCTGCATCAAAGATGTTCAGTAGTTAGCAAAAGCTCTCACCATGCCCTTGTCAAGATTTTCCTGAGGACATAGTGGCATACCCACCTCCTCTCCTTGAGAATGAGCACTGTCAACCACAGCAGGTAGAGCAGTACATGTACAAAGAAGGACAACTCCACCACTGATGAGCTGGAAGGAGGGGGTGGGACCAAGGCTAATGTTACTTTTCTATTGCTGTGAGAGAACACCATGACCGGGCTGGAGAGGTGGCTCAGAGGTTAAGAGCACTGACTGCTCTTCCAGAGGTCCTGAGTTCAATCCCAGTGCCCACATGGTGGCTCACATCCTTCTGTAATGAGATCTGGTACCCTCTTCTGTGTACATAATAAATAATGACCAAGGCAGCTTATAAACGAAAGTGTTTAATTTGGGGCTTATAGTTCCAGAGGTTTAGAGTCTGTGACCATCATGGCAGCAGGCAGACATGACACTGGATCAGTAGGTGAGAGCTTACATCTTGAGACATAACCACAAAGCAGAGGGAGGCACCTCAAAATGGTGTAAGTCTTCTAAAACCTCAAAGCCCTTTCCTATGACACACCTCCTTCAACAAGGCCACACCTCCTAGGGACCAAGTATTCAAACATGAACCTATCCTACCAGAGCTAGAAATTAGAATGGCCCATGGCAGAAAGAGATAGATGAACTACGTACTGGTTCTGAGGGGTGAGGATGAAGAAATAGGCAACATTATGTTGGGAAATCAGTGGCTCACACTGTGACCTCATGACTTAACGAATGTGCTATTCCCTGGAGGCAGGACAAAGCGCTTGAGGTAAGAGTTGATGAATCCAGAGGTCGATGTGATAGCTCCTGAGAGCAGGCCCAGTGCCTTGCTTCTCTGGATCCTCTTGCAGGCTCCATTTTAAGCTTTATTCCCTCAAGGATAACAAAAGAAGATGCAAAGTGAATTAAAATTTTAGTTTTCTCTACTTGGGGACTATGTGCATAGAAAATGAAGCCTGTTCATAAAGTAGGAAGAAGCAAGTAGTGTTCAAATTAAGATGAAAAAAATATATATATACCTAAAAGCTGATAAAATGAAAGAATGTGGAAATCAAGATGTCTTAGGGTTTTATTGCTATGAAGAAACACCATGACCACAACTCTTATAAAGGAAAACATTTAATTGGAGTGGCTTAGCATCTCAGAGGTTTAGTCCATTATCTTCATGTTGGGACATGGCATACAGACATGGTGCTAGAGAAGGAGATGAGAGTTCTACATCTTCGTCAGCAAGGAGTGGACTATGTCCCGCACTTGAGCATCTGAGTCACGTTGTAAATCAGTAAATCACTGCCTTGGCTGTGACAGTTGGTGACTAACTCTGTTTTGTTTTCAAGCCCATTGCTGAAGCACCATTCAAGTTTGACATGGAATTGGATGACTTACCTAAGGAGAAGCTCAAAGAACTCATTTTTGAAGAGACTGCTAGATTCCAGCCAGGATACAGATCTTAAATTGGTCAGGTATCTAGAACTTTAACTATACAGTTAATCCCCGAGCAAGGGAGAGATGGTACAAGTTAAAAACATCTTTAGGAGGAAAAAGGAATTCAGTGTCCCCCTTTGATTGATAGAGCTTTTGTTCTGATTGCTTCATAGTGTGAAAGGAAACTTATTTTTCACAGATTATGAGGACATGAAATAAAGTGGCAGCTCTTAGACACTGACAATGATGTGTATTGTGGGGGTGGGGGGTATATGTGAGAAAATAATATTGTGGGAAAGAACAGTTTTGAGACATTTACTCCCAAAAACCTTATTTTACTTTATATGGCATTTTAAATGTTCAGAAATTCTATTGTGTAACTTTTGTGGCCTTGGGACTGTGTGGTTGGTTGGTTGGTTGATTGGTTGGTTGTGGTGTTAGGGATTGAATCCAAGGCCTCATGCATGCTAAGCAAGTGCTATACCACTGAGCTACACTCCTAAGACTTGAGAAGAGGAAAGTAATGGGAGAGGGAAGGGGGATAAGAAGATAATGGGTGAATATGCTCAAAATACATTATACATGTATGAAAATGTCAGTGAAACCCATTATTATGTATAATTAATATATACTAATAAAAACATTTAAAAAATAAAGATTTGAAAAGATAGAATTTTATTCACTAAACACTATAACTGAAACACAGATAGAGAAGCCATTCAGGACAAACCCTGATAGGGGTTTTACACCTAGAAATTAAGTAAGCCAGGAAGACAGTGAGTGTGTGAAGGGAGGATCGTGGAGACTGTACAGAAGACAGCCAGGAAAGAAAGGAGAGAAAAGGAGTTCAAGACAGCCCCAAAAGGAAATGGATTTCATGGTGTGGCTTCATATTTTGAAGTATTTCTTTGGGGGCTGGGGTGGTGGTGCAGGACATAGTAATGTTGTGCTGACAAGGAAGCACAGGTGCTGGGTCCCACTGCATTCACCAAGACAGAGCTTCTTGTCAAGCAGTGTGTTGTGGTCAGGGTAGCAGGAGGTCTCCAGCAGTCCCTCCAAGACAGTCCACTCTTTTGTACTCTTCCATAATCCTTTACATTAGAACTAGATTTGTGAAAGTTTACTTAATCTTCAAGATCATGTTCCTCCAGCCCACTCCATCACACCACCATCACAGTACCAGCTTTTATAGGGATTACATGTCCCTCCTTCTGTACTCCAGGGGATGGACGGGACTTGGCAGCTCTGTTCATCTTGCAGTTCTTGTCCTTTCTGTGCCAACTGATGTTGTGCAGGTTCTTGGCACATCAGCACCTGACCCTCTTGAATAAAGCCCAGCCACAGATGTGAAGTAATCCAGTGTTAGAGTTCTCCATGTCTCTCCCCTGATGAGACAGATCCAAAAGAAATGGTCCAAGTGCTTGTGCTAGAGAATCTCCTGATGGACCTGGTCCACACATGGAGTATGGGCAAGAGAAGCTGAGAAAGGCCTTCTCAAGAAGGCAAAGTCTAGACTGACCCCTCAGAAGAATTTATATGTGCCTCAGCTGAGCTTCATGAACTTAGGTACAAGAACTTAGAGGAGAATATAGTAAAAGAAGAGAAAAGAGAATTTGTGTTAGAATATAAATAAACAATGAGGGTAAAGCATTCTTGGGCTAAGTGGTTGCTAGGGAAAAGATTTTTACAGAAGCAGCATGGAAGAGGCTGGCGATAGCCTTTGGCAAGCAGTCATGCCCGTGGACACTGCACACAAACAGCCAAGATGGTACTAAGGTGGTGTTGATAGGAAGCTAATAACATTATTACAGCAGTTTAGTGCTAGAGACCCACAGTTATTTCATATATGCTTAAAGCTTGGCAGTTTTCCAGTGCTCTTTTAATGACAATTTTCAGCTATTCTGAAGAATTTAAAAAAAAAAAAAATTGAAGTAGTTACCCATATCCCACCCCCAGATGCCATTAACATTTGACTGCACTCACTTTCTCCTTCTACCAATCCACCTCTTGCCCGTCTACCTACTAACACATCTCACTTATTTCATGCTTTCAAGAAATTGCCATCTAGACTAACTTTAAAAATAAGAAGCTGGAGGAACTGCTCAACAGTTAAGGGCACTGGCTACTCCTCAGAGGACCTAGGTTTCATTCCCAGCACCCACATGGTGGTCACAACCACCTGTAATTCCAGTTCTGGGGTTTCCCCTCCCTCTTCCAGGGTTCATGGGCACTGCACACACATACAAAACACCCATACACATAAAATAAACAATCACTTTTTAAATAAAGTGAAAAGGAATCCAGAAGGCAGCACTGAAGTGTCTGCTGACTGACAGGTCCTCTCAGGTTCATTTTGCATGTGGTCATACTCCTCAGTCTTTAGATCTGAGAACTTGTTATTCCTGAGCTCAACCTGTGGAGCTCAGACAAACTCCAAGCTGAGGATAGGGAGTGCTAAGAGATCCAGGGACATTAGAGGGAAGTCACACCCTCAAAAAACACCTGCTACCTGGGGCTAGCTTTCAGGTGTCCTGAAAGGTCAGGGTGTTTGATTGCATTTTGCTTATGGACATTTCCAATGATGATCTAAAGGGATGTGGTCAGGACCTCATCTTCATCCAGACCCATCTCCTGAGCCCCTCCTGTGAATGTAGAAGTAGGCCTTTCTTCCTCATCTGCCTGTTAATGGGTTTCCTCAGGCAGATGGATTACTAAGAGCATTAGCTTCAGCTCCCTTTGGTTTCCTGGAAGATAGAAATATTTTAGGGCCTCATTAACCTGTCAGCCTATGACCTTGTACTAGTTGGCTTATGGCACTTATCCTTTCCACCCTGACATTTTTGGTGGGGGACAGAGTTTCTGTGTAGTTCTGGCTATCGTGGAAGTCACTCTGTAGACCAGGCTGGCATCAAACTCAGGTCTACCTGCCCCAGCCTCTCCACCCTGACTCTTGAGTGGCAGGTGAAAGCCATATCCCTGAAGGTGCTTTGTGGCCTATTGAGCAACACCACTCGATCTTTGTGCTGGCAGCATATTAAATTAGTAAAGTTTCCAAAGTTTCCTAACATTAGAAGCATACTTGATCACTCTATCAACCCAACTAGACTTCCTTATCAGAGCCAGACATACCACAAGATTTGAGTGGCAGGCAGTGATTCTGCTTTTCAGAGACAGTACAAAGTGAATGAGCACTGAAGAGGTGGGCCTGTTCTGTGCAGTGAGTGCTGTGTGGCAGCCTGAGAGTGTTCCATGTGTGCTCCCAGTAGTATGAACTCCAATAAGCCCTCCAGGGACTCCTAACACTCAGGGCTTTGGTGGCTCAGACTTGCTGGGCTGCATTCTGGTGAGAGTAGATTTGGTTTAGAGTGCAGTCTCTCCAAGGAAAATCATACCTCAGAAGAGCAAAAAGAGGTGTGACTTGTGTCCTGTAGTGACACTGCAGGCGGCCAGCCATATGCAGGCGGCCGGAGGGAGGGGAGGGGGTAGGTGTTTCGCTGAACGCAGACAGATGGAGTCTGACCAGCAAGCCCCTTGACCTGGGTGGTTCATTTCACCATCCAGCACTGGGAACCAGTGACAGCTTCTTACCTTTCAGAATCCCAATCTACTGCCCTCACATCAGGGCTTAGTTTGTTCTCATGAAGAGGAAACTTGGACATTAACAACACATTCCCATTGCCAGTGCAGGTGACTGTCCTGCCTGGTCATCCTAAGATAGGAAGGTATTTTCAGTAGAGGTGCAATATTTTGAAAAGACCCTTTAAACTCTAGTTTTGGCTTTTGGAATGGTGGGTACTACATTATTAATGAAGGGTATTTGGACAAGCCAATAAGGCTGTGAATATCAGTAAATGTGGACATGTGTCTTCCCTTAGTCACTAGATGTCTTAGGGTTTCTATTGCTGTGAAGAGACACCATGATTGACAACTCTTATAAAAGAAAACATTTAATTGGGGCTGCCTTACAGTTCAGAGGTTTAGTTCATTATCAGCATGGTGGGAGGCATGGTGGTGTGCAGGCAGACATGGTGCCGGAGATGGAGCTGAGAGTGCTACATCCAGATTGGCAGGCAGCAGAAGAGAGAGTGAACCACTGGCTTGAGCTTCAGAAACCTCAAAGCCCACCCTCAGTCACACACTTCCTCACACAAGGCCACACCTAATAATGCCACTTTGATATGGAGGGGCATCTTCATTCAAACCATCACACAGTACCAACTCGACTCTTAAAGATTGTCTGGGAAGATGGTTGTGAGATGAGGGCAGAGCTCCAGCCTTAAGGACCCACATGTTACACATGTCATGTATGTGTGAGAGTACAGTGACCTTTTTACAGTTCTTTATTCCCATTACGCTTTAATCCGCCATTTCGTGCTGTTGCTGCCTTTATTGTGACATGGCTCAATCCTTACTCCCGAGTTTGTCTTTTTTTTACAGGACAAGGGCTCAGAGGACTGGACGTGCTCAGATGTCGGTGTTCCTCCCAGTTCTTGACCCCTGGTCCTGTCTCCAGCCCGTCTCAGCTTACCCACTCTGACCCTTTGAGCCGCTCCGAGGGGCACTTTCTGGTAGTAGTGGCTTTTGTACTTTGACAGAATCCCTTCATGCAGAGATGTCTCCTGGCACCAGTGCCCTGCGGCAGTGTGTACCTTCAATGCACACTGCGTACTGTTGCTTAGTCACTAACCACTTTCTGGTTTGAAAGATGCAGTGGTTCCTCCCTCTCCTGAATCCTTTCTACGTGTCATCCTGCTGAACCATGCAGCCTCACCAGAGCAAGAGTCTTTCCAAACTGGCTCCAGTGGCTGGCATCTCGCTTTATAGTAAGGAATGCTATTACGTAAGGCACTTTAAGTCAGTGACAGCTCAAAATTTGCACTTCTTCTGTTGACTTGTAATAGTCCACCCAGAGCAGGAGCTTGTGGACATCCCTGGGTGGTGTTGCAGGATGCAGGGCAGGTGCTTTGTCATGGGATTCCTTTGGGGGCATTTTTCTATGTATCATGTTAGTCCCGTAGTTAAGGTATGTGCTATTTGCCCAGCTTCTAAAAAATTTGATCATTATTCTAGAAAGGAAGCATTGGACCAGCAATGTTATTTTGCAGGTTTCCTATAGTTACTTCTATTGTAATGGAGGTGTAGCACTTGCCAAAATGTTACATGCTGTCCTTAGCCAGAGATTTAAAGTAACAGCTGTGCTTGTCATTTGCTGCAAGATGTACAAGCACTAAGCTGTAGAAGTTTCTGGTGAAGTAGAGAGCAAGCTGACCTAGATGTTCAGGGTGGAGCTCCATATATGCTTTGAGCTGTCTCACACAGAAAGCTGTATTTGTAACCACATTCACTGCCTTGGGATTTAGCTAAGAGGAACACTGCGTCTTTAAATAAGAAAGTGTACAGTTCTTCTCCTACAGCATGTCAGCATCTCAAGCTCGCTTTTCAGCGGTATGACTTGTAATAAAGCCTTCATGAGCTCTCATCATGAAGCTCTGTTCTGTTGCCAAGTATTGAGGTGTTTCTGGTACTGCTGAGTTAATGTCATAAAAGGCTAGCAGTAACCGTGTTCAAGCTCTCTCCTATTTCCTGATCTCTATATTTTGTTCCTGCACTGTGTGCTGTGGAGTTGATGGTGTTATCCCAGTGCAGTGCCTCCTGAACCCCTCACTGCTCTCTGATGAGAAGTTTGCCTTGCTCAATACTGTGCCCTTGCATGACTGTTAAGGCTTTCTGTGCAGAGATCACTGTCCAAGTTTCACATCCTTTGATTGAGAAAAACCTCTTGTGACTTCTGAGTTGTATTCCACAAAGAGACTGCTACCCAGAAGATAATTTAGAAAAGATAATTTAGTGTTAGCTTTTCATTTCTCAGCTGTCTTTTTTCCCCCTTGTTTTTGACAGCAATGGAGAATGGGTTCTATAAAGACTGCCTGCTAGTGTGAACAGCAATGCACTTGTAACTCATGGAAATAAATGTACATCTTTATCTTTACACCAATGGTACGATTCAGTGTTGATTTCCTCTGGATCGATGTGTCTTAGTGGACAGTGAATTTACAATCTGTGCTTCAGACAAAAATGTTGAGGGGCCTCACTCCACTCCTTCCCACCCTGCACTGCCCCACACACCTGTTTACATAAGACGGCTCAGAAAGGTCCTTTTCAGTCAGGCATGATGGCACACACCTTGAATCCCAGCACTCAGAAGGCAGAGGTTCTCTGAATTGGAGGCCAGCCTGGTTTATATAGTGAGGTTCAGGACAGCTGCGAGTATATATGCCCTGCCTCAAAAACCAAAAGAGAGAAAGAAGGGTCCTCCCTTTGCCCCTCTGAACAAGCAGATGATTCTGACATAGTCCACACACACCAGGTTGAAACCTCTAGTTCCCTCTGAAAAGGGCCTTCCTGCCTGTGTATCCTAGAGCTGTGGGGAGGGTGTTCAGCACCCCATGGTATCTGCTACTAGGTTCACAGTGACACCTCACCTGGCTAAAGGACGTCTGACTCATCCTCAGAAACCAGATCTTGAGTCTTACCCTAAGTACCTGCTTTTCACGTCCACACTTGAGGCCCGCCCAGCATGACCGGTGGAGAATACACTCTTACTGATACACTCGTAATAAGTTTTCTTTTTTGCTTTTTTTTTCCCCTAAGTATTAACAAATTTTCCTACTTGTTTCTTCTTTATATTTCTAAGGGAGGTATTCCTATTATATCATGAGATTCATTTGCAATCTTCTAAATAAGGAAACCATAGCCTCATCTTGTAGGGGACTGAGCTCTCTGAGCTCCCCCTTCCCAGTACTGTGAGTTGAGATTGGTGTGAAACCACTTAGTACATCCTATGATCACTGTACCACAACTAGTGCAGCTTTCATTATGTGCACGGCAAATGACCCACCAGAGAGTCACATGCCAGTGTAACTATGACAGCTGCCAGCTGTCATGTATGGTCACACTCATTACTTCAGTTCTTCTCACAGATACACTGGTGACATTGAGCACCTTCATTATGTATATACACAGATAAGCTGTCAGGTGGTGTTTTCTTCCATGTCATAAAATATGAGCAGAACACAGGTGAGAAAATTCTGCTCCTTTTAGTCAGTGTGAAGAAGACACCTGCCCAACAGTCCAAGAGAGATGAGTGAGAATTCTGCCCAGTAAAGAAAGTGTGTGGTGCGTGTGCTCCCTCACCTCTGAGCAGGGCAGTGCACTGGGGTGGAGGTGACCATTAGCTTTGAGAAGCTGTGCACTAACAGCAGCTATCTCTGAGGAGTCACAAAGGTCAGCCACCCACACTGCATGCCGCGGTCAGTGTTCAGACCACTTAGGATAACACTTAACATTAATATTAATAGTTACATTTGAATTTTTGGTGACTCATGTAGTATGGTGACAGTATGTTAATGCACACATTCATATATGCATATGCTTTGGGTCCTTCATAATTCTTTTATATTTGTAAATCAGTCTTGGAGTAATCCCAAGTTTAAGGGAAATATTTTTGTAAATGTAGTGGTTTTGAAAATCTGAGCAATTCTTTTGCTTACACATTTTTAAAGCATTTGAGCTTTAAAATTGTTGTGCTAGTATTTGAAATATGTTGCCCTAAACCCAGATAAGAAACATGGAAGAGTGAAGTAAATGATGTGACTTCTCATACTGGGTCCAACTTGACATGGTAGTCAGCAGCAGAGGGTCCAGTCTCTAGGGTTGTCCCCTTCGTGCCGTTTCCCCCTGCAGAACACTCCAGAAAGCTTTGACATTGCTCTGTACCTGCTTTGTACTGTTGGTACCTTTTTGGTATTGTATCCCAAAGTGCATAGATTATTTAGGATAATGGCAAGTTTAAAAAGTATTTGAAGGAAGATTTTTTTAAGAATCTAAATGTTTTTTCACCTTATTGTTAAACTTGAACATTTATCTGTGGTTTGTGTGATTTGGTTAATGTGTACAAAAATTGTAAGAGAAGTTTATATTTCATCTTAATTCTTTTGTTGTTGTAACCGTGCTTTTTAAGAAAGATTATTTGAATGTTTATGGCACCTGACTTGTAAAAAGAATTACAAAAAAAAAAAAAAAAAAAAAAAATTCCTTAGAATCATCACTTGTGTCACTGTGTTACCAGGTAACTGCCGTCCAGCACAGTGTAGTGTTCTATATAGTGTGCCTACTGACTTTGACTGCTGGTAGCTGTTAGTAGTAAGGTCACAAATTGATGCTCTGGGTGACTGGGGATATTCTCTTCAGACTTTGGTTATGGGGAAGAAGAAGACCTCTCTCCATCCTTCCCTATTCCCTGGCCTTTAGTGGCCCCAATACAGGCTGACGTCAGATGTAGTCTCTTTTTCACACCAGGAATCCATGACTGTTAACAACTCTTGAGCATTTGTTTCTCAGTATTGGAGCAGTACAGTGGCTTACTTACAAGGTAGAGATAATGGGCAAATGTTTTGTTTGTCTGTTTTATGCAGGGGTGGCTTTAAGTCACTATAAAGCCAAGTTGACCACCTTCCCCTCTGTTCTTAGCTGCAGCTGGCTCTTCCCATGCTTAGTCTCTACAGGAGACTGTCCGCTGTGAAAGGGAATCAGTATCATGTACCATGTGTGAGGAAGGTATAAAAAAGTAATTATCACCGTTCCACACAGCAAGTACTGAATGAATATCAAGTCTTCCTAAATGTTTTTTATGATATTTCATGTTGTTGCAAGGTGTCAGTAAATCCCTGCTTACTAAAGACCCTGCTTCTGTCCATCTGAGAGGAAAACGTGCTCAGGAAATGGAGTTGGTGTCCCCTGAACTGAATGGTTCAGATGGGTGTCTGAACCACTCGGCATCTCACATTCAGCTCTGCGCCAGGAGAAAGCAATGGAAATGACTGTCTTCCTTGTTCAGTGCTGAAGCCTGGTGGTTATAATTGTCCTACTTTCCCATCCCTTAACAGCAGTGAGAACTAAGTGTCCCTGGCCTGGGGGTGAGGGTCACAGCAGGTGGAGGCAGGTGTAGAAGTCCTCCTCGGTCCAGTATTGAGGTGAGTAGGACGGGGCCTGGGGGTGTTGCAGGAGCAGTGGTATGATGGGTTTTCTGGAGGGCAGGCTTCTGTGATCTCTGAGTCTTTACAAGGAAAGAGAAGGCAGTCCGGGTGAAACAAGGGCATAAAGTAGATGGCAGCATCTTTGATTCTGCCGTTGAGAATGGCCAAAGACTCGAAATAATTCTTCAGGTGTGGAGGAGGAAACAGCAGGCTCATGCCTCATAATACAACTTTTCCTGGTGAAGTAAAGATTGCTGCTAAAGGTGAGGAAGACTCTCTGTGAAAAGTTGGAATTAAAGGACCGTCCTCTAGGGAACATTATCCTCCAACCTTCATCGACATTCACTGGGTTGGACACAGCAAAGTGCCAAGAGGACAGAGTGGAGCGGTGACTGAGAACACCAGCCAGGGGGCCAGGGGCAAAGGGCTGTGGTGCAGGTGACATGCAGTGTGGACACTCATACCGAGAGGATGTGGTAGGAGGGAGGAGGCAGATTCCCCTTGTGTCTGGAGCCTTTAAATACAGAGTATCTGCACAGGAGAGCAGAAACGTCGGTAGAGCTGTTTGAAGAGTCTGGGGCCCATTGCTTTGGGTGTGCTTCCCTTACAGATAGTGACTGTCACATAGCTGGAGGGGAGGAAAGAGACTGTCCATTGCAGCAAATCATTTCAGTACTCTGGAGGTGGAGCCTGGCCTTTAAAGAGGGTGTTCCAGGCCAGCTGAAACTAGGGAGACCTTGGCTTTTTTTTTTTTTTTTTTTTTTTTTTTTTGCTTTTTGGTTTTTCGAGACAGGGTTTCTCTGTGTAGCTTTGCACCTTTCCTGGAACTCACTTTGGAGACCAGGCTGGCCTGAACTCACATCGATCCACCTGGCTCTGCCTCCCAAGTGCTGGGATTAAAGGCGTGCGCCACCATCAGCCGGCAAGACTTTGTCTTTAAAAAAAAAAAAAAATACAAAACAAAACAAAAAAACCAATAACTGAAACTTACCTGTGTGTCATTCCCCTGATTTACTAATTTCAAATGAATCCAGCGAACACTGAATGCTGCTGTGGACCTGCAGAGCCAGCAGCCGGCTGCCTCAAGAGCCATCGGTATCTTCAGGGAATCTCTAGAGCTGCATGTCTCTGCAGAGAAGGAGAGAACATTCGACTGTATAAAATGCAAAACCTGTCTGACTCCAAAAAGGGGGGAAAAAAAAAAAAAACTTGTCTGTGGTAGATTTGGGAGTATTCCTCTGTGGAAATTCATGAAGTATACACTTGAAAGTGAAGATTGTGACAAGGATGTGAAAAGTGGTCACTCTTACAACAGCTTTCTTGCATTGTAAGAACATTGGTGCTCTTCACTGCCTTCCTTGTGGTCGTGGGAATCCCCATAGAACTGTGGGCACATAAGAAATGGGGGCGGGGGTCCAGAGAAATTCCTTTGTTTCAGTCTTTCCCTTCATTCTCAGTTTCCTGATTTCCTCTTCACGAAGTTGAGAGTTTGAGAGGATGGAGAGGACTGACTTTGGGTTTTGGTGTTTACAGTGCTAGAGGTGAAGTCCAGACCCTGCTTCATGAGCAGCAGTGGGCACTCTATCACTGAGCACGCAGCCAGCCTAAGGGGTGTTCTTACCATCCACACACAAGCCTAGAAATGTTCTCCTCAGCTGCTGGGTCTTGTG
This sequence comes from Onychomys torridus, assembly GCF_903995425.1. Classification (NCBI taxonomy): domain Eukaryota; kingdom Metazoa; phylum Chordata; class Mammalia; order Rodentia; family Cricetidae; genus Onychomys; species Onychomys torridus. The sequence continues at coordinate 4,553,482 of NC_050450.1, forward strand.
ACATACCCACGGTTTGGAACTGTAGCCTGGGAGTGCTTGTTCAGCCAAGGACAGGAAGGGTGCCCAGGGTTTGGGCTTAGTGATTTACCGAGGACAAAGACTTGGGAAAGACCGGCATGGGCTGCATAGCAAGACCATTGTCTGTAAATAGGAAGTAAGCTGTTGCCTGGCGATGGTGGCATACAAGTTTAATCCCAGTACTTAGGAAGCAGAGGCAGGTGGATCTCTGAGTTCAAGGTCAGCCTGGTCTATAGAGCAAGTTCTAGGGCAGCCAGGGCTACACAGAAATCCTGTCTCAAAAAACTTAGAATAAGTTAGTAACCCAGGTGGTTAAGCCTAGATGGATAAGTGTTGGGAGTGGAAGCTGCCTCCTGGAGCCAGGGGATTGTCTGTATAATATCTATATAATAAGAAACCTAGTAATGAAAGCTAAGCATGTAAAGAAGCAAGAAGTGGAAAACCCACTGTGGATAAGTGGAAGCCCTACCAGGGTTCCCAGGCTGCCGATGTAGTTTAGTGGTATATCACTTGCCCACAAGGCCCAGTACTCCAAAATATTCCAGTTTTATAAATTACTTATAAATTGGCTATCTGTTGTACATGTAGAGGCCACAGTACTAATTTCTCGAGTTTTGGGTTCCTTTCTCACCAATTCCCCTTCCTGAGATGGAATCTGGAAAGGTTTACCTCCATCCTTAACTGTCTATCTCCCACTCCTTAAAGTAATTTTTACAGATGAAGAAACCATGGAAACAGTGAAGCCACAGGCAGCTGGCAGCAGAGGCCCATGAACTGGAACAGCTATGGAGAAGGCCCATACAAAATGATAAACCTCAAAACAAGATTATTTCATAACTGGATTGTACGGTTCCCAAGCATCAACTTGGTAGATACCAATGCTAAAAGTCTAGAGCCTGTTTGGTTGAGTTCATCTTCCTAGGTTAGAGGAATGAGAAGACCAGACCACTGCATGGAGGAGCCGTACGCACAGGCCACTTGCATTCACACAAACACATGGAGTAATGCTTTTTTTAACTTTTTAAGTCCCTACATGTCAGCAGCTTCCTCCTCAGAACTAATTCAATTGTGAAGGAAATGCAGTACCAACACATTGAAGGTAGAAGGCCATGCTGTTAGTGGTGGCACTATCCCACCTCAAGGAAAGGGTAAAGGAGTTACTATGGGGTAAGAGGTTTGCACTGGAAAACAGGCTGGGGCGGACTGGGCCCACCTGTCAGAGTGAATTCCCTTGGCAGGTAGCTGTTTGCTGCAACCATGACTAAGTGAACCACACAAAGAGCATTTTAATTTTTTTTTTTTGTTTTTGAAAAGCAGGCGATGTCATAAAAAGAAACAGCATGCTTCTGCCCTGCCCCCTTTGTGTGTCCTGGTCAGCACTGGGGTTTGCAGACAGTAAGCCATAAGCCGGTGCACAAGCTGTAGTTCTGCCCAGACAGGAACTTGGACAACAGGGCTTGGAGCAGCCAGAGCTTGACTCTGGAAGCCATGTAGAACTGGCACAGGCACCCTTTCCAGAGGCCACTTGGGGATGCATGACTGTTGATGTTTCACTTGGGAGTGGGCTGTGGTCATAGGATAATGTCCACTAGAGATCAGAAAGCAGGTGTCTCAGAAGAAAACAGCCAGGCACACATCTAGGCTACTGGTTGTTGGCATGCCTTAGTTACTCCCCCTGGAACTTATAGACCTGGCCCTACAGAGTGATTGAGTAGCTTTAAACAAGTCAGTCTCAACCTGGAATTGCTCTGTCTCACCATGCCTACCTACCCCCAAAGACCTGCTAACATACCCTCTTCCCCTCCTGTATCCTGCTTCTTTGAGTTTCCTTTTCCCTTGGTTGTCTAGGTCACATCAGGTCTCTGGTCCTTGGTGTCAGGAGTGAGCACCAGCCTACCCAGGACATCCCCAGCTCCATCCCACCTTCAGCAGCAACCACATATCAAGAACCAAGTCATGCCCTAAGAAGTCTCTGAGGTCACCTGAGCCCACCCGCCACAGGGCTGAGCTGGACCCTTTGCCGGTCCCAATGGTGAATTCTTACCAGGTCTGACTTAAGCACCGAACTATACAGCTCCGAAAGGCAGGACCAAAAGGCAGGTCTTCTCCCAGAATGGAGATTGAACTCCCCAACCTGCACCCAGGGAGCTCTGCTTCTGGGATAGTCTAATCATGATTGCTCCACAGTCTCCAGTACACCAGTAACTTACCTGGTACACGAGGGAATTTGTATGAGGCAGCATCCCAACAGATGTCTGAGGTTTGTATTTGCTCAGCATATGCTCTACCACCAAGCTACAACCCCAGCCCAGCCAAAAGGCTTATTGCTTTGTATGACCCTGGCAACAAGAAAAGGGGAATTATTAAACCTAGAAAGAAATTTAAGCCGTGCGGTGGTGGTGCACGCCTTTAATCCCAGCACTTGGGAGTCAGACTAGCCTGGTCTCCAAAGTAAGTTCCAGGAAAGGCGCAAAGCTACACAGAGAAACCCTGTCTCAAAATAAATAAATAAATAAATGAGTGAGTGAATGAATGAAAAAGAAATTTAAGGACACATTCAAGAGCAAGGAGGCTGAGGTGGGAGGAACACGGGTTCTAGGCCAGCCTGGACTATATGGTAAGACCATCTCAAAATTTCCATTTCACCGCCTCCTTTCCATTGATAGAGTGTGTTTACATAGACCGTGGGTCAAGCGTGGTGGTTCAAGTGTGTAGTCCCAGCACTCAAAGCAAGGCATGGGGATCACAAGCTCCAGCCTGAGCTGCCCACAGAGAACCTGTCTAGAAAGGAGTAAGGAGGCTCAGCATTGCTGTACACGCCTTTCATCTCCGCGTGCCAGGAGAGCGAGGTAGATCTCTGTGAGTTCCAGGACAGCCAGGGCTACACAGGGAGATCTGCCAGTGGGTAAAGACTTGCCACCAGGTAATAACCAGAGTGAATTCAATCCCTGGAATCCACATGGTGGAAGGAGAGAACCAACTACAGGTTGTCTGTCCTCTGACCTCCACTTGTGTCCTTCCACCATGGACTCTGAGGAGGAAACTCAGGTCATCAAGTTTGCATGGCAAGCAAGCACTTTTAACCACTGAACCATCTTGCTGGCCTGGTTTTCCTGTTTGGTTTGGTTTGTTTGTTTTGTTTGCTTTTGTTTTTTGTTGTTTTCTGATTTCACACAAGCTACCACAGACAACAGTGCAAAGAGCCGATGCAAGCTGGAGACGGCATAAGAAGAATCAAAAATGCAAACACCTGCCTTATTTCCAGCTTAACAGCCCAAGAACAGCATTGTGTGCTTACGTGAGCAAAGCCTGCCCTCGCATGACACCTCTCACGATTAGGGAGGTAATGACTGAGAGGATCTTTGTACATAATTCTGTTTTGTTGGTGGTTCTGCTTTTAGCAAATGGGGATGGTAAAAACCAAGTATTGTAAAGTAATATGTGCCTTGGCACTGTTGATAGTACTAGAAATAAATGTAGTGCATCTGGCCGGCCAGCATACTTGGGCCCAATGAGAAGTGAGTTTCACTGGTTCCACCACTAGATATTCCTTGACAGTAATGAAAGAGAAGATGGCAGTATGTATAAAGATGTTGATACTAGGACTGGAGAGATGGCTCAGAGGTTGAGAACACTGGCTCTTCTTCCAGAGGTCCTGAGTTCAATTCCCAGCAACCACATGGTGGCTCACAACCATCTGTAATGAGATCTGGCGCCCTCTTCTGGCCTGCGAGGATACATGAAAACAGAACATTGTATACATAATAAATATATCTTAAAAAAAAAAAAAAAAAAGATGTTGATACTAGCTAGCGTTTCAGCGTGGCAAAAGAAGGTATGTCAGTTTCAGTCAGGCTGGCAGCCTCAGCAAGTCAGTCAACAATGTGGCAGTTGGTGAGATCCTTATTTTTAGCATAGTATTTCAAGTAGCAAGAGACAGCACAGGCACATACTGCTTTGTCTGTCTTGGGGGGGGGCGGGCTAGTATTTAGGTTTTTGAGACAAGGTTTGTCTGCGTATATTCCCGACTGTCCTGGAACTCTGTAGACCAGGCTGGCATCAAATTCACAGAGATCCTCCTGCCTTTGCCTCCTGGATGCTGGGACTAAAGGACACCACCACCTGCCTCCTTTCCTCTTTATAAAGCCCATCATGGGCTGGATTGATGGCTCAGAGGTTATGCATACTGTCTGGTCTTCCAGAGGTCCTGAGTTCAATCCCCAGCAACCACATGGTGGCTCACAACCATCTGTAATGGGATCTGGTGCCCTCTTCTGGCATGCAGGGATATGTGCAGGCAGAATACTGTATACTTAATAAATAAATAAAATCTTTAAAAAAAAGAAAAGAAAAAAGAGACCCTGTCTCAAAAAAAAAAAAAAAAAAAAAAAAGTCATCAGATACTGTCCTTTTACCGGGCGGTGATGGCACACGCCTGTAATCCCAGCACTCGGGAGGCAGAGGCAGATGGATCTCTGTGAGTTCGAGGCCAGCCTGGTCTACAGAGCTAGTCCAGGACAGGCTCCAAAAACTACAGAGAAACCCTGTCTCGAAAAACCAAAAAAATTAAATTAAATTAAATAAATAAATAAATCCCATCACCCCAGCTCCCCTCTGTTGGCTTTGTCTAATCCTAATCACCTTCCAGCAGCCCAGCCCCACCTAAATATTGGACTACTCTCCTAATGCCTCACAATGTGAATTGAGCCTCAGCATGTAAAGTTAGGGAAGGTCATGTAGACCATCTCCAAACCAGAGCAAGTGTTAGCAGCTGTGTCTTGCTGTCTACTCCAAAACCACATTGTCTGTTCTCTCATCCCACCTACCAGGAAATTACCACAAAAATGTGGTGTGTGCATGTCACAATGCCCGCTGCCTTCCTTGGGTTCAGGTACCAAAAACAGTTCTAAAAGCCTGACAAATATTGGGCCCACAGACCAGCACCAGCATCCTCACCACGCTGGATCACCAATGCAGGCTGTGAGAGGATAGGTGTTGTTTGGTGGGAATAGAGTTTCAGTCTTGAAGGATAGAAACTATTTTTAACTGAGCTGCTAACAGCTCAGCAGTAGCACATTTCCCTAGCAGGTACTTTCCCAGCACTGAGAAGGAAGGAAAGTTTTTGGAGAGGTGTGTACATAATATACTCAACCCTCCTCTGCACTTAGAAATGGGGCATTGCAACCTGGGCTACATAACAAGACCCTGTCTCTAAAACAACAGATGTTTGTGGTAGAGCTGACGATGAAGCTCAGTAGGCAAAATGTTACATCGAATATTCATTGAAGCCCTGGGTTCAGTCCCCAGCCAAGAATAAACCAAACATGGTGTCATACATCTCTAAGCTCAGGAGGTGGAGACAGGAGGATCGAAGTTCAAGGTCATCCTTGACATACCACATTTAAGGGATAGATGAGAAAAAAAAGTTAAAATATTCTTTGTACACCAGGCAGTGGTGTTGCACGCCTTTAATCCCAGCACTCAGGAGGCAGAGGCAGGTGGATCTTTGTGAGTTTGAGGCCAGCCTGGGCTACAGAGTGAGTTCCAGGAAAGGCACAAAGCTACACAGAGAAACCCTGTCTCGAAAAACCTATATATATATATATATATATTTTACATTTTGATTGCCTATTTTTGTATAGTTTTTTTTGTCTGCGTGTGTGTCTGTGTACTTCATGTATGCAATGTCCACTGAGGCCAAATGGTTTCCCCTGGGACTGGAGTTACAAAATGGTTGAGAGCTGCCATGTGGGTGCTGGGATTCAAACCCCTCCTCCAGAACAGCCATTGCTCGCTCTTATCTGCTCATCATCCCTGCAGCACTCTCCCACACCATGCATATTACAGTTATGTTAGGCTCCTCACTTAGCATGTAGAGTCTATGTTTTTAACAAGATCATCTGGAGATTGAAGTGAGAAGTCCTGTATGTTGGCTGAATAACCACTCTAAAGACATTCCCGTTGGTTAACTTCCTAATTAAAATGCAGAGTTTATTTTCTCCCTCACAGTGGGAGGCAGGTCCTTAGCTTCGTGCACTCCTTCATTTGCAGGAAAAATGGGGAAATCAAGTGGCAGCTGGCAGCTCCAAGGACAGCCCAGTGCCATGGCAACTGCTTCCATCAATAGCTTACTTCCATCTCTGCTCTTAGATTTTCCTCTTCTTGGTCCTAAAGCTGGAAATGTTTTAATTTGGAAGGAATGTAACATAATGTTGGTTGCTATGTCAGTGACATCTGCACACTTTCTTAATGGGCTTGAAAGGTCATACAGAAAACTATTAGAGAGTCAGCTAAGTTTAGAAATGAGGGAGCTCTGAAGAGCTTTCATCCCTGCTCCTCATGTGGTTGAGGAGCCCACTGGCACCCAGTGATCCCTTCAGTCTTCATGGAAGTTACAGCTGTGTGGACTGCTTCTTCCTGGCTGATTCAAGGGTATGGAGCAGAACTGTGGGGTAGAAGCCGGCAGACCCTTGGGGGATTGCTTTAGCTCTGTCTCTTTCCCAAGAGCCGCTAGGGCTGCCATAGTAAGAATTGCCAGTACTGGGAGTCGGTGTAAAGATCAAGGTGTTGCTGGGGTTGGCTTCCTCTCTTTAGCCTGTCCATGCCTGGTTTGGGCCTGTGGCTTCACATCTGGGAGGTGTCTGACCAGATTATCTTAGTCCCTAAGAGGCTTTAGAAGTAGATGGTTCTGTACATCAGAACCCTTCAGAACAGAGACTAATGTGATAGATAATGTCCTGGAAACTCACCAACAGAAGAGTGGCTGATGGCAGGATTCTCTTCCTACCCAATCTCCCAAGGCCCTCGTACCCAAGGGTCACTTTGGCTGAGGAGTACCCAGTCTAACTGGAAGTGAGCTGGGTGGAATGGGCTGGTCTTGGGTATGTTCTGAGCTCAGAAGCAAGACCTCCTGTCAGACTGGAGATAGGGTACTGAAGAACTTAAGGATGACCCCATGATTTGTGCCTTGAAAGGATTTAGATAGCCATAAGCAGTAGAGCTCTGGAGTGGAAGGTCAGAAGTGGAGTGTTGGAGGCAGGGGAGATGGCTCATGGTAAAGGCTGTCAAGACTAATGAGCTGAGTTTAATCATGGGGATGCACATGGTAGAAGAAGAGAACCCACTCCCTGGAGTTGTCATCTGACCCCACCCCAACCTAATAAATAAATATAATGGAAAAGAAAAAAAAAAGCCAAGCAGTGCTGGTACACGCCTGTAATCCCAGCACTCGGGAGGCAGAGGCAGGCGGATCTCTGTGAGTTCGACGCCAGCCTGATCTACAGAGCTAGTCCAGGACAGGCTCCAAAGCTACAGAGAAACCCTGTCTCCAAAAACAAAAACAAAAACAAAAATCTTAGGCCCACCCTAATGACTTCATTGTAACCTAATTACCTTTGGGTTACCTCAAGACAGGGTTTCTCTGTGTAACCCTGGCTGTTGTAGAACTCCCTCTGTAGACCAGACTCAAACTCACAGAGATCACTCTCGAGTGCTGGGATTAAAGGTGTGTGCCACCACCCCAGGCTCCTAATTACCTGTTTTTAAGTTTCAGCAAATTGAGCACAGTTAGTTCATGGCTGTGACCTCAGTTATTTGGGAGGCTGAGACAGGAAGATTGTAAGTTTGAAGCGGGCCTGAACTGCATAGCAAGACCTGATCTTAAGAGGGAAAAAAGCCGGGGGTGGGGGTAGGGGGGGGGGGAGTGGCGCACACCTTTAATCCTAGCACTTGGGAGGCAGAAGCAGGCGGATCTCTGAGTTCGAGACCAGCCTGGGCTACAAAGTAAGTTCCAGGAAAGGCACAAAGCTACACAGAGAAACTCTGTCTCAAAAAAAAAAAAATCTTATTACCCAGGCAATGGTGGTGCACCTCTTTAATCCCAGCACTCGGGAGGCAGAGGCAAGCAGATCGCTGTGAGTTCGAGGCCAGCCTGGGCTACAGAGTGAGTACCAGGACACCCAGGGCTACACAGAGAAAGAGTTAGCCAGTTAGGAGCCCTGGCTGCTCTTGCAGAAGACTGGGGTTCAATTCCTGGCACTCACATGGTGGCTCACAGATGTCTATAACTCCAGTTCTAGGAATCTGAGACCCTGCTCTGGCCTCTGCGGGTACCAGACACACATGAGATACACGCGCGGGTACCAGACACACATGAGATACACAGACGAGCAGGCAGGCAGAAACACGGTGTATATAAAAATTTGAAAACTGCAGTCACACTTCGGTTCAGTCCACGACAGCTTCCAGCCTGGGTCCTCTGTGTCTGAAGGCCCAGCTCGAGCACAGCTGTCAGCCCTTCTTAGGAGTGGAAAGTAAAGAGAACTGTGTGCACACATGCATGAATGTATGTGATGACCAGAGATCATCTGCTGCCCTCCTCAGTCACTAGCCACTGTATGTTCCCTCCTTTATTACTGTTTGAGAATTTCATACATGAATATAATGTGTTTGACAAAGTCTGCCCCCCATTCCCTCCCCTACAACTAATTCCTCTTTCGTTCCCACTTTCCCTTCCCATTTTCATGTGTACTATTTTTTAATCCCAGAGTCCACTTAGTGCTATCTCTGTTAAGAAGGGTCTCTGTAACCCTGATTGTCCTACAGCTTGGTATATAGACCAGGCTGGCTTCAGAATCACCAAGAGCTCCCTGCCTCTGCCCTCCGAGTGATGGGATTAAAAGCATGCACCACCACATCCAGTAAGTGCCATCTCTTAAGTGCATATTTCCATAGGTTCTCACCCTGTGGGTCATGACCCCTTTGGGGATCACATGGTCCTTTCACAGGGTCACCTAACACCATCTGAAAACACAGATGTTTACATTATGATTCATAACAGTAGCAAAGTTAGAGTTACAAAGTAGCAATAAAGGTAATTTTATGGCTGGGGGTCACAAAGAGTCACAGCATTAGGAAGGCTGAGAACCACATTGGCTTAGGCCATTATGTTGTACATCCCTGAAAAAAACTGACTCAGGGACCACCTCTTCCCCTGTGAGTTCCTCTGTGCAGCTTGCCCTGTTGTGTTGCGAAATGCTTCTGTAGTTGTCTACAGCCTCTCTCTCAACCTCATTCCTCCCTCCTGTGATGGTCCTGAGCCTTGGGAAGAGGATGTGTGATATAGTGTCCTGTTAGAACTGAGAACTCCAGTCTCTTACTCTCTGCACCTTGACCATGTTTGAGACTTGGTGTTCCTCTACTGCAGAAAGAACCTATGGGATGCAGGCTGAGAGATGCACTGAGCTACAGGCATAAGGATAAATCAGTACCTCTGACCCCTCGCCACAGGTTCTAGTTATGGTGCCAGGTAAGTTTGCATCTCTTGGAGCAGTTCTTAAATGCAATCAGAAGTAGTTGGTTCCTCCTACTCATACACTATTACAGCAGTGAGCATATCTCAACCAATCCAGTTGGTAAAGCTTGTGGAGTTCACAGTTGGTTAAGATTGGTCTTTATGCCAGGCGTGGTAGCACACAACTTTAATCCCAGCATCGGGAGACAGAGGCAGGAGGATCTCTGAGTTCAAGGCAGTCTGGGCTACAAAGTTGGAGGAGGACATTTACTTCACCCTTTATTTCTGCAGTGTGCACAGCACCTCCCAGCACTGTATGAGCCAGCCAGGTGGGATGAGTCAAGTTCCAGAGGATAACCAATAGCCATGGCAATAGCTTGTATTGTTGGCAGCTCACTCACCCCTGGCATTACTTTTTGCTTGATGGCCTGTTTCTAGGAGGACATTGTCCCCACACTTTGAGGTAGCTCCATTTGAACTTTATATGTGTGTATATGTGTGTATTAAGGAAACTTCTATGACAGTAGGTTTCCACATGCCTTTTTTTTTTTTTTTTTTTTTTTTTTTTGGTTTTTTGAGACAGGGTTTCTCTGTAGCTTTGGAGCCTGTCCTGGATCTCACTCGATAGCCCAGGCTGGCCTCGAATTTACAGAGATCCACCTGCCTCTGCCTCCCGAGTGCTGGGATTACAGGCGTGCACCACCACCGCCCGGCTTCCACATGCCTTTTTTAAAGGTCTTTAGTGTTAGTTATCCCTCCCACCTATCAGTCTCCCACTAAATCTGGACTGCACTGATTATGGCAGACTGACTGGCCACCTGGCCACAAGCCCCAGGTATCCTTCTGTCGGTCGGCCTGTCTGTCTGTCTGTCTGTCTCTCTCACCTACACACACACACACACACACACACCACTGGGATTGTAGGTATGTCACACTGCACACAGCTTTTACATGGATATTGGGGATTCAACTCAAGTCCACATGCTTATGTAACCAGTACTTTACCAACTGAGCTGTCTCTGAAGCCCCAGCCCCCCCCCCCCCCCCCGTGTGTGTGTGTGTGTGTGTGTGTGTGTGTGTGTGTGTGTGTGTGTGCTTGTGTGCGCATGGGCCTGGAGGCCAGAAAATGTCAGGTGTCTCCTTCATCACTCTCTGCCATTCTTTTTCTTGAGGCAGGGTCTCTCTGGTTAGCCCCTGAGAGCCTTCCGTCTTAGCATGGGATTGCAAGCGCTCACCACCATGCCAGGCACTAGGCATCCAAATTCAGGCCCTTCGTGTCTGTGCAGCAAGCTCGTCACCCACAGAACCATCTCCTTAGCTGCTGCCGCTGGTGTGATTTTTGTGGTGCTGGAATTGAACTCAGAGCTGTGCACAAGCTCAGCAAGTGCTCTACCACTGGCAGTGCTCCCACTTAATGCTGACATTTTCCAGGAAGCCCTGCTCTGGGCTCTTTGAGAGGAAACATCTGGAGGACTAACAATCCTGAGCATTGACTCTGACTGGCATCTTGGGTTTTAACTGTGTCCTCAAACACCCTGCAGCACACCTCATTAGCATTGAGCAATAGCCAGGAACAAACCAAGTCCCTGCCATCCCAGGAAAGGGTAAAGGAATGGGGAGACTCTGGGTGAAGAAAGGGGAGAGAGTAGGTTTTTAGATGCTTTAGAACCGGCATTGTAGCAATTTTAAGTTATTACTTAATAGTGTTAGGTACACCCTTGTACAGCCAGTCAACTTGTGTACTCACCCAAACAGTACTGCAGATACTAAGTGTATGGGTAATGTGGGTCGTGCTTAAGAACATTCAGGCCAATGAAGTGTTCAAAAGAAATACACATTACTAATTATTTGGAATACCAAATCAAAGCCACAGTGAGGTATTCCCACACCCCCATTAGAGTGCCAATTATCAACTGAATGGGAATTCCTGGAAATAACGGTATGTGCAAAAGCTGTTGAACCATTAGAACCTCAGTGGTGTGGAGAGGTCCAGAGCCTATTTACAATTCATCTCCAAATAGCCAACCTTTGGAATGACAAAACCCTACTTTCCACCAATCAAAGGGCTATCAGATGACATCTGGGGCTGAGAGCAGAGATCTCCCTGCTTGGCCACTTTTCAAAGGGCTTTGATTTATGACTCTGTCTTGTTACATAGCTTGTGAAGCTACTTCCAGGTGGGAACATGCTGTTTGGGGTAATCTGAACCTGTTCCCTGGTCATAGCTGGCTCCAGAAAAATTCCTTCTCCCTTTGAGATCAGATCTGTGGTTTTGCACCCACAAACAAAACAACAAAGTGAGGTAGGGACTGGGGTGCAGTTCAGCTCGTTGAATGCTTACCCAGCGTGCATGAAACCCTGAGTTCAGTCCTCATCATGACTTAAGTGACATGTGGTGACACATGCCTGTAATCCTAGCCCTTGATAGGTTCAGGCAAGAAGATCAGAATAGCAAGGTCATCTCCAGATGTGGAGTAAGTTGAAGATAAGCCCAGGATCTATGAGACCCACTTTCAAAAAAACTGTCATCAAGGACGGAGAAACTGGAACCCTTGTTTACTGCTGATGAGAATATAAAATGGTGCAGCCACTTTAGAATGAATGGTCAGTTTCATTAAGGATATAGCTCAAAGAATTAAAAAAGCAAGGTCTCTATTCATCAGGGTTCTCTAGAGAAGAACTGATAGATGAATATATGGGTGTGTGGGTGGGTGTGTCACACACACACACACACACACACACACACACACACACACACACACATACACACGGGGTTTACTAGAATGGCTTACAGGCTGTGGTCCAGCTAGTCCAACAATGGCTTTTTACAAATGGAAAGTCTCAAATATGATCACCACTGATGTTCTCTTAATTGATGTTACTGATGTTACATAACATGATAAAGAAATCAAGGAAAGAAGCCACAAGTATCTATACAAACACATACTTAACAAAATATGACAGAAATACTCATGTAAGTTGTAATTTCTCTCTGCAAATGGTCACGTGGCCTTAGCTGGTATTTCTAACTACCTTCCTCCACTATCCATTCTGCATTTCCTCATCCTCAGCAGGTCTTGACTTTTCCTGGAGGAAACCATCCTTCATTCCTGAAGGGTCTGTGCCCTTTGTCATCCTTCCTGGATCAGGCTGTTGTAGTTTCCTATTGACTTTAATCACAGGGCATGGTAGCACCAAGAGACCCTAAAGGATCTCCTACACTGCAGACATAATCTGTCCTCCTCCATTGGGAGAAGCAATCCAATTTCCCCTTGGTAACCTGGATCAGTCACCCCTCTTACTTAATATTGGTGTGTCTTTCTTAGCCTGTTGGCTTAAGGGCATCAGAAGCCCACAGTGGCCAGGGGAAATCAGCTTCCAGTCCAATGGAATGTTTGCTGTGTCTCCTGACAGGAGAGCTTCTCCATCTAGAACTAAAACTTGTAGGCCAGCAGAACTTAAGGTTGCAGGAACAGGAAGCGAATATGTTCCTAGTGGGTCACTAAGGGTGATAGTGAGTGGAACCATTTCCTCTTCCACCCCTTGAAGATTCCTGGACCTGTGGATCTTGGCTGTGGGAGAAACTGTACCATATATTGGACATTGATGCAAACAAAGCTGTGCCGAATAGTTTTATGTCAACTTGACACAAGCTAAAGTTATCTGAGAGAAGGGAGCCACAAGAAAATACTCCATAAGGTGCAGCTGTAACCTAACTTTCTTAATTAGTGATTGAAGGAGGAGGGCCTGGCCCATTGTGGGTGGTGCCATCCCTGGTGGTCCTGGATTCTATAAGAAAGCAGGCTGAGCAAGCCCTGAGGAGTAAGCCAGGAAGCAGCACCCCTCCATGGCCTCTGCATCAGCTCCTGCCTCCAGTTCCTGCCCTGTGTGAGTTTTGGTCCTGTCTTCCTTTGATGATGAATGGTGATGTGAAAGTGTATAAGCCAAATAAACTCTTTCCTCACTGTATCTGTAAGTTTCTCCCACTACACATGCTGTGTCTTCAAAAGGCTATTCCATCCTGCTGTCAGACCAGCTGCTTCAGGATGGTGGAGGACATGGTAAGACCAGTGGGTTCTGTGATCGTGGGCCACTGTTGCCCTTCTCTGGCTGTGAAGTGAGTTCCTTTGTCAGAATCAATATTGTGTGCAATACCATGGTGGTGGATAAGTCTATGGATGGTGGTTTGGGCAAGACAAATCCATAACCAGAATAATTATTTGTTCAGTAAGGACAAAGTGTTGTCCTTTCCATAGAGGAAGTGGCCAGTGCAGTCAACCTGCCACTAGGTCACTGACTGCTCACCCCAAGGAATGGTGCCACATATGGGACTCAGTGTTAGTCTCTGCTGTTGGCAGATATGGCACTCAATAGGAGCTGTAGCCAGGTCAGCCTTGCTGAGTGGAAGTCCATGTTGTTGAGCCCATGTATAACCCCATCTCTGCCACCATGGCCACTTTGTTCATAGATCCATTGGTCAGTGACAGGGTTGGCTGGGGAAAAGACTGACTGTCCACTGAACAGGTCTTCCTATCTACTTGATTACTGAACTCCTCCTCAGCTGAAGTCACCTTTTGGTGAGCATCTACATGGGACACAGTATCTTCACATCTTCATTTGGAGAGATCTATCCACATACTTCTTCCTCAGATGTCTTTCTCACCAATTTTCTAATCATGCTCTTTCCAAGTCCCTGACCATCCAGCCAATCCATTGGCTACAGCCATGAATCAGTGAACAACCACACACCTGGCCATTTCTCCTTCCAAATAAAATATATGTCATGTGTACTGCCCACTGTGAAGATTTCTCTTTGTCAGTGTCTTTCAGGGTTGTCCCAGAAAGAGGTTGTAATGATGCAGCTGTCCACTTCTGGGTGGTGCCTGATTAGAAGATTATTGGACCACAGGCCTGGATACCAGGTGTTTGGAAGGGTCTACACTTGGCTGCATCTAGCAAGGGAGAGGTCTTTTGCTCCTGTCCTTGGCATTATTATAAATGAATAAAGTTCTGGGCCAGTGGATAAGGATCCTGGCCCTCCCGAGGCTATCCTGTGTTTCTGTCTTTCCCTCTCCCCTCTACACTTCTATCTAAATTTCTTATCCCTCACTCCTCAAGAGTACCCAGGTAAAGGTGGGGGCTGGTCCCCCACACCTGCACAGCCTGCAGAACCATTAGTAAACCAGGCCCTAGTCTTCTCTTCCTCAGTCAACAGATCACAGGGCACACCCCATGAGGCTACAGGTGCATGCTTGGCAGCAGATGACATTATAATGGGACTAGAAACAAGAGGCATTTGGCAACTTCTTCATGTGGCTTACTTGTGCCTTCAGGACCTGCTCAGGCCGGATCTTGTATATACCACTTGTACTTGATAATAGATTGCTGCTGTGCATAGCCTTCTTTACAGCTTCTGTTGAGTAGTACACCATGTGCCACCACTGCCCCACTCACAGAAATTCTTGAAGTATCAAATGATACATTCTTATCAGTGTGGATTCTAGCTGCTTAAAATTTTTAGATTTGTGTGTTTGTCCTAGAGTGCTTCTAGAGGCCAGGAGCTAAAAAGGGCAAGTGGGCTTGGGAAAGGCCTTAAAGAAGGGAGGGTAGTAGCACTGTGTGATGTGAATGGGTGTGGGGAGGGAGGGGCTGGGGAAAGGTTAACCAATGTTAATATGAAAACGCCCATATGTAAACCTACTATTTTGTAAGCTAATTTAAAAACAGTTTTTTAAAAAGTTTAAACAGAGCTGGGCAGTGGTGGCGCATGTCTTTAATCTCAGCACTTGGGAGGCAGAGCCAGACGGATTTCTGTGAGTTTGAGGCCAGCCTGGTCTACAGAGCGAGATCCACAACAGGCACCAAAAACTACATAGAGAAACCCTGTCTCAGAAAAAAAAGGTTGAACAAAGGCATCCTTCATGGATGGTCCAAAGCCAATTCTAGAGCCAGTCATAGTGATACAGGCTTGGTAAAACCTTTGATCCCAGCCCTCAGGAGGTAGAGGCAAGCAGATCTCTGAGTTTGAGACCAGCCTGGTCTACAAAGTGAGTTCCAGGACAGTCAGGGCTACACAGTGAATCCCTGTCTCGAAAACAAAACAAAAACCAACCAATAAACAAAAACACCCATTCTAAGGAGGCCATCAGCCCTGGGGGAAGCCTGCTGCCCTGCTGAATGGACATGCAGTCAAACGTACCTTCTATATGTTCATGTTCATACCATGAGTAGATCAGTGTGGCTCTCAGCCTTGGACAGAAAAGCTTCTGTTTACAGTGGCCAATGGTTAACAGTCATAACTGGTTAATATGTTGAAATGAGACTGTTGAATGCTCAGCCCTAGACAGGACATCTGTATCAGCACTTTTAAGGCTCTGGAACACAGTAAAGACAAGGCAAAAAGAATGTAACAGCTGCAGGATGGGAAGGAGTCTGTGAAACAGTTTTCTGAACATGATATGTTGCTGTACTCAGGAACTCATAGCACAAGATGGAACCCAACCATATTCTATCCCGGGGTTGGGGGAGGGATTTATGACCCCACCCTCCCTGAGGATCTACTGATAGTTACTAGTTGGCTGGGGATATCAAATCTTTTTCTGTTTTAAAAGATTTATTGTATATTTTTAAATTTATGTGTCATTTCTGCATGTATGCACTGTGTGTTTTTATGTGCACGTGTGTGTAGATGACCACAGAGTCCAGAAGAATGTATTAGATCTAGAACTGAGTTGTGATGTGTGTGCTTGGAAATGAACTCGGGGAAATGAACATGGAGGGCTCTCAACCCCATGGTCATTGCTCTAGCCTTTTTAAATTGTTTTGTTTTCCCCTACGGGCACAGAGTCTCACTATGTAGCCCTGGCTGGAACTCAAAGAGAATCACAGAGATCTCCTGTCTCTGCTAGGATTGAAGGCACGCCCCACCATGTCTGACAAGTCTTTAGTGCTGTAGCCTCTGTTGTAAGTTTCCCTTGTTCCAGCAAATAACTACTCCCATGCTCGTGCAAGCGTCTGTTAAACACAACAGGGCCCTGTCTGTCTCTGTCTCTCTCACATTCACACACACACACACTCACACACACACACTATGAAAATAAAAAGGTTTCCAGGAACCCTGTTGAGTGGTTCAAAACCACCTGTAATTCCAGCTCCTGAAGATTTGATGCCCTCTTCTGGCCTCCACAGGCATGCACATATGTAGGATACATTAATACATATGCATACATGTAAATAAAAATAAATTTAAGAAATTAGAAGATTAAATCCTTTAAAAAAATAAAAGAGCCACATGGGGCAGTGGTGACACATGCCTTAATCCCAGCACTCAGGAGACAGAGGCAGGTGGATTTCTGTGAGTTCGAGGCCAGCCTCATCTACAGAGCAAGTTCTGGGACAGGCACCAAAACTATACAGAGAAACCCTGTCTCAAAGAAGAGGGAGGGAGGGAGGGAGGGAGGGAGGGAGGGAGGGAGGGAGGGAGGGAGGGAAGAAGGAAGGAAGGAAGGAAGGAAGGAAGGAAGGAAGGAAGGAAGGAAGGAAAAGAAAAGACAGAAAATTAAAAGGGCCAGCCAGATGGTTCAGTGGATAAAGGCACTTACTGTCAAGCCTGAGTTCAAACTCCAGGACCCACATGGTAGGAGAGAAGCAGAGCTGTGCTCCACAGCATGCGGAATGTGCACAAGTGCACACTTATGCACACAATATTAAGTTTTAAAAGTAAAATTCAAGATCATCTTTAGGCTGCATAGTTGAGGCCAGCTTGAATTGCAGCTTGAATATCTTAAAAACCCAAAACCATGAGATTCTATCTTCTAGCTAGGAAGAATATAGACGAGAGAGTAATCAATATAGACTTGAAGAATATAGACTTGAGAGAGTCGCTAAGTAAATGGCAGCTCATGGGTAACTGGCAATAAAAGCCACAATCTAGGGTTGGGGATTTAGCTCAGTGGTGGAGTGCTTGCCTAGCAAGCGCAAGGCCCTGGGTTCGATCCTCAGCTCAAAAATCTAATCAATTAGGGGGCATTCTCAATCCTAACCAAGAAGAAAAAAAATAAATAACAGGTGTATGGAAGAGGCGCAAATATGGACATGGAAAGTGAATGTAGGCTGCCTGTGTTGTAGGCAGGAATTCTGATCTGGAGGTTCCACAGTTCAGGTCCACGAGATAAGGAGGCTCTCATGTGGCCACTCGGAGAGTTGAGAAGGGTGAGCGAAGAAGCTTGCACTCACTCCCTGGGACTCAGCTGCAGAGGTCCTCGTGCGTGCAGCCTGCCGAGCAAACCCGTAGCCTCCCCGGGACCTGGACCTCCGGACCCGCCTCGCCAGGCCCCGCCCCTGGAAACCGCGGCGACCTCAGCCGAGCAGGCCGCTCGAGCCGAGTCCCCGGGGCGCGGCGAAACGCGCGTGGGCGCCTGGGGCAGGGCGAGGGGCGGGGACACGGAGGGCGGGGCGCGGGCACCGATTGGCCAGCGCGGCGTTCCGTGGCCGTTTATGGCGGCTGGGCCGGGCCACCGCTCCAAAACAAAGGGCAGGCGGCCCGCGGGGCGGCGGCGGGAGGATGTCTCGCGCCGGGCCAGGGCGCCAACGGCCAGACCGCGTCCCGGGCCACACCGGGACCGCCTGAAAGCCGAGCCCGCGCCGACCGAGCCTGGGCCGGATGGGCGCTGCGGACCGGGCCGCGGACCGCCGAGCGGCCGTGAGTACGGGCGGGCCCCAGGCGGGTGCTCTGCGGCGACTTGAGGATCGGCGGCTCCGGGAGGGCGGGCAAGCACCTGTTGGGCGCCGGCCGGCGGGGCGGGAGCGCGGAGGACGAGTTGACTTTGTTCTGTCTTTCCAGCATGTTGGTGTTTAGTTCATTACGTTTTGGAAGACAACACAAAACCTCAATGTTTTGATTTTTTACCACCCTCCCCTTTCTCCCTATTGTTTTCTCCCTACCTTAAAAAAACGGGAAAGGAAATGAATACAGAAGATACTTCCAATAAAGGAATGTTAAATAAAGGGTGGCATTTTCAAGTTGCCTGTACAATAACTAAAAGGAATTGTCCTCATTGTTTACCACTTGTGGCTCTAGGCTTTATGAATGCAAATTGCCAACAGTAGCAACTAAAGATATCCTCTCCTCAATACCTGCATAAATGCTCATCTTTGAGGTCCAAATCATGTGCCAAGCTCCAGGATGGAAAGCTGGCAGAATTCTGTTTTTGATAAATAGACAGTAAGAATACCGTTTTCCATCCCAAAGCTCTTTCTGATTCAGTTGCCCTCTTGTGAGTATCCAAAATGTATTTATCTTAATCTGATGTGTCTTGGCCAAGAATTGTACACACCTGCTCTGCTAAAGTATTCAGGTCCTAAGGCCAGGCTTACCTCTTCTAAGGAACCTTTCCAGGACCTTCTGAGCAACCCACCCTCACCCATCACCTCTGCCATCTTCTAGTAGATGTGTTAACAAATGGTTGCTGAGTACCAGCCTCCTTCTCACCAGGAGCTGCTCTCCTGTGACCACAAGCTGGTCCTGTGGGTGTGTGGGTGCATGTGCATAGTGGGATATAAATAAATACAGACACATATATAAATTTATGAATGTTTAGCCTGTATGTGTGTGTGTTCACCTTGTGTGTACCTGGTGCCTACACAGGCCAGAAGAGGATTTCAGATGCCCTAGAGCTGAAGTTACAGATGGTTGTGAGCCACTGTGGATGCTGGAAATCCTACCAGGGTGGTCCACAAGAGCAACAAGTGCTCTAAAATACCGAGCCATCTCTCCAGCCATTGTTTATGGATTCTTAAAAGACAGGGGTGGCATGTTTGAAGATTGCTGCTACCAGGATCTCTAGGCCTTTGTGTTCCTGGCCAGTGCCCTATGTGGTTACCATGTTCTCTTAGGGATTAGAGCAAATTCCTGCCTTACTACAGACATGTGTAGTTCAAAGGGCTGGCCCAGATGAAACACACACACACACACACACACACACACACACACACACACACACACAAAACTAAACCAGTTAGTGACCAATCTGAATAACAGTCTATGTCTTCTTGGTTCAGGGCCTCATGCATTCTAGGCAGGTGCTCTTTATCACTCTACCCACAGCTCCAATTTTGTAAATAAACTTATTTTAGAATACTTTTAGAATTACATAAATGTCACAGAAGAGCTCTGGGTGTGGCTCAGTGGTAGAACATGTGCTGAGCATGTGTGAGGCCCTCAGTTTCATCCCTGCTAAACACACAAAAGTTTCCAGCTGTCAGGCGGTGGTGGCACATGCCTATAATCCCAGCTCTAAGGAGGCAGAGGCAGGTGGATCTCTGTGAGTTCAAGGCCAGCCTGGTCTACAAAGTGAGTTCCAGGATAGCCAGGGCTATATAGAGAAACCCTGTCTCCAAAACAAAGCAAAAAAAAGTTCCTGGCTCAGCTCTGGCAGTCCAACCAAACCCAAACCCAGTTCACCTCCATCACTGTGGCACATTTGGTCAAATAACTGAGAAGGGTCTGTTCTTTAAATCCCAGGTTATCTTTGCATCTAAAGAGCCAACACTGGTAAAAGTGGGTCAGCGTCAGTGTTGTCCTGACATCTGTCTTTAAGCACCCATGCCAAGAGGCACCTATCGGTAGCCTGCAGGGCTGATAAATGCACTGGAAATTTAAAATATAAAGGAGCAGCTTGTTTGCAGTATACAAAACACAGTCTTTCTAGGCAAGTGGGATGGGATTTAGCAAGGGACTTAGGTACAGGTGAGAGAAAATCCTGAGTGGGTGGAAAGCTAAAGATTCTGGGGCAGGCAGTGTGAGAGAATCAGATATAAGATCAATTTTGTCCCCAGGAGATAACCTGTTCTTAGTCAATGCCTGTCCTGCACACCATCATCAGGCATACGTGGAGTGGAAAATCCTTGAATATTTGATTTTGTTATATATAGCATGTAAGTAAATAAAGTTGTTTAGCCAAGCCAGGCATAGTGGCACACGCTTTCCATCCCAGCACTCAGGAGGTGGAGGCAGGGATCTCTGTGAGTTCTAGGCCAGCCTGATCTACTTAAGTGAGTGCCTGGCCAAATAAGGCTACATAGCAAGACTCTGTCTTTAAAAATCAAAACAAAAACTAGTTTAGCTAGGCATGATAGCAGGAGGATGAGGAATTCAAGGTCATCCTTGGCTACATACAGAGTTTTAGGCCAACCTGAGCTGCATGAAACACTGTCTAAACACAACAAAACAAAGGCTGGCGAAATGGCTCAGTGGTTAGGAGTGCATACTGCTCTTCCCAAGGACCCGAGTTTGATTCCCAGCACCCACATGAGGCAGCTCACAACCAACTGTAACTCCAGCTCCAGGGGGTCTGACACCCCTGACTTGCACGTGTGCACACATGCACATACACACACACAAAATTAAAAGGAAAAGTGTAAATTCCCAGCTGTGTTTCCTCTCTAGCTGTCTTCACAGCCATCATGCTATTCAGGGAAACCAGGCAGCTCTCTGCTGGCTTGTCTCTCAGGCCAGAACTGTGCAGAGCTTTGCTATTGGCAGCAGGAGGCAGAAATGATGTGCTGTGACATCTTAGAGAAGCTGGTTGCACACACATCATCAGTAGTCATTGGTGTGCTTAGGCAGAAGAAGGTGGACCGAGGGAAGAGATATCTAGAACATTGGTGTGGGGGGAGTAAGAGGTGGCAATCCACAGCAGGCACAGGGCATTTTGTTGAGGCTGCTGTCCAGGCTCCTGTGCCTGAAGTATGGGAGAAAGCTTCTCATCCCATGATTCAAGTGGGGGAACAAAGGATATGAGGAAAGAAGTAGGGACCACCAGAGGCCAGCAACAGTGACACTGACTATTTCCAGATCTTTCTAAGCCTGTGAATGTAGGTACTGTTGCATCTGAATAGTCCATTTGTATGCTTAGCATCAAAATATACAGGTGCAGGGCCAGCAAGATGACTTAGCAGCAAAGACATCTGCTGTCAACCCTGACAACCTGAGTTTGGTCCCTGAGACCCACACAGTGGATGGAGAACCACCTCAGAGTTGTCCTCTGACCACACCTGTGGTACACACACACAAAGCTACAAGAAAATCAGGCCTTTCCTCCCTGCAGCCTCAAGCCCCATCCTGGCAGTGTCTCAGACATGAGGGCATTTGCAGACTCTCAAACTTGAGGTGTTTTCTAATTTTTTGTTATTACAAGGGAATAACTGCCTTTATCCAATTGCTTTGCAAATGTAAACTCCTTTGATGGTCCATTCCAGTGCAGGAACATACACCCAGGAATGTTGTAGATGAAACTTCTCCCCCCATTGCCCGCCATCCCCCGGGGCCACACTAAGCTAGCCGTGCTAGCTTCAAATTCCTGGGCTCAGTTGGTCCTTCCTGCCTCAGTCTTCCAAGCAGCAAATGAAGTTACAGAATGGCCCAAGCTCACACACTTGTTAGTGGCAGCATTCGAGCCTGTTAAAGCGCTGCTGCGGTGAAGGCTGTGTGCAGTTAAAGGTGTGGGGCAGGTGGTGGTGCACACCGTCACTCCTAGCCTTTGGAAGGTGGAGGCAGGTGGAGCCAATTAAGTTGACACACAGACACCATGTCAGGAATGGCTGCTGTCAGGCCGTGGCTGGTCCAAGATTAGAGCCACTGGGATGACCTGAAGTTGTGTGAGGCAGCTGCCCCTGAAGGGGTAAAAGACAACCCAGTGAGCAGACAGAGGCCAGGAGGAGCTGCTCTGGGGACTAAGACACATGGGCAGACTGTTAGATCGTGATTGGTGGAAGTGGTGTGGAAATAAAGATGGACATCTGCAGAAGCAGAACTGTTCCTTTAACTAGAACAACTGAAGGGCTACCGTCTCACTGTAGAAGTGGAGACTGCGCACATGTGGTGTGGGAGCCTTGGGGTTTTACAGGTCCATCTGAGGTCAGTCCCCTGCAGTCTGGAAGTGGTAGACACCAGTGGGTTTGGTGTGTGTGTGGGGGGGGGTCTCCTAACCAGAAGCATCCACAGGTGTCATCAGTCAAGGCTGCTTCCCTGTGGAAGACTCAGTTCACTTGAGCTTGTGGGTCATTAAGCTTTCCACAACCGCTTCAGGTAAAGACACCTTCAGGTCAGGGCTACATGGTGAAGGCTTCTGCCATAGTCTGTTTTCTGTTGCTGTGATAAACACAGTGACCAAAAGCAACTTGGGACAGAGAGGATGTATTTCATCTTACACTTAGGTAATACTCCATCATTGAGGGAAGTTGAGGCAGGAACTATTGGTGAATGCTGCTTACCAGCTTTCTCACTCCCTAGCTAGCTTTATTTATTTCTGTTTTATGTGTGTGGGTGTTTTGCCTGCATATTTGTCTATGCACCTATGTGTAGGTTCTGT
The DNA here is from genome assembly GCF_903995425.1 of Onychomys torridus. Classification (NCBI taxonomy): domain Eukaryota; kingdom Metazoa; phylum Chordata; class Mammalia; order Rodentia; family Cricetidae; genus Onychomys; species Onychomys torridus. The sequence continues at coordinate 4,576,162 of NC_050450.1, forward strand.
GGAGGCCAGAAGAGGGTGTCAGATTGCCTGGAACTGAAGTTACAGACAGTTGTGAGCTGCCATGAGACCAGGTCCTCTGCAAGAGCAGCGGTGATCTTAACTACTGAGGCACCTCTCCAGGTCTCAACTATCCCTCCTATACAGCCCAGACCTACCTGCCCACAGTGGGCTGGACCCTCACACTTCAATCATCAGTCAAGACAATCTCTCACAGACATGGCCATAGGCCTGTCTGATCTGGGCAACAATTCAGTTGCAGATCCCAGATGTCCTAATTGAATCAAGTTAACAATAAGAACTAACCATAAGCCAGGCGGTGGTGGCGCACACCTTTAATCCCAGCACTCGGGAGGCAGAGCCAGGCGGATCTTTGTGAGTTCGAGGCCAGCCTGGGCTACAGAGTGAGTTCCAGGAAAGGCACAAAGCTACACAGAGAAACCCTGTCTCAAAAAAAAAAAAAAAAAAAAAAAAAGAACTAACCATAAGTCTCCAGATAAGGCGAAAGTGAAGTGTGGACTGGGGAACAGCAGAGCTCTTGCTGAGGTTAGAGAGCTTCAGCGTGCTCATGACTGCCTGTGGGGCCATGTGCACAGCACTCACTAGACCCAAGTTCCTCCCTTCTCAGGGTGCTAGTGTGATTCAGCCGCTCAAGAATTTGCAGCCTCTTGTGAGTGCGGGTTGGGGATTTAGCTCAGTGGTAGAGTGCTTGCTTAGCCAAGCGCAAGGCCCTGGGTTCGATCCTCAGTTTAAAAAAAAAGGGGGGGGAGGATAAAGTTGTGAGTGCCTGCTTGTTTGCTTGGAAAATATTTTTTAAACTTTTTATTTATATGTGTGTATACCTGTCTTTATGAACACTATTTATGTGCAGTGCCCACAGACACCAGAAAAGGGCATCAGATGCCCTGGAACTGGAGTTACAGGCAGTTATGAGCTGCCTGATGTGGATACTGGAAACTGAACCCAGGTCCTCTGCAGGAGCAGCAAATGTTCTTAATCACTACCATCTCTGCAGCCCTCTACTTGAAGTGTTTGATTCATAGCATGGACCCAAACTAAACAGTAAGCTAAGGACACCTTGAATCTATATAGGTGAGACTACTTCCTGGACTCTGCAGAGGCTGACTCAAGCATGACTCTGGTGAAAGCCCTGGCTTGTGCATTGATATTTTGGAGGACTGTGGTCCTCAACCTGGGGAAGTAGGAGTCAAGGAGAGAGGGGTCCATGCTATGCCCAGTCACCACCAACCCTGCAGAAGCTGAGTTTTCCTCAGTGAATCTCACAGGCCCCCTCGTCTGTCTGTCAGTGTGTATGTGCACATGAGTGCAGGAGCCCACAGAAGCTGGAGCCTAAGTTCCCTTGCAGCTGGAGATAAAGGTGGTTGTGAGCCTCCACACGCAGATGCTGGGAATTGAACCCAGGTCCTCTGAAAAAGTAGTACACACTCTTTAGCTGCTGCCCCATCTCTCCAGCCCTGCCATCTTTTATTACCTGTATTATACTTGAAGTTTTCTCCAGTCTTGCCCAGACCCATGGACCCCACAGGTGCTTATAAAATAATCACTCAGAAGCTTATATTAATTGTCACTGCATGGCCATGTCTCAAGCCTTTTGCTAGCTAGCTCTTATATCTTAAATTAGCCCACAACTATTAATCTGTATATCGCCACATGTTCTGTGGCTTTACCTGTGTCCATTACATGTTGCTCCTTTGTTGTTGCTTGTTTGTGTCTCCTGACTCAGCTCTTCCACTTTCCAGAATTCTCCTTGTCTGTTTATCCCGCCTATACTTCTGCCTGGCTACTGGCCAATCAGCTTTTTATTTATCAACCAATCCCAGCAACACATTCACAGCATAAAGAACATCCCACAGCACAGTATAGTGTGTCTTCTTAAATAACTTTCAGTTTTAATTTTCTCCGTTAAACACACAATACAGATGTACTGTTAGCAAAAAACTGTAACACAAACATTGGCATCCTCACCCAGGCTCTGGCCTTAGTGTCTCAGCTCTTCTTTGTCCTTGTTGGACGTATGTCTCTTGTGAACAGTGTCTGTGGATTTTGTTTTCTGATATAATCTGAACCTTTAGTGCACTTAGGATTAATGTAAACATTGAATAATTTTGTTTTAAATCTTCCTTTGTGATCTCTATTCCTTTTTTTGTTTGTTTGTTTCTTTTCTCCTTTGAGTGCTTTTAAACAGACAATATTTTATCATTCCTCTGTCTCTCTTAGTGGATTCTTATAGAAGTTTCCTCAGCTACCATCAGAGTTACCCTTACTTCCTCAAATTCAAAACCTGGTTTATATAATGCCATTTTGACTACTACTGGGCCTCATGTATGGTGACTCCCTGAAGACTAGTATGCACAGGACATCTAGTAATGTTTGCACAACAATGGAATTCTCCTCCAACCTCACATTCCTCAGAAAATACATCTGTAACTAAACAATACTGTCTTTGTGGGAAAACTCAAGGACTTTGGGCGTTTTCACTTCAGTTTGACTTATTGCTGTCATGTTGCAGCTGGATCTTTTTAGGATTCTACGAATTCTGACTATCCACATAAGCCATTTTCTTTTCTACTTGTGTGAAGTTTCAACTGTATGTAGAGTTGCTTTCCTTTAGTAATATTTTAATATGATGAAACCTTTAAATTGTGTGACTGTATCACTTTGCCAATTCTTTTGTTTTTGTTAGAGGCTAGTAAGGAGGACAGAGTTTTGCTGGGTAGCCCAGGCTGGCCCAGAACTCAGAATCCTCCTGCTTCAGCCCTTGAAATGCTGGAACTAGAGTTGTGAGCCTATACCTGATTCTCTATAAAAGTGAGTTGGTTCTGTTCTGGGTGATGCTGGTGTTTGAACCCCTCTGAACCCAAGCTCTGAGGGACTACTGTATAGAAAGCTCAAAATAACAGCTGATGTAAAAACCTTTGTTATCGCTGCTGTTGTTTTGTTTTTTGTGGTTTGTTTTTTGTTTTTTGGGTTTTTGTTTTTGAGACAGGGATTCTCTGTGTTGCCCTGGATGGCCTGGAACTCATTCTGTAGACCAGGCTAGCCTTGAACTCAAAGATCTGCCTGCGCCTGCCTCTGCTTCATGAGCACTGGGATTAAAGGTGTGCGTCACCCGCGCCCAGCTGTCTCCAAAGTCTTATTGACACCTTGAGTTCTTGTCTGGGTTTCACTGTTTAGTGTGTAAACAGTTCTGATCATCAGTTAATCCTGCCGCCCCCCATTTCTAGGCACGTTTATGGCCTTTTTCTGCTTCCTTTGGTGTTCTTCAGTTTTCTTGGTCTACATCTAGCCATGATTTTATTTTTGTTTTTCCTGCTTGGTATTTTGTCCAGACACTTCTTAAGTCTAGTGTCTCGTCAATTCTGGAAACTCCTTCATCATTAATGTCTCTGACTCATCTTCCGTTTGGATTCTCTCTTCCTCTCTCCCTTCATCTTAGTCCTGTTAATCCCCTTGTATTAATGGTGTTTATTTATTGTTCCATTTATATTAATTTCTAAATCTGCAAGGTCATTCTCCCTTACTTGTCAATCATGTGTCTCTGTCAACGGGCAGGAAGTCCTTATCCATGGAGTCTCTGCTTGTCTCCACCTGGCCATGGCTTTGCTTTCCTGAGAGCCTTGGGAGACTAGACAGGGTGTTCTACCACACTGAGCCATACACCAGCACACCTGGTTATCTTGGGTGTTTTGTTTGTTTGTTTGTTTGTTTTTACTGTACTCTTTTCTAATTTTTAAGATTACATTTTTTATTTGGTTGCTGGGGAATTGGGGTGTGCCACAGTGCACAAGTAGAGGTCAGAGGCTGCTTTCAAGAATTGGTTCCCTCCCACCACCATAAGGATCCTAGTGACCCATCTCAGGTCACCATGCCTGGTGGCAAATACCTTTTCCCACTGAGCCGTCTGGAAAAATTGTTATATTGTTCTTCCTGTGAGGATTTTTCATGACTGAAATACATATACTTTCTCCAAACTAGATACATGCTTTCACCTGCCTCTACCAGATGCCTTGGGGCCTTGTTGTAGCACAAAAAAAAAAAAAAAAAAATCTATTGGGAGACTGGTGGAATTGGGGGCTGTGAATGGACAAGAGGGCTGTGCTGTGATTCCTGCCTCTGTGGTGAGGACACCTGCAGTCAGCCTTCAGCTTTGCAAAGAGACTCCCGTGGTGCTAGGTGCTGCGAAATGCTTTCAGGGCAAGAACAACTACCATCCTCAGGCAAGACTTCTGGGCTCAGCTGTGCACAATGGTATCTAGTCATTTATCTTTGTTTTAGCATCACATTGTTGCTTTAAGGAAATGGCCCAAGTTGGATGTAGTGGTACACCAGAAATCCCAGATACTTGCATGGCTGAGACAAGAGAACAGACAGACAGTGTGCTGAAAGCCAACTTGAACTAAACAGAAAGACCATTGTCTCTTATTTAAAAAAAAAAAAAAAAAAAAAAAAAAAAAAAAAAAGCCAGGTGGTGGCCTTTAATCCCAGCACTCAGGAGGCAGAGCCAGGTGAATCTCTGAGTTCGAGCCCAGCCTGGTCTATAGAGCGAGATCCAGGACAGGCACCAAAACTGCAAAGAGAAACCCTGTCTCGAAGAAGTAAAAAAAAAAAAAAACAAAAAAACCTAGAGAGATGGTTCAGCCATTAAAGGCTAAACTCAACAACCCTCCCCCCCACACACACACACAAAAACCAACTATTTTATTTGGTTAGCATTTTTAATACTTCTCCAAGAGAGGAGGGTTGGCCCAAATGTGACAGGTCATAGTTTGAGGTTTCTTTTTTTTGTTTTTTTTTCCAGACAGGGTTTTTCTGTGTAGTCCTGGCTAATCTGGAACTCACTCTGTAGCCCAGGCAGGCCTCAGAACTCACAGAGCTCTGCCTGCCTCTGCCTCCCCAGCGCGTGCACCACTATACCTGGCTTTATACTCATTGTTTTGAAACAGAGTGTCACTGAACCATACCATCAGGGCTGGGCTTGTACACAGGTGCTAGGGCTCGGAACTCAAGTCCTCATGCTTCAGAGTAAAGGGCAAAGGCACTTCACTGACTGAGCTACCTCCCTAACAGTGTGTTGACAGATTTGGTTTTTAGTCTAGCTAGATTTTTCTTTTGGAGAACTTGAAACTCATTACTGAATGTACACACATATACATATAGGTTTATATCACACACACACACACACACACACACACACACACACACACATGCTCATTTATCTGCTATGTAAGTAGATTTTCTGGAGTTCACAGCTTGTATGCATGGATGAGATGCAGTCTTCAGCATTATACTGAGCAAATGTACCTGACAGAAATAGGAGACCATGAGAGGATCTGCTCAGACCTCCAGCTACTCCAGAACCACTGGGTTTAATTTTAAAGCAACAGTCACATTTGGATCTAAATGTTGGATTTGCATCTAAAAGTCCCCCCCAGGTTCACCTCATCACCTGCTGACAGTGCTCTTTGGAAGGTTGTGGGGTCTGCCTCGAGGAAGTGAGTGGCTAGGGTAGGCCTTTGAAGGTGATGTCCTCTTCTCGGTTTTTTTGGCTTGCTCTCTCTGCTTCCTGGCCCACAGACTCAGAGACAGAAGTTGCTCTTCCATCATGCCCTCCCTGTCACAGAGAACTGAAATCCCTCAGAAACTGTGAGTTGAGTCGAAGTACTTCCTTTAAGTTGTTCTTCTACGGTAACACAGTAGCAACTCGTACAGTTGTCCATAGTTACAAGCTGTGGTCTTTGCTCTGGCTAACCAGGCAGGGCAAACCACAATTTGTCCCCAAGCATCTCTCTGCCAGGAGGCAATGCACTGTCCCTCTTCCAATTGTTTGTAGTCTGCTTCAGATCCCACAGTATGTCATGGACCAGGTACATGGGCAAAGCATCAGCAACTGTAGCACAGTCCTAATTGTCTTAATAAAACCCAAAGCCAGGTATCAGGGTAAATGTTGAAAGATCACAAAAGACAAAGGAACAAGCCACAGCCACCTCTCACCTCATCAACTCCTCAGCCAAAAGCTGAGCTCCTGTCTCCTCCCGCCTTCTATTCCTCTCTCTGCCCAGCCCTGTCACTTCCTGTCTCAACCTCCCTAGTGCTGGGATTAAAGGTCTGTGCCACCACTGCCTGGCCTCCATGCCTAACTAGTGGCTGGCTCTGCCCTCTGATCTTCAGGCGAGCTTTATTTGTTTGAGCACGAACACAATATCTCCACAAACAACTAACAGAAGAAGGTGGAAGAAGACATCAATGGCCTCAAGGCCAAGTTGAGGAAAATGAAGACATGGGGTAAGAATAACTGGCAACCAAAGACCACCGAGGACAGCGACGTTTCCTGTGAACCCAGCCACATCCCACCTCCACCATCTCCAGGCTCTCAAGTCATTGAGGAAGATACAGTCACAAGCTGCAGTGGGCACCCAGTGCTCCATGCACATGCCACCAGCCTGTGAGTCTCTGAGGGACCCATGCAGGCTGCCAGGTTGTCCAGCTGCCCAGTACGTTATAAAAACTTACTTGTAGAAATACAACTGCAATGGAAATGAATAACACATCATGAAAGGGAAGACTTGGAAAGCAGAAGAGGACCTGTATCTTACATAGAGAATCTCCTGTGTGAGTGGCCAGCAGGAAGCAAATGGAAACCCCAGTCACATATTGTCTTATACCTGCCACATAGGAAGATACTCAGAATGTTGCCATATCAGCAGACAGGATGAGGAGTATCAGGAGCTGGCCTGCTGTTAGGCGACACACTGTTGTGTATCAAAGACAAGCAGCCTGAGGGCTGCTGCACACCCACAAGCTATCATGAGCACTCAAACACAGTCACCCAAAGAAACACAACAGCCACGTTGTCATGGCACTGTATCCAGAGCACAACTTGGAGGACACAGTGGTTACTTGGGGCCATACACAGGACATAGCTGCAATGACAGATAAATACCAAGACTAGGAAGTGACTAGATAGGGGCTGTGGAAGGGCATTGAATAGGCCTGGGAGGGATGGCAGCCCGGGAGAACTAGATGTCCTTCTGCCCCCAAGACCCACTGCATCTGTCTGCTTAAATGATTAACTCTTGCGGTCCTGGATGCTGGAAACAAAGGTGAAGGCATCTGCAGGGTTGGTTTCTGCTGAGGCCTGGCATGAGCTCCCACACCTGTCTCCCCTGTGGCTTCGATTGCCTCCCAGTGTGTTCACATGTTTAGATGGACGTCTGCTGTTAGGCCCATCCTAGTAACTTCATTTTAGCTTTGTACTCACTGAGCCATCTTGAGAGTTCCTTTCCCGCTTTTTAAAGACCCATTTGGAAGCTGGGCATAGTTAGTGCACGCCTGAAATCCCAGCTGATACTCGGGACCAAGGCAAAAGGTTTGAGGCCAATGTGAGCTATGTTGAAAAGTTAAAAAAAAAAAAAAAAAAAAAAAAAACAGGGAGTGAAAGGTCTTGGATGTGGGTTCAAGGGGACACAGTGAAGAGCATTAGCTGGATTGTTGGAAGTAAGGAGTTTACTAGAAAGGTCATTAATGCTGTAGGTAGAAAACAGAATGGCCAAGGGCAGACAGCATGGGGGACGAGGGCTGTGAGAAAGAATCAGGCCCATGTGGCAGAAGTAGGTCTCTTCTTGGAGCTCTCTGAAGATGGAACCTGCAGCCAGGTGATCTGAGTCCAGACACGGCACAAGGAAGGATGGGGAGCTGCATGCATGGCTGCATGGGTGGCTGCCAGTGCCTGTGATGTAAATTCACTGTCTCTAAGTCTGCTGACTAAGATTTAGTGGGTGAGTGGTGCCTGTTGGTGTTTGTGAGGAGGGCTGTAGGTGTTGTGGCTGCATCCTCACCTTACACTCCTGAACATGCAGGGCATGTAACACGCTGTAATCCCAACACCAGAGACAGATTGACTGACAGATCCCTGTAGCTTGCTAACCATACAGCTTAGTCTGACTGGCAAGCTCCAGGCCATTGAGGGACCCTATTTCTTTCTTTCTTTCTTTTTTTTCTTTATTACGTGTTTTAAATCTCATACATCAGCCATGGGCTCCCCTGTCCTCCTCCCTCCCGCCCACACCCCGGGGGATCCATTCAAATCTGGTGGATTCAGTACAGGCAGGTCCTGTCACCTCCCTCCAGACTGAGCAAAGTGTCCCTGTGTAAGCCCAAGGTTCCAAACAGCCTGCTCATGCACCAAGGACATCCTGGTCCCACAGACTGGGTGCCTCCCAAACAGATCAAGCCATTCAATGATCTCACTCATCCAGCTGGGGGCTCCACCGCCTTTGGTTCATAATTCATGTGCTTCCATTCATTTGGCTACTTGTCCCTGTGCTTTTTGCAATCTTGGATTCAACAACTCACGCTCTTGCAGACCCTCCTCTTTCTCGACAGTTGGACACCTGGAGCTCCACCTGGGGCCTGGCCAAGGATCTCTGCATCAACTTCCATCAGTTATTGGATGAGAGTTCCAAGATGACTGTTAGGATGCTTGGCCATCTGATCACCAGACTAGGTCAGATCAGGCTTTTTCTCGACCATTGCCAGCAGACTACAAAGGATGTATCATTGTGGATTTCTGGGGACCTCTCGAGCACTCTGCCTATTCCTGTTCTCATGTGGTCTTCATTTATCATGGTCTGTTATTCCTCATTCTCCCTTTCTGTTCTTGATCCAGCTGAGATCTCCTGCTCCCTTAAGCTTTCTTTCCCTCCAGCCTTGCCCTTCATTACTCCCACTGCCGTCCAGGTTGTTCATGTAGATCTCATCCATTTCTCTGTCATTGGGTGATCCTTGGGTCTTTCCTAGGGTCCCGTTTTCTAGGTAGCCTCCCTAGAGTTGTGTAGCAGTCTAGTCATCTTTGTTTTACATCTAGTATCCTCCTATGAGTGAGTACATACCGTGTTTGTCCTTCTGAGTCTGGGTTACCTCACTCAGGATGATTTTTTCTAGATCCATCCATTTGCCTGCAAACCTCATGATGTCATTGTTTTTCTCTGCTGAGTAGTACTCCATTGTGTATATGTACCATATTTTCTTTATCCATTCTTCAGTTGAAGGGCATCTAGGTTGTTTCCAGGTTCTGGCTATTACAAACAAAGCTGATAGGAACATAGCTGAGCAAATGCCCTTGTATTATGATTGAGCATTCCTTGGGTATATGCCCAAGAGTGCTACAGCTGGGTCTTGGGGGAGATGGATTCCCAATTTTCTAAGGAAGCGCCATATTGATTTCCAAAGTGGCTGTACAAGCTTGCATTCCCACCAGCAGTGGAGGAGAGTTCCCCTTGCTCCACATCCTCTCCAGCATAAGCTGTCTTCTGTGTTTTTGATCTTAGCCATTCTGACAGGTGTTAAGGTGGTATCTCAGAGTCGTTTTGATTTGCATTTCCCGGATAATTAGGGATGTTGAGCAATTCCTTAAATGTCTTTCAGCCATTTGAGCTTCCTCTGTGGAGAATTCTCTGTTTAGTTCTATAGCCCATTTCTTAATTGGACTGTTGGGCATTTTGATGTCTAATTTCTTGAGTTCTTTATATATTCTGGATATCAGCCCTCTGTCAGATGTGGGGTTGGTGAAGACCTTTTCCCATTCTGTAGGTTGTCGCTTTGTCTTGTTGACCATGTCCTTTGCTCTACAAAAGCTTCTCAGTTTCAACAGGTCCCATTGATTGATTGTTTCTCTCAGTGTCTGTGCTACTGGTGTTATATTTAGAAAGTGATCTCCAGTGCCAATGCATTCAAGAGTACTTCCTACTTTCTCTACTATCAGGTTCAGAGTAGCTGGATTTATGTTGAGGTCTTTGATCCATTGGATTTAAGTTTTGTGCATGGTGACAGATATGGATCTATTTGCAGCCTTCTACACATTGACATCCAGTTATGCCAGCACCATTTGTTGAAGATGCTTTCTTTTATCTTTGTACATTTTTGGCTTCTTTGTCAAAAATTATATGTTCATAGGTATGCGGGTTAATGTCAGGGTCTTCAATTTGACTCCATTGGGAGGGACCCTATTTCAAATAAGGAGGGCAGTTGAAAGCTCTTGCTGTGCAAGTCTGCAGATCTGAGTCTCTTGTGATATATCATGTACCCAAATAAACTTGTCTGGGGATTGGAGGACACAGCCAGCCACTAGATTAGACATAGAGGCCAGACAGTGGTGGCACACAACCTTAATCCTATCACTCGGGAGGCTCTGGATCTCTATGAGTTCAAGACCACACTGGAAATAGAGCCAGGCATGTTGGCACACACCTAGTATTAATCCTAATACTAAGAAGCACACACGCCTTTAATCCCAGGAAGTGACATGACTGGGAGGAGAAAGGTATATAAGGTGTGAGGAAACAGGAACTAAAGAAGTTCAGTTGAGACCCTTTTGGGTGAGGGCTCAGGATTTCAGTGAGAGGATTCATCGAGTTGATGAGGTAATAGGTGGTGGCTGCGGCTTACTCTGCTTCTCTGATCTTTCAGCTTTTACCCCAGTATCTGGCTCTGGGTTTTTATTATAAGACCATCTTAAGATTGAAACAACATCTGGCACCCAACAGTGAACCAATCTCAGTATTACATTATACGGTTACAGAGAAACAGCCAAAGGCTTTCAGTCAACCTTAATCTGTCCAGTAACCTTACAGGAACTACTAAATGCTCAAGGCTGTGTACAAGCTGACTGGACTCTAGTGCAAATGTTAGATTTGAGGAGATTCAAAGAAGCTATAGTGTCATATATGGTATACATTCCCCATTTGTGAAGCAAATGTTAAACTCGTGGTCAACATAATAGAATTATCCCTCAATACTGGAAAGATTTGGTTACAGCTGTTCTAGAAGCTGGTCCACAGTTACAGTGGAGGACTTGGTGGAAAGATGAGGCTAAGACCATTGAACAACAAAGTAAGGCTAGAGGCATTGAAATATCCCAAGATCAAATTCTTTTTTTTTTTTTTTTTTTTTTTTCTTCTCTGGAGCTGAGGACTGAACCTAGGGCCTTGAGATTGCTAGGCAAGCGCTCTACCACTGAGCTAAATCCCCAACCCCAAAAGATCAAATTCTTGGAGAAGGCAATTATGCTAATGTAGAAAGGTAATCTCTTTTGATGACCACACCCTGGCTTAATGCCGAATGGCAGCTCTGAATGCTTGGGACAGATCTGAAGAAGCAGGAAAGAAAATTGAGTGATTTACTAAAGTTATGCAGGGCCCAAAAGAAACCTTCATGGATTTCTTTAAAAGGCTGTCTTCAGCAGTAAATAGTAATGATACCAAATTCAGAAGCTAGACAGATAATAATAGAATCTCTGGCTTTTTGAAAATGCTAATGCACAATGCAAAAGGATAATTAGGCCATTAAAAGTAAGATCAGCACCCTTTGGAGGAATGGGTTGAGATACGATAAATACTGAATCTCATGACTGTGATGATGCTTGAAGAGGAGAGTTGATTTTCTGAAGTTTGAAGAAAAACAGTAATGTCAAGTATTTCGATTGTGGTAAACAGTGTCACCAAAAAAGGAATTGTAAACAGGGTGTTCCTAGAAACATTTTTCAAGGAACAATGGCAACATAATGCCCCTCCCTTCTGGATTATGCAGAAGGTGTGGTAAAGACAAACATTAGACTAACAAATGCAGATCAACAAAGGACAGACAAGGTAATCCTTTGCCTTTGCCATTGGGAAACTCTGAGGGGCCTCATACAAGCCCCCATGACAAATTCCATTCAGTCCTTTCCTGCCATCATGGAAGAAACCCCTTCCCAGAGCAATTAAAGAACCCAATGCCTATTGTAAAAAACCATACTGCTCTGGAGTTTTTTATTATAAAATCATTTAAGAGTCAAACAGCAGTCTCTGAGACTACAGAAAGCTAGACATATCACACACTGTTGAACTGCGGCACTGATGTGGTGAGATGCTGTGGGCGTATCAGCTCATGTAGAATATGCAGAGTGGCAGAAGAAGAGACCCCATATGAACACAATGGAAAGAGAGAACCAGCTCCTAGATGTTGTCCTCTGACATCGTCGTGTATGTCATGATCTATGCATGCCTATACTCATACACATATAACACACATACAACAATACTGAAATAAAAATGGGAGGAGTGTACCTAGGCTGGATTCCTAACACCAATATTGGCAGCTCACAGCCATCTGTGACTTCATTCCAAAGGACCCAACACCCTCTTCTGGGAGCCATGGGCACTGCCTGTACATAGTGCACAAACATGCAAAAACAGTCGGGTGACTCCTGAAGAACGACACCCAAGGTTGACCTCTGTGTTCCACATATACACACCCATACACACAAGTGCACATGCACACACACACACCAAAAAATACAGACGGCGGGGGAGGGGGGTACCGGCCAGCTCAGTGGAGCTCACTGGCCTAGCATGTGTGTACAAGGCCCCAACTCCCATCCCTAGTGCCATGGAGAAGCAAGACAACAGGGGACTAGTGTGAGGGAGTTATTTTTGTAAAGGATTAGTTGATGTCAGGGCTGTCACCGCGACTGTTGCATTGCTGTGGTGTGACAGTTTGGGATCTGGGATGTGGCTGTCACTCATGAGCCTTGTTGGCTGATGCTTCATGAGTCCCAGAATCAATGTCTTTGATCAATGTGGTTTTTCTCCATTTTCTTAATTATTCACGTGTAAAATAAGCCTCTCGTGTCTGCTGGGCACCTGCTAGTTACTATCAAAATGGGTAAGTTCATGAAACCCAGGAAAGGCGCTGGTCCTGGATGGAAGCTACTTGGGACACAAAGTCATTATAATAAATAAAGGACAATGATGGCACCTCAGACCACTCCCATAGCAAGGTCTGGTGGCTATCTCTCAAGTGACAGATTGAGGGAGAGAGGGCACAAGGCCACGTTTGAGGAGCAATACAAATCAGTCAAGAATAGATGGTTCTGGAATCTTCAATTTTAGGTCTATTTTTGTTTCTATCAAAAAAGTCAAAGATGAGAGAAAAAGTAGCTCGCTCAGCACTTGTGACTAAATATGGAATGAATGACTGGACTAGATACGGAGAATGGCTGGGTCTGCTCTAGGCTCCTGTGCTGTATGCGTCCAGGGATGACTTGGTTTCTCCACTTTCTTCTCAACAGACTGGGACCTTAGTTACTCCCGGCCCACTGCCGAGTCTGCCAGCACTGCAGGAGGCGTGAACTGATGATAACTTTTATTTGTTCTAAACAATGACCTGTGAACATAACAGATCATCAGGAACATCAAACCCATGGGCTTGTCAGTCACACCAAATGGAACCCACTTGTGACCATGAAGAAGGAGCCCTGGAGACAGAGGTGTGGCAGGCACACTGACTCCTTTGGTCACTTGGCATACATCTCAAGGACCTCCAGCTCTCACCTCTGGTGACTGGCACAGCCTGTAACCCAGACCTGCCTGTGATAGCCTCGTACCTAGACAGATCTACACTCACAGTTATAAGGTTGATCTGGTCCCTAGAGACTTTTTCTTTCTTTGTTTGCTTTTTGAGACAGTGTCTCACTAAGCAGCCTTGGCTGGCCTGGATCTCGATCTGTAGCCCAGGCTGGCCTCAAACTTGGAGATCCGCCTGCCTCTGCCTCCCAAGTGCTGGGACTACAGGTTTGTACCACCATACCGGGCCAGACCTTTCTTTCTGCCTATGAGTTCTCTGCCTCTGAATTGTGTAATTCAGTCCTTCTGAGCCAATCTGAAACCTGTACATTTACAAAGATTTAAACTATTATGGAATATTAGCGAATAGGACCACAGACCAGGGAAGATGGCTCCGGGCAAAGTGCAAGCATGAGGGCACACACAAGGTCGGAGTATGGAGGCGCTAGGGATGGATGGACTATGAAAGGCTTGTTGCACAAACATGAGACCTGAGTTCAGACCCCTAGAGCTCAAGTAAAGAGCTGCATATGGCAGCAGATGCCTGTCCTGGAGAAGCAGAGAGAGGATCCCCAGGGCGGCCGGGCCAGCCAAACCCAAATCCCCAAGGTGGGTGGGAAATGAAAGCACCTGCCACACAGTCGAGACAACCTGAGTTGTGGAAGGAGAGATCTGACCTCGGTACATACATGCACGCACTTACACACACACACACACACACACACACACACACAAATAGTGATAGTTTTTTTCAAATGATATGGAGAATGGTTGAGAACGACATCAAATGTTGATCTTCAGCACATGTGCCTACATACACAAACATATGCACATGCATACACCACACATACACCAAGTTTGTAATAAAAAAAACCTTTAATTGGCAATGACCATACTATCAAGTAAAATCAGATTACTTGGCATGTTGCAGCCAACAACCCAGCTTGTGCAAAAGTACAAACATGCTTGCCTTTGTTTCTGACATAGTGTGCTTACAACATTAGATGTACATGTAAAGACTTGGCTCTCACCAGGCGGTGGTAGCGCACGCCTTTAGTCCCAGCACTCGTGAGGCAGAGGCAGGTGGATCTCTGTGAGTTGAGGCTAGCCTGAGCTACAGAGTGAGTTCCAGGACAGGCTTCAAAGCTACACAGAGAAACCCTGCCTTGAAAAACAAAACAAAACAAAAAAGTCTTTGCTCTCAGATGAGACAGGCAGGAGGAAGAGCAGCCTGGGCTACAGCGTGAGACCCTGCCTGAGGACAACAATCCTGGGCAGAGGCTACAGCTCAGCAGCCAGCCTGTGCTCTCCCAGCACAGGCCCTAACCCTGACCCCAGCACTACAAAATAGGGTGGAAAGAAAGGGGCGGAGCCTTCGCTTTGGGCCTGCTCCCTGTTCAAATCATCTGAGCCCTATCACACCTCCTCACGTGTCTGCTGCTGTTATACAAACCAGAACCTGTCTGATTTGTTTGCAGGTCACACTGTTTTTCTCTTGCCCCAGTGTGTGGACACTACCACACACCCTCCAGACCAGCGACGGCTCTTGCGTGTATTTTCCAGTGTTTCTTCTGTCAGAGAGTCCGACAGAGCCATAGTTCCTCCAGTGCTGGCCCGGAGCTGAGGGACGAGCGCCCAGCAGACATGGTGAAAATGACCAAGTCCAAGACGTTCCAAGCTTACCTGCCACACTGCCACAGAACATACAGCTGCATCCACTGCAGAGCCCATCTGGCCAACCATGATGAGCTCATCTCCAAGGCAAGTGATCTGGATTTGAAACTGATGAGACAAGACTTGCGCACGCCTTTAATCCTAGCACTGGGGAGGCAGAGGCAAGAGGATCTCTGTGAGTTCGAGGCCAGCCTGGTCTACAGAGCGAGATCCAGGACAAGCTCCAAAGCTACAGAGAAACCCTGTGTCAAAAAAACCAAAAAAAGAAAAAAAGAAAAAAAAAAAGAAAGAAATAATAGTCTCACTACACAGTCCAGACTGGCCTCGAAATCGGAATCCACCTGCCTGTGTCCCAAGTGCTGGAACTAAAGGTGTGGGCCAGCACAGCTTGTCCTTCTACGCTCATGTTTCCTGTCACGTCAGATGACCTGTGAGACAGGGTAACTGTGTCTCCTGAGGCATCTCGGTGCAGCCCTGTGGAGAAGCCGTGGAAGGCTTGCAGCATCTGCAGCAAGAAAGGCTGGGAGGCTGAGGGGTGTGTAAACAGCTGGAGATGAGTGTGAGTGAACTGAAAAGTGAACATCGGATAATATTCTTAGTCCCAGAAAACCACTTCAGAGGATACACCTTTTAAGCCTGAAATCTGTATTTTATTTATTATTTATTTCTGGGTTTTTTTGTTTTGTTTTTCTCTCTGTAGTCCTGGCTGTCCTGGAACTCACTGTCAACCAGGCTGGCCTCAAACTCAGATCCACCTGCTGCTCTCCCAAGTGGGATTAAAGACATTCACCAGTGACTCTGCCTGGCTGAAATCTGTATTTTCAAATCAAAACATATCTGGGTGGTCTGGGACATAGCACAGTGGCAGAGTGCTTGTGTGGTGCCCAGCATCATGAGCCACCTGATGCTTTGAACTTGGAGGCTCTCAGATCCAGGCCCAGGGGTCCTCTGTCTTCTTCTCCCCAGCACTGAGATTACAGAAGCATGCAGCCATTTTTGGGGGATGGGAGAGTCAAAACAGGGTTTCTTTGTGTAGCTCTGGCTGTCCTACAACTAGCTCTGAGTGCTGGGATTAAAGTTATGCACCACCCCTGCCAGGCTTAACTGCTGAACCATATCTCCAGCCCCATGATTGGCTTTTATTTATTTATTTATTTATTTATTTATTTATTTATTTTTTGGTTTTTTTGAGACAGGGTCCCTCAGTGTAGCTTTGGAGCCTGTCCTGGAACTCACTCTGTAGACCAGGCTAACCTCAAACTCACAGAGATCCTCCTGCCTCTGCCTCCCAAGTGCTGGGATTAAAGGCGTGCGCCACCACCGCCACCGCCGCCGCCGCCGCCGCCGCCACCCAGCTTCCATGCTTGGCTTTTGACATCTTTCAAGATTTAAATATGTGTCTGTGTGGGAATATTGTGCACCTGGGTGTAGGTGTCCTCAGAGGTCAGAGGTGTTGGATCCCCTGGAGCTAGAGTTGCAGGGTTGTGAGCAGCCCAAAGTGGGTGCTGGAAACCCACCTCAGGTCCCCTGGAAGAGCAGTATGTGCTCTTAACTGCTGAGTCATCCCTGAAGTCCTCCCCTAATGGAGGTGGACTTCACTATACCATGGCTTAGCCTCCCAAATAGCTGAACTACAGGCACAGGCCACCACACCAGGCACAGGATGTGACTTTGTTTTTCAGATTTTCTGAGACAGGGTCTAGCCCTGTAGCCCTGACTGGCTTGGAACTCACAATGTGGCCCCGGTTGGCCTTAAACCTATGGTGGACGTCCTGCCTCTGCTCCCCAGGGCTGGAATTACAAACAGGCATGCTCAGCTCAGGCTATGACTTTGTTTGTTTGTTTAATGTCACTGAAAAAGTACAGAAACTTCCCCTCATCTCCTAATACCTAAAGAGTGAGGCACCAGAACTACTTTAGGAGAGGTAACGGGGGCCAGAGAGATGGCTCAGCATTAATGACGTGCTTACTACTCTGCAGAGGGCCTGAACTGGGTTCTCAGCACCAACATGGTACCTCACAACTTCTTTCAACTTCAGATCAAGGGGATCAGATACCCTCCTCTGACTTCCAAGGGCTCATTCATGCACATGGTTGCACATCCTTACACTCAGATACACAGACACACAAAGAAGTGAGAAAAGAGCATGTTTATCTGTGGGACCTGCCCTGGATCCCCTGAGTGCAGTCCCAGAAACCTGCAGAGCCTGATATTTAAAGTCCATTAGCTGTAACTTTCTCTTTTAACTGTTAGCCAGGCCAATCTTAAGACCCAAGTTAAAGCATTCCTCCCAAGTCCCTCTAACTGGGGCTGCAGGTAGTCCCAGCATCCAGCTGTGGTGTGCAGTGAATATAGTGCAGACAGATGCAGGAAGATGCTCTGGCCTCTTGGTGAAGTCTAGAGCAGATCCATCATTTGAAACTGGGAAGCAGTGTCTGCCTTGTGCTTTTATACCTGTCCCAGCAGATGCACAGCCCACAAGGCTTCAGGAATTGCATCTGTGGGGGTGTCTGCACCTGCTTCTCCAACAGCCCAGAAAGCAGAGTCCCAGTGTCTTGCCTGAGTCCCTGCTAACACCTTCTTTTTCTTTGCAGTCCTTTCAGGGGAGTCAGGGACGAGCCTACCTCTTCAACTCTGTGTGAGTACATGTTGTCACTAGTGTCTGACTCTGTTCCTGCTTAGTTGTTAAGAGCTGGAGTGTGTAACTGAACTGCACCAGTCAGGGCCTTGACCAGCTGGGGAGACTTTAGCCTCCTGCATCTGTGTTTGGGAAAGCACAGTTGTTGTGTCTGAGTTTAGCCTCTAAGCCTGACCTTTGGGATTCCCTTGGTGGGCTGGCTGTGGCTCAGTAGTAGAGGGCTTGCACAGCATGTATGAGGCCCTAGGTTTGATCCTGAACACCATAAAGAAAAAAATAATAATTCCCTCTTGTTAAATTGGGAGTAGGAGAGTTGAAACACCTGTGGTGGTGCACTTAGTGGTGTGGGGGAGGGGAAAGGGGCCTGGGCAAGGGGACCTCCAGCACAGTCACCCTGTGTCTTGACAGGGTGAATGTGGGTTGCGGCCCCGCTGAGGAGAGAGTCCTTCTAACTGGGCTGCATGCAGTGGCTGACATCTACTGTGAGAACTGCAAGACTACGCTCGGGTGGAAATATGTAAGTAACTGGGCCTGGAGAGCGCTGGCAGTGCACAAAGCCTTCTATCTCCAGAACTTCATCAACTGGTCATGGAGCCATGGCTCAGTGGGTAGAAGTGCCTGCCACCACGCCTGACAGATAGCCTGGGTCTGACCCCTGGATCCACATGATGGGAAGAGAGAACCAGCTCGTCACACACACACACACACACACACACACACACACACACACACACGATGGGAAGAGAGAACCAGCTCGTGACACACACACACACACACACACACACACACACACACACACACACACACATACCCCAGAAAACGGGCAGCGGGCTCTCAGGAAGTGGAGGCACAGGGATCAGTTCCTGGATACAAGATCCTGTCTCAAAACAAAGAGTGCAAGTTCCCAGTGGTTCCTGGGAGCACACCATATGCCATGGCAGTCCCCAGGTTCTCCTCCCAAGACCCTGCTTTCTCAGGCCTGGAGTGGGGGTTGCCACCTGCCTGTCTCCAGCTTCTGTGCCTCCCAGGCTCTGTGACTTGGGCAGCTCCCACATCTGACCTGCTCTTACATGGGATTTAGTCCTCATGCTTGTGTGGAAAGCATTTATCCACTGAACCATATTCCCAGCCCTTGTGCCTTTTTTGTTTCGTTTTGTTTTCTGAGACAGGGTTTCCCTGTGTAGTTTTGGTGCCTGTCCTGGAGCTCACTGTAGCCCAGGCTGGCTTCAAACTCAAGAGATCTGCCTAGCTCTGCCTCCTTAGTGCTGGGATTAAAGGTGTGCACCACCACCTCCTCCAGTCCTTGTGCCTTCTTTTGACTTCTGGATTCCCATAGGTCATGGTGGTCTACTCTTTCCTTGAATTCCTGAGTCTTCCAAACTCCTCATGAACTGGAAGGAACCAGACACAATCCCACAAAGCATTAGGCTCTGGGAGGCCTCTCACCAGGTTGGCCTGTGTCTCCAAGTCCCTCTTTTGTCCCCCCTTGTAGTGAACATGCTGGCCACATTGTTGCACCTGCTGGGACTCATCCCAGACATGTCTCTAGCACTTCAGCAAGCCACATGCTGGAAGATGCTAAGGGAGCACTCATGGCCAGACTCCTGTGCCGGCCTGCTCTTGGCCTCGGAAGATGATTCAGTCAGAAAGCGCTTGCTCTACAAGGACGATTCAGATCACTGTCACACTTGTAAAAAAAAAGTGGGCAGCAAATGTCCATAAACCCTGTGGTGAGGAGACACACAGGTTGCTGGCCAGCCAGCCTAGCTGAATTAGTGAGCCCCAGGTTCAATAAAAGGTCTTATCTCAAAAAACTAAAGCAAAGAGAGGACTGGAGACACAGGACTCCGCCGCTAAGAACACTAGCTGCTCTTCCAGAGAACCCAGGTTCAATTCCCAGCACCCACATGGGGCAGACAGCTCACAAAGTTCCCGAGGGATCCAGCGCCCTCTTCTGGCCTCCACAGGAACTGCATGTGCACAATGCAAAGGAGACATCCAGGGATAACCCATACATATAAAAATAAAATCAGTCAGTCAGATCAAATACAGAGCTAGCAGGATGGTTCAGCAGGTGCATACACTTGCTGCACAGCCCTGATGGCCTGAGTTCATCCACAGAACCCATGCTGAAAGGAGCGGACTACAAACTGCTGCTCTCTGAGCACACACACGCTATGGTACCGGTCTGCCCGATCCATAATAAGAATTAATAAAAATTAAAAGTGGAGGGCAGTAAAGCATGTTAACCTCTGGCTTACACGCACAACCCAGCCTCACCTGTGCGCAACTGACTGTTCCCAGGACTCTCCTTCACGCCTCCTGAAATACTCGCATACAATCCATGCCTAGTGAACAGTTTGTGGTGCTGAGATGGAGCCCAGAACCACAGGCATACCAAACAGCACACACTGAGCTATGTCCCAGCCCCAGAAACAGATCTGAGTATGATGAGCCATTCAAGATCACCCTGTATTGACCCATGGATCCTTCTGGGCCTGGGTCAGTGCTCAGAGAACATCTGAGTAGAGGTAATGCTACAAACTCCACTGTTTACCAAGAGGAGAATAGACAGAGCAGGTCCTGACACCTCCTCTCTGCTTTCCCCTTAAGGAGCACGCCTTTGAGAGCAGTCAGAAATACAAAGAAGGAAAATTCATTCTTGAACTTGCCCACATGGTCAAAGACAATGGCTGGGAGTGAAGTGAAAAGCCTCCACCCCTGTCTGAACCCTATTTGATGAGAGCTGAGTGTGATGAAGACCTGCCTTCCGGGACAGTACTGCCTGAACTTTGACCTCACAGGCCCAGGCTGGCCCAGTTCAACACTTGAAGGCCTCTCTCTAGGCTGTTCTCTTGGGTAAGGTGCCCCAAATGAGCCCCCTTCGTGGACACTTGTTTCTGGAAGTTTGCATTCTTTTCCTAACTTCTTACATTCTAGAGAAAGAATTAACCAACGGATGTCTCAGCTGCCTAGTTAATAACTGCACGCCTTCCACATAGTCCGCTGTGTTTTCTCCAAACCCGAGTCTCAAAAAGCCCAGAAGCAGGGTCTCTTTTACAAGCAAGGCATAGTGACCACTTAAGAATCTTCTAGAAGTAGTCAAAACATTTATATGCAAGGCATATGGCTTCAAAAACTGAAACCAGCCACTGCTAACATCTTAGCTAAGGAAGAAAGCATCCATGTGCTTCATTTATGCTCATAGCTACATCCCGTTTCTTTATGTAGAAAGCAAGTGACTAATGGCTAAGCAGTCTGTCCCCAGGCCTACAGAAGTCTGCCACTAAGGTGGTTCCCTCAGTGCGGCAGCAGCACAGCAGCTCTCTGTGGGGCTGGTCCCTGTCAGAGAGCAGCAGGCTGGGTCACTTTATACCCTGGATGTACTTGAAATACAGTTAGTTATGCATACAGAGACCAGAGCCAGCATGGGAAACTTCAGAACCTGAGATTCCCCATGCTAAAGGAAGAGTTCTCCTAGTGCGGGACTGCCTTTCCTGCCTGGGACGGATCACCTTATGACCTGACAGGGCCACCCCCCATCTGCATCTCACAACCCATAGTCCTCCAAGCTTCTACAAGAGGTGGTCAGTTAGCAGAGGATGGAGGTCAGAACCATTCCCGGATAAGTTTTGTGTTTGAACTTTTTGTACTGAACACAAGCAGAAGAGCAGGAAGAAGGACAACCAAGCGCCCATGAGCTGGGAAGGCAGCATGCCAGAAAAGCACTCAGCCCTAGCTGCTGCCCGGAGTGTACTTAGTTCAAGAGCACCTTCTAGTCCTCTGGGCTCCCAGCCCCAAACTTTCTAATCCCAGCTCCTCTGGCCAGCACAGGCACTTCATTGGGCTGCTCCAGCTCCCTGCTCACTCTAAAGCCTACATTTTGGTGTCAACTTTTTGCCCAAGATTGGAAGCCTAGTAATACAAGAAATGCCTGGGCGATGGCAGACATGTTTTCACAGTCTGTGTCCCTCTATGTCTGGTCCTGGTCAAAGCTGCTTTCTCCCTGACTATGTCCTGGTTCTCTCCAGACTGAGGCTGACCCAAAGCAAGGTTACTTCACCCAGTAAGGTAACTGCTGAAATCCAGCACAGGGAGCTAGTCCATGTGTGAAATCTAGCATGGCCCAGACTCCATCCTGGTCCAGAATGAACACAAATCAGCAGTCAGCTCAAAGTGGGCAGGTGCCCTGGCTAGTTCTCAGTACTCTTCCAAGTGGGAACTCAGTAGCTGAGGCCTGGAAACCAGATGTCACCCTTGCTTCAACTGAAGAACCTAGAATTCTGACCAACCAGTTTTTGTACATACGAAAACTATATTTACAGCCTTTTATGTTGAGGGCAAGCTTTCTGCCCTCTACTTGAGCACTTTGTATTGTCTTCTGTGATAGCATTGACTGGGAATTTTTGCTAGTACTCTTTATGACTTATTTTGTACTAGGGGGTGGTTAATGGATACCAACAAAACTTTTATGGAGTGTCTTGGATTTTGTGTTGGCCTACTGTGGAATATAAATTTTTAAATCAAAAGAACTGACCATGAGCTAGCTTCAGGGGAAGTGGTGCAAGACCACACCCAGATGTGCTGGTAAACTCCTACACTGTCCCAGATGTGCTGGTAAACTCCTACACTGTCCCAGATGTGCTGGTAAACTCCTACACCGTCCCAGATGTGCTGGTAAACTCCTACACCGTCCCAGATGTGCTGGTAAACTCCTACACCGTCCCAGATGTGCTGGTAAACTCCTACACCGTCCCAGATGTGCTGGTAAACTATACACCATCCCAGATGTGCTGGTAAACTCCTACACCGTCCCACCTCGGTACATCTCGAAACAGTGTGACTACTCTAGAAATGTGCTCTTAGAAGAGTGGCAGTGACACAGGTCATAAACGCCACTTTGCTTTGGAAATGTGATTTACTGTGTTGCTGTCTTGTTAGCACATACATAGTATTTTTATACCCTAATGCTGCTGCTGCTTTTTTTTTCCTTTCCTTTTTTTGGGGGGGAGGGGGGGTTCGAGACAGGGTTTCTCTGTGTAGCTTTGCACCCTTCCTAGAACTCAATTTGGAGACCAGGCTGGCCTCGAACTCACAGAGATCCGCCTGGCTCTGCCTCCCAAGTGCTGGGATTAAAGGCGTGCGCTATCACCACCACCCGGCATGCTGCTTACTCTTTATGGCATCTGCCAGGTATTTGAAAAGATCAGAAATGAGATTTTTTTTCTTTAAAAAAATCCTTTATTTCCTGATGACCTCATCAGGCAGTTTTCAAAATCCAAGTGTCATTACTGTCTAAAAAAACTACACAACCCATGGAAATGCAAGCCCTAGTGGGCTGTATCCTCTCTCCGAGTGGAAGAGGAGACAGCTGCCCCCTTGGACCAAGTGTAGACTGCTGGGTGAGGCCGACTGGACAGATGGGTGACCTGGAAGCACCCCGGAGTTCACCATGAGCAGCAGCAGGACCACCAAGCTCAGGCAGAGCACTCTCAGCTTCCCTTGGTGGCATGTCTGTGAGAGGGACAGAACAAAGCTGCTGTTGTCACAGCTGTCCAGAGCGCTTGCCCTCTGGCAGGGATGAGCAGTCTCCTGCAGCAGCCATGGGAGCAGAGGGCCTGCCAGGGTTTCAGAGCCCTGAGGACCTGGCTTCTGGGAGCTGAGGATTCTCTGACACCACCACCTTGTAGGGAGCTGTCAAATGTGGCCTGAGAAAAGTATAAGAATACAGTTAGGCACTGCTCTGTCTGTTCAGAAGAGCCCTTGACTCTGCAGCTCTGGGTGGTTCTGCCTCTTTTTTTGAGACAAGGTCTCACCATCTACCTCTCTTTTGTTTTTGGGGACAGGATCTTGTATGTGGCCTTGACTGGCCTGGAATGTACAATGATCCTCCTTCCTCTACTTCCTGAGACTAAAACTACAGGTGTGTCACTCTGTCTGCCCCCACTCCTCGTGACCTGTCATAATTGTGAGATACCAGCTTGCCGATAGCAGAGGAGACAACAAGGTCCTGAAGAGGTAGAGGAAGGCAGAGTGGATGGACAACATGGAGTGCAGGCATGGACTGACACCCACAGGCAGGTGGCTTAGTGGGCTGGAGAAGTGTAGCTGGCCTGTGAGCAAGGGACAGACCTCGTTCTTGCCTCAAGAACAGCCAGTGATGAGCAGCAGTCATACCCTGAGATCAGGCAGCAGCAGCTAGAAGGAAGGGGGTGAGGAGGAAGCCAGGGCAGTGAGGCAGGACAGGCTCTGTCCATCTCCCAGAAACACACAAAGCTTGGGCTGAGGTTCTAACATCACAGGAAAAGCAGCACCTGAACCAAGAGCTGTAGAGATTGTGTGGATACAAGGTTTGGGGCAAGGTAAGAGGAAACCAAGTCTGACTGGTGACCCAAGGACAAGAGAGCCCTAAACAGGCTGACATCAAGTGATTAGTGCCAGAGAACACAGTGACATGACACTGTCCAGAGGGGACAATCTGCCCACACTTGTGTAGAGGCAGCTGGGGAAAGCAGGAAGCCAGCACAGGTCAAGATGGCAGGCAGAGCAACGAGGAGCAGATGGTATGAGCTGTCTGGGCACACAGGAGCCAATGGCAGGATCCTTTTCAGGATACAGAGACAATGGTCCTGGGATCAAGAGGGGTTGGTAAGCCAGGCCTGGTACACGCCTTTAATCTTAGCACTTGGGGAGGTAGAGGGGTGGATCTCTGAGTTCAAGGCCAGCTTGATCTTACATAGAGTGTTTTAGGAAAGCCAAAGGTACATAGATAGACCCTGTTTCAAAAACACAAAACAAGGAGTTGGTGACTGTCAGGAGGAGTCAGCAGGGAGGTCACCTCTTCACAGGGACCTCACGCTGTTATCACAGCACAAGCTACTGATCATGCTCACCAAGGTATGGCTGATGGAGAAAGCAACTGAGTAGACAGGACAATGAGCATGCCTGTCCCAAGCAAGTCAGGGCATGTGTCTGTGGAAGTTGTGTCAACAGAAGGAAGCCCATAAGATCTCATCAAATAGCTTGGAGTACAAGCTCCACCTCAGGATCCAAACAGGGTCTGAGAACCAATCTCAATCTCCATTATCTAAATTTCTTTTGAGACAGTCTCCCAATATAGCTCAGGTTAGCCCTGAACACTCAACCCTCCTGCCTTGGTATTCTGAGTGCTGGGATTATAGTGGCCCCTTGAGAACCTGCATTTTTAGAAGAATATTTCGGTGCTGGCACTAGCCAGGGGACTGTGCTGAGTGAGCACATAGCCAACCTGAGGCAGAGATGGGTCAGGTGGGGGTAAAGGCCACAGCCTTCCTCACTAACCCAAGACAGGTACCAGATAAGGGATGGGGAAGCCAGGGGTCCCAGGGGCCAAAACTGGACCCAGCCATAGGCAAGAGGTTTATTGGCTCTCAGCCTAAACTGACAAGGGCAGACAGCTCAGAGACAGACCCTGAGGCCCACAACCCTGCACCTACCAGGATCCATGAAGCCAGCTGCTGCTACCAGGAGCTGAAGTCCCCAAAACCCCGGCCGGGCTTCTTCTTGGCCATGGGGACAGCTGTGCTGGTTGACGGGTCTTCCTCTGGTGCTCGTTTCCTGAGACAAAGAAAACCACTTCAGTTGCCACAAAAGAGCCAGGTACGCAGACTCAGGAGAGTCCTCTGAGGAAGCTCCATTCAAGACAGCTTTCTGGAACTTTAGAAGCACTCTCTCTATATACAAAGTGCTGTTCCCACAGTCCCAGCCATTAAAGCATCTGGCCTGCACAGGGCCTTGTCTAGACCTCTTAGCTGTAGTGTCTGGTCTGTGGAGTTCTTGCCATCACCTGGTCACCCCCTAGAAGCATGATAAAGAGAGGTCCCAGCTTCCAGAGAGATGCCACTCATCAAGCACACTCACGTGGCTGCTGGGTTGATGTACTTGCCAACCCCCTGGCGGTATGTCTGGGGGCCCTGGTTTCCAGGCTGGGGCTGGCTCATCTTGACCTTGGCCTCTGGATCTACTTGCTGCTGTGTCTTCTTCCGCTCCTGAGCAATCTGGGGGTAACACAACTGTCTGATCCAGAGCCCCAGAGTGGGGTCTTCTCAATCCCAGCTAGGAGGGAGGCCAGGGCTGATCCAGAGCCCCATGGTATGCCCAACCAACAACAGGACTTGCCAGCACCTTCCTCACCTGAGCATCAGCCTCCTCATAGGGGTCCACAAACACTGTGGTTGTGCATATGCATACTTCCTCCTGGTGGCAGAGAGGCTCTGTGAGTAGGAGCAGACCCCCCAGCCAGCACCCAGTAGGCAGGGTCCTCCATCTCCCTAGGTCCATACCTTAGGACGGTCAGTTTTGGGGTCACTCTCCACATTCTCCATAGCTGTCAGCGTGTCAAAACCCCCAACAACCCTGTAGCAGGAGGACAGAGGGGGTCTTCGTGTACTCTGAGCAGAGTACCCTCAAGGCAGAATCAAGACATGCCAAGAGGAGGCCTGGCAGTGGAGGGCCTCAGAGAGGCCAGACCAGTCACCAGGCAGAGAAGGGTACAGCAAACCACACTCAGCCAGGGTTGCTGAGTCAAGTCCTTGTTTCCCTCAGTTTGCTAAGGCATGGTCTATATAACACCCAGGCTGGCCTCGAACTCACAAGTAACTGAGGCCAGCCAGGAACTAGTAATCCTTTGTACCTAGCTTTTTCCCCTATAACTCTATAATTGAATCATCAGCACAGACTGTGTGCCCTCTGTGGGAAAGTCTGCTGACCCTCAGACTCGGGGCTGAGGAGAAAGGGGAAGGTGCCCTGACTGAGGAGGCAGAGCTGCCCCGGTCTGTCTTGTCTCCTTGGCTCCAGAGGCCTGGAGAGCCAAACTTCCCCCACAGAACACCCAGAGTCCTCAGCGGGGACAGTGTGGGGTAATACCCAGGCCTAGGAAAAGGCAGTGAGGACCCACGATGTACTGCAACCATGCACAGCGTCTGCTCGTACCGGCCGAAGATGGTGTGCTTCTTATCCAGGTAAGCGCAGGAGCGGAAACGTGATGAAGCTGGGGAAAGCACATGGTGATCAGGGAAGCAGCCAGCTGGCCCACCCAGCATGCTCTAGTTCTAGTAATGAATGCTCCTCTGGAGAAGTCACCTTCCCTTTCCCAGGTAAATCCAGACCTCTGGAGAGAGCCCAGAGCTTGGCCGCCAAAATCCCCTGAGAGCCAAGCAAGAGTCTGGAGGCTCGAGCTATCTGATAGATAGCTAGCTATCAGACTATCTGCAGAAGGCAGAGCCCTGCCAGCCCTGGACTAGAGACTGTAAACAGTGACAGCAGCACACTGGAAGACATGAGACAGCATGAGGAAAGCACTGTAAGGTGTGGGGCTCACAGCTGCAGCCCGAGCACTGAGCCTGAGCCTCGCTCTAGATAAATACAATGGGAAGAAGTACAAAGTATACAGGATGGGTTGCAGTGCAGGAGGGATGAGGTCACAAAGTGGGGGGTGGACTCGGTCCTACTGTGACAACAGGACACACAGACCCCTTAGTGAGCCATAGAGGATTGTATCTGCAAGCTGCAATAAACACTTATCACCCAGTGAGCAGGGGCACTCCCAAGGCCACCAGGCAAGTCTTGGAGACGTCAAGCCCACACCTATGCAGTCTCAGCCTTCTCACTGGTGGAGGGACTCATTTGGCTATGCTGTGGTACCAAGGATGACTGAACTGCTCCTGCTGCCTCCGCCTCATAGGTGTGTGCCACCACACCTAGCTGTCATGAATTTCTAACATAATAAAGGGAGCTAGAAAAAGATTGGAAAAAACCTGAAGAAGAGGGAAGTGAAAAACAGCAAAACGGAAAACAAAAATGCAACAGAAATATTTGTTGTTGTTGTTGTTGTTGTTGTTGTTTTAAAGTTTCTGAGAAGACTGTAAGGAAATGCTGGCCAAAATAAAGCCCTGGAAAGAGGGCCCAGCAAACATAAGTAGTCAGGATACAAGTTTGGCTGACACAATGTAAAATTATTTTCTGTGCACAACTCTCATATCCACACCCAACAGCAACAAGTCAGCCATATGACCAAGAGAATAGCCATGTGATCAGTGAGACAGACATTAAAAACTAGACTTCCGGCACCTATCCTAAGATCCAAGCCCAGTGACAATGTTAGCAGACTACACAACCCCATTTCATCTGGAGAGCGGCAGGACCTCCAACAACCCACAGTGACAGTGATGTGGCTGATGACTTGGAAAGATGTCTCTTTCTCTGATAAGCTCAAATATCTACAAAGAAACTCCTATAAACTATGTGAGGAGCTGGAGAGATGGCTCAGCAGTTAAAAGCACTGACTGCTCTTCCAGAGGACCCAGGTTCAACTCCCAGCACCCACATGGCAGCTCACAACTGTAACTCAAGATCCAACACCCTGGTACAGACATACATGCAGGCAAGACACCAATGCACATTAAAAAAAAAAAAAGATGATTTGATTGTAGCTGTGTGATGGCCCACACCTGTTCCAGAGGAAGAGTTCCAGTACAATCAACCAGGGCTACATAGTGAAATTTTGTATCAATGTAAGTTGGCAGTGGTGGTGCATGTCTTTAATCCCAGCACTCAGGAGACAGAGGCAGGCCTGATCTGGTCTACAGAGTGAGTTACAGGACAGCTAGGGCTACACAGAGAAACCCTGTCTTGAAAAAACAAAACAAAACCCCACAAATAACAAAATTCCTTAGGATAAGCTTTGTTCAGGAAGACAGAAGAACCACATACAGAAAATGATGAAACTCAGCTGACAAGCAGGCTCAGCCTGGAGACACCTGCTGTGTAACCCTGGCAACCTGGATGCGACCAGGTGGAGCTCACATCAAGGTGGAAGGACAGTACTGACCCCACAGAGTTGTCCTCTGACCTCCACGTGCAGAATGTGGCACGAACACCCTCACATAAAATCAGCTGTAGCCAATTGTGATGGTGCATGTTTGAACCCAGTGAGTTCAAAGCCGGTCTGGTCTACATAGTGAGTTCCACAAGAGTAAGGACTACGTAATGAGACCCTGTCTCCCAGGTCTTTGCTCACAGACCCAAGCACTGCTTCCTGGTGCCATTGCACCCGAGTACCACTATCGTGTGTGTGTGTCCCTTATTTTCTTAGGTTTAAAGAAGA
Organism: Onychomys torridus; assembly: GCF_903995425.1. Taxonomy (NCBI): domain Eukaryota; kingdom Metazoa; phylum Chordata; class Mammalia; order Rodentia; family Cricetidae; genus Onychomys; species Onychomys torridus. Next base: position 4,605,015 of record NC_050450.1, read on the forward strand.
GCAATTTTCTGTTTATGAAGCAGTATAAATTAGATGCATTTTCCAAACAGGGTCCCTAAGACAATTGTTTGGATCATTTTTAAGGTGACTAAGGAATTTTAATATGTCAACCAAGATGAAAGTTATACTGTACCCTATATTTTGCCCATAGTGACATTTTGTAAAGTCACCTTTAACTTCACAAAAAAAAATAAAAATAAATAATGAGACCCTGTCTCAAAATAAGTTTTTTTAGAAAGAAAATAACAAAACCATACTCAAAGATAAAAGATGTATCCAGGCTGGAGACAGTTCTCAATGGTATAGCATGTATGTGTTTAGCATGCACAAAGCCTTAGGTTCATACCGCAGCACAAAAAAGAAGAAAAGGAAAGACACATTCTTAGATGAAGAATAGAGTACAATACACACCTATTCCAAAACACAAGACCAGACAGCCAGGAGCCTTCCCACCTACCACCACACACTGCCTCAGACATCTGCACCTCTCCTGACCACTTGTCCCAAAGCACGGACCTTGCATGGCACCTGGCACCCACACACTCCTGCTTCTGCCTGGTGCATCCCAAGAGGCCTTTGGGGACATATTCATGCCCACTCCCTGGAGCTCAAAATGTTATTCTACCAGCTGATTTGGGCCCCTTTCCTGGAGGGCCCGTGTCGATCTGGCTGTGCACTACCATATTTGGATTTGTCTTGGGCCCAACACAACTTTTAGGGAGAACTCCAGGAGCTTTGAAAACCACCCCAGCAGCTGAGCAAGAACAGCGGGACCTGGACTCACAACTGAGACTTGTTGGTGTTGGGCCCCGAGTTGGCCATGCTGAGCACCCCACGGCCTGTGTGTGAAAGGTTGGGGCGGAACTCATCTTTGAAAGGTTTGCCCCAGTAGGACTCTCCACCTGGAATAGAAGAGCACAGTCAGTGGTCAGCCACAGAGCCTAGTCGAGGAGCATCAGAGAGCGCCCTGTCCCTGAGGCACCCTTCTTAATAACCCTAGATCCTAGTGCCTTCATCAAGCTGAAACTACTCACTCCCCTTTGTGGGCCAGGAACAGGGCCAAAGCTACAAGGAATCATTCAAACACATGGGTGAAAGTCATAGTTGGCCCACGGAGCTGAAAGCCTGGGGAAAAGGTTATCATGCCCTGTAGGAGCCATGGGGCCACCTTATTATATGACAGGAGGGCATGGGTAACCCTCTGTCAACAAGCAGATGGGTTCTGAGGACCTCATAGTTTCCTGTCTTGTTATGGATGGTAGGACCCTCACTGTGGGAAAACTGAGGGGCATGCCCAAGGTGGCCCAGAAGGCCAGACACTGAGTTGCAAGCCACCCGCACCCCAAAGTCTGAGATTCCACATCCACAGCTCTTCAGAGCCAGCTTCCACTAGGCCCCATAGTACAGCTACAGGCATTACTCCAATGGAACAGGCCTGGTACCTACCTGTGCCTGTACCTGTGGGGTCACCGCCCTGGATCTGCAAAAACAAAACCCAGTGAGGTCACTGTCTCTGATGCTGCCCATCACCCACTGCTCACCCTGCCTACTAACGAGACAGGTTTCCCAATGGCATGTGCTACAGTGAGGACAGGGACCTCCTTTCTGACCCCAGGTCTTTCTGTGTGAGCACTCCAGAGCCAGCTACAGGATCCCTGGTACAAGATACACCTGAAGACCCTACCCTGGTCACACATAGCCTAAACCAGGTGTCTGGGACAGGGCAGGTACAAGCCCCTTTGGTTCATGGGTGCTGCCCATGTTATCAAGCATCTACAGCCACCACTAACATGTACCACTTACCACAAAGTTCCTGATGGACCTGTGAAAGATGGTACCGTCATAATACTGTTTCTTGCAGAGCTTGATGAAGTTTTCACAGGTTTTTGGTGTCTGCAAAATATCCCAATATTCTATGAGGCACAGTGGTCAATAGCAGAGTCACAAAAGACATGTAGGCCTAATTTAGTCACAACAGGGAGCTATCTGTCTGCAGACCTTGGTTCAACCTGACCCCAAAGCCAAGTAAGCAACAGAGTCCTGCAGCCATGGCACATGGCAGAAGCTAGGGGAGCTAGGGCCTGTTCCTAGGACTCGCACACACACCTAGTGAGGGGAGCCAAAGAGGCAGGCTATGTTGCTAGAACTCCAGGGAAGGAAGCCAAGGAAGCTAGGGCACTTTGGTTCTCAGCTGCAATCAAGCAGGATTTCTTAGAAGTAAACTACAGCCCCATTTTTAAGACATGGCTACTCAAATCCCCAGAAACCATCGGGACAGCCGCACACTCACCAGATCGCAGTGCAGCTCTAGGTTAAGGTCACCTTTGTTGGTGTGCAGCCTCACATAACCCTTCTTCTTCACAAGCTGGTAGCGCAGCACATCTTCATCAAGGACAGCTGTAAACAAGTCCCGAGCTCTGCGCCTGCCCTGTACCTGAAGAGCTCTTCCGTTCAGGCCCACCCCAGCTCAGAGTACAGGAGCCAGAGGCTAAGGGAGGTCATCAAGGACAAGGATGCCAGAGGCTCTCAGGGCCTGAGAGCAGGGCACGCCAAGACCATACAGTGAGAATGCCTCCTGACTCAGCATAGCCCACTTTCCAAGAAGCACCCCCTCAACCACCAGCCACCAGAGACTCAAGTAAAGGCACAGTGGGGATGCTGAAGCAGGATGCCCCACTCGCTCCCAATGTGAATTCTGTCCCAGTGAACAGGGGACATAGAGACAGCTACCTGCTTCATGCGTGGTCTCAGGCGCCATGGCAGTGGAGGTGAAGGACGCACTGACCTTTCCTGTGGAATAGTGGGCCTACAAGAAAACCCTGTGCTCAGACTGCATCACCTCTCCTCAAAGCCAACCTCTGACCACCACCCACAGGCACTGGGAGAGAGCCCAGATGGAGAGCCGGCAAAGACCAGAGTATAAGATTACTGGTACCAAGAGGAACAATTGAAGGCCTACTTGAGGAAATCAGAGCCCAAAGCCTCAAACAGGTTGAAACTAACAATAGTCAGTCAAGACTAACAATACTGAGTCATGACTCTATACAAGTGCTCTGCCTGCTGCATGTGTATCTGTGCCTCCCTCCGCTCCCCCCACTCCCCATCCCACCCCACCCCACCCATGGTGCATGCCTGGTGCCCTCAGTGGTCAGAAGAGGGAGTCGGAGCCCTTGGATGATTGTGAGCTGCCATGTAGGTGCTGGGAACCAAACCTGGTTCTCAACAAGGACAAGTGTTCTTAACCACTGATCCACCTCTCTAACCCAGTTATATATTTTTCCAGGAAACACATGACCTCTTTAAATGTGTTTTTTGTCATTTAGAGGAGGGGATGAGGCCTGCTCAGCATGGCTGCAGTGCCTGTGTTCAAGTAGGAATTATAAACAATGAACTCTATCTAATTTTCCAAATTTCCCTGGATAACTCCCTACATGGGAGACCCAGCCTTTTCCATGGCTGAAGCTTTCTAGGAAAGAAAGACAGCACCTACCAGCTAAGTGTGCTGGAGAAATTCCAGCGCCATAACTACAGATAGGACCTTGGGCAGACGAGCACCCACGCCCCAAGTAAGGCTTAGGCAAGGTCTAAGACCTCAGTAGCCCTGGCAGCCCCAGCCCCCGCTGCCATCACAGATCTGCAAGCCCTTCCATCTCTGTCCTGAAATGTAGAAGCTGCCTCTGGAACGCCAGAGACAGCAGGGGGCTTGGCACTGAAGCCTGGGTCAGGGCCCACAGCACTAGGCAGCCCTACTTCTGCTGACCCATTGCTGCCATGGGACCCCAGCTTGTCAACCATTCTTCCACCCCCAAGAGTGTTACTCCCTTTGGATTTGTTTGGAGCCCAGTCACCTCAACAGCCCTGGAGGGCCCCACAGTACTAGGAGGGTCCCAGCCACCACACCTCCAGGTGTATTCCTGTCTGCACTTTGCCCAGGATCTTCCCATTGGTCAGAGGCAAAGCCAGAGCAACCCACTCACAGCATTCAGTTGGTCCACCTTCCTCTTCTCAGGAGCCTTCATGGTGGCTGCTAAAATCTCATCTCCTTTGAACTCTTTGTAGAGCTCCTGTAGCGTCTCTCGGGTCTCAGCATTTGTGTTTTTCAGATAGTAAGATGGGTCCTGTTTGGCCTTTTCCTCATCTACAAAACAGGGTACAGGCACTGAGCAGCCAGAGTCTCAACACGAGCATAACAGGAATTGAGATGGAGCTGGCCATGTGAGCAGAGGCCACAGGTGGGCTGATGAAGACAGGCTTCTCTGGATAGCACAGCCAGAGCCCACTGCCTAGGTCATCTCACAGCAGCACTCGTGGGTGCAGTGAGGTTAAGGGATTCACGTAACACAACATTGTGGGGCCAGGCCTAGAGGGTCTCCCTTATCCGATCAATGGGAGTCTCAGGATGGTTCGCACTTAAGTGTCACTGTCCTCTATATTAACCTGTTCACAATGTTTTCCTTTCGTGATTTTAAAAGTGCTGCTTTTTTTTTTCTTCTTGGTTTCTCGAGACAGGGTTTCTCTGTATAGCCCTGGCTGTCCTGGAATTCACTTCTATAGACCAGGCTGGCCTTGAACTCAGAGATTTACCTGCCCCTGCCTCCTGAGTGCTGGGATTAAAGGCGTGTGCTACCACTGCCCAGCTATAAGTGCTTATTTCATGAGAAGGAAGAGTCTGGGGTATTTCATATATGGAATGCCCCATCTATGCCATATGTTGCCTGCTAGGCCAAAGGCTGTAAACTTCCTGGGCAGTGAGCACCCCTAGGCCTGGCATCTGGGTCTCCTGAGCTCAGTTATTCCTGAGTTCTACTTCCCTAAATTCTGACTGGTCCACAGTGTTCATTATGAGTGTCAGTCAGAATACACTTCCTGCTGAGGTGGGCCAACTGAGCTCTGGGCATGAGTCTAGCTGGTTCCTTGGTATGGAACAAGTGAGCTCAGAGACTTCAGCCACTCCACAGTATGCTATCGCATGCTCAACGGCATGGGCCAAACACAGGAAGCAAGAGGACCAAGGGCCCAGTCTAACTATGCCCTAGAAAGGTCTGATGTCACCCAGAGTCTCACTGGCAGCCCCTTTCTCATTGTGCCCTGAGAAGAGCAGCAGCCAAAGGAATCCAAAAACCACAGGGCCACCAGAGCTGAGGAAGGGAACGTGCAGTGTCCCGGTATGTCCGGGACTCCAGTCAGCTGCTTCTCTGACCACCTGGAGCCTGACAGACATGACGGTGCATGCCTGTAACCCCAGCACCGAGAAGGCAGAAGCAGGAGATGCTGCCAATTTGAGGCCAACCTCATCTATTAAGCAAATTTCAGGACAGCCAGGGCTTCCCAAAATAAAGAAATCTGAAGCCTAGATAATCAAAAGTCACTCTGAAGCCAGTGTCTGAGCCACTCGGCAGGAAGGGCTCACGTGAGAAGCACACTTATACTCTATCTAGGCAGCCTTTAGTTGTCCATACCTGGATCTCTGACTTTCATGTTATTCTTCACATGGAAGAAGTTGGAAACGTTGAATTTGTCCAGATTGGTGGGGTCCTGTGACAGGAAGAGAACACTCAGGAGGAGCCCCAGGACTATGACCAGCACCTGCTGCTGCTAGGTTGTGTGAGGACAAGGAAGTGAAGCGGGGAGGAGGCTGCGCCCTGCCAGGGCGGCGGCACAGGCTGCCTAGCAGCTCATCAAGCTGTGCTCCCTGCCTCTAGAACACAAAAACAAGCAGCAAGAGTTGCTGCTGGGTAGTGCAAGATGCAGACTGGGCTGCCACAGGCCAAGGTTCAATCAGGAACAAGCCACACAGTAGTCCTTTAAGCCTATGCTCCAGCCAGGAACCCCACTTTCTGTCAGTTTTCACCATTCCCCCACCACCAAAGGGACGCCTGTGCCTGACGCTACTCCTGGAGAAGTGGGGTAGAATCTGCAGAGCAGCCCGAGTCCTGGTGCCTATGATGCTTGTGGGGCAGATGGAGTCCCCGTGTCACAGAGCCATGAGAGCCAGAAGGCAGTCAAGGCCCACGGTGGCTGTCGGGGAAAGGTGTGGCACTCACGGGGGAACAGTGGCCAGGGATGCTATGGTACAGAAGACCACCAAGACTGGTGAGGAGAGCTGGAAGATAGAGAGCAGAGCTGAGGTCAAGGTGAAGCTCTCCCCATGAGCTACTTACCTGCAGGGTGATGATGTCTTGCCTGGAAAAGGGCTCATCAGTCAATAGGTCCCTCAAGTTCTTGGCCTTGATGTTTAGCTGCTCCACTGCCTATAGCAGGACAGAGGTGTCACAATAGGCAGGACAGAGGTGTCACAATCCCTTTAGGCCTGGGCACAGAGGTAAGAGGTGAACCAGCACACAGAGCCACCCTGGGGTGCAGAGTCTCAGATGCTCTTACCTTCCTGGCAGAGACTAGCTAAACCAACCTGGCTGCTTCAGGCAAGAAGTCTAACATGGCTCTCGCATGCCATAGATTGCTCCTTGTCCTAGTCTGAGCAGGAAGAGCTCACCCCCCCTCCCCCAACATGGCAACTCCTCCTTCCTAAGAGCCTGGCCTCCCCTTTTCTCCCAGGTTCCTCCCAGAGTCTGGTCTGTGCTGGACATGGGAAGACTCCCTGAGACACAAGGAACGCTTGCTTGGGCAGCTCAAACTGCCTGCCTGGGTTTCAGGGTCCAAAGGCCACCAGAGTCACCTGTTTTTATTTTTGTTTTTTTGAGACAGGGTTTCTCTGTGCAGTTCTGGCTGTCCTGGAACTCACTTTGTAGACCAGGCTGGCCTCGAACTCACAGAGATCCACCTGCCTCTGCCTCCCAAATGCTGGGATTAAAGGCGTGCACCACCACCACCCAGCTAAAGTCACCAGATCTTTATTTTAAACCCTCATAAAGCAGGGTGGCTACCTAACCAGACATGATGCCTTATGCTAGAGGCTATAAAGCCCATGAAGATAGGCATGCTCACTGTTCCTGGTTTACCTCCAGCACTCAGCCAGGCTTTTGGACTATCCCCAAAGCACATGTGAGGGCCCCACATTGAACAGCCCCACTCACTACAATGGGGCCTACCTCATAGGTATAGACATTGCCAGTTGTCCTGATGGCCACAATGTGGGTGTTGTCAGTGAACACGGAGAACAGCACTGGACAGTGGTACTGCCCTAGAAAGAAAGCACACACAGGGCTAGTGGCCCTCAAGAGCTCTGATCAAGCAATCGTGATACTATATATTTACAGCCCCAGCTACTCAGAAGGCTGAGGCAGAAGAATAGAGTATAAGGCCAGCTGGACAATTGAACAAGTCTCAGGATCTCGGCTGGAAAGAGAGATGGTTCTGTGGTTAAGAGCACTGACTGCTCTTCCAGAAGACCCGGGTTCAATTCCCAGCACCACATGTCAGCATACAACTGTCTGTAACTCTAAGACCTGACACCCTCACACAGACACACATGCAGGCAAAACACCAATGCACACAAAAATACGTAAGTTATTTAAAAAACACTTTTGTCTCAAAGTAAAATTTTAAAAAGGAGGCTCAGTGGCAGTGTATTTGCCTAGCATGTGCTAACTTCTGCATTCAACCCCAGTACCACAAGAAAGAGAAAGGAGGGGAGGGAGGAGGAAAGGGAGAGAAGTGAGAGGGAAGGACGGGTGGTGGTGGCGCACGCCTTTAATCCCAGCACTTGGGAGGCAGAGGCAGGCGGATCTCTGAGTTCAAGGCCGGCCTGGTCTACAGAGCAAGTTCCAGGACAGCCAGGGCTACACAGAGAAGCCCTGGAGCGGAGGACACCAGTAGGGGTCAGAGAAGGGAAGGAGACAGAACCTTAAGACCAGCTACTAAGACCTGGGAACCAAAGCGATGACAGCCATTCAAGCTCCATTCCCACAGTTAACAATTCCTACTCATTTCACAGGAACCAACCCTTGTTCTCCCTCCAGACTGGCTCAGCTGACCCACCTTCTCTTACAGCCATACCACACAGGATATGGCTTACTTTCTAGAGACCCTGTTACCACTGCTTTCTAGCTCAGACCCACAGTACCCACCATTCCCTTCCCTTTATCTCCTGGCCTTCCTCCCTAGCTCTCTGTAACACATGCCAGCTAGCCTAGCCAGCCTGCCCATCTTCCTGCCCTAAGAGATGATCTCACATCCAGCAGGGCTTGTCTAGTGAGTCCCAGCAGAAATATGGGGGTGGAGGAGAGGACAAATAGACATGTCCCCCACATGCATCTGGATAGACTGACTTCTAAAAAGAAATCACACACACACGCACACACACACACACACACACACACACACACACACACACTATGGAAATTTAACCACCGTGTATATATTTGATGACCAGGCAATTCCTGTTCATTTTTAAGCATCATTAATACCACCATGAAGATGCAAGTCATTATCTTTTAATTAGTGTACTACATTTTTGGAGTTTGTTTGATTTGATTTTTCTAGACAGGCTTTCTCTGTGTCGCCCTGGCTTCTCTGGAACTCACTCTGCACACCAGGCTGGCCTTGAACTCAAGAGATCCACCTGCCTCTGCCTTCTGAGGGCTGAGACCATATAACCACCACCTAGCTCTGTATTATATTTGTATTCATTAACTTTGTGTGCTCGGGGAGGGACAGGGTGTGCATAGGTCACACTGCAGTGTGGCAGTCAAAGACTGACTTCGACAAGTCCGTTTTCTTCTTCCATCACAAACTCTGTAGATGGAACTCAGGTTGTCAGGCTTGGTGGCAAGTGCCTTTACCCTCTGAGCCACCTCACCGAGCCCTAAGTCTTTCTTTTTTAGAGCTACAAGCAAAATGATGAAGTGGGAAATGATACATGTCTGGGATCTGCCTCAAGCACCACCCTGAGACTGCCAAGTGAAAGCCCAGATAAACCCAGGAGGCTGTAAGGAACCAGGGCTGCTGAGTGGCAGGGGCGGAAATGTCTCACTAATGATCTCGATTTTCATGGGTCTGAAATTTCAAATCAAACCAAAGTAGACTTGGTCAAGGTAGTATGTGCCTAAAATCCCATCACTTGGGAGTCTGAGGAAAAGGATCAGGAATTCAAGGCCAGCCTCAGCTACAAAGTGAGTTTGCTCCAATCTGGACTTTACCTAAAAAAAAAAAAAAGGAGGGGGGGTGGGGAGGGAGGCCCCCAAAGACGATGACAACGCCAAGGCTAGCTCATTAGTAGAGGACTTGCATAGCATGCAAAGCCCTACCTCCCAGCACTGCCAAAAACTATGAGGCCCAATCTTGCAGCTCTATTCAATGTTTCTCCGACGGTCTCCCTAGTTCAGCAGGACTGACCTGCCTCCTATTCCCAGCCCTCACATCATAAGCCATCTGCCCTTGCTCACATGGTTTCAACATCCTGCCATGGATGGACACCCTCGAGCACATGTCTGCCTTTGATGTGCCTGACCCCTCTGCCTATAATGTTCTTCCCATATCTTCATACAGCTTCCTCTCAGACCCTGTCTGCTGTCCTCAGTGGGTATCCTGCTGGCCCACTTCCTTCCTCTACTTCTGTCTAAAACAGGACATCTGATGCCCTACTCATCTCCTGCCTAGATTCCAACAAAAGCTCTTCTCATTCAAGGATGGACACACACACACACACACACACACACACACACACACACACACACACCCCACCTGCTTGTTCTCTGCACATTTCCAGACAGATAATCCAGGAAGATCTGCTCTGTAACAGACACATATGACCTATGAACCCAGGGCTGCTGTAGGTCAGACAATGAAGAAAGATAGCCCATTTTCTCTATGCTTGCAACATTCCCCTGGAAAACACACCCCAGTGAGCACGGACAGCAACCACAGCTGTGGTACTTATATCAGAGTGAAAGGAGACCCCTTACAAAACCACAAAGAACCTGCAACGAGATCAGACCCCAGGGCAGGGCAGGGCAGCTGGAACGGTAGCTATATTATCTGCAGAGGCAACAACAGACCACAAAAGGACTCAGAGCAGAAGACCCCAATGGGGCAGAGGTCTGAAGGAGCATTGAATATTGACAGTCTACTCAAAAGCAGACTAGAAATGCCTCCCGAACACCGACAACCAGTTGGGCTGACCACCCTGGGCCTTAGTCTGAGGAACTTGCACCTAGAGCCAAGAACAGGCCCATGCACGAGGCCCAACTATGGCACCAGCAGCTCACAACAGCCTAACAGCCTTTGTGGGAGCCACATATCCCTACTTAAACTACCTAAACCTTTGAGAAGTCATGTGACACTTGGGAAATCAAAAGCAGGTGTTAGAAGGAATGAAGCTGGGGATGTGACTCAGGCAAATCCCTGGTTTAGCATGTGTGAAGGCCCTGGTTCAGCCTCCAACCACAAGAGAAAGGAGTGCCTGGTTGTAGACAAGGAGCTGGTGAGAGCAGGGGCTGGGGGGTCTACGGACCAGTCCTGCAACAGGGATTCTCACCTTGACTGTTCTTTGCAAAGTTCAGCTTGATCAGGGACTTCCCATCAAGTTTCTGGAAGACAGACAATTAACAAGAATGAACAGGGGAAATGACATGAAGGCTGCGAATCAGGAGCAACAGGGACAGACAGAGAGATCTGCCCAAATGACTCTGCAGCTCACACCAGGGGCCTCTCAGGGAAGTCTCCAAGGCTCCTGAAGTCTGTAGAATGGCAAGCCCACATACTTGCACTGATATAATCTGTAAACCCAGGCTGTAAGCAGATCCCAGATTTGTAAACCACTAAATCCAACAAATGCAAGAGGTAGCCACAAATGATGAGGGTGTGGAATAAAGACTGTGTGTTTTTCCACAATGTCTGAACTTTTCTTTTTGGTGCCAGGTACCACCAAACTCAGGACCTCATATATGCTAAGTGTGTGCTCTACCACTGAGCTCCATATCCAGGCCTTGTCTGAACATCTTTTTATTTTTATTTTTGTAAGATTTATTTATTTATTATGTATACAGAAGAGGGCACCAGATCTCATTACAGATGGTTGTGAGCCACCATGTGGTTGCTGGGAATTGAACTCAGAACCTCTGGAAGAGCAGCCAGTGCTCTTAACCCCTGAGCTAGCTCTCTAGCGCACCTTGTCTGAATGTCTTTTTTTTTTTTTCCCAAGACAGGGTTTCTCTGAGTAGCTCTGGAGCCTGTCCTGGAACTCACTATGAAAACCAGGCTGGCCTCTGCCTTCTAAGCACTGGAATTAAATAAAGGCTGGGATTAAAGGCATGTGGGACCACCACTTGGCCATTGTCTGAACATCTTTATGGTAAGCACACCATTTAATGTGTGAGTGCAGGGCTATTGAGATGGCTTACCACCACAGAGGGAAGAACGGACTCCTGAAAATTGTCCTCTGACCACACGTGCAGCACAGCAACACTCACATCATATTCTCTCTCTCTAATAATAATGGTAATAAATGAAATAAAAACAAGCCGGGTGGTGGTGGCACACGCCTTTAATCCCAGCACTCGGGAGGCAGAGCCAGGCAGATCTCTGTGAGTTCGAGGCCAGCCTGGGCTACCAAGTGAGTTCCAGGAAAGGCACAAAGCTACACAGAGAAACCCTATCTCGAAAAACAAAAAAAATAAAAAAATAAAAACAAAAACAAAATGAATATTCCTAAAACTAGTAGAGAAGCCAGAGAAATGCCTCAGCAGGTCCAGGTGCTTGCCACTGAGCCCAGCAGGACCTACACCGAGGAAGGAGAGAAATAAGTCCAAGAATTGTCCCCTGACCTTTACACACACTGTAGGCCCACATGCACATATGCACACACATACACAAAATAAATGTAACAAAGCCAGTGAGAGTACCCAGGCATTCTGCTTACACTGTGGTACAAATTTTGTTTTTGTTTTTGTTTTTCGAGACAGGGTTTCTCTGTGTAAGCTTTGCGCCTTTCCTGGAACTCACTTGGTAGCCCAGGCTGGCCTCGAACTCACAGAGATCTGCCTGCCTCTGCCTCCCGAGTGCTGGGATTAAATGTGTGCGCCACCACCGCCCGGCTTCAAATATTTTTAAAAAGGAAACAAAACACTAAAAGTGGAAAAACTGGTGATGTAGCTTGGTGGTAGAGTGTGTGTTCAGCATGGTTGAAGACCTAGGTACAGCAGGAAAGGAATGAACATGCCCACAGACTAGGAGTGCTACAACAGAACACCCCCTCTAGGATTCCAAGAACAAAGGAAATGGCCCAGCTTCTAATCACGTCCAAAGTACCTGCTCTATGGAGTTTGGCAGCTGCAGAGCACAAAGCAACTAACAAGATTTGATACCCCAAAGAGCATCTGTAACACAAAATGCAAAAATAACAAAAAGCACCAAGTGTAACTGAGTAACAATGTCCACCAGAAAAGAGGCTGAAGTCATGAGGACAACTGTAGACAAGATACCAGAGGTGGCAGCTTGGAAGCATAGGGCAGGGAACACTAACAAAGGGCAGGGCTGCAGCAGGAGAGCCCAGTTTGACACCTGTAGGTAGTCACAGCCTCAGGAAGGCAGAGACCAACCAACCATAAGCACTGTCAGGCAGCAGGGATCTCATAATAAGGACACCAGAAAAGGATATCCTCCCAGCATGGGGCCTGGGGAAAAGGCCCTGCAGCTTCCTGGTGACAGCAGAAAAAGCTGGTCACATTTCCAAGTGAGAAACAAGGAAGGAAAGCAGATGACTTTGGGAGGTAAGACCACGCTCCTACTCCAAGGAGCCCAAGAGAAAGCACACAGGCTCTGGAAGCAGTCTAAGACACCTGTGTATACACAGCCCCCTTTCCTCAACAACAGGGAAAGTGGGCTGGCAGCACACCATCTACACTGGTAAGAATCCCTGGGCCCACACCAATCCCAGACTGTCACTGGGGCCAGAAACACTACAGCCAGCTTCCTGCCACCCAGTAGATTAGAGTCTTAAAGACTTTTACTTTGTTTTGCTTGATTTTGTATATGTGAATTTTTGGGGGGGAAGGGGGATGTTAGAAAACGGACACCAAGGCCTTCCGTAAACTAGCTAAGTGCTCTATTACTGAGCTGCACCCCAACCCAAAGGGTCTCCTGTCCCAGGCAGAGAAGTGGAGAAGCAGCACCATCTGCTCTAATAGGAAAGGCAGAGTCACCAGTCTAAATACATTGACAGTTCCCTAGATCTGGTTGAAAATGTTCCCCCACACTCCTCCACTGCTGGTGGGAATGCAAACTTGTACAACCACTGTGGAAGTCAGTATGGCGGTTTCTCAGAAAATCGATCTACCTCAACACCAGCCACACCACTCTTGGGCATATACCCAAGGAATGCTCAATCACACCACAAAGACACATGCTCAACTATGTTCATAGCAGTAATATAGCCAGAACCTGGAAACAACAGATGCCTGTCAACTAAAGAATGGATTAAGAAAATGTAGTACAAGCTGGGCAGTGGTGTCACACACCTTTAATCCCAGCACTTGGGAGGCAGAGGCAGAGGCAGGCGGATCTCTGTATCTCTGTGAGTTCAAGGCCAGCCTGGTCTACAGAGCGAGATCCAGGAAAGATGCAAAACTACACCCTGTCTCGAAGAAAAAAAAAAAAAAGAAAGAAAGAAAGAAAGAAAGAAAGAAAGAAAGAAAGAAAGAAAGAAAGAAAAATGTGGTACATATACACAATGGAGTACTATTCAGCAGAGAAAAACAATGACAGCATTAAATTTGCAGGCAAATGGATGGAACTAGAACATATCATCCTGAGTGAGGTAACCCAACCCAGAAGGACAAACATGGTATGTACTCACTCATAAGTGGATACTAGATGTAAAGCAAAGAACAATCAGACTGCAACCCACGGAACCAGGGAGGCTATATAGCAGGGGGACCCTAGGATGACTATGGCTTATAGTAAGTTTTGGTTTTACTCAATTACTGGGCAAGCCTCAGTGAAACATTTCACTATTAGCATAAAAATTTGTACTGTATCAAGCTGGTAATAGAAAAAAAAATGTCCCCCCAAAGTTTACAAGCCCCAGAAAACTTACTTCAAACATGGCTTTCAAGGAGGTAACCAAGTTAGGATAGGGTCACACTGACAACACCAGGTTCCCATGGGCCTTTACTGCTGATCAGGACAGTGACAACTCAGGATGCTCAGAACTGGACCAGTCCCCAAGGTGTCACAGTACTAGGTGATTGCTGAGACCCCTACTGCCCTAAGGACAGGACTCAGACTCAACACCTTAGCCATCCCACTGGTCCAGTCTCTAAGGTCTCTCCTTTCCTCTGCCTTCAGCCTGGTCCAAGTGCACATAGCACCTCTCTCTCACCCAGACAAATGTATGATCCCCAGTTCATCTCCCCAGGGCCACTAAGGCTCCTAAGAGTACCTTCCTGACAAAACCAGAGCTTTCCTCAATCAGGTCAGGTCATGACCCTGCCTGGGCTTCCAACCCACCAGATTAAGTCCAATGCCGTCAAGGTTCCCCAGTATGGCATCTAATGCTATCATGTTTCCTCAGGAGTGAGCATAACAGCAGCTCCTAAGAGCCTTCCTCAGCCACCTAGACTCCCTCTTTCCTCATCACCCTCCCTGGGTCATTTCAGGGACACACAGCTGATCTGTCTGCCCTATCCCCATGTTGGGTGATATGAATACAACTTTATTTGTTTGTTTTTGTTTTTAAGACAGAGTTTCTCTGTGTAGCCCTGGCTGTCCTGGAACTCACTCTGTAGACCAGGTTAGCCTTGAACTCACAGAGATCTGCCTGCCTCTGCCTAACAAGTGTTAGGATTAAAGGTAAGAATGATTTTCATTTTGCCCATTAAAAAAAAAAAAAAAAAAAGACAAAAAACTGCCAGGTGGTGATGCATGCCTTTAATCCCAGCACTCAGGAGGCAGAGGCAAGCAAATCTCTGAGTTGGAGGCCAGCCTGATCTACAGAGTAACTTCCAGGACAGTCAGGGCTACACAGAGAAACCCTATCTCAAAAAACAAAAAACAAGGCCAGGCGGTGCATATGCCTTTAATCCCAGCACTCGGGAGGCAGAGGCAGGCAGATATCTGTGAGTTCAAGGCCATCCTGGTCTACAGAGCGAAATCCAGGGAAAGGCACAAAGCTACACAGAGAAACCCTGTCTTGAAAAACAAAAACAAAAACAAAAAGAACCCGGATGATACCCAGAATTGTGAAGAAGCATTTTCTTCTGCACAGTGTGGCTAGAAGTTTAAAATGTATAACAGTTTTGAAGGGCAGTTAGTTGGCCAGAAGCTATGAAAATTGATAATGCACCTTCTTCTGACCCACAGTCCTAGAATACTCAAGAAAATGTGCAGGGGGCTATTTCTGCACTTCTGCGGCAAATGGCAAATGACAGAGGAATCAGTATGGCTCAGCCACAAAGATAGACTCAAGAACAATGGTGGCTCAGTGGGTAAAGTCACTTGCCACTAACCCCAGCACCCTGAGTTGGATCTCTAGAACCTGCATGGTGGGAACTGACTCCCACAAGCTGTGCTCTGACCCTGTGCCCGAGCATGTGCACTCACACAGATATATCTACATACTTGCACATATACTAACAAGTAAAAACCATCCTTTCTAAAAGACAGACAGTCTCGGGGCTGGAGAGATGGCACAATGGTTAAGAGCACTGGCTGCTCTTCCAGAGGACCTGGGTTCAATTCCCAGCAACCACATGGTGGCTCACAACCATCTGTAATGAGATCTGGTGCCCTCTTCTGGCCTGCAGGGACACATGCAGACAGAATACTGTATACATAATAAATAAATAAATCTTAAATCTCACAGAAAAGGCTGTGCCTTCTGTACTGATATCCTGGAGACTCGCCAGCACCTTGCAAAGCACACAAAGCAAGCTACAGATGAATCACCCACTCTGATCAAACTCAAAAGAAAGCATAGACACCCAGGCATGGAGGCTAATACAGTACTCCTATGAGTGAGAATACTGCCTGAGCTACAAAACAAGACCCTGTCTTGAGCAAACAAAGATGTACAATGGTGTACATTCACAGGAGACTAGTACCAAGACTCCATAAATACTCCAATCTCAAATGATGTAGCATGTGAATGAACCTATTTGAACCCTCTCACCAACTTTAAACCATTTCTAGACTGTTTGCTACCTATTATAATATAAATGCTATACAAGTAATTATTATCTGATACTGTTTAGGAAACAGTGACAAGAAAATTTGTATAGATATTCAATACAGATAAAATTTTTCCACAGATACTTCTTTTTGAGCATGGTTCACTGAATGCAAGAACACAGAATCTGCAAATACAGAGGGCCAACTGTCCATGTGTACACAGAGAGCAAGGACTGTCATCCCAGGCCCCGTGAACAGTTCCCCTCTGAGGACACAAAAACTGCAAAGACAAAGCCAAGGCAGGGGACAGTTCCATGGCAACAAGTACCTGCATGGCCACCTACCTCTCCATTGCTGGGATTGGTCCCATACTTCTTAATCCATGGAACAATGTTCCTGATGGGAGAGAACAGAAAGGGTCACCAGGGACTAGAGAGATGGCTCAGCAGTTAAGGGCACGTGGTGCTCTTGCAGTGGACCCAAGCTCCCAGCACCCACACGACACAGCAATAACAACTATCTGTAACTCCAGATCCAGAGAATGCAATGTGCTCTCCCAGCTCCTACAAGTACTACACAAATGTGGTGCACAGACAGAAATGCAGGCAAAACATCTACTCACATAAAATAAAAATAAATCTTAAAAAAAAAATGTCACCAGTAGGTGCTGCCAGTGACAGCACCCGAGCCTCAGGGCTGCTCCTGGTGAGTGTAAGGCAGGCTGTACATGTGGATACATGTGTTTCCATATACATTCAGTGACTGGGGATTTTCTGGTGCTGGAGTCTGAACACATGCCTGTGCGCATGGACTGTGCTTTTCCACTGAGCTCCACTTAGCGTTTGCATGAGTTTGACTGCAGTTGCATATAAAAAAGAACTTTAACTAGGCAAAGGGACAAACAAATGTTAGCATGTCTATACAGCAAAATACTAGGTCAGCATCAAAAATTATACTTGCAGCCACGCATGATGGTGAGCTACCCACTATGTAAGCCTAGCTACTTATAAGAGGAAGGCAGGAAATCACTTGAGCCCAGGAATTCAACACCAGCCAGGGCAACACAGTGAGAACCCTGCCCCCCAAAAAATCTGTGTGCAGGGCCCAGAAGGCATAAACATTCATAGTAATGATCCTGAACAGTGAGCTCTTTTTATGGTAAAATGTTCTATTCAAGTATTTTACATTTCTTCTAAATTTTAGAAAGTATTTTAGAATCTAAAAACAAGCTTGAAATATAAAACAAAGATAACATATGTTGGAACATAAAATAGGGTATAATGCTTCCGACTATAATGCTGGGAACTAGGCACCTTCATTACAGCCCTGCTTTCACCAAGCAGAGAGTATCCAGCACATTGCTGTTCCACATCAAGAACTGACACATGGGGCAGAAGGACTCATCTCCATCCCAAGTAGTGGCAACAGCATCTGCCAGCTAATACTGCCTGCCAGAGGTCACAGAGCACTTCTGCCAGGTCTCCGAAGACCTGGCTGTCCCTCTCAATTCCCAAAGAGGCTCGCCTACACCTCATGAGATTTCTAGGGACAAGACTGTCCCTGCTTGGAACCACAAACTCAACATCTCTTCCTCTAATAGGTGTCAACAATCCTGTAATATTTGTTAAATCAAATTAAAGACAGTCCTGGGGGACAGCTCAGTGGGTAAAGAACCTTCTATGCAAGCACAAGGCCCATGTAAAAGCCAGACAAGACAGCACAAGTCTATAACTTTAACAGACTCTGGGGGCTTGCTGGTCAGCCAGTCTAGTGAAACAGCAAGTCCCAAGTTCACTGACAAGGTCCTGTCTCAAAAACATAAGGTGGCGAACAACAGAGAAAGACCCCTGAGGTCTGGCCTCCACACACACATGCACCTGAACACAACTGCACACACACAAACACCACATACTCGGGCACGGACACACACACACACACACACACACACACACACACACACACACACACAAAGAAATGTAAAAATTCAAGAGGAAACTCACAGCAAATCGAAGACAACACCTTCAGGAGTGCAGACCGGGTAGACAAAAGGCTGCAAAGAGAGACTGAAAAGGGCAGACATTCCTGGTCAGCTTTTGGGCACACTGAGCATACTACAGTTCCTACAGCCTTCCCAACAGTTCCAAGCATGCTCTGCCACTGACACCATACCACTAGGGATAAGGTGTCATCCCAACAGATCCTTAGCACTTGGTGCAGAGGCAGCCAAGCTTCTTTCAAGCCCACTTCATGTTGTGAAAGGTTTTGTTGTCAGATTCAAGTAAAAAAGAGGCCCCCGGTGGTGGCCTTGAGGAAGCAAGACTGAATTCCCTCTCCAGACCCTTGCAGAGCAGGCAGACCAAACTTTCATCAAAGAACCACCCACCCATCCCAAGGTCTGATGAGGCTACCATGGTCTGCAGTGCCCACACCACACTCTACTGTGTGCTGGGAACGTGACTGAGGAAAAACCGGAATCCTTGGGAATTCCTGAAGCACAGGGGTGAAAGGTCCACAGCAGCCTCAACTACTGTAACCATCCCACACTGCCTGCTGGTGGACAGCCCATGCCGCTGCTTCCTTTCCTGAGATGGCCTCATGCCTTGAAATCCAGCACCCAGGAGGCAGAGCAGGTGGATCCTCCTCATTATTGGCCAGCCTGGTCTACACAGTGAATCCCAGGTCCGCCAGAAACCAGAATAGCATATAGACCCTATCTTAAAAACAAAACAAAACACTTTTGGCAAAGTGACAGTGGCACACTCCTAAACCCCAGCAGAGGCAGGGGGGTCTCTGTGAGTTCAAGGCCAGCCTGGTTGGTCTACACAGTGATTTTGTGGTTAAAAGGGACAAGTAGAATCAGAGGCCTAGAACCAAGATAGACCTCTCAAAAACAGGTCTAAACCAGATAACATTCATTCCAACAAGGCTGACAGACAGGGAAAGAATGAAAGAGGAAGACTCTCTGCCCAGGACACCTTACTGGTTCACCCTGCCTATGCAGGTGCTGCTGCACTTCTGTTAGCACAGCACAGGGCTGCCTGAGGGGCAGCTGCAGGGAGGCCCCACTTCTGGCAGAAAACAACTCTGTCCAGGCCTTCCTGCTCTGTGGTCTGCCCCTTCCCATGCTGCAGCCCTCCTCCCTTCCCCCTGCACTATGACACTGTGGTCTGTCTGTCTGTCCCCTCCCATGCTGCAGCCCTCCTCCCTTCCCCCCTGCACTGTGACAAATGGCTGACAGGCCCTAATTGGGTCACCAGACCTTCAGAATTAGAATTTGGAGGCAAGGCACCAAGATGCCAGACTGCCCTACCTTTACAGTATCCCTCCCTCCCCACCTTTCCCTGAGAGGAACAGTATGTGAGATGGCTGGGTTCTAGACATGCTTCCACAGTATTCCCTCAGTCCAGACACCAGTGTGCCCCAAAGCAATACTTGATAGCTTTCCATCTAGGTTACTCTCCCTCCCTACCAGTACCTGAGTCCCCAGGGAAGGAAAGGGCCTATCAGAATCGTCACTATTGCTGATGCTACAACAACTTACAATCTGGAACAAGAACAGAGACAGAGCAACACAGACACACTGAAGTCAGACCGTCTGGGTCACGACTCAGCAGTGCTACGTTCTTGATGGGACACCAGGGCACATGCTCCTCTTGAGGGTACACCAGGGCACATGTTCCTCTTGAGGCGCTCACCCTCTCAATACGCTTAGCAACAGGGTCTACTCAAACTCAAAAGCAAAACTGGTAAACCCAGACACAATAACCAGAAAAATACCCATGCACTGTCCTCATGGCTGGATCCACTTTCTCCCAGCTCAAGTTATCTAGAAAGGCACAGAGAAAACCCTGAATGCATCTCAAAGGGTCAAGTTCACACACACAGTACATGGTGAGCCCCCCAAACTGAAATGCTCCAAATTCTAACTTTCTGAGTTTCAGGCGTCAAAAAGTTGTGGATTTGTGGATATTTTAAATTTTGGATTTTTTCAGATCAAGGATGATTGGCTGTCTATGCAAAAGTCAGTGCAAAAATACTCCAGATGCAAGTAAGGTAGCCTGTAATTCTAATACTTGGGAGGTAGAAACAGGAGAATTAGGAGTTCAAGGCCAGCCCAAGCTATAGAATTAAAAGATCCTATCTTAAAACACACACACATTTGGAGAAATGATAATCAAAAGAAGCCTTGTAAAAGTCTTACCTACAGTGGTCAAAAGGTAAGCGGCGAAAACTTGTCTGTGTGATATCTGTTTAAATAAAAATAAAAACCAGAAAGCTTATTTGGAAAATATTTCATCTCTGTGTACCTATCACTAAAACTACATTACTATGGATTAAATTTTTGGTTGCTGTTGTTTTAAGAGGTAAAAGTACACATGTTGTGTGTTGCCAGACATCAAAACCAGGGCCTTATATATGCTACGTGCTTAGGTGCATCACTGCACCACTCCAGGGATTCAATGCCTCTTCTGGCCTCCAGGGACACCAGACACAAACATAGTACACATGTACATGCAAACTTAACACTCATAAATATAATAAATGAATCTTTAAAAAGGAAAACATGAACCCACAAGTGGTTCCCATGCCTCTAAGTAATCCCAGTACTCAAGAAGCTGACATAGGAGACTCAAGTTCAAGGTTTACCTGAGCTACACAGTATAGACTAGCCTGAGCTACAGAGCAAAATAAAACAAAACAAGTCAGAGGGCCAGCAAGCTGGCTCAGTGGGTAAAGGCTCTTGCCATGTAAGCCTGACCACCTGAGTTCAATTTCTGGAACCCACAAGCAGGTTTCAAGACAGCCAAATCCATAAAGTTGTCCTCTGACTTCCACGTGTACACCAATAAATACTTACACCTGCACATACACCATATACACAACAATAAAATTCTACATTTTTCAAAAAAATACTTAACAGTCACTGTAGGACCAGGCGGTGGTGGCATACACCTTTAATCCCAGCACTCGGGAGGCAGAGCCAGGTGGATCTCTGTGAGTTCGAGGCCAGCCTGGGCTACCAAGGTGCAAAGCTACACAGAGAAACCCTGTCTCAAAACACAAAAAACAAACAAAAAAGAAAAAAAAAAAAAGAGTGACTGTAGGTGTACTCAGTGGTGGAGCATTTGCTTAGCATAAGCAAGGCCCTGGATTTGATCTCTGGCATTTTGAAATTTAGAGATAGAAGAAAAAAACACACATTCCTGGGCTGGAGACATACCTCAGTCATAAAGCATTTGCCTAGCATGAACAAGGCAGCAGGCTCAAAAGCAGGCATCTTCAAATGGGCTGAACAATTTGAAGAATTTTTTTAATACATAGAATTTTTAAAATAATTTATTTTTATTTTATGTATGTTGGTGTTTTATAGGCACATATGTCTGTGTGAGGGTGTCCAATCCCCTGGAACTGGAGTTACAGACAGTTGCAAGCTGCCATATGGGTACTGGGGATTGAACCTGGGTCGTTTGGAAGAGCAATAGGTGCTCTTAACCACTGAGCCACCTCTCTAGCCCCATTACAGAACTTTTTGTTTTTGTTTTTTTCTTTGTGTAGTTTTGGATCCTGTCCTGGATCTCTCTCTGTAGCCCAGGCTGGCCTTGAACTCACAGAGATCCGCCTGGCTCTGCCTCCCCAGTTCTGGGATTAAAGACGTGCGCCCCTACCACCACCCAGCCCCATCACAGAACTTTTTAAAATTTATTTTATTATACATAAATAAATAAAATATATAATAATATATATACATATATTTTTTTTCAAGACAGGGTTTCTCTGTGTAACAGCCCTAGCTGTCCTGGAATTCACTCTGTAGCCCAGCCCAGGCTGCCCTCCAACTCAGAGATCCACCTGCCTCTGTGTCCTGAGCACTGGGATTAAAGGCGTGTACCACTATACTCAGCCTGGCTGAGCTTTTTTTTTTTTTTTTTTTGTGGTGGCACATGCCTTTAATCCCAGCACTCAGGACGCAGAGGCAGGAGGATCTCTGTGAGTTCGAGGCCACTGGCTGAACTTTTTTAAAGCACATATTCTTTACTAACATTACAACTGTGACTGTAACTGTGACTGGGCACAGAGGCTCACGCCTATAATCCTAGCATTAGGTGAGGTAGAAACAGACGGATCTTGAGTTCAAAGCCAGACTGAGCTACATAATAAGACTGTCTTAAAAAAAAATATGGGGGCTGGAGAGATGGCTTAGTGGTAAGAGCACTGGCTGTTCTTCCAGAGGTCCTGAGTTCAATTCCCAGCACTCATATGACAGCTCACAACTATCTGAACTCCAGTTCCATGGGATCCTCACACAGACATACATGCAGGCAAAATACCAATGCACATAAAATAAATTTTAAAAAAATATGACTATGTCCTTTTTTCTACAGCCTTGGCAACTTTGGGAACTATCGTTCCTGTTTTCCTCCTCTAAAGGAAGACTTTATAGCACTTCCTAAAGACAAAGCCATTTTAAATTATATTTTTAAAAACACTCCATTAAAGATAAGTATACTATGTTGAGTATATGTACTCTTTTGTGGACTCTGTACTCAGCCTTGTTATACACTGTAATGTCAGTGTTCTGGTTCTTATCCATTGTTCTGGATCACTACATGCATTCCTCAGAAACACCAGCATCCTTACCTGGCTTCCTGCCACCATAGAAGTGAGTGTACTCAGCGCAGGTGATGTACCTAAGGAAGACAGAGTGTGTTACTAGTTCCCTTCATGGAAAGGACAGAGGCTGTAGAAATATCATGACAGAACTGCCACTCCCTTAACAACTGTCCATGAAACATCTGCAGAGTGTCAGACACATAACAATAAGCACAACAGAAAGATAAGGAGACAACTGGATTTATAGAAGATCTGACAATGAGAAAGAGCTAGACAGGACAGCACACTGAGACTGGGGCAGGAAAAGCTGAATGTGCCCCAGAAAGGACATACTAGAGAAACGTGTAATGAGGTGTGTGGCAGCAGATAGAGAAGCAAGGACTGAGTCACACAAAGTACTCTATATTTGCCCTAAGTGTGGTGGGAAGCCGCTGGATGGTTTTGAGCAGGAACCAGACATGACCTAACATAGCTCTGGTTGCCGTGTGCATGTTTCTACTGGTGTGTAAGGCTGAGAATTGTCTTCTGTCTATGTATGGTACAATAGGGACTTACTCTGTAACCACTGGCATTGGATGGGAACAGAGCAGGCTTAAGGTGTGAAAATTATCAAGAGTTCCCTTTCAGGCATACTAATTCTGAGAGTGCTATTGAGTAAACAGTTGACTTAAGTACAATAGGGATTCGACTACTAGACCAGGCCACCCACTGAGAACCAGAAATGAAGGGGATACCCATGAAGTCTAGGACAAGGGAAGGAAGCCCAGCAAAGAGGAACATGAAAAGAGAGGTCATTGACTCAGATAAAAACAAAGTGTATATAAGATCCCACTACGGGCCGGCTTCGGAAAGCGAAGAAGCCCAAGGACTGAGAGGCGGGCAACACACAAGTCAAAGGCATCCTTGCAAGCACTTTGGGGAGAACATCTGACTACAACAGTTTCGAGAGACAAGCGCAGAAAATGGAGAGGAACACGGAGCATGGCCCGCTAGTCTTAAACCGTCGCCTGTGTTAGGCTGACAGGAGAGAGCTAGGACGAAGTGGGCCTGGCTGTGTCGGGCAGACAACCAAGGCAGAGGCAGAAAGGGCGGCGGTAGGGGCAAACCCCAGAAGTGAACCAGTCCGGTGGCCGCGGAGGCCGCGCGAGGGACGATATCGCGCCTGCAAGAACTGAGGCTTTCGGGAGGAGATGACCTTCAGGATGGCGACGAGCTGAGACGAAAGGTGCTGCCCAACTTACATCTTGTCCTTCTGGTGTTGTCGCTTCCCCATGGCGGCGACAAGCCAAAGGCAACACCAGTAGACGATGAGACTCTGGAACCTCCGCTTTCTCGACTACTTCCGGAGTTCGGCTCACTCGGTCCCGGAAGTTGGAATAAGGCATTCTGGGAACTGTGGTTTCCAGGTGCCCAGAGTGCTTGCTAGGCGCGGCCTCCCTGCGAGGCTGAGGCTTGCTGGATGAGTAGAACCCACATTTCCTGTCTCTCGCGAAACTGCGTTTCGACTTCTCAGAGACTTCTCTGTGCACTGCTTGGTTACTTGCCCAACTCATGCTATGTCAGCCAGATCCTCTCAGACCTGCCCTCCCTTGTATCTAAAGCCTCTTGCCCTTTCTCCTGGACCAGTGCCTGCGAAGGTGTGTTCACCCCACAGTTTACGCACCTCCTATTCTTTGCTCTCCTTCGGCCCCAAGTTCTCCAAGCCCATCAGGTGGCAGGTGATAAAGCCCTCGGGTCCAGTCCCATATATCTCCTCTAGTAGATCGTTCCCTGAGGTCCTTGTTCTGGCTTGTTTCTGCCTAAGGATGCAGAGGACTGAGGGGTATAGTAAGCACAAACGGCTGAGTTTCCTTTTTAAAGTAAGAGTGTGGTCAGTTATGTGCCATGGCACCACATGTGTGGAGCTCAGAGGACAAGATTCAGGAGTTGGTTCTCCTTGCCAGCCTTGTGCTGCAGGTACTTTTACCTGTGAAGCTTGAAGCCATCTCTCCAAGCCTAAGCTTGTGGCTTTTATTTATTTTTTATGTGCATTGGTGTTTTGCCTGCATGTATGTCTGTGTGAGGGTGTCAGATCTCCTATGGGTGATGAGAATTGAACCTGGCCCTTTGTGAGAGCATCCAGTGCTCCTAACTGCTGAGGCTCTCTCCAGCCCCCTATGCTTGTGGCTTTAAACACCGCTTATATGCTGACTCCCAAAGCAAACTACATGGCGAGTTCTTGTCTACATGTCTGACCAAAGCATTCTCAATTTCCCTGTCCTCTCTAGCAGATCTCCACTTTCAGGCTAAAGGATGTGCTCCACACCCTCTATCCTGACCTCCAACTGTTAGGTCTCAAACTCTGGGACACACAGCTGAGGTGCCTATTTAACATAGGGATGCTGGCCACCAGGTTTTCCCTACCTGTCACAGGGGCCTCCTGGCTAGCATGCCCTGTCCCCTACCCCAAACTTCTCCAGCCCAGGGGCTGGGCTGCCCTTCCCAATATAGTTCCACCATTTTGGTTACCTGGCCTTTTCATCTGCTCTCTTTGAGCCTCCTGACTGCTGCACCTGGTTCCCCTCTCCTCCTCCACTTCTTGTATGGTTCAGGGTCATGTCCACTATGGACCCTCCCAGGTGTCTCTGCCTCTGGCTATGCTCTCCCTTTCATCTACAGTAAACTTTCTCCTTCACCATACCTAGGAGCAGTCATGTTCTCTTCCTTTTTTTTTCCTCTTTTTATTCACTACCCTGATAAGATGTTCAACCGGCCAAATTCCTATGTAACCAAGAAACCATTCCTCCTTGCCAGCGGTGGTGGCGCACGCCTTTAATCCCAGCACTTGGAAGGCAGAGCCAGACGGATCTCTGTGCTAGCCTGGGCTACAGAGCGAGTTCCAGGACAGGCTCCAAAGCTACACAGAGAAACCCTGTCTCAAAAAACTAAACCATTCCTCCTGTGTTTAGGACTATTCTCTCAAACCCTGCTTTAGTGAGTTGACTGTGTCTGAAAGGAAACAAATCTTATTCAACCAAAAAACTTGGGTGATGGTCTTTACTCTCATTCGGTGGGATTAACAAGGACCACCTGCTCAAAGAAAGTCCCCTGTGCCTCTGCTCATGTGACACCCACCACCCAGAGCTAGTCCCCTGTGCTTCTGCTCATGTCATGGCTTCTGGCTTCCAAATAAATCTGACCTCAAAAAATCTTTTAACCCAGCATGGTGGCACACACCTTTAATCCCAGCACTCAGGAGGCAGAGGCTAAAAGATCTCTGTGAGTTCAAGTTCTGCCTGGTCTACAGAGTGAGTTATAGCCAATCAGGGATATACAGTGAGACCTTGTCTAAAAAGAAGAGAAAAGAAGGAAGAAGAAGAAGAAGAAGAAGAAGAAGAAGAAGAAGAAGAAGAAGAAGAAGGAGAGGGAGGAGGAGGAGGAGGAGGAGGAGGAGGAGGAGGAGGAAGAAGAAGAAGAAGAAGAAGAAGAAGAAGAAGAAGAAGAGGAGATTCCTTGGCCACCCTTATCTCTCTCCCATAGTTTATCACAATTTGTAATTATGTAGTAATTTTGCCTATGTTCTGATTTTTTTTTTTTATCTACAGTCCCAAGCAAGGTGTGGGTATCAACCATGACTCAGTAAGTATATCCTAATGTCCAGTAATGACTGACATCTCACATGGAGAATAGTTTCTAAGGCCTGCATGTGAAGTGACAGAGAATTTTTGAAACTCAGAGAAGTACCAAGCTGGAAACTGACAGACCCATTCACTCTCTTGCAGGCAAAAACACTACCAAAGTAGGCTTGTGTTTAGAGAATACATACAAGGAAAATATAATTCACTTGCAAGGGGGCAATCACTGAAGGAAAGAACAATATTCCCCACCCCATTCACTCAAAGTGCACATAATGGAATTATGAATTGCTTGTCAGAGTGCCATTGTATGGTACTGATCTGAACACATGCGATCCATATTTGTCAGGGGGAGGAGTGTCCAGGCAGAGTTTCTCTGTATAGCCCTGGCTGTCCTATGGAACTTGCTCCATAGTCCAGGCTGGCCTCGAACTCACAGAAATCTGCCTGCCTCTGCCTCTGCCTCCCAAGTGCTGGGATTACAGGTGTGTGCCACCACTGGCTGAACACTTACTGTACATATTCTATGCAGCCTTAGGCAGGGAGTTCAAGTTGGCTGCACCCCATTTGTTTTAGAAGTGCAGAGAGGATGTACAAGCCCAGGGAGCTCTGCACCAGGACGCACTGTGATGGAATAATCATTCTGTATGCTGTGAAGATGTGTCTTTGCCAAGGTGCCTTCTGATTGGTTTAACAAAAGAGCTGACTGGTCATTAGCTAGGCAGGAAATATAGTCAGGACAGATAGACAGAGGATGCTGGGTAGAAGAAGGGTGGAGTCTCGGGAATTGTGAGAGGCACAGAGATAATCAAGATGAATGTGCTGTGTTGAAATAAAGAAGGTAGAGGCTGGAGAGATGGCTCAGCAGTTAAGAGCACTGGCTGTTCTTTCAGAGGTCCTGAGTTCAATTCCCAGCAACCACATGGTGGCTCACAACCATCTCTTCTGGCCTGCAGGCAGAACATTGTATACATAATAAATAAATAAATAAATAAATAAATAAATAAATAAATAAATAAATAATAAACAAATCTCTAAAAAAGAAAAAAGAAAGAAAAAGAAGAAAGAAGGTACCACCATGTGGCAAAGGGTAGATAAGAAATATGGGTTAATTTAAAATGTAAGAGTTAGCTAGTAAGCAGCCTGAGCTATCGACCAAGGATTTATAATTAATAATAAGCCTCTGAAAGGTTATTTGGGAATGGCTGCCGAAACACAAGGAAAATTCGCCTACAATGCGCCTCTGTGGAAATTTATTCATTCCTGGGGCGTGGTCTGTAGGGAAGAGGTTACTCGCTCTTCTTGGTAAGGATGGACTCTGCACTGCCAGGGTCATTCTCTGGATCATCTTTAGGTCTGGGCACAGGCTGGAACTTGAGTAGAACAGGCGGAGTGAAGATGGGCGCTTTCACCACAGGAGATGGAGTCTCATCAGTGCTGGAGGGTTCACTACAGGCTGCTGTCCTGCACAGGAGATGGTCAACACATGCTCATGAAGTAGACACTAGCACACAGGGCTGCCAGATAGACATGTAATAAAGTCACAGGCTGCGGGCTGTCTCCCAAGATTTCTTCTAGAAACCTCTCCCATGGAGTCTGTTCACTGCTGTGTTATAGCACTCTGCGATTGTAGAAACTGGAACAGATCTAACTGCCTATGGATGACACCTAGAGGACACAGTGCAAACTACCAGCGGGCTGTCCTGCTGCCAGTTAAAGGAGTGAAAATGGCCAGGCGTCTGGGAGGCAGAGGCAGGCGGATCTCCGTGAGTTCAAGGCCAGCCTGGGCTAAAGAATGAGATCCAGGACAGCTAGGGCTATTAAACAGAGAAACCCTGTCTCAAAAAACCAGATAAATAAATAAATAAATTTATAAATAAATAAGTGAAAATGTCCCAATGGCTGTTTTGTTTTGCTTTTGGGAGACTGGGTGACCTTAAACTATGTGGTCCAGACTGGCTTTTAACTTTCAGCCAATCCTCCTGCCTCCAGCCTCAGAAGCCAAGACAGGGTCTTGGGGTAGGGTTACACGAATGTACATGTAATCAGCCACCTGCCTGTTTAATTTTTCAACCCTCTTTGAGCAGATCCATAGCTTCTTAACAGGCCACTTGGGTATCATTTTGTGAATACAAGTTTGTAGCAATTTCCTCTAGATTGAAACATTTCCTCCTGGAGAGAGAAACTCATAAAACTCAAGAAAATTCCAAAAACTAATAAAGTTGTAAGGAGCCAGGCAGCGGTGGCATACGCCTTTAATCCCAGCACTTAGAGACTGAGGCAGGCGATGTCTGTGAGTTCGAGGCCAGTCTATTCTACAGAGCGAGATCCAGGAAAGGCTCAAAGCTACACAGAGAAACCCTGTCTTGAAAAACCAAAGAAAAAAAGGGGGGAGTATATAAGCAATAAAATGTTGCTGAGGAAGAGACCCTCAAATTGGGAAAGGAACTCAGGCACCACTTTCCTGAGTCCTCAGCACATGAGGGTTAGCTTTTCAGTGATGTAACCCCCTGAGTTGCCCTTACTCACTCCTAAAAGGACCACAGTAAACACCAGTTCACCCAGCTAGACGTGGGTAGAATCATGTCTTTGATCTCTCGTCAGCACATCATCTAAGAGGGATAGATATTTGCTCACACATCTTCCCAGAAAAGCCATACAACTATTTCTGCATAATTTGAATAGCCATACAATATTCCATAACACGAATGCATATTTTTCTTTCTAGATTATTTTTTCTTTTTTTGAGACAGGGTCTCGATATAATAGCCCTCATAACCTTGGTTGGTCTGGATTCCTAGAACTTTTTTTCTTGAACAGGCTGATGACAAACTTCTATCAATATTCCTGTCTCAGCCTCATTTGTGCTGGAATTAAAGACAAGTGTTATCATGCCTGGATTCATATTTTCTCTTTGTGTTTCTTCTGTTGGTGGTGGTAGTAGTGCTTTTTTGTTTTGGTTTGGATTTTGGTTACTGTTTTGGTTTGGTTTTAAGACAGGGTCTCACTGTGTTGCCCTGGCTGACTTGAAACTATGTAGACCAAGCTGGCTTCAGACTTAGAGATCTTCCTGTCACTGATGCCCCAGAGCCAAGATTAAAGATGTGTGCCACTTAGCTCAGCCACATTCCCTCTTTTAACTGATACTACCATAAACTTTTACCAAGTGTCTTTTCTCGATTAGCCTAACAAAAAAGGTAAGGCTCACAAAGACCCTCTATGGGAGTATATAATCAATTCCACATCTAGCAAGGCTGGGACAGAAAGGTCACAAGTTCAAGGTCAAACTGATGAACTTAGTGAGATCGTGACTCAGAAGCCAAGACAGGGTCTAGGGTGTGGCTCTGCAGTAGGTCGCTTACCTGGCATACACAAGCCCTGCTGTATTCAAAGGACCTTTGCTTTGGAGGCAGTTTCCAAGATGTCAACCAAACTCAAACACCAATTCACTGAATCTGAGAACTTTTTATAGTTCATGACCTATCTTGAAAAGATAGCCTTTAATCCCAGCACTCATGAGGCAGAGGCAGGTAGATCTTTGTGAGTTTGAGGCCAACCTGGCTACAGAGTGAGTTCCAGGAAAGCTAGGGCTACAAAGTAAAACCCTGTCTCAAAAACAAAAACAAAAAGCAAAAAAGCAAAGCAGAAAGGAGAAGATATTTGCAAACTGCATTTGATAAGAGACCTGTCTCCACCATCTAAAAAGATGTTAGAAAAACCAAGGAGGTCTGGAGAAATTACTCATCAGTTAAGAGCATGTACTGACTGCTCTCACAGTGGACCTGAGTTCTGTTCCTGGCACCTGAGTCAGGTGACTCACAGTTCAACCCAGCTCAAGAGGAATCTGATGCCTCTGGCTTCTTCAGGCACCCGCACACACAAGCACATAAACACAGAGATACACATACATATAGTTGTAAAAAATCTAGGCCAGACAGTAGTGGTGTACACCTTTAACTCCAGTGCACAGAGGTGGGTGGGCTACACAGAGAAACCTGCCGATGACTACATGTTAACACTGACCATTCTCAGAGCCTCTAAAAAACTTTAGTGTGTACAAGTATGGCACAGCATGCATGTGGAGCTCAGAGGACGCTTGCAGGAATCAGTCCTCTCCTACCACCATGATCTTTCTCAGGGGTCAAAGTCGGGGTCATCCAGGCTTGGCAGCAAATACCTTTACCCACAGAGCCAATGTGGCGGTGTGAATGAGCCTAGAGGTTCATGTGTTTGAATTCTTGATCCCCAGTTGTTAGAACTGTTTGGGAAGAACTGTCACAGGGATGGATTTGGGGCTCCAAAAGCCTTCAACCATGCTCAGTGTATTCTCTGCTTCCTGTTTGTAGATGAGGATCTGAGCTCTCAACTGCTGCTCCCATGTCATGCTGGCCGAACTGCTGCCCTTCTCCTGCCATGATGGAACCAGAAGCCCCAAATAAACCTTTCCTTTTATAAGTTGCCTTAGTCATGGTGTTTTACCACGGCAATAGGAAAGTAATTAATATACTAGACCTGAATCGGACCCTAAATGTGTGGGTCATGTACTAAGAAAGAGTTAAAAAACTGAAGTGCAGCCGGATGGTAGAGAACTGGCCCATATGCAAAGTCCTAGATTCCATTCTCAACAATAACAACACACACACAGTCAGGCTCACACAAAGAATTTGGTAATGCTTCCATAGTTAAAAAGAGACACTTCCTTTAATCCCAACACTTGGGAGGCAGAGCCAGGCAGATCTGTGTGAGTTCGAGGACAGTCTGGTCTACAGAGTGAGATCCAGGACAGGCTCTAAAATTACATGAAGAAACCATGTCTGGAAAAACCCCCCAAAATTTAAAATAAATAAATAAATAAAATAAATTCTCTCAATGGGGCTGAAGAGGTGGCTCAGTGGTTGGGAGCATTGGCTGCTCTTCCAGACCATGTCAGCCTCACATGACAGCTCATAACTATCTGTAACTCCAGTTCCAAGGGATCCACCAAGCCGGGTGGTGGCACACGCCTTTAATCCCAGCACTCGGAGGCAGAAGCAGGTGGATCTCTGTGATTTCGAGGCCAGTTGGACTACAGAGTGAGTTCCAGGAAAGGCACAAAGCTACACAAAGAAACCCTGTCTCGAAAACAAAAACAAAACAAAAAACCAAGGGATCCACCACACTCATACAGGCAAGCCAATGTACATAAAATAAAAATAAATAAAACATAGAAGAAGAAGGAGAAGGAGGAGGAGAAGGAGAAGGAGAAGAAGAAGAACCTTGACAGTACAATTCTCTATTTTGGACTTTAGCACTCAATTTCAGGTATACATCTCTCAGCTATAAAGAAGCCTAAGACATAAAGGTTTGCTTGTTTGTAAGTCATTTTGGATAACTCGGTGAGAAACTGTGATTCCCTTGTATAAATCACCTGAACAGTGCAGTGGTGCATACCAGTACTGCAAAATACCCAGAGTATTGAAGCTGAAAGATCAGTTGAGTCCAGGAGTTCCAGAACTGCCTGGACAACATATAAAAAAGACGTGGGCAGGAGGAAATACAAGATGGCTCAGGAGGTCAAGCCTGATGACCTGAATTCAATCTCCAGGTAAAAGGAGAAAACTGCCTCCTTGCAAATTAACTTCTGACCCCCACACACAATGTGCCTCCACACACAAAAAATAAATATGCAAAAATATAGGAAAAATCATCTGAACTCATTGATTACTTCTGGGGATGTAAAGAAAGTGGTCCCTTTACTTTGATAGACAATTTGCCAGACTTACAAAACTGAAAACATGAACTCAGTGGAACCCGAGCCCCATGGTTGCAGGGGAGAGGAGCCAAGACTGCTGGGACTTGCTACCTTTCCATTTAGCTAAAAAAACAGGAGCCCCAAATTCAAGGAGAGACCCTACCTCAAAGGAACAGGCAGAGAGTGACAGAGAAAGACACCCTACATCCTTTTCTGGCTTCTGTGTGCATGCACAAGTATGTACACATTCACACAGATACACACACACACACACACACACACACACAAATGATAACTAGATATAGCAGCCTCAAAAGGGCAGAATTGTGATGCTGGGC
Source organism: Onychomys torridus (assembly GCF_903995425.1). Taxonomy (NCBI): domain Eukaryota; kingdom Metazoa; phylum Chordata; class Mammalia; order Rodentia; family Cricetidae; genus Onychomys; species Onychomys torridus. The sequence goes on from NC_050450.1 coordinate 4,637,375, forward strand.
GGTGGTGCACACACCTTTAATCCCAGCACTTGGGAGGCAGAGGCAGGTGGATCTCTGAGTTCGAGGCCAGCCTGGTCTACAGAATGAATTCCAGGACAGCCAGGACTGTTACACAGAGAAACCCTGCCTGAAAAAAAAAAAAAAAAAAAAAAAAAAAGGAAAACTATGAAGACAGTGAAAAAGATGGGTGATTTAAGGCCAGACAGACAGACAGACAGACAGATGGCCAGTGCCTGCCACAGAGGCAAGAAGACCTGACTTCATACCCCAGCACCCACATAAAAAGCCAGGCACAGCAGTGTACCCTATAGTACTAGAGATGGGGGAACAGTGACAGGTGGATCCCTGGAGCTCACTGACTAGCCAGCCCAGTCAAATTATTAAGTTACAGGTTCATTGAGAAACCCTGTATCAATAATAGCAACAAAAAGGTGGAGAGTGATGAAGGCCTTCAACATTCTGGCCTCCATACACATGTGCACAGACCAACATCAATACATAAATATAGTGTGCTATGGATATCGCTCTGTGTAAATAAAGTTCTGATTGGCCAGTGGCCAGGCAGGAAGTAAAGGCGGAACAAGAGAGAAGAGAATTCTGGGAAGTGGAAGGCAGAGAGACAGACACCACCAGCCGCCGCCATGAGAAGCAACATGTAAAGACACTGGTAAGCCACAAGCCATGTGGCAAAGTATAGACTAACAGAAATGGGTTAATTTAAGATAGAAGAAGTAGATAACAAGAAGCCTGCCACGGCCATACAGTTTGTAAGCAATATAAGTGTCTGTGTGTTTATTTTATACATGGGTTGTGGGACCGCGGGGGCTTGGTGGAACCTGGAGAGAAGCTCTCCAACTACAATAGTGCATGCATGTATACACACACACACACACACACACACACACACACACACACACACACACACCAGTGGTTGTCAGGAGTTTAGGTGTTAGGGACCAAGATTTCAGGAACCAAACATGAACCGTGGAAAGTACTAGCTAGGCCAGAGAACAAGTCATAAACCCACCACCCTCCCTTAGAGCAGTAACACCTGTTTACTAACCAGAGGCTCCCAAAGATAAGAATATTCCACAGTCAGGTGCCATGGCAACCAAATGTAAAGAGCATTCCATGGTCAGGTAGCCTAGCAACAGAACAAATGGCCCCTGACCAGTCACCTTAGCAGACTTCTTGCAGTTGCACGACCTGCATGTCTCCCACGTTCTGCACGCCTTCCATGTCCCTTCCCCTCTTATGCTATATAAGCCATGTGGAGGAAAATAAAGATTGGCGGCTTGATCAGAATACTGTCTTGCTGCTGTCTCTTGTGTCCCCTGTTCCTTTCATTCGCTCCCACAGGTGGGTCACCCCGTTGAAACCCCGCTGGCCGGGGCATTTAGGAAAGGAAAGGATGAATAGGCAGAATACAGAGACTTTTCTCCCCTTAAGACAGGGTCTCATGTAGCCAAGGCTGGCCTTACACTGACTATATAAGCAGAGATGACCTTGACTTTCGGATCCTTCTGCCTCCACCTCCCAAGTGCTGTGATACAAGCTACATCTCATAAGTGATTTTTTTTTTTTTGGCATTGAGGATCGAACCCAGGGCCTTTCACTTGCTAGGCAAGAGCTCTACCACTGAGCTAAATCCCCAACCCCTCTATAAGTGATTTTTAACAATCCATATTTTGTAAACCCTGCAACGCAATACAATTCCAAGGCAACCAGGAAGCTGCTTCCTTTCAGCTTCAGTTTGGCCAATCCCTGATGTCTTCTACCGCTGCAAACACTGATCACATGTGAGGTCTGGAAGTGGACGGGATATCATGAACTTCTGCCCTTGAGCACATGATCCCACGGCACCAGAACAGAACCTAGCATCCAGGTCACAGGGCCTGTGAGAGGCAGGACCCCAGCACTGGAACAGAGCCCAGGGGTCAAGATTGGAAAGGTACATACACTCACCAGGGGAAGCCAGGGTAATGCAGCTTGTGTGTACTGTTTCCTGCCAAATATGAGAAATGGAAGCCTCCAGGGTTGAGGACCAAGGGGGTCAGATCGACCATGTGGCTGTAAGATAAGGAGAAACGGATGTTGGCAGTGGGCCCATCCACAGCATCAGCATGCTTATCTATAACACAGGTCCAAGGGTACCATCACAGTCCAAACTTATGGAAATAAGCACAATCACCACCCAAAATCATGAGAATTAAGAGGCTGAGACAAAATAACCATCAAGTCTGGCACTCAAGATGTTCCCCAAATGCTTTTTGTTTCTTTCAAGATGAGTAAAATCCTGTCCACCTCTTTGAAGTTGATGAAAGACCATTCCAGTTTAATTTCACTTCAGATCTTGAAATATCCAGTTTTTCCATCTATAAGAAACAAAGAAAATCTCAGGAGAGAGTGGAAACTGCACTTTTCCAGAAAAGCAATCCCCCTACACAGGAAGCAAGAGTTGATTTCAGGGGTAGAGAAGATGGTGTCTGGGAACTGAGGAAGCCCTATCCTCAAGGCAAGGGTTACAAGGAAGGGGAGGGCTGCCAGGAAGGGGAGGGCCGCAAGGGGGAGGGCACAGAGGAGGATAACACTCTAAGAGAGAGGCAGGAATGGGGATAAGATGTGAGAAAGTCTATGGTTTTCCTCCTGTTCTTGGGAACATCCAAGTGGACAGGAGGTTGAACTTTGTGCCATTCACCTCCGCTGTGGCCCTCAGCCAGGGCAGCCAGGCCCTCCTGTCTGTTCAACCTGCTGCTAGTTCATACCCAAAGCCTGCCTGAGAGGAGCCTGTCAGCAGAGATCTGAGAACCACTGCTTGGCCAGGACGGAAGAAGGGAAGATTCACTCCCAGCACTAGAGCAGAGCATATCCCCACTGACCTGCTTGCCAGATAGTGTAGGAAAGGGGCCGAAGACCCTGGGCATAGTGTAAACAGAGGGTGATGTGGCCACTACAGAGGCCATGGTGGTGACAGGTGTTGGTGGCAGCGGTGGTGGTAACGGAGCTGGCAGCAGGCACGGGGAGGTTGCCTGGTCTCGCAAGAGGATAGGATCTTTCTTTCGTTTCAGCCTCCTCCTCCTCTTCTTGGCACCTTCATCAAAGGGTGTAATGAGTACTGGCACCTTGGGCAGTAGGACCCAAACTCAGCAACACAAAGGTTTCATGATGTCTCTCCAGCAAAGGAAAGCCTTCCCAGGCTTTTTAGAAAACCCTGGGCCACCACTGAGAGGTGCCAGCAGGCACTATCTCACCAACTACCCAACACCTTGGAGAAAGGATCCAAAGTCAATTTCTTGCTTTCTCTCCTCTCCCGCTTCTTCCCTCCTTTAACAGGGTCTTACATATCCTAGGCTGGCCAGTCACAGCAGCTGAGAATCACCTTAAATTTGTGATCTTCCTGCCTCCAACCTCCAGGTTGCTAGGATTATATATGTACATAGTTTACATAGTGCTTGGGATTAGACTCAGGACTTCATGTGTGCTAGGCAAGCTTTACTTTTAGCTCTTACCAGCAGAGCCATATCCCCTATCTGCAAAAGGGCAGGCAGAATCCATGCCAAGATGTCTAACTTTAAGGGTACAAATTTGAAGGAAGTGATGGATTGAACCAGGCCCTGTAGGCTAATCTGTGCCCCCCCAGGCAAGGATTGTGGAAGACAGAGTCTGCCAACACCAGCAAGGATATCCAGGCCCCAGATGGTGAGGCCTCAGTCTGCACCCAAGCCTCAGAGGCATGTGAGGCGGAAAAGGGTACTGCTTATAAAAGAAAACCCACAATGAGGTCTTGCAAAGGTGGGTTCGAGGACAGTGACACCTGGCAGGATCCTGAGCCAGGCCCTGCTCCACATTTAGGTCTTATGGACAGCATTGAATGAGTCTGGAGAGTACATCTGAATATTAACTCATACTTCATACAGCCCATCAGAAGAGTTCATTAGCTGGGATGTGGTGGTGTATGCCTGTAATCCCAGAATTTAGGAGATAGAAGCACACACATACAATAAATGTAATAGAAGGGCTAGAGAGATGGCTCAGTGGTTAAGAGCACTCACTTATTGCTCTTGCTGAAGCCCTACGTTCAGATCCCAGCACCCATGTCAGGTGGCTCACAACAACCTGTAACTCCAGCTGTAGGGAATCCAATGCCCTCTTCTGGCTTCCACAGGTATCTATTGAGTACACGGAATACATGCATGCACACACACACACACACACAATAAAGTGATTAAATTTTTTTAAATAAATGTTAATAGAAATAAAAGGGGAGGGGCTAAGGAACCGACTCTGTTGATAAAGTACCTACATCACAAGCATAAAGAGCTGAGTTCAAAGCCAGGCAGTGGTGGCATACACCTTTAATCCCAGCACTCCGGAGGCAGAGGCAAACAGATCTCTGAGTTCAAGACCAGCCTGGGCTACAGAGTGAGTTCTAAGACAGCCAGGACTGTTACACATTAAGTCTTGTCTTGAAAAAGATCAAAAAGAAAAAAGAAAAAAAAGACCTGAGTTCAGGTCCCCATTGCCTACAGAAAACAAAGGGCAGAGCAGCCCACACTGATAATCCATCTGGGGATGAATGCAGACAGACGCTGGAAACTTGCTGGCCAGCCTACCCAAATCAATGAGCTCCACGGTTAGTGAGAGACCTCGGGTCAAAATACAAAGGTATTTGAGGGCAGAGAGCCAGGTGTACTGGCGCACATCTTTAGTCCCAGCCAGGGGGATCTCTGTGAATTTAAGGCCAGTCTGGTCTACACAATGAGTTTGTTCCAGGCTGGCCAGAGGAACATAGTGAGGTCCTGTCATAAAAAATAAATAAATAAAAAATAAAAAAAAAATTTAAAAAAGGAAGAAGAGGTAGGGGAGGAGGACGAGGGGGGAAGGAGAAGAAAGAGGAGGAGGACGAGGAGGAGAAAGAGGAGGAGGAGGAGGAGGGGGAGGAGGAGGAGAAGGAAGGAGCCAGCAAGATGGCTCACTGGGTAAGACACTTGCTATGTAAGCATGACAACCTGAATTGAATCTCCAGATCCCACAGTGGAAGAACTGACTCCAAGTTATCCTGACTTCCGCATGTGTCCCTTACACACATACTCATGTATACACTATACACACACAATAATAATATTTCGCTTTAGAGCCAAGTGTGGTGGCGCACACTTTTAATTAATCCCAGTATTCTTTGAAGGCAGAAGCAGGCACATCTCTGCAATTTTAAGGCCAGCAGGACTCCAGAATGAGACCCTGTCTCAAATAAACAGATAAATTGTTTTAATTAAGACACATCCTAAGGCTGGGATTAAAGGCGTCTGCACCCCACCCTGACCCCCTCAGTAGTTAGCCTCTAAATTAGCTAATCTGGCTAGGAGATGTGCCCTCCTTTCTGCTCTTCATTAGACATGATCCGAGAGGGGTAAGTCCAACCTGGAGAGTACAGATGGGCACCGCATTTGCACCTAAGATGTCAACAACCTATGCTTGACATACACTGAGATGTTGATGGGAACTGAAATGGGAGGGAAGCAGTTGCCCTGGGCTCAGTTTCCCAAGGCTCACACCCTCATTAGTTGAGCCTCACCCTGGGAATACAGATGTACACGGTTGATGCGCCTCTTCAGCTGCTCCAGGCGCTGATGCATCTCCAGGGCACCCATGCTGTTGCACTGGTTCAGTTCTCCCTGGACAGCGCAGACAAACTTCGCCTGCAATAACGATTGCAGAAAGGCGGGAAGCAAGAAGAGAGTCGCTTGCCTGCTTTGTTCCCAGGCTTGGCATCCTTGGCTTCGAAAGACCCTTCTGGCTGCCCCAAGCCCCCCCCCCCCCCCCGTGACCTCCCCATCCATCCCTCAGTTAAAGCCCCACCCTCAATGCTCCGCCCTAAAAACAGCAGGTGGAGATGGGGGCCTCCCGCAGCCCGCACCCAGAGGCAGGAGAGGAGCCCGCGCTGCTCGATCTCAGTCTGCTTGTCCTTGCGTACAACCCTCTCCGCCAGCGCTGGGTTGCGGTCCAAGGAACGGAAGAGACGGCGCAGCGCGCGCTCGGTGTAGGTCGCTGCTTGCCTCTCGAAGTCGTCCTCGGAGATGAGCTGGCAGAAGGTCACATTCTGGGGGAATTCGTTGTCGTATTCATCCAGGACTTCCATCGAGAGGGACTGCTGGTGGTGAGCAGATGCTGCCTGGGGGCGGAGTGGGGGCGGAGCGGCAGTCGGGGAAGGGCTCCTAGGGCAAGGAGACCCCCCCCCGGGGGGGCTACATCTGAGGTCCCGAAAGGTGACAGGAGCCCATTGGGGCGGGGACTACAGGACGCACCCACTCTTTCCCTACAGCGGCGGGGCAGACTCCAGTTCTCCAGACAACCCGGCCCCCTCCAGGTCTACCCCCAGGGAGTGCTTAAGGAGTTAGGGGGCGGGGCCAGCGCCAGTACACGCGACAATGCCCACCCCCTCCGAGCATGCGCGCTGGTGTGCTCCTCCTCCCCAACCCTCCTGACCACTGGAAGTACCCAGGTACCCATGGGATTTTGATCTCCTTCTTAGCGGTGGTCCTCTCCAAAGCACCTCCCAACCCTGCCTTACCAGTCTGCCCTGGTAATTGAATCTGGTTTCCAGTTCACCGAGGCAGTATCCCAAAGCACTTCCTTCTGCCCCCAAAGCGCTTTAGCTCTGGCTTTTGCGCCCTCTGTTTTCTGTCCTACTCTACAGCATTTCACACATCTCTCTCCAGATCATGTCCTGATCTCCCCTTCTCGACCACTTCTTTTTTTGTTGTTTTTTGAGACAAGGTCTCACTGTGTAGTTCTGGCTATACTGGAAACCACTGTAGACCAGGCTGATCTTGACGTCTGCTTGTCTCTGCCTCCAGAATGATGGGATTAAAGGTGTACAACAGCATGCTCGGACCCATGACCACTCCTTCGCTCTGTCTTGATGTCCTCCTGCCCTTCCCTTCTTGCCCCTCTGCTACATTTCTTAAAGTTGTCTCCATCTGCCTCTTGACAGTCAACCTAAGTCCTCCAAGGCCCAGCCCTCTCGAATCCAGGCCCACGCCCGAGATATGGACAAGTAAGAATTCCTGGGCATCTCAGGAGGGACAGGCTGCACCAAGAGCTGCTGGCCTCTTCTACTCTAGCCTCTAAGGCGAGTGCATGCCAGCTGCTGCTTCACCATCGAAGCCCTCCATCACGCCTGAGACCCATATCTGTACCAGACAGTGGCTGACTTTCCCAAGCCAGGGGTGAAGGCATTCCTGAAAGCCAGTCTGGCAGCCTGGCTCTCCTCTCAAGGAGACCGGCCTGAACAACCCTCACTAGGTCTTTTTTTCAGGGGAGGGCTTTGAAACAGAGTCTCACCATGTAACTCCGGCTGTCCTGAGACTTGCTATGTAGACAGTCTTGTCCTCAAACCCATGCCTTCCCAGTGCTGAGTTCAAAGGCATGGGCCTCCACAACCAGCTTCTCACTGGGTCTAGTTGGTAAAGGTGAGCCTGCAAGGACTCCCCAGGAAAGGCTTCCTTAAAGCAGACATGCCAGACACCTCAATGTCCAAGACATACCCTGTTGTAAAAGAGCAAGCAGGCATGGTCGGCAGGCCTCCTCTGCAGGCTTCTTATTCCAAGTCCATCAATCCATCCATCCCAGGTAGTACATTCCTGCTGAGCCCCAAGACCCACGGCAATGCCCCTGGTTTGAGGGCCTTCTCATGCCTCCTCCCAAACACCACTCAGAACATTCTCTCGTCACCTTGGTTATCTTCAGGCATTCAGGAAGGCTGAGTCCTGTTCTTCCTGGTGTAGTTAAACCTTTTCCATACAGAGAGTTGAACATGTTTCTCTCCACAAGGTCCTGGAGGTTCTGGTTTTGTTTTGTTTTGGTTCTTGAGACAGCATTACACCATAGACCAGGCCAGCCTCAATTCTGAGGCAATGCTCCTGCCTCAGCATCCAGGCATGAGCCAGCATACCTAGCATGGATTCCCAATCTTAACCTGGGGGGCCAAGAGCTTGAAACCAGATCCTTTCCAAATCTGGAGTCTCATCTTTGTACTGGCTCCAGCCTTGGAATATGATTCCCAGTATCCACCTTATGCTCTCAGATGGGGGGGGTCTCATCCAGCTCTGTACCCGCAAGATAAACTAGTCCAGCCACTTACTCTTGGGGCACCCCAGGTTTCTCAGCTGGAAAGTGAGTAGTGTGGACAGTGGGCAGGCCTGACAGATGCCCTTTCATCATTGCACTGCTCCCCAGGGGCTCACAGTAGTGCAACAGGGAAAGAGTGTCCAGCAAACCTTGTTGGTCTCTCTGGGTGGGGTCAGGGCCTCTGCCTGGGCCAAGGGTACCCTCTGACCCCAGAGACACAGGCCTGACTAGAATTTCAAGTTTCCATGGAGAACAGAGTAAAATGAGCAGGGGAGGGGAGGCTGCAGGCCTGAGGCCTGGAAAGAGGGAAGGAGGAACTGTGGGTGAAGAGGTTGTCTACAAGGCTGGCCCCAGATGCTTTGACAATATCATTGCACTGCTTCTCAGAGCACAGTAGTGCAACCTAGTCAGAGCACCTGCAGCCAGCAGGCAATCCATCACCCACATTGTGTGCAAGGCTGAAAGGTCAACCACCATAGTTGGGTAGGACCTCTGTCCAAGATTTGGAGCACAGAAGGGGCTCTAGCTCAGATGCAGTCCTCAGGGTCTTAGGAACTTCAGGGCACCTAAACTTTCCCTAACATGATTCCGATTCCGGTGAAAGAGACATTCCCCAGAGAGAGCTTAAGGGCGGGGGTGGGGGTGGGGTGGCTCATACACAAAGGAGAGGGACCTGTACTAGCGCTACCTTGTACCGTTTCAGCCTGGAGCTCCTTCTAGAATAGGAGGGGTGGATGGTTTACCCCTAGCAGGTGAGGCCCTTGGAGTTCCAGACCTGGTCGTTGGTTGGTTCCTCCAGTATGAGTTCTGCATTCTGTCCTAACAGATTCTTCTGCTGGGAGGAGCAGACCGAGGGCTTCATGCCATCTGGAGTCCCCTGCCTTGGGACGGCCCCCAGCCTCACCACACCCCCCACCTCAGACCAGCTACTCACATGGACAGACACCCCTTGTTCCCACGGTGGAGACAGAAGATTAGTGGGAGGAAATCGTGGTTGTCGCCGGTCCTGTCCTACTCGGACAACCCTCGTGGCGACCTCTCGGTGGGCTCCATCTTTAACCTCTGACAGTCCCAAGGGCCGAGCCCCAGGCCTCAAGCAAGGCACAGCGCTAGCCTCATTGGCTTGCGCCAACACTAAGCTTCGCTTCCTGCACACCTATTGGCTGCTGCTGGGAAGATTTCAAAATAGCCTCCGGGTTCCGATTGGCCAGGCGCCCGAGTTTTGGCTCCGCCGTTTTAACAATGAGTTCTACAACACTTTCTCATTCACAACTTATGAAAAGGAGCTCTGCCCGCCTTTTCCCTTGCTTCTCTGTATTGTAGTGATACTCGTGAGGGCGCGTCCATGCTCGCCACATAGCTCACCGAATTAAGGAGGGTGCTGAGATCCCCGGGAAGTGTCTGAGCCACTGGCCAAGCCAGCGGCGAATAGGCCCTCAGGCTTCCAGAAGGGACAGCCACTCAAAGACGTTTCTGTTCAACTTTTCAGAATGTTGCCATCAGGACACCTCCAGCTGGCTGGGGAGGCCTTGGCATACGTAAGGGAAGCAAATGCGCTGATATTGCTGAGACTGGAAACCACTTTGTGGATAAGAGTTCATTGAGTGACCTTTCTGGACTGATAAGGGGCAAAGATAGGCATCACCTAGCACACATAACTGAAGAGCTCTACTTAGGTGTATGTTGGAAAGGGTTGCAACTGGCATCTGTGCCTTTTCCTGTTTTGCCCATTTCATGGCTGTGAGAAAATGTTTTTGAAACATCCAGAGCTGGTTTTTAATCTTCAGGAACATTATGTTGTCCAGTTTATTTTAAATTTATGTGTGTGGATATTTTGCCTGCATGTCTGTGCACTACATGCATGCCTAGTGTCCAGGGAGGCCAAAGAAGGTGTTCAATCCTCTGAAACTGGAATTATAGATGGTTGTGAGCCACCACATGAATGCTGGAAATGGAAGCCAGGTCCTCTGGAAGAGCAGTCAATGTTCTTAACTGCTGAGCCATAATCTCTGAAGTCCCTACATCGTCTTATCTTCTTGGTGGGGGTGGAGAGGGGGGGAATGCTATTGGTTTTAGAGACAAGGTCCATCCTGTACCACTGGCTAGCTCACTGTACTCACTGAGGAGACTAAGCTAGCCTTGTGCTTACGCCAATCATGGGCCACTATACTGTGCCTCTCCACACTGATGCAAAACAAAACACCCAGAAATCCCAGCATTTGGAGAGTAGAGAATCAGAAGTTCAAGACCAGCCTGAGCCACATGAAATACTGACTTGGGCAGGTCATGAGGGAGAGACAGTTCAGTGATGAAGAGGGCTGACTGCTCTCCCAGAGGACTTAAGTTCCATTCCCAACATCCACAAGCCATCTCACAAGCATCTGTAACTCCAGTGCCAGGGTTCTGACACCCTTTTCTGGTTTCTGAAGGCATTGTGTGCACAGAATATACCCACACACATAAAAATGAAGTAAAATGAAAATAAATTTTAAAGTTTGTGGCTGCTACTGCTGTTTTTACATTTGGCCATGTACTACACTCTGCATAGAAGCAACTTTTCTGCTCCCAAAGCATATTGGTTACCTAGGATTCCTAACTGGTGTCCACCTGAGTTCTTTCCCTAATCAGCACTCCAATGCCCCACTGCCTGCCCAGGTGGACAGGAAGAGCACCCCCTTGTGTGGGCAGGATGCAGCAATGCTGGAGTGCCCTACCCCAATCTTGGCTCATCTCAGATAAAATAGCCCACCTGTGATTCTGTCTGGGGTCTTCTGGTGGGTGGAGCCCTTGTCCAGTACACAAAGTAAGAAGTGCTGCTAAGCAATTGCTCCCACCCAGCCAGCAGCCTCAGCCAATGAGAGAAGATGCTTTGGTGGGTGCATATCCTTGCTTCCTTTCCTCTCAAGTGGTATAACTTTAGTGAGATTCCCCAGTGAGACTGAGTACTAGGGTGGACTAGGGCCCCACAATGCACCTTTCTCTCCCCCTTGCTCAATCCCATACTCTGCCCAGCATTTACTGCAATCCTTTCCCAGTCATCTCCTTCCTTCTAAATCCTCTCAGATCTCAAGAGATTTGGGGGGCTGGAGAGGTGGCTCAGAGGTTAAGAGCACTGGCTGTTCTTCCAGAGGTCCTGAGTTCAATTCCCAGCACCCACATGGTGGTTCACAGCTATCTGTAGTGAGATCTGGTGCCCTCGTCTGGCATAAAAGCATACATGCAGACAGAACACTGTATATGTAATAAATAAATAAATTGTTAAAAAAAAAAAAAAAAAAGTTAAAATGTTTGCCGGGCGGTGGTGGCGCACGCCTGTAATCCCAGCACTCGGGAGGCAGAGCCAGGTGGATCTCTGTGAGTTCGAGGCCAGCCTGGTTTAGTGAGTTTCAGACCATAAGTTTGTCAGGGGAAGACAAGGGTGTCACAAGGGCAGCGAAAGTAATTGTCCAAGACATAACCCCTTCCCCTCAGTATCAACTGACTCCAGCTTTTTGTCTCACCCTCACGGTTTAATAGTGAGTTGATTTCTCAAATCCATGTGCTTTCTGCTCTTCCCACCCTATTCCAAGTCCCTTCTAGCCAACTGTCATCCCAGCCCCTCGGGCATTTTCTGGCTCTCAAGATCAACACTTTCCATCCCCAGCAGTTCCCTGTCATTCCTTCCACTACCTCTAGAGGCCGCACACACACCACCACAGCTGCTTGCCAGCTTGCTCACAGGGCCCTTCTGTTTCTTCTGCTTGTGCTTTCATTACTTATAGAAACTGCACGCTGCATTATGTGCATTGCTTTATCTACTTTGGGTGCTGGAAATGGGCCCCATGCCTTGTACATGCTAGCAAGTGCTCTACCCATAGCCTCAAGCTCAGCAAGTACCAACTGTTCCATCCTTGAAACTGTAGTACCCTGCCTGCACCTCTGAGGCTGTTACCGCCTCAGATTCTATATCTGTTTTTTTTTTGGGGGGGTAATCTTCCCTTGAGATGTCTTTTGAGGTGTTCTTCTCAGTCTTTTTTAAATTACATGTGTCTATATAAGTTTGTGCACATGTGAGCAAGTGCCCACAGAGGTGAGAGGTGTGAGAAATCCCCTTGGAACTGGAGTTAGAGTGTGAGCCACCTGATACAACATGGGTGCCAGTCCTCTGAAAGGGACTGTGCTCTTAAGCACTGAGCTATCTCTTCAGTCTTAGTTCTTTCCTCTCCAGGACCCTGGGGAAAGGAGAGTGCCTTTTACATCAAGAGTGTGGGCCCCTGAGGCATCACTCTCCAGCAGACAGGCAGAACTCTCAACAGGCCTTTGGTCAAAGATAAATCTTTTTGTTGTTGTTGTTTTGTTTTCGAGACAGAGTTTCTCAGTGTAGCCCTGGCTGTCCTGGAACTCAACTTATAGATCAGGCTGACCTTGAACTCACAGAGAGCCCTCTGCCTCTGCCTCCTGAGTGCTGAGATTAAAGGTGTATACCACCATGGCCTGGCCAAAGATAAATCTCAGGACTGCCACAACCACCAGAAGAGTGGGGTCCTAAGATAAGGAATGAGTGGCCTGGAGAGCCTGAGCCCCATCCCAGTTGGCAGGGGCCCCCAGGGCCAAGGTCGCTCAGTAGGAAAACTGCCTAAGTTCAAGTTGTGTGGATGAAAATCCACTGCTATGAGGTCACTGTAGGGTAGACAGGTGAGATCAGGACAGCGTTATAGTGCATGGGCAGGCATTTAAAAAAGAAAAAGTTTGGGGCCACTGAGGTGCAGCTAACTAATGTGTGCACTACACAATCCTGGCAACCTGAGTTTGATCCCTGGAAACAACATCAAGGTAAAAGATGAGAATCCCCTAGACAGAGTTGGTCTCTGACGTCCACACACGCACTGAGCTGCAGGTGCCAGCATTCACACAGCACATACACTCACACTAGTAATAAAAATGATTTTATAAAACAGTTTGGGGCCTGTGTAGTGGTGGTGCACGCCTTTAATCCCAGCACTCAGGAGGCAGAGGCAGGCGGATCTCTGAGGAATTAAGGCCATCGAGGGCTACATAGTGAGACAGTCTCAAAAAAAAAAAAAAAAAAAAAAAAAAAATTTAAACAGACACCTAGATAGGGGAGATGGGGAGATGGTAACTTGGACAGATGTGGCTGGTACCTTCAGATCTTCCCTGGGGTTACAGCAAATATAATCACAAACCAACATTCTTTAATCATAAAGGTACTTGAGGGCCCTACAAACAAAGTCTCACACAAGAATGACCCTACAGAATCCCTACCCAGCCCCCCTCCCTCCCTTCACCCATCCAGCTCTCAGAGTTCATCATGCCCTGTAGAGAGATCTGCTCCAGGCTTGATGAAGATACCTTCCATGGCCTTCCACGTGTTGTGAGCATTGGCACTAGACATGCCGTGCACCTCATGCTGCCCACGAATGGGGTTACCATACTGCTCACCAGTGACGGACAGGAACACAGAGGTGCCCACGTGCTGGAAGCGGACGCTGGCTTCACGCTCCCAGTGTTGCCCAGAACATCGTACTGTCCACAGGTCCAGGTCATCACCCTCACCGTCTTCCCCAAAAGCACTCACCTCCTGAGAGTGTAAAGTATGGAAGACAGTCACACATGGGGCACAGAGCCCCATAAGCTGCACGTCTAGCAGTAGTACTTACACCTAGTAACCTGGGCCTCTGGTCCCAGATCTTTGTGAGTTTGAGGCCAGCCTGATCTAGTGAGTTCCAGGACAGGCAGGGCTATGTTGAGAGGTCTGGTCTCAAAAAAATAAACAACATATTCTCATCCCACTGAAGGTTTCTTCAGATGCATAGAGCCTCTGTTTTTTGTTCGTTTGTTTTTTGGGTTTCTCTTTGTGGCCCAGGGTTTTTCTATGAGGTCCTGGCTGTCCTAGAACTCAGAGATCCGCCTGCCTCTGCCTTCCAAATGTGGGACTAAAAGGCATGTGCCACCGCAGATACCACCACCACCACGTGGCATATAGAGCCTCTTGTATCAGTCTGTGTACCCACAGACTCCTGTGCTAACCTAGTGAAGGTAAATCCCTCAAGCTCCCAGGCTAATGGCCAAGCTCCCTATCGACACCATTTCCCCCAGAAACTCTCCCCAACCAGTTAGTTCCTTCTCACGCCCCTCCCAGGATATCAGCAGTGACCTGCCCCCATGCTTTAGCAGGAGCTATTCCACAGAGGGAAAAGACTGGGGGAAACTTCTACTTCTCTTTCATGGGAGCTAATCGCACTGACTTCTCTCAGTCTTTCTCTTAACTCTGGGGTGGAAGTTCCTGGGGACAGGACCCAGAGCAGGAGCTTCATAAACTTCTGAATAAAAAACTCCCATTTTACAGCAGCTGAAGAATGAGTCCCCTCCCCTACACCCCTCCCGCTGTCACTCGGGTTCCTGCCCGCTCAGCTTCGACAGGTTCGGAAGGGGGCTTGCCTGGTTGTTGGATAGCGGCGACGGGAAGTGGTGCGTGTGAAGGTTCTTGCCGGTGAGCACGTGCGTGAGCCGCACTGCCTGCCCACAACGCACTGGGAGTCCGCGCGGGCACCCGCCCTCGGAGCCGCCGCGAATCCGCCAGTAACTATTGGCATCGTCGGACGCCTCCACGCCGGTTACCGACTGTTGGCCGCTGCCTGAAGAGGGACAGCCCACCCGTGGTCTCTGTCAATTGCAGATCTCCGGATCCTAACCTTGAACACTAAAAAGTTCCTCCTACAGCCCCCATTAACACAGGATCCCAAGGGCTCATCCCAGCCCCGGCTCCCGCCGGACCCCCAAGTCCCGATGGTCCCTCACATCCTAAGTCCCGAGGCTCGCCTCTCATGACCCTGCAAGCGAGTCTAGAGTCGCAACTACCCCGCTTCTTGACAGCCCACAGATCCCACTAGGACCACTAGGTCTCTAAGCCTCCGGCCCCTTGGCGGTCCCAGGCACCACCCCGCGCACCGGATCCGTATTTGATGTCGTGTGAGTGCAGCCGCACTTTGTGGTGGGTGTTGAGCAGCTTCAGCACTGACCCGCAGGTCACGAGTCCGGCGCTCGCCTTGGACGCGCCACCGCTCCGCACCGAGAGCACCAGCAGCAGCCCCAGCAGCGCCCCAGCTACCCCGCCGCGGCTCGCGCCCCGCATCCCGACGGCCAGCCGGGTTCCAGCCGCTCCGGACCTCGGCGCTTCCGTCCTCAACACCGGCCAATCCGGCTCTGACAGCGCCCTCTCCTAGCAGCCAATCGCACGCGCGCGCGCGCCCCTCCTGCACTACTATTGGATCGTTGTGGAGAGCCCCACCCCCAGGGTTCAGGGAGGTAGCTGAGAGGGGGCTGGAGACACAGAAGGGTTTTAACTGGTCCACGCTTCCGAGGACCCGCCAATGAACGTCCAGAGAGCAGCGGCGGCGGCGAGCAGCTCCCAGAGGCCTCTAAGTGGAGCACCGCGAGGTTTATTGCCAACAGTCGCTTGGCCCCTTGTCTTAAGCCCTTGGGGTGTAGGTTCAAGACCCCATTTGACCCCTGGACTTCGGTCGTGTGTCTCTGCACTCAGATCCTGGGCGTAAAGCTGCAGAGTCTCGAGAATCACTAGATTTTATGGTCACAAAGTGGACAGATCCCAAAGTTACTGAAATCTCCTGGGCCCAGGAGTTAATCAAACTGTCACTGAGTCATGTCAGCTCCTGGATCTCAGAGTTTCTGGATTCCCTTGACCTTGCAGCTACTTGAGTAATTTGGTGGCAGAAACCAAGGTTACTGACTGGGTCAGCAGAAGACAGCTCTGTGTGTGTGTGTGTAATGTATTTTTTTTTCCTATGTTGGGGTTCCACAGAAGAACTACCTCCAGACTACATTACCAAGAGGCTGATGAAGTATGTACCTGGAGCACCAGCTAGATATTCATGAAAGTTTCTGTTTAGGGGCTGGAGATGTGGCTTAGTTGGTAGAGTGCTTGTCTAGCTAGCACAAAACCCTGGATTTGACCCCTAGTATATATATATATATATACACTCAAGTGGTGGAGGCCGAAAATTAAAGAGGAAGTTTGAGGCCGGAAGTTCAAGGTCATCCTCCTAGAGAGTTAGTGGCCAAGCTGGACTACATTAGACCTTTCTCAAAAACAAAAAACAATGGGGTTGGGGATTTAGCTCAGTGATAGAGTGCTTGCCTAGCAAGCACAAGGCCCTGGGTTTGGTCCTCAGCTCTGGGAGGTAAAAAAAAAAAAAAAAAAAGTTTAGGCCAAAAGTAGTAGCACACTTAGGAGGCAGACAAGAAAATCAGTTTGAGTTTCAGAGTTTCAGGCCAATATAACCTATATAGAAAGTTTCAAGCCACCCGAAGCTACATGTGAGACCATTTGTCAAAGATTGGAAAAATTCATATTTGCTGTGGGATGTTCTGTATGTTAAATGTGATTGGTTAATAAATAAAACACTGATTGGCCATTAGCCAGGCAGGAAGTATAGGTGGGACAAGCAGAGAGGAAAATTCTGGGAAGTGGAAGGCTGAGGCAGAGAGATGCTGCCAGCTGCCACCATGACAAGGAAGATGTAAGGTACGGGTAAGCCATGAGCCATGTGGCAAAGTATAGATTAATAGAAATGGGTTAATTTAAGATAGAAGAACTAGATAACAAGAAGCCTGCCATAGCCATACAGTTTATAAGTAATGTAAGCGTCTGTGTGTTTATTTTATAAGTGGGCTGTGGGACTGCGGGGCTTGGTAGGAGCTGGGGAGAAAAACTCCAGCTACACATATTGAATTAAATTATTTAGAATTTTGCATTCAGAAAATAAAAAAGTCATTAATGACAACAACATGGTAATTCAGGTTTTATGTGTGATTTTGTGGATTGAACTCAAAGCTTAACCTAGGTAATCAAAAGACCTCCTGATGATCTACATCTACAATGCAATGTGGAATTTCCACATTTAGTGCTTATTTTATTCTGGATTACATATGGGATAAGGCACCTTACTCTGCACTTGGCAGACCATGCCCTTAAATGATCTAGGTCCAGCCAGGAGGGTAAGAGTACAGTCTGAGATGCATTTAAAAATGTCTTATTGGAAACATCAGCAGAGATCTGAGATTTAGCATGTCTAAGGCAGAGTTATTGTCCCTTCCCTTAAACTGCTCCTCCGTCAAGTTTCCAAGGCTCAATAAAAAGTAACACCAAATGCCGGGCAGTGGTGGCACATTTCTTTAATCCCAGCACTCAGGAGGCCAAGTCAGGAGGATCTCTGTGAGTTTGAGGCCAGCCTGGTCTATAGAGTGAGTTCCAGGACTTGGAGGTTGGCAAGATGGCTCAATGAACACACACACACACACACACACACACACACACACACCCCAAATAAATGTAATAAAAACACAAAAACCTGAGACTTAGAACTCCAGTTCCCGCGAGTTGTTGTTTTGCTAGGTCAAATGTAGCCCAGACTGGCCTCAATTTGTATTTGTAGCCAAAGGTAACTTTGAATTAGTGGTCTTTCCGTTTCCACCTCCTAAGTGCAGGACATCATCCTAACTATGTAGCTGACTTCTTGTCTTTGTCCACAAGAAAGAATGTCTATATGTCCTAAATGGATTCTATGATATTTCTTCAAAGTGTCCCATCCTTGTTCTAATATAAACTATTCTGTTCCTCTACTAATTGATACCTACCAATATATCTGCCTGCTTCTACTATGTTGGTAAAGTGGCTGGCTAGCATGTATGAAGCCTTGAGTTCAATCCCCAATAACACAGTAAACCAGCCATAGTGGTATATGCTTGGAACTGGAGGCATAAGCAGGTACATCAAGTCCAAGGCTATCTTTAAATCCCTGACTCAAAAGAAGAGAAAGAAGTGGTTTTCCTCATTGTACTTAGGATCAAAGATGGCAAGGATACAAGTGCCATCACAGACAGACAGACACACAGACAGACACACAGAAGAAATAGCTTTCTAAGTTGGCTGTGTCAAAATTGCTAGAATCTAAATAGAGTCACTTTGTCAAGCCCCTACCCAAAATTAACATGTAAATATGGGAGGCTGAGAAGGAAGAGATCTCATGCATGTATGTCTGACAAGAATAAGCTACAAAACACTCAGCCAGAATTGCAGCCTTGTTAACTCTGCAGCTCTCACAGGATTGAGCCTGTATGATAATGAGGATTCAGAGACGGGTAATGCCTGGGAGGTGCTCACCAACCTAAGACAGAGCGCCTGTGTGGCCTGAATAGGTGTCTCCATGACAGGCAAGGTGACCTGCTGATGTCCCGCGCAACCTAAGTCAGAAACTCATTTTTTAGTAAAAGGGGGGACCTGTAGGGTCCTGGCCCCTGTTTGGATAACTGTTGCCTTGCTTGCTGACCTTGACCTTGATATCCTCCCTATGCTAATTCCCTGCCGGGTTGCAGGTTTCTGAATGCTTAAGGGAAGTTCCTTGTCTGTGTATCCTGCATATTGGGCATTAACAGCTTAGGTGCAAGATTGTAAAACATTGGTAGCGAGCTTCTGCCTTCTGGGGTTCTCCAATTGTGCTGTAAGCCTATATTTAAGATCTCCTCCCTCCATCAATAAACGACATTCATCATTCAAAAAAAATTAATTAACTAAAAAAAAAAAAAAAGAATTGCAGCCTTGCACAAAGGCTGCCACAGCCTCACACTCAGTGTCTCTCTGAGAACGTCTGGTTAGAAGCTACTGTTTGAATTTGCTCTCTGTTGCTGCTATAAAACACCCAAGCTGAGACCGTGGAGGGACACTGCTCACAGCTCGCTTTCTTCCTTCCTTCCTTCCTTCGTCTCTTTCTCTCTTTCTTTCTTTCTTTCTTTCTTTCTTTCTTTCTTTCTTTCTTTCTTTCTTTCTTTGCATTTAGACAGTGTTTCTCTGTGTAACCTTGGCTGTCCTAGAACTTGCTCTGTATCCCTCTATAGACCAGGCTGGCCTTGAACTCAGATACTTATCTGCCTCTGTCTCCTGAGTGCTGGGATTAAAGATGTGTGTCACTACAACTGGTGACTGGTTTCAGTTAGCTTTCTTAGTTTTTGTTGTTGTTGTTGTTGTTGTTGTTGAAACCAAGTCTCATTATGTGGCCCTGGTTGTCCTGGAACTCCCTATGTAGACCAAGCTAGTCTCAAACTTCCAAAAATCTGCCTGCCTCTACCCCCCAAGTGCTGGGATTAAAAGTATGCACCATCACCGCCTGGCTCAGTTAGCTTTCTTATACAACCCAGGGCAAGTACCCACAGTGGGCTGGTCCCTACTCCATCAATTAGGAATCAAGAAAATTCCCCCACAGGAATCTCCACTGGCCAATGAGGTGGAGGCAGTTCCTCAACTGAGGTTTTCTCTTCCCAATTGTTTCAAATGGATAAACAAGATTAGCCATCACACTCCCCTGTTTAATCTCAGACTGGCACCATATTTATTATTAATCCCTGTAGCCCAAAATTGTTGTTATGAAATCATTTTGTAATTTCCATTTCTCCTTTTAAAATGTGTTTTGCCTCAACTTCCTGTAATATGTTCAAACGTGATGATAGCATATCCATTGAGAATATTTTTGGAGACTCTCTGGTTTTCTTTTAGGTAGATAGCTTAGACTCCAGAGCCAAACTGAGGGAACTAATATTTTTTTGAACTCTGTCAGAGCCTTCTGACATTTTGTAAGTGTTTCTTTCTTGTGCCTCCGCTGCTCACCTGTGAGGACTACTCCCACAGGTATGATCATGGCATCTCCAATGCCCTCCACCTTCCAATCATAGTTTGTCTCTAGGTTCAGATTCTCAAGGCAGTTTGAACAGTTCAGCTTGAGTCAGCAGACAGCTCCAGGTCCAACCAACTGCTGAAGGGTTTACAGCTGGTCTCCAAACGTGGTCGTGAACAACATCTCTCATTTTGGGGCTTGTCAGCATATTTGTCAACATACATAAAGGTATTGGCTCCTCTCATTCCTGTTAGCAGATGTCAAAGTGACCAGATATGATAAGATAAAAGGTAGATTATTAAATCTACTCTGAAAAAAAGATATAGAAATAATTGGATAAAAGGGTAGACTATTGAATCTACTCTGAAACAAAAAAAGAGAGAATATGGATATGATAAGATAAAAAGGTAGATTATTGAATCTACTTTTAAAAAGCAACTAGTAGTTTTAAATATTTTACATTGGATTGGATTTTTGTATATTGTATACAAATTTTATATATTGACACAAATTTGAGATTATTTTTGTTAGAACATACTGTACATTCACTTCTAATCTTGTTCAAGGTATTGTACCTATATGGTTTATTTAACAATGTAATGCAATTTTCTAGTCCTTGGAAGTTATTGTTACCAAGTAATTAGGATATAAAGAAATGAAAGTTAGTATATTACAATGGAACTTGTAGTCATATTAGGTATGTTTTCAAGTTCAAAGAGATATATATTAGATAGGTCATATTCAAACACTTCAGAGACCTACAGAACATAGCATTTAAGATGTTTTAATAACATAGATTTTTTTTATGACAATGAGACGTCTGCTCCTGACAGCACCAATCTACTTCAGAGAAGATGGGCACAGAAGAAACTCCTTATGGAGTTTACTTTCTTTGTGCCACATTAGCCACTGGGCAAGAAACTGCCCTTGCCTCGACTGCTGACAGTGTGCTGTCCAAATGGAGAAGCAGGACACAAAAGAAAGGACTGCTGAACCTTGCAAAGACAAAGTATGACAGCCCTTGAGAAAATCCTGCTTCACAGATGAGTCTGTCAAATATGCTAAGCCTATAGGCCAAAGATGGATGCCTCAACATTTCAGAGAAACCTTGGGTGACTGTCCAAGCAGCCAGCTGTTTCTGTCATTTCTCAAAATTTTTGGAAGTCACTTGTTTGGTTTTTCTAGACAGGGTTTCTCTGTGTAGCTTTGCGCCATTCCTGGAACTTGCTTTGTAGACCAGGCTGGCCTCGAACTCACAGAGATCGCCTGCCTCTGCCTCCCTAATGCTGGGATTACAGGCGTGTGCCACCACCGCCCAGCTGACCTTAAACTTCTAACCTTCCTGCTCCACTTCCCAAGTGCAGGGGTTTTAGGACTGCCACTATATCTATTTTGAATGGTACTGGAAATGGAGTCCAGGGCTTTGTGCATCCTGAGCAAGCACTCCAACTGAGCCACATCTCTAGAAGAGTCTAGCAGGAAAGCTGCCAGTCAGTGGAAGCTGCAGACCCTTTGAGGAAGATATTCTGTGATGGCTCTTCTTAGTTGTTAACTAACTACATCCAGAATTAACTAAAACCCCAAAATAGAGGACACACCTGTGAGGAATTTCTGCTTAATTTGAAGTGGGGAGATCCACTTCTTGTGGAGATACTGTGTTTGTGCTCTAACAAATAAAGCTTGCCTGAAGACCAGAGGGCAAAGCCAGCCACTGGTTAGCCATAGAGGCCAGGCAGTGGTGGCACACACCTTTAATCCCAACACTTGTGACTTTATGCCTTTGCTCCCAGTATTTGGGAGGCACACACACCTTTAATCCCAGCACTAGGGAGGTTGAGACAGGAAGTGACATAGCTGGGTGGAGAAAGGAATAAAAGGCTGGAGGAGACAGGAGTTCAGCTTTTTTGGCTGAGGAGTTGGTGAGGTGAGAGGTGGCTGTGGCTTGTTCCTTTGTGTCTCTGATCTTTCTGCACTTACCCTGATATCTGGCTTTGGGTTTTTATTAAAAACAATTAGGATTCATGCTACAACTTCTAATCTAGATCTTTGAGGCAAGAACACACCATGTTTTGTTTGTTTATTTGTTTGTTTCTGTTTTTCGAGACAAAGTTTCTCTGTGTAACAGTTCTGGCTGTCCTGGAACTCTCTTTGTAGACCAGGCTGGCCTTGAAGTCAGAGATCCACCTGCTCCTGCCTCCCGAGTGCTAGGATTAAAGGCATGCACCACCACCACCTGGCCAAGAAGATACATCTTTATTCCAGATCTTTAATCCAGATCTAATCTGAGCCACGCCTTCTGCTGGAAGCCCATATAAGGACATGGAAGAAGGAAGCTTTTGCTCTTTGCCTGCTTGCTCTCATCTTGCTAGCAAGTCCATTTCTTCACTGGCATTAGAGCCGGCTTCTTCAGGATTTCAGTGTGTACTGAGGAACAGCTGAGACACCCAGGCTTGTGGACAGAACAACGCCTGGATTCTTGGACCTTCTGTTCATAGCCAGCCATTTTTGGATTAGCTGGACCATAGCCTGTTAATCTTTCTAATAAACCCCATTTCTATACATATTTATAAAGAGATTCATTCTATAAATTATGTTACTCCAGAGAACCCTGATAATACACCTTTCCTACCAAGAACTGTTGCTGGACAGTTATGTTGATCCTGAATCCTCCAACCCACAGCATGGCCAACCAACAGCCACGGTATGGCCTGGCCCAAAAATTCAGTCTCTGGAATTAGAGACAGCAAAGCAAATTAGAAAGAAAGCCCTGCCAGGGTCAGAATAGTGTGGCTGTATTCTTCCATAGTTTCAAGATGAGGTTGGAGCACATCAAAGTAAGAAGGAAGCTACCCCAACTGAGGGAAGATCTTCCCAAAGCAGACATTGCCATTACCAGAAAGGCACGGGTCCTGAAACCCTGACTCAGGGTGCCAAAGGAATGAAGAAGAGACATACAGACACACATGCAAGCTGGTATCATGTGGGGTTCTCTACCTGACACAGCCGGGAACCCTAGCATGTTTATTATGTATACCACAAGGGAATGGATTGGACAGTCTGGGTAGGAGATCTTTGTAGGTAAGCAGCCTCAGGATGTTAACATCTGGGAGGAAGCCACAGTTGCTAGTATTTACATACACTGATTAACTATTCATAAACAATCTGTCTGTATTAGTCAGGGGTCTCTATAGAGTTACAGAACTTATGGAATGAATCTCTCTCTCTCTCTCTCTCTCTCTCTCTCTCTCTCTCTCCAGCTGTGAAGAGACACTTAGGAGCCCTGATAGGCTTGATGAGCCAGAAAGTTGCAAAATAGGGTATAGAAGAGAGACAAGAAGTAGTAACGCAGCTCTGGAGTCCAAGTACCATCAGTTGCCATAGAGGCCCATTGTCACCAGGTGCTGTAGACACTGTCCTCTAAGCACAGCAGCCATTATTGTCTTCATCAGAGCAGCTGAGACTGTACAAGGCCTCTCAAGACTGAGCCCTTTGACATAGAAGTGGAGGGACCTGCATCTGGGAACACAGCCACTCCTACCATACTTCTCCAGCTGCTACTCTACCCACAGTGCACGTGGTCTCCTGGTCTCTGAATACACTAGAACAGCGGTTCTAACCCTGTGGGTTATGACCCTGTTGGGGGTTGGATGACACTTTCACAGGGCTTGCCTAAGACCATCTAAATATCAGATGTTTACATTACAGTCCATAACAACAGCAAAATTACGGTTATGAAATAGCAACAAAAATAATTTTATGGTTGGGGGGTCACCATAGCATGAGGAACTGTGCTAAAGGTCATAGCACTAGGGATATTGAGAGCCACTGTACTAGTCTATACAGTGTGGAGGAAGTAGAGCCTAGTGGGGGGTCCTGTCTATGCAGCCATTGTCAAGTCATTGTCCAAACCGGCATGAGACTGTTTGGTGATGGAGCTGTTTGGACCTGGGTAAAATTATTCCTTTGGTGTGTCATTAATGCTCTGTCTTATATCCCAAAGAAAAGTATGTAACATCAGGGCTGGCTTACCCTGCAAGTGCTATTCAAGTGTAGGCATCCATCCAGGTCAAGGAAAGATATCACACACCCAGGACCCAACAACTGTGTCCATCAACGTGCCATTTATTTCCATTTGTCTCTTGGCTCCTTTGATAACGTTGGCAGAACTCTTGCTGAGCACCCAATTATCTGACCCTTACTCAGGACAGGGGCTGGCTGGGTGGCCAGCTACTGGGGTAGGGCAGGAGGAGGCAAAGAGGGGAGCACTCTGTGTGGCTTCCAAGGGTCTCAAGGGGAGTCATTGGAGCTCTTTACAATGGACTCATTGATAAAGTCCTCCACCTCAGGCTCAGGCAGGCTAACCTCAGGATGCTCATCCTCAGAGGAATTCTTGAGTTCATCTTCTTCACTTCCCTCGTCCTCCTCCTCTTCACTGCCCTCACCCTCTTCACTATTTACTATTTCCTTGGACTGGGAGGATCTGGAGCCCATACCAGCACTGGAGAACACAGACAGCTTGGGCTCTGAAGGGCTCCTGGGCATCTGATCCTGGACTATACCAGGATCCCGAGGGCTGAGAAGCTGGCGGATTGGCAACTCAGGGCGGAGGGAGAATCTGGACCCTGCACTCTGGTCCTGATTGGTGTCACCAGTAAGCTTGGGCTGCACAGAGGGGGATTCTGAGCTATGGCGGGAGGTGCCTACACGAGAGGGGCTAGGGTGGGAGGCCACTGGCCTGGAGGCATGCCTCATGGCCTGCCTTGCCAACTCAGCTTCTTCCAATTTGCGCAGAAGGCAGGTCCAGTTGATGTCTGAGGACAAACGGATGTGGGTGCCCTTCACCTTCTTGAAGCCCAGAAAGATGTCCATGAGAACCTCAGTGATAGGAAAGGAAATGAAGCCAAGTTGCTTAGTGAGGCTTTCCTCAAACTTGTACTTGCAGATAAGCAAAGAGACTGCCTGCTCAACCAAAAAGCCAGTGAGTTCCTCAAACCAGGGGTTAGAGATGTAGGACAAGCTGGACACAGATGAGATGGACGGCAGAGGCTTCTTCCTCGGAAACTTGGTGCCAGGGCTCTGTGTGACAGGCAAGGGGGAGAGGGAGATGTTTAGCCCTGTTGCTGCCACCTCTGCTGCTTTGAGAAGCATCTTTCTGTGCCTCCTGGCAGCTTTACCAATCATCCCTGTTACAGACAGGGAGGCCACACACACACACACACACACACACACACACACACACACACACACACACTAGGATACAGACCTGCCACACCTGCTCTGCCACAACATTCATTCTCCATGCCTCAACTATGAGGGCTAGAACAATGCCCACCAGCCTGGGCAGCCTGTGCTCCTGCAAGCTAGTGTGCAGGAGGAATCACATCTGAGCCTGATGATGGAGGGTTGAGAGATTTTCAGGACCTCCAAGGGTCAGGCTCCCTATGTCTTCATATACATTTCCTGACCAATGTCCCCTTTACCAAGCAGAAAGACTGGAGAGTTCTACAGCTGGATTAGGACAGCTTGACCTGCTCGACCCTAGAATACAGAGTGGTGCTCTTGGCAAAGACTCCTGTTCATAGGAGACATGTGCGAGGGTCTCTGAGATTCACAAAGCCAGGTAGTGGTGGCGCACGACTTTGATCCCAGCACTTGAGAGGTAGAAGTAGGGAACTCTCTGAGTTCAAGGCCAGCCTGGTCTATAGAGAGAGTTCCAGGACAGTCAGGGCTACAAAGAGGCTCACAAACAATAATTTTTAAAAAATACCCAAATTGCAGGCATGGTGATGCATGCCTGTAATCCCAGCATTTATGAGGTAAAGGCAAGAAGATCAGGAGTCCAAGGTCATCCCCTACTATGTAATCAATTTGAAAGACCAGCCTGGGCTACATGACACCCTGTCAGAGGGAAAAAAAAAATTGCAGGGTAAAAATAGCCTTTATTAATCTTTGACAACCCCTGGGGAAATAGATAGGCTAGGTTTCCTGGTCCCCAGCAGCTTGTATCTACCCCAGGAGATTTCTGCAATTCAGGGCAAAAGATCTTGTCCTTGGGCATCAGCAACAATGGCTACCAGACGTGGGGGAAGGAGCCCTTTCCCTGCGAATGTTCTTCCAAGACCCCCAGCCCTACTTGGGAGGCCACTTCTGTACACACTGCAGTAGAGGAAGGGAGAAGCTTTTTCCCAAAAAAAGGCGTGGGGAGAACACAAGGAAGGGGGTGGGGGAGGGAAGAGGATGCTAGATCGGGCCTCTAAGGCGGCCAGAGGCAACCTCCACTGTGATCCCAGGGGCGGGCAGGGTGAGGTGCAGGCCGTGACAGGGCTGAGTTATCTGGTTGGAGTTCAGGGCCACAGGTGGTTTCTGCAATTTGGGATCCGAGTCAGGGGACTCCTGCACGGAGTGGAGTGAGGGGCTAGGGACATTAGACACTTGTGTAGGCGTCACCTTGAGCCTGAATCTGGTAGTCATCTGGGCATTAGACATGGGGGGGGTCTCCCGTCTGCCCTTGCTTTTCTTGCGAGCTGTCTTAAGGCTGGAGGCTGTAGTGGGAGAATCACAAGGCTCCACCCCATCCTCCCTGCTGGTGGGTACGGATGCCTTAGAGTCCGGCTGTAGAAGATCAGAGTTCCCGGGCAGCATTGAGGTGGGCTCTGAGGCAACAGAGAAGAGGGGGAAGCCATCGTGGCGGCAGGCATGGCTGAGCTTGTCAACGGCCTGGCTGACCACACGCTGCAGGGCAGGAAAGAGGCGATGCTCAGCCAGGAAGTCCAGGGTACAATGGGGTTCCCTGAGTGAACAATAGGCAGGCAGGTTGAAGGATGCTGGCTGGTTTAACAGTGACTTCATCTCCTTGTTTAACTCTTCCTTAAGGAAAATCATCTCCTGTTCTCCGAGTCCCAACTCTGATGGTTCAGGGGTGGTTGAGCTGGAGCCCCAAAGCCCAGAGAACCAAGACAGGGGCTGCTCCCGGGTCCACTGACAGCTGGTATGGTTGCCCAGTGAGTCCCACAGCAGAGAACCCTTCCGGGAGCAGGATTGATTCAGGCCTTTCTGCAAAGAGAAAGGAAGGCTGAGCAGTGTCCAACCAGGCCTAACAACCCCAGCCCTGAGCTCAGGCCCACCCTGCACCAGCATTAGCCAAGGCAACAGATCTCACCCCTTTGTTCTCCAGACGCAGTAGCCTCTTGAGGTTTTTCTCAAGCAGGAGTTTGTCCCTCATAGGTGGCAGTGAGCCTATGGCTCGAGCACCAGAGTCACTGTCCTGGCTGTGGGACCCCAGCCAGCCAGCTGTGATGCTGCTATGACAGTCAGACACGGAGCTGGAGCAAGATGGGTAATTGTTTGGGCGCCCAGCACACAGCGTGGGCCGAGTGCGGTGCCGATGCACAGAGTTGATGCTGGGTCTGGCTCGAGCTCGCTGCCTACCACTTGGCACCTCCAATGGGTCTTGTACATCCACCAGTGGCACTCCAGCCTCTGTCTTTGTGGCAGCCAAACGCTCTGTTGCCTGCTCCACCACTGTCTGCAAACTGTCCAGTACCTGTCCCTCTGTCAGGAAATCCAGGAAGGTGCCAAACACCTGAGGGCGCCTAGGCTTTTGCTGGTGGCCCTGGTGCTCTGAGTATTGGTTCATCGATGGTAGGTGTGGCACACGTCCAAGTTTGTAGGTTGACCCCCTTTCTGGCAGCAGGTGCCTCTTGTGCAGCTGCATCTGAACAGACAGACTTGTCATAGCAGGCAGGATGCTCTGCAAGGGGTAGGGGTTATTTCTGCAGTCCTCCTAAGGTGCTGGGTGGGACTGAACAATCAGAAAAACTTTTTCTCTTTTTAGGTTTGTTGGTACTGGGGCTTGAAGCCAGGGCCTTGAACATGTTTCCGCAAATGTTCAACCACTGAATGCATTTGATTTTTTTATAACATCTGTGGGTGCATGTGTGTGTGCCTTAGTGCACGTGTGGAGGTCACAGGACAATCGATTGTAACTGGTTCTCTCCTTCTACCGTGTGGATCCTGAAGATGGAACTCAGGCCATCAGTGTTGATGCCAAGTGCCTTAACTCACTGAACCATCCCCCAGCTCTGAATTACATTAAAAGTCTGGTAATCCTGGGTTTGAATCCCAGCTCTGCTACTTTTCGGCTGTGTGACAGTGCTCAGAACAGCTCCCCTTCAGGCCTCCTCTGCAAGGTGGAGGGCCTGAAGGTCCCCAATGCCTATATTTCATATACGCCAGGCCTAGCTGGGAGCCTGAAAATGGAATTCTGTGTTCATGGTATGAGAGGGCAGTTATGAGACCCTTCCTCCTCTTCTACCTCCTCCTGTCTCCAGCACAACCCTGCATTGTCTTCCCTGGGGCACTACACTTGAGGACTTCTCCAGCTGAGTCTCCACGCTGACTCCATGCTCCTCAAGTCTTCCAGCCCACCCAAGTACTACCTGAGGGCCGCAGGGAGGGGCGTGTGAGAGGGTGGTCTGGGCTCGGCAAGCAGGCATAAGGGGAGTGAAAGCTAAGATCAGGGTGTTACCAGGTGACCCAGTAAGATAAACTGGAAATGAGAAAGCGGTGGGAAGTGGTCCAGACACTAACGTCGGGTCAGCTGGACAAACTTACCCGAGCCGTGTAGGTGTTGTGACCAGCTTCGTCGTCAGCCAGATATCCTGAGTGGTGGCGGTACCTTGCCATGATGTGGGTAATTAAATTTGTTTTCTGCTTCCTTTCTCAGGTTTGACAGCACAGACACAGACTCCTCTGCATAGAGCGGGAGAGGAAATAAAGGTAAATCCAGGCCTCCATGGGTCCCTCACTCCTGTAAGCTCTGTCCTTCAGACATCCCACCCTTCTCTGCTGGGACCTGCCAGGCATCTGCGGACAGTTGCCTTCTGTTTGCGACTGTCTGGGACGACTAGCGTGTCCAACAAATTTTTCAGACCCGAGGCGCCTGGGAGCCCCACCAGCTCACCAGAGTCTCCTGTGCGCTTCTCAGGGTTCGCTCGGTCAGCACCCTTTTAAGGACTACCTACCGCACAGTGCCCTGGAATCCCACCCCCACACACACCCCCAGCGGCTGAGGGTGTTAATTTACATACTTCATTCTGATTGGCCAGAATCTGGCCTCCCGTTCATTATCTTCCCCGACACAATGGTTCGGGGTGGGGCCCACATTGGCTCCTCCCCCACCTGGCTGGCTTTTTCTCTCAAGCCAGCTAAACCGTGTGTGGGGATGTTTATAGATTTGACTTTATTCTGCCAAGGGGTCTGAGTCTGGGGCTTGCTTCTCTAATCTTCACAGTGAAAGCCACAGCCTCCACTTAGGATACAAACACCTTCCTCAGTTCATCCCTGGTCGCTGTACAGACTTGGACCTCCGACTCTTGTTGGCTTCCTTCCAGGGCTTCTTCCCTCAACCAGTGTGGACTAGCCAGCAAGTCTTTCTTTTTGGAAGCAGTGAAGAGTCCTGATTTTCCACATAGACCTAGCTTCAATTCCTGCCCCTGTTTTTGGTTTGTTTTGCTGATGTGACTCAGCCTCTCAACACCGCCTCTTCATCTGTAAATTGAGCTGAGCACCCTTCCACAAGTGAGTATTACATTATATATAGGTTTTTGAGACAGGTCTTCTCTGTGTAGTCCTGGCTGTCCTGGAACTCACTCTGTAGACCAGGCTGGCCTCCAACTCAGAGATTCGCCTGCCTCTGCCTCCTGAGGGCTGGGATTAAAGGTGTGTGCCACCACCCGGCCGCATAAGATCTTTCAATATACATTGCACCTTATGGAAACCCCATATAAACTCACCTCAACTTTTTTCTTTTCCCCTTCATCATAGAAGCTTGTCATTCCCAACAGATTCACAGCCAGCTCACCCTCCACTGCCACATTGTCTTTCTCGTCAACAGCTGGTTCTTCTTTAGGGCAGGCATTAAAGCCAAGAGCCCTAATCTCTGATGATTCCATTCACTCCCAGCACAATAGGTGCTTAGTAGTTCCTCTTCTCCATCTGTGGTTCTCAGGGCCCAGGGCCTCAAGGCCTCTGGCCTTTCAGAAAGCAGCCTCCCAGAGGGGCACAGTGACTGGATGGTGCCTGAGGGTTCAACAATCACTATGACTGGACCCAGCAGTGTTTGCGCCAGGAACTTGGCTGAAGGGTACTTTGAGGCCTCCAACCCTTACAAAGCATCATCAGGTACTGTTGTGATTAAACTATACTCTTTCCCCTCTGCCTGTGATCCAGGGGGTCAGATAAGGTGGGGGGTAACCAGAACAGGTCAAGCTCCAACCTGTAGAGAACAGTTCTTGCTCCACTCACTTCTCTGGTGAATCTTCAGGTTCCTTGGCTGTAAAACAGAAACAAAATTACCAATATCACAGGCTTGATTTGAGTAACAGGTGTTCCACAAGAGAAACCAAGACAGGCTGGGCATGCTCAGTTCGCAGAGTGCTTGCCTAACATGCATGAAGTCTTTGGTTCAATTCCCTGTACCAGGTGTGGTGGCACATGCAAGGGTCAGAAGTTCAAGGCTAGCCCCAGCTGAATGAATAGTGAGGTCAGCCTGGGATACATAAGATTGTGTTTCAAACAATATCAAGACAGCCACATTACCAAATGCTGGCTGTCACCATGGTGACTATTGGTAAGTCATGGGTAAGAAAACCTTACTGGACAAAGAGCAAATGTGAGGTGTTGAAAACGTTGCCTGCAGATCAAGATGAAGTGGGCTAAGGCTTTCTCCAGTGTAGCCACTGCTCTGCATGCTTGTGTTCCTGTCACGCAGAGCTTTTACATCCAGGCAGTGGTGCACACCTTTAATCCCAGCACTGAGGAGGCAGGGGCAGGCAGATCTCTGAGTTCAAGACCAGCCTGGTCAGAGTGAGTTCCAGGACAGCCAGGGCCACACAGAGAAACCTGTCTCAGGAAGAAAAAAAAAAAAGAGCTTTTAGTAAGAAAAAGCCTCCCACCCAGTTAGAGCCAGTGAGGAACAGACTATTTGAAAAAAAGTAAGAACATCTAATAACAAGAAAAAGCTCATAGGCACTGCATAAAACCAAAAAAAAAAAAAAAAAAAAATCAACATCACAAGGAGGAAATAGCCTGCCATCTTGCCAGGCGGTGGTGGCCCACGCCTTTAATTCCAGCACTCGGGAGGCAGAGCTAGGTGGATCTCTGTGAGTTCGAGGCCAGCCTGGGCTACCAAGTGAGTTCCAGGAAAGGAGCAAAGCTACACAGAGAAACCCTGTCTCGAAAAAACAAAACAAAACAAAACAAAAAACCTGGCATCATCCCTTAGATGGAGAAGAGTAGGTGAGCATCTTTTCTTAGAGAAAATAATTGAAGGACAGTACTGCCCAGAAACTTAGCAATGGTAAAGAAGAGCAAGGGGAATTTTTCTTGAGTATTTCTCTTGTTTTCACCATTAAAAAAATTACTTTTCAAAAATCAAATTTTCTTAGAGCTAGAGCTAGCTCAGTGGTAAAGAGCTTACTGCTCTTGCAAAAGACTGGAGCTCAGGTCCCAGCGTGTGTTTATATGTGAATCAATCACAACCATCTATTAACTACGGTTCCAGGGGATCCTATGCCTTTTCCTAAGTCTCAGCAGGCCTAGACACATACGAGAGAGAGAGAGAGAGAGAGAGAGAGAGAGAGAGAGAGAGAGAGAGACAGAGAGACAGAGACAGAGAGAGACAGAGAGGATAGACAGGAGAGAGACAGGAGAGGGGAGAGAGAGGGGGGAGAGGTAGAGGGGAGATAGAAAGAGGAAGAGAGAGAGAGGAGGGAGGAGAGAGAAGAGAGAGAGAAGGATATAGACATGGGCCAAAAAAAATTGCAGAGCAGTTGACCCGGGCGTTTGCAGTACTCGCAGAGACCTCTAGGTGGCAAAAGCAACCGCGGCGTGCAGTCACATTTAGGTGTGTGCGTCGGGGTGGGGCCTTGGCAGCGTTCAGGGGCGGAGTCCGGATGCTGCTGCCCCTTCCCTCCGGTTTCCAGACAGCGTTTGGCAGCAATGGCTTGGCCCCGCGTGCAGCTGGTTGTCACCGCTGATGACTTTGGTTACTGCCCGAGGCGCGATAAGGGCATCGTGGAGGCCTTCCTGGCAGGAACTGTGACCAGCGTGTCACTGCTGGTCAACGGCACAGCCGCAGAGAGCGCGGCCGAGCTGGCCCGCAGGTAAGGGCGGTCCCCTGCAGGACCGGGCGGGTTTGGGGGGCCGCCCGCTCGGTGGCAGACTGCTCGCTCTCGCGTTCCGCCTGCAGACACAGCATTCCCACGGGCCTCCACGCCAACCTGTCTGAGGGCCGTCCTGTGGGTCCGGCCCGCCACAACGCCTCGTCGCTCCTCAGCCCAGAAGGCTTCTTTCTCGGGAAGATGGGATTTCGGGAGGCCTTAGCTGCTGGAGACGTTGCTTTGCCCCAGGTGCGGAGGCGTGGCTGCAGGAGGATGCTCATCAAGATCCTCAAAGCTCAGCCCAGAGGTTTTAAAGGAAGTCGTTGGGGCAAACGCGGATACGCTCCTAGTTCAAACACTGGAGCAGTCACACCGTGGCACCAAACGGAGTTCTTCGTTCCAGAAGTTCAAGGTATCTGTGCCCCTCCAGGTGCGGGAGGAACTAGAAGCTCAACTCAGCCGCTTCCGGGAGTTGTTGGGCAGGTCCCCCACGCACGTAGACGGGCACCAGCATGTGCACGTGCTCCCAGGTACGCGGATTGAAACGCCCTGATGGGGGGGGGGGGGGGCTGCATTCTAGGGTTGGTGGGAGGTCGATGCTGAGCCCACCCCTCCAAGCAGGAGTGTGTCAGGTGTTCGCCGAGGCTCTGCAGGCGTTCGGGGTGCGCTTCACTCGGCTGCCAGTAGAATGCGGCGTGGGCAGCTGCTCGTGGCTGGAAGCACCAGCGCGTGCCTTCGCCTGCACTGTGGAGCGCGATGCCCGGGCTGCCATGGGCCCCTTCTCCCGCCACGGCCTTCGGTGAGCGCCGCCCTCCTCCACCCCATCCAACCCTGCCGAGTTCCCAAAGGTCCTAGTGCGTTCACTTGGCCAGGTTCACTTGTGCCCTTTTCTCGGCCAAAAAAGTTAGGAATTGACCTGCTGTCCTGCTTCACCCTCTGCCTAGTTCTACCGGTACTCAGGCAACATCTCTATCTTGGCACTCACAGGTGGACCGACGCCTTTGTGGGCCTGAGCACTTGTGGCCGCCACATGTCTGCTCACCGAGTCCTGGCGTCACTGGCACGGGCCCTCGAAGATATCCCCGCTGGCCGTGCCCTGACTGCCGAACTGATGGCACACCCAGGATACCCCAGTGTGCCTCCAGCAGGGGGATGCGGTGAGGGCCCCGATGCTTTCTCTTGTTCTTGGGAGCGGCTGCATGAGCTGCATGTCCTCACTGCACCCACCTTGAGGGCTCGGCTGGCCCAGAATGGTGTGCAGCTCTGCGCCCTAGACGACCTGGATTCCAAAAGGCCCGGGGAAGGGGTCCCCTGTGAGGCAACTCTTGAGCCCTTCCTGGAACCTTCCCTACCCTGACACCAAAGACCAGCTAGCTACGAACTGCCTCTCACTGTGGAGGAAGGCCAGGGTTCAGCCTGGTTCAGCCTGGAACCAGGCCTTGGAACAGAGTCTAGTTTCTTAGAATGACAAGTCACTAACCCAGGTCCTCGCCGCTGAGTACTGCTGCAGGCAAGCTAGTCTGTGACATCTGGATTTAAGGCCTGTTTGAGCATCTGATGCCAATTCATGTTGCAGTTAAAACACTTCTTTAGTGGAGCAGTGGAGAGAGGTTGGTGTGTTAATAAAATGTCTTTCAGATTTGGCTGGTTTATAGTCCAGGTAACCTTCGCAGAAATAAGAGTGGGCACAGAGAACTCCTTTGTGGCTCAAACCAAGATATGCAAAAAATATCTTCACTTTCTAATTTTAATTATTTTTCATCCTTTAAATCCCTTAAAAAGTGCATGCATGCGCTTGTGTTGGGAGGGGGTACATGCATACCATGGTCCATATGTTTTGTTTTTGAAATGGGGGTCTTAACACGTTGCTCAGACTGGCCTTGGAGTCCTGGGCTCCAGGACTCCTCCTCCATCACCTCCTGCTAGCTGGGCTGCAGCCCGGACCACTGTGATCTAGCAATGCTTACATTTCTTTTCTTTCTTTCTTTTAATGGGAGGGAATAAAAGATCCCCATTAGGGTGTTTTGGGGAGGCATATGGTAACAAGCATTA
This sequence comes from Onychomys torridus, assembly GCF_903995425.1. Taxonomy (NCBI): domain Eukaryota; kingdom Metazoa; phylum Chordata; class Mammalia; order Rodentia; family Cricetidae; genus Onychomys; species Onychomys torridus. The sequence continues at coordinate 4,671,402 of NC_050450.1, forward strand.
GTTTCATTTAAGAAGATGTTACCTGAGGGCCCACAAGATGGCCAAGTGTGTAAAAGTTCTCGTGTTTGATCCCTAGGACTGGTGGAAGGGAAAAACCAACTCTCAAAATTGTCCTCCCTCGACTCCACACACCCACACCCACTACAGCAGGAGTTTTAGTTGTCTGAGGGGGAGGTAACCTGTTATATGGAAGCCACTTCAGGGAACAAAGAGGCTCTGCAAGTTATAGGAGTGTCTAGACTTTTCCAGGAGAGGTAGTCTTCTGCAGAAATGAGAAACTGGGATTCTAGCTACATCTGCTATATGGACGCTCTGCCGGGAGGGAGGAGATAGGAAGGGATGGAACACAGCTTTACACCATTCTGGAGGATGGAAAGGAAACTGGAATACCACATGAATGCTAAGGCAAAGCCAGACTGTCTGGGATTACAGCTGTGCATCATCACTCCCAGTTTACGTTTTTTTTAGGACGAAGCCCAGTTTCATGCATGCCGTGTCAGTTCCCTACCACAAACTTATAAGCGGGGGTTGTAGAGCAGGGCTTTGAACTTACCTGACGTGGCCTACATCCATCCTGGAATTGGGGGGAAAGGAGGTCAGGGAAGCAAACTCCCACCTGAGCTGCTAAGACGTGTGGCTTTCTGAAGGGATCTTGTTCCTCCTCCTCCCTTGATTGGCTTCAGTCTATTATAACCTTCCTCGACCTTGACTTCGGCAGTGATTCCTTTGTCTACCATTCACCTCCTCACCTGACTCCTGTGGTTCGGGCACACATTCTTGTTGGCTGTTGGCTGGAGGTCTAGTACAAGGGCAGACTGTTTCTACAGACAGCTCCTAGATTGTGATTCTACAATGGAGTGCTCAGAAGAGAAGGCTCTGCTGGGATACTGCCCAGCCTACAAATGGCAAATCAGTGTGATCTGGGCCACACTGGAAGAAGAGAAAGGTTCTTTAGAGGTAAGCTTCCTTCTTTGGACCTTGAGCACGGTGCTGGGTAAGTGGTCTGTAATGTCTGCTTTTCCAGGACTGCTGTCTTGAGTCATCCAGGAAATACCATTTACAAGACATGGCCTGGGCTGGGCACCATGTTACAGTGTCAGTTTCTTCCTCAACTTTGTTGTCTGGGGGCAGTGCTGTTTGCTCACATAGGACATGGGCAGGGCAGGTCAAATCAAACTGTCTGACTTCTCCCTAGATTAGACTGCACAACATGTGTGGGGACACATTTCTTAAGGCTAGAGGAAGTGACATGCCAAAAAAAGCTGAATGGCTTACAAGCTGCTTACTCAGCAGCAAGGAAACTAGGCCTTTGGCTACAGGAGTTACAACAGTCAGAATGCAGGGGGTATGGGACTTAGGAGCTAAATACTTATTTGAAGGGAAACAAGGGAGGAGGAGGATTCTGAGTTCAAAGCCAGCAAGGCTCCAGGAATGTCTGGAAGCCAATGTAAAACAATGCCCAGGAAGTATTCCTCCAAGATCTACAGACCCGGCTGGGAAGGTAAGCTCACCTCATCTGGTGCCCCCTTGTCACAGGCCTGACTGGCGCTGTAGTGTCTTAGTAGCTGTCTGGGAAACCCAGTGAGTTTCCAGATATGGCTATGATTCAAAGACATATACTCTTCAGTTCAAGCCCCTGATCAAACCCTTCTCAACTTGTTCTCACGTTTGCTAAATGCAGTTCACATTTTCTTGTGGCTATAAGGATGAAGTGACATCTTGTGTGTCTGTCAGTCTCCTCGATATCCATAGAGTCTCTGCAGTTTTCCCAGTGTTGACCGCCCCATCTACTTCTACCTGGCAAGACACCTGTATTCCTTTTAGAGGCTGGCAAGCAGAGGAAAGAGACCAGAGGCCTAGACAACTACTCTCTCTAGTTTCCAAGAGCACAGACCCCCAGCCATGTCCATCCCCAAAGGAAGAAACCCATACACCCAAACTAGTGTCTGAGAACATTTTTATTAAGGACAGATGGGGTCACAGCATCTTAGAAAGCCTATTCTCTGCCATCGTGGAAAGAGCAGGACAAGACCCGGGCACTTCAAGGAACCAGGGGGATGTGAATTCCTGAGCCAACTTGTGTCAGGGGTGGGTGGCTGGCTGGCTGCTCACAGACATCCCCTTCTCTAAAGGATCCAGCTCTTCTTTAGTTTGGAGTAGCCAGAGCTGCCTGCCAGCTTGCTCAAAGCCTGCTCCAGGGTGGGGCTAAAAAGAGCAAGGCATGCAAGCCCAGAGGGACACTACTGACTCCAAGCCAGAGCCCTGCTTCCAGGGCTGGCCATGGTTGTCAGTATTAGGGCTGAGAGTCCCTGAGGGTCTGCTGGCATAAGGGTACCTTCCCATAGTGAGCAGAGAGCAGTGAGGGGTAACAGGCAGGTAGAACTAAGCTATCAGACAGTTGGACTATCTCTAGATTCAGAAAAGCAACAAGAACAAATGGTTTGTTTGGACAACTTCTGACAGAATTTGGCATTTTATTACAAATCTGAATGTGAGTAAAATAAAATCCATTGTCACTTTTCTGCCAATGAAGAGACAGATGTAGAAACGCAGGCCTGGTGCTCTGGCCATCCTGGGCACATGAAGTCTCCAGAAACCTGCCCCATGCATACCTAGAACTAAAGCACAGTTCATTTATGCACCAAAGGAGCCAAACACTTGGAAAACTATAGTGTTACACTGCCTGAGAGAACCTGTCTCACTCCTTTATAGGCAAAACCCAGAGCTGAGCTGTCTTCCAAGTAGGTGAGCCCCAGGTCACCCTGAAGTTAAAGAGCTAAGGTTAAAGCAGGAAGCTAGTCTTGAGGCAATCTTCTTCACAGGATCTAGACCCCTAAGTGAGTTGGTGAACACAGGCAGTCAGGCCAACAGCTTCCTCAGGGTATCACTACTGCTTCAAGGACAGTCCCACTTGCCTTGAAAAGACATTAACATTCAAATCTTGACAAAGTTCATTTGATGATAAATTCTAAGGTCAAATTTTATTTCTACAAAAAAAGGCAATGAAAACAATATAAAACATATTGAAAAGATATTACTGAGTGAGCTTCAAGTGGAGCTTGACTCTGGAAAGGCCATCCTGTTCCTGGGCTGCATCAGCAGCTGCTCTGAGGAAGGGGCAGCTGGTTACAAAGCAGAAGCCACCAATGCTGATCCCACAAAGGGCAAACCATGCGGAGGGAGACAGTGGTGGCCTGCTGTGCTGAGGAGTTGGGGCTCCTTGGCACAACTCAGCAGAGCTTGGTGGTGGTGAAGCTTGAGATTTCAAAAGAATATCCTGGCTTTTGCTTTGCCTGCAATGACCAGCAGGCCATCTACCACAGTTGCAGGGAGGGCTGCTGACTGGAGACATCATCACACGAGTGCATGGCGCCCTCTGCTGGCAGACCCTCCCTCCAAGGTCACCACAAACCTGGTATTGCAGGGTTCTCTACAAAGACTGGGCACAGCTTGACCACGGGTTGGAAGCGTGGGGGTCTGCCCATTGAATCTGTTACTGTGGAAACACTTGCTAAGATTTTATGTAAAAGCAGCTTCCCTTTGCACAGACATTCTGGGTTTTTTTTGGGGGGGGGCATTGATATTGTTTTATAATTTTTTAAAGAACATTAATAAGGTGGCATGAGGGGGACTTGAGCTATCACCCACAGGCAGTGTGGCACAGGAGAAGAGCTGCCGGCCCTGCTACTTCTGTGGGGAGCTGGGGCCTGTCTGTGGAAGGGCATTGAAAGGGGAAAGGGCAACAGGGAGAGGGAACCAGACTTTTTTTTTTCTTTTTAAAACCTGGGCTAACTGTAACTTTGAGTAAATTTTGGGCAAGAAAAGAAATGCCATTCTTTTGAAGTAGACTGAAGCAGTGATTCTGAAAACAAAGCAAGCAGAACTAGAACATCGGAATTGTTTAATCCTTCTTTACAGGTTACCTAGACCACTTTTGATTAAGAAAACTGTAGAAAGTTAGTAACTGCCACAAGCGGACGCCAGGTGGGGGCCCGTGTCAATTTTCCACAGAGTCCTGCTTTGCGGGGTATCTGAGTACTGCTCGGGGCTCTGCTCAAACTTGCTGGAATCACTCATGGCAGATTTTAGTCCACAGGTCGCTTTTCCCCATATTTCTTTGTAAACTCTTCAGCATTCTTACAGAATTTTTTACGGTCCTTAGAGTATTCTTCAGCTAGGTCAGCCCGGAGTGGGTGCTCAGGCTGGGGGTCATTCACCAGTGCTATGAGGGACTGGATTACTGCCAAAAGAAGGATAAGGCATTGAGGTTAAAACAGACTCAGAGAGGGTACAGGTAAGATGCTACTGGCCTCGGGAAAAACTGCCATCTCTACACTGACTGAAATCCTGGTTGCTCCTTTTTTTTTTTTTTTTTTTGAGACAGGGTTTCTCTGTGTAGCTTTGCACCTTTTCTGCATCTCGCTCTGTAGCCCAGGCTGGCCTTGAACTCACAGAGATCCACCTGCCTCTGCCTCCCGAGTGCTGGGATTACAGGCGTGCGCCACCACCTCACGGCCCACTCCTTCTTTCTAATGACCTGGAATTCCTGACCCTGCTGAGTGTTGGGAGTGTTTCGTAGTCAGTGCTTTAATGGATGCAAGGGTGGCTCTGTCCCAAGTGAGCTACATCCCATGTCCACAGTGTGCTTTAAAGACAAAGCAGCCTTCTGTTTATTCTGAACATCAGAACTCAACCATCTCTTCTGTAATCAATCAGGAGAGAGACAGATGATCACTAACTTAACAGCTTGACTGATCCCCAGCCTCAGAAAAGCCTTGTAGGCTTGAAATGTAGTGAAACGCAGTGTATTGGTAAACTGTCATATGCTGTTTTGAACTGAGAAGCTGGCTCTGGAAGACTCCAATGTCAAGTGTTCTCCAAGGTCCCTTATCTGAGGATGTACTATAGTCTCAGTGACAGGGAGCAGAGAATAGCAAAACAGCCTAGGAGTAAATACACTGAGAACAGCTAGAAGGTAAACAATTTCCAACCCAAGTTACTGCTGTTTATCTCATGACATAAAAATGCCTGCAATGGGAAAGACATGGAGAGTTGGAAGTTCAGCATGGAAAGAAAGCTCAACCGGAGCTCCAGTTGACACCTCCACCCCTATCTATCTGCTATTTGTTTATGTGCCAGTTTCACCTGGAGACTACGCTGCCTGGGACTCTCTCTTGCAGATTCCAACTGGCTACCTTTAAAGAAGGATAACCCTTGCCAGAAACCAGAGGCCATGAACCAGATCAATGACTCATTGCAATGAACATTTTGCTAGTAAAGCTGACTGGACAAAAGGGCACACTGTGAGACACACTTTGGTTCCTAATGCCACCAGGATGAATGAAAAGGTATTGGAGAGGTGGGAAAGATAGAGAAGCCAAGAGGGTTGTTTGGGGGTGCTTTGTTCTAGACTTGTGTTATGTTTTATTTTAGTTTTTTTGTTTTGTTTTGTTTTTTTAATTTTCTGTTGAGGAGGTACAGGGGTGAAGGGAGAATATGGGGGGACCAGGAGTTGAGTGGAATTGAGGTACATGATGTGAAATTCCCAGAGAATCAATAAAGAAATAATGTTTAACAAAAGGACACTCCCCCATGTAGGTGTCATGCTACCTATCCCCGATGTTTCTAGACAGGTTCTCACTCTGCAGCCCTGGCTGGCCTGGAACTCACTTAAGTCAGTCAGGTTGGCATTGCATTTACACAGATCCCCCTGCCTCTGCCTCCCAATTTCTGGGACTAAAGGTGTGTACCTCCCACCCAGCACTATATATTCTTTTACTCTGGCTTGCTCTTAATAAATTTACTCATTCAAAACTGAAAATGTGGATAGTACAGATCATTTTCTGAAAAGTACAAAACATCTGGAGGTCCTGGCCCTTGTCAGCCCCTTCTCCTGTGCTCTGGGGACAGCAGGCCTGTTCACATCTCTATGGGTCTGTACATAAGGTCACCTCTCCAGGCTTTGTGTGTGGTGGGTCAGTATGACACACTCCGCTCAATAGGGTACTTCCAATCATGAGAAAGAAAAAAAGAGCATTATGAAGCTGCACCTGTCTGTGAGCAATAAGCCCACCTTAGAGGAAGTATCGAAGACAGGATTTACCACAAAAAGTGCTCAAGTGACCAAGAGATAAGAAAGCATACAAATTCCCAAATCATAACCTGTAACTAGATGTGGTGCCATCACAGTTTAAATTATTTCACTTAAAAGCATAAGACAATCCGGGTGATGGTGGCACACGCCTTTAATCTCAGCACTTGGGAGGCAGAGCCAGGCGGATCTCTATGAGTTCGAGGCCAGCCTGGCCTACAAAGAAAGATCCAGGACAGGCACCCAAACTACACAGAAAAACCCTGTCTCGGGGGGGGGGGGGGGGGAGAGGGGGGGGAGAAAGAAAGAAAAAGAAAAAGAAAAGAAAAAAGCATAAGACAAGAAGGTCCTTAGCCAGAATCCATAAACTGTAAAGAGAATCACATTGCCATGTTGTCTTTTTGTAATTGTTTCATGTACCATGCTATTTTAAAAGTTTGTATACCATGAATCCACGCTTTATTATGTTTTTTTATGGCTATATATTGTCACTATATAGAAATACCACAGTTGATTAGTTTTTTTTGTCAACCTGACACAGGCCTGGTTCATCTGGAAAGAGGGAACTTCAGCTGAGAAAATGGCCTGTAGTCAAGTCCATAGAGCATGATTAATGGTTGACATGGGAGAGCCCAACTCACTGTGGACTGTACCACCCCTAGGCAGATGGTGCTGGGTGTATAAGAAAAAACTGAGCAAGCCATAAGAAGCAAGCCAGTAAGCAGTACTTTACCATGGTCTCTACTTGAATTCAACTTTTTCTTTTTTGAAACCTTTTCTCTGTATAGCCCTGAAACTTAAGAGATCTGGCTGCCTCTGCTTCTAGAGTGCTGGGACTAAAGGAGTGTGCCACCACCGCTAACTTCAGCTTCAGTTCTAACCTCTAAGTTCCTTCTCTGACTTTCCTTCAAGATGGATTGTAAGCTATAAGCTGAGATAAACCTTTTCTTCCCCAAGTCACTTTTGGTCACCGTGTCTTTGTCCCAGCAATGGAAAGCAGACTAGACACCATTATGTATATCCATTTATTTGAGCCTAGTATGGCTTGAGCTGCAAGGAACATGAAGACAACTGTTTCAGGACAGAGGAGTGTGCTTGCTTGGCAGATAAAAGCTCTTGCCTCTAAGCTAGATTCCTGCCATTCACATGGGTAAGGAGAGAACTGACTCCCTCAAGTTGTCCTCTGACCTCCACATGCATGCTGTGACATGCACTCATACACACACATAAACACATGAATGTAATTAATAAAAATGTTTGTGTGAACCCATGGTTTCATGGGGGGTGGGGGGCATACACAACTAAAAACTGACCTGCTGGATCACAGAAGCATTTTTTTTCATGTTGCTTTTCCACTATGCTTAATTTGTCTGTGTCTTCGTGTTAGAATGCACACATTTGTGCATGTGACTTCAGGGCCCAGAAGAGCTGCAGAGCTGCAGAGCTGTCAGCACCCAATGTGACTGGTGGGAACTGAATTCAGGAACTGCTGAGGAATCTCTCCATTTAGTTAAAAGACCATTCTAACTTTGCTGTCAACAGTCTTATCTTTCTCTTGTCTTTTCTTTTTAAAAAAGACTTATCTAGGGCTAGAGAGATGACTCAGCTGTTAAGAGCACTGGCTGCTCTTTCAGTGGTCCTGAGTTCAATTCCCAGCACCCACATGGAAGCTTACAGTGATCTGTAATGAGATCTGGCACCCTCTTCTGGCCTGCAAGCATACATGCAGACAGAACACCGTATTCATAATAAATAAATCTTTAAAAAGAAAAATTTATCGGGGTTGGGGATTTAGCTCAGTGGTAGAATGCTTGCCTAGTAAGCGCAAGGCCCTGGGTTTTGTCTTCAGCTCTGAATTAAAAAAAAAAAAAAAAATTTATATATTATTTTATGTGCATAGTGTTTTGCCTGCATATATGTCTGAGCACTGTGCATATACAGTGTTCATGGATGCCTCAGAGGGCACTGGATCTCTTGCAACTCTAGTTAAAGATGGTTGCTAGCCACCATATGTATGCTGGAAATTGAACTATGGTCCTCTGGAAGTGTAAGTGCTCTTAACTATTGAGCCCTCTCTCTCCAGCTCCCAATCTTATCCTTTTTATTTTCCATGTCTGTCTAATAAAACACAGCTTTGAGGGACTGGAGAAATTATGGCTCAGTGGTTAAGAACACTGGCTGTTCCTCCAGATCTGGGTTCAATTCCCAGCACCCACATGGTAGCTCACAACTGTCAGTAGCTCTAGTTCAGGGGATCCAACACCCTCTTCTGGCCTCCCTAGATACCAAGCATGCACAAGGTACACAGACATACATGAAAGCAAAACACCCATACATATAAAATAGTAACACTAACAACACAACTTTGAGACTCTCTAGACAGAAAGCCCTAAGAGAATCTAGAGATCAACAAAAGGCTGTATGGTGGATGACTGGCATGAGCTAGAGCCTATCCCATTAAAAAGACCCAAGAATAGGAAGCTAGATCTGAAAGGAGTCATCAATGGAAATGCTTCTAAGGACATAGGCAGAATAAACCACAAGCAGATGCTATTAAGAACAAGTGACTTGTTCACTTCAACATTAGCAAATGCAACAGAACTGCAAGATATTAAAAAAGAAAGATGAAGCTGGGCAGTGGTGGAGCACACCTTTAATCCCAGCACTAGGGAGGTGGGGGTGGGGGTGGCAGGTGGATCTCTGTGAGTTCAAGGCCAGCCTGGGCTGCAAAGTGAGTTCTAGGATGGAACCAAAACTACACAGAGAAACTCTGTCTCGGAAACTCCCCCTTCCCCCCCCCAAAGAAAATACACACACAAAAAGGAAAGATGATTATAGGATGATAATGGCTGGAAAGCAGTCAGAAAATAGGACCAGACAAACCAAGACAATGAACACAACAGCATCTGCTATATGGCCACAACAGTACCACACACGTAAGTGTGTAGAGGGATGGAGGCACTCATATAGCATCCCATAAGCATTTGTAACTCCAGTTCCAGGGGATTTAATGCCGTCTTCTGACCTCCTCAGCACTACATATATATGGTGCACAGACATACATACATTCAGGCAAATGAACACATTTAAGAAAAGAAGGAAAAGAAAAAGCATGTAGAGACAGTAAGGTACTCAGTGCCAGTGGCCCCTCCTCTGCCTGTGTACCCGCCTCTCCCGTCCTGAATCCCTCCTTAACTACTTTAAGACTCAGTCTACTTCCCTGTACAAGACTGTACTTGTTTGACCAATAGGACCCAGGAGGAGGAGGAACACAACAGTACTAACACTACACTGAGGTGTAAGCAGCCTGTTGCTTCTGCTTTCAACCTAGAGCTCCACCACTGCTATAAAGTCCAATCTACTTCATGGAGAATAAGCAACACACACAGAAAGCCAAGTGCCCAGCCAGCACCCATTGCCACACTGTGGCACAATTTATCCCCAATAAGAGTAGCTGAGTATCCCTGAGAATAACCACCCCTGTTTGAGACAGCCAATCTACAGAATGAGAAAAACAAAAAGCAACAAAAATGGTAACTTTAAGCCACTGTTTCATTTTTATCTTTTTTGTTTGTTTTTGTTTTTGAGACAGGGTTTCTCTGTAGCTTTGGAGGCTGTCCTGGAACTCACTTTTGTAGACCAGGCTGGCCTCGAACTCACAGAGATCCACCTGCCTCTGCCTCCCAAGTGCTGGGATTACAGGCATGCGCCACCACCGCCCGGCTCATTTTACCTTTAATTAGTTAGCTCTTTAAAAAATAATTTGCTTACTTTTATTTCATGTGCGTTTGTGTTTTGCCTGTATGTATTGTCTGTGTGAAGGTGTCAGATCCCCTGAAACTATAGAGTTACAGACAGTTGTGCACTGCCATGTGGTTGCTGGGAATTGAACCCAGGTCCTCTAGGAGAGCAGCCAGTGCTCTTATCCGTTGAACCACCTCTCTAGTCCCTAATTTTATGTGATGAGAGTTGTACCTACATGTATGTTTGTGTACCATGTACAAACCTGGTACTCTTGGAGGTCAGAAGAGGATATTAGATACCCCTGGAACTGGAGTTACAGGCGGTTGTGAACTGCCATAAGGGTGATGGGAATTGAGCCCAGTTCCCATGGAACTGCATCCAGTGAATGAATCATCTCTCTAGTCACCAGCCACTAAGTTTCAATGGGGGTTATAATACAGCATAGGTAACAGAAAATAGGAGAATATGGCATCCCATCCTGAATCCTGTCAGTGCTATTACTGACAGAATCAAAGCTGCACTACAAAGACTACAACAAGCAATTGGTTTTCTAGGAAGAAGCTCTGAACTGTCCCAAATCACAAAACCAGTAATTCTGTCACTATAGTTGAAATGAAATTCTTAAAGCACTGCCCTGAAGTGCAGGGAGGTGGTAGTACATGCCTTAATCCCAGTATTCAGGAGACAGAAGAAGTGGATCGCCTCAAAGTGAGTTTGAGGCCAGCCTAGTCTACAGAGCGAGTTCCAGGACAGCCAAGGGCTACACAGAGAAACCTTGTCTCAAAAACCAAAAATGAAAACTAGCCCTAACCTATCTGGCTCTTTGGAGGGAGGGGCACAGCCCCAACCTGAACCTGCAGCAGGCTATGAATCTAGATGTGAAGATAAAATGGGACTAAGACTTAGTAAAGCACCTGCACCCAGGCCTGAGAGCCCCCTGGCCCAGGCCTTCATGCCATCATTCCCAGGTAAAAGAGACTCTAAACTGGTCAGTGCCAGAGGCCCTGGTATAGAAACCCTTCTCCCCACGCCTACCTATGACTTGCCCCTGGGCGGGACCAAGACAGGAGCCCTTAAGACCCAAGATCTGGGGGCTGGAGAGATGGCTCAGAGGTTAAGAGCACTGGCTGTTCTTCCAGAGGTCCCGAGTTCAATTCCCAGCAACCACATGGTGGCTCACAACCCTCTGTCATGAGATCTGGTGCCCTCTTCTGCATACATAATAAATAAATAAATGAATGAATGAATGAATGAATAAATAAATAAATAAATAAATGAAAATCTTTGGAAGAAAGAAAAAAAAAAAAAGAGCACTGGCTGCTCTTCCAGAGGTCCTGAGTTCAATTCCCAGCACCTACAAGGTGGCTCACAAACATCTGAAATGAGATCTGGCACCCTCATCTGTACACATAATAAATAATAAATGAATGAATATAAATAAGTAAGTAAGTAAGTAAATATTAAAAAAAAAAAAAAAAGACCCAAGATCTGGATGTGCTGGCTCTCTTCGTTCCTGGTGATCCTGAACACTGGATGGTAGACCGAGCAGAGTTCTCCAGAGAACCTTGCTGGAACTGCGCTACACCTCTCCCAGATCCTGTAACCAACCCCTTTACTGGCTGTAAGTTACCCAAAAATAAACCTCCTTTTTAACTATGTGGAGCTGCCTTAATAAATCTCCCAATATAAAGTCTCTTTATTGGAAGTAGTGATAAAAGGACAAGGATGGGGCTGGAGAGATGATGGCTCAGAGGTTAAGAGCACTGGCTGTTCTTCCAGAGGTCCTGAGTTCAATTCCCAGCACCCACATGGTGGCTCACAACCATCCATAATGAGAGATCTGGTGCCCTGTTCTGGCCTGCAGACTGAACAATCACTGTATACATAATAAATAAATAAATCCTTGAAAGAAAGAAAGAAAGAAAGAAAGAAAGGAAGGAAGGAAGGAAGGAAGGAAGGAAGGAAGGAGGAAGGAAGGAAGGAAGGAAGGAAGGAAGGAAGAAAGAAAGAAAGAAAGAAAGAGACAAGGAGAACATCATGACACGTAATCAAATACTTTTCTAAGAAAAATGAGCATGGACATATATAGTCACATCTAATTCTAAGAATTACAGCCACTGTAGCCAACTATGTGCTTTCATAGGAATGCTACCCAAGTCTGACTGTGTCTGGTCTTGAACCCCCAAAGCACATACTGGGAGCTACAGGATTTGGTTCAACCCTTCTGTTAAGCCTGGCATGTCCTCACTAATATTTCTTCTAAGATATTCCAAATGCTAAGTGTTGTGTGCATCCAATACCTTCCTCACTTTCCCCATCTAGGCAGTATCACAATCCTTGATCACCTCCAAGGTCAGTGTCCATGCACAGCTGACAGCTCAACTGAGATGAGGCAAACCCACAGGGCTGATGGGGTTTCAGCAGGACTTCTGTGTTTGCTTGGGTTGCTAAGGTAGTAAGTATTTCTCTCAACTCTGTCTGATAGAGTATTGAAAGAGAGAACTTTCAAGCACCCATCACAAAGCAGTATTCCCAGAAAAGAGACCTATCTAAGGCAGCGAGAAGAAAGGTGCATGGCTCACCTTGGTCAGTCTTGGTGGCTGGCTTCCAGTTTTCAGCACTAATTACCGGCAGACAGACCTGCCCCTTCTCATCAATGTTAGGGTGATAGATCTTGGTTTTAAATGTGATCTTGGGTGGTTTGAATGGATACTCTGCTGGAAAGTTGATTTCAATTCTAAAGGCCCCCTTGTCGTACGGAGGGTTGTCCTAAAAGAAAAAAAAGGGTGGGGGACAAAAAGCCACATCAAAGTAAACACACCAAAGTCCATACACCTATGGCCAAGCAGGGCTGCTGTAATTGTTCATTAATTATTCCCAATAGTACACTGACTGGAGCCCTGCCACACAAAAGGTAATCCAACAACCAACCAGTATTTCTAGATAAGATGCCCAATGAATTTTGAAAAGGTCCGAAATCAATGTCATAATAACCTTATTGGTTTTTTTTTTCTATCTTTTTTTTTTTTTTCCCTCTGAGACAGGGTTTCTCTGTGTAGTTTTGCGCCTTTCCTGGAACTCGCTTTGTAAACCAGGCTGGCCTTGAACTCACAGAGATCCGCCTGCCTCTGCCTCCCCAGTGCTGGGATTACAGGCGTGCGCCACCATCACCCGGCTAACCTTATTGTTTTTAAATAGTGTGGTGGTTTGAATGAAAAGCCCCCCCACCCTCTATAAGCTCATGTTTGAATGCTTGGTCTGAATTTGGTGGAACTGTCTGCCAAAGACTAGGAGGTGTGGCCTTGCTGGAGAAGGTGTGTCACTGGGGGTGGCCTTTGAGCTTTCAAAAGCCCATGCCATTCCCAGTTACCGCTCCCTTTGCCTTGTGCTTGCCAATCAGATGTAAGCTCTCAGCTACTGCTCCAATGCCTACCTGCCAGCCCCACCGCCTGCCTGCCTGAAGCCTTGCTTCCCTGATGATCGTGGACTCACCCTCTGAACTGTAAGCCCTAATAAATGTTTTCTCCTATAAGCTGCCTTGGTCACAGAGCCTCTTCCTAACAGTAGAAACAACTAAGACAAGTAGACTGTTTATTCTTTTTTAGAGTAGCTTTAAGTAAACAATAAAGCTGAAAGTACTGGGGGTGGGGGAGACAGCCCAGTGACTTAATTTCCCTCAATATGCAACTCTTCCCTTACTAATAACTATTATTCATTCTTAAGAGAGTAAAATGTTACCATCCATGGATCTACACTTGCACATCTTTATCATTTGGAGGCTACTATTAAGTTTAAGACCGGAAGTTACACATTTTATGTGTTTTGCATACCATAAAACTTGAATCATATATTGTACAGCTGCTCTGACCTAAATGTGTCTGTCCTCCCAAACTCACCCATTAAAACCAAATCATGAGATGATGAGATGGATCAGTGGGTAAAGATACCTGCAGCAAAACTCTGACAATCTGAGTTAAAACCTCAGAACTACATGGTGGTGGTGGCACGGACTGATTCCACAAAATGCTGTGTGCTGTAGCAAATATGTCCCCATAGTCTCTCTCATCCACTCCTTCCCCTCTCTCTCACACATACTAATAATAAGTAAAATTTTAAAACAACAAAATAAAATCACCAGGACAGTGGTCTACAGCCTGGTCTACAAAGCAAGTTCCAGGACAGCCAGAGCTACACAGAGAGACCTTATCTTAAAAAAAAAAAAAAAAAAAGAAACCAGAACTATCCTGTATCTATCAATAACTTGAACTAATATTTCTCAGGACCTCTCTGGTATTAGGAGAAATGTTTCTGTTGGTTATAAGCCACACAGTTGACAGTAATTTGTTACAACAGTCTGAATAAATATAGATAGTAGCTTTCTGAGTGGCTTCTTCCATGATAATAGGCAATTAGCTCTTGTCTTTAGTACTAAATGACATTTGTCTGAACATACTTAAGAAAGGACATTTTGCCAGGTAGTGGTGGTATATGTCTTTAATCCCAGCACTCAGGAGACAGGGGCAGGCAGATCTCTGTGAGTTCAAGGCTAGCCTGATCTACAAATCGAGTTCCAGGACAGCCAGGACTATTACGCAGAGAAACCCTGTCTCAAAAAAATCAAAAAAGAAAGAGAAAAGACACTTTGCCGGGTGGTGGCGGCACACGCCTTTGATCACAGCACTCGGGAGGCAGAGGTAGATGGATCTCTGTGAGTTGGAGGCCAGCCTGGTCTACAGAGTGAGTTCCAGGACAGCCAGGGCTACACAGAGAAACAGTCTTGAAAGACGGATGGAAGGAAGGAAGGATGGAGGGAGGGAGGGAGGGGAAGGGGAGGGGCGAAGGAGAGAAGGAAAGAAGGACAGATGGACATCTTGGCAATTACGAATAACCCTGCTACAGACATGTCTGTGTAGGTTTCTGTCCAGATAAAAAAGAGCAACGCTGGGTGGTGGCGCACGCCTTTAATCCCAGCACTCAGGAAGTAGAGACAGGTGGATCTCTGTGAGTTCAAGGCCAGCCTGGACTACAGAGTGAGTTCCAGGACAGCCAGGGCTACACAGAGAAACTCTGTCTTGAAAAAAACGAAAACAAACAAAAAGAGCACAGAGCACCATTGCTGGCTCATATTATAAGAATGTGTTTGGTTCTACATAAAACTGCCTATGTGACAGAATCCTGAGAGAAACAACTTAAAAAGGCCTCTTTTGGGGCTGGAGAGATGGCTCGGAGGTTAAGAACACTGGCTGCTCTTCCAGAGGTCCTGAGTTCAATTCCCAGCAACCACATGGTGGCTCACAACCATCTGTCATGAGATCTGGCGCCCTCTTCTGCCCTGCAGGGACACATGCTCTTTTGGCTCACCCTCCACATTAAGGCACAGAGGAGAGAGAGTAGAAGTAGGCCCGGACGAAGAGCCCACTCCTGGTGGCTTACTGCCACCGTCCAGGCCCACCACCTCCTGAAAGCCACCAGTTTGAACATGAGTTCGCGAGGATACAGTTTCAAAGATTCATTTCGTGTGTACATGCACACGTGTGGGTAGCTATAGAAGCCAGAGGGTATCAGATCCTTGAGCTAGTTAGAGATGGTTGTGAGCTCCTGGATGTGGGTGGGCACTAAGCCATCTTTGCAGGCCCTGTAGAGGGAGGGTGTTTCCGTCCAAACCGCAAACACTGCCCAACCCTCTTCCTAAGCTCCACTGCACTCCTTCAGCAATGGTCACCAGTCCCATCGCTTCAGTCCTAGCTGCACTTAAAGCTGACAATGTGTTATTGTCACACTAGGAGATGTGCAGTGGCAAGTCACTGTTGCTTCAAGTTCTTTTTTTAATGACAGACAATATTAAGTTGGCCTTCTGTATAGTTTTCTCTTTAAATTTCTTTTAAAAAGAAAAAACACACATGCACGTACACATGGGGTCTTCCCCCACCTGTGGGTCTAGGGAACAGAATTCAGGTCATTAGGCTGGGTAGTAAGCACTCCTACCTACTGATCAGCCCTTTCTTTGCTCCCTCCTCTCTAGGCAGCTGAAGCTAGCTTTGAACTTGCACTCTTCCTGACTCTTCCTCCTGAGCCCTATGGTGATATTTTATTTGTGCTAAAATGTAATTTTATTTGTAAGTTAATAAATAAAGTTACCTGGAGATCAGAGCTAAAAGCAAGCCATTTAGCAGAATTCCATGTGGTGGCACACACACTTAATCCAATCACATGGCAGGCAGAGCCTGTGTGTTCAAGGACACAGCCAAGCGGTGACTCGAACCTTTAATCTTAGTACAAATCATAGAGACATGGAGGACTGTATATAGACAGGCAGTGACTAGGAAATCATGTGGTTGGGTTTAAAGCCAATGAGAAGGCAAAACAGAAAGGCAATAAAAAGATGGGTCACATAGGAGAAGGTCTCTCTCTCTCTCGGGAAGGACGGCAGAAACTGGTAAGCTAAAGGCTATTTGCTAGTGCTCTGATCTCTTGGGCTTTTAACTCTGTATTTGGCTTTGTGTTTCTTATTAATAAGACCATTTAGAATTTCATCTACAGAGCCCTGAGACTACAGGCATATGCCACCGTACCTAGCCTTAGTTGCTACTCTCTAAAAAAAGAGAAGGGTCTCATCATGCTACGCAGGCCCAAGATATCCCTAAAATACTGGGCTCAAGCGATCCTTGAGCCCCAACCTTCCAAGTGCCTAGAACTACAAGTATACATCACTATGCTCTGCCTGCATACCTTCCTTTGAGAGTGAAGATTTTGTTGTTACTCCTAGTTTACATTAGGTTTTCCCTTCTCCCCCTCCCCACCAAAGGTCACTCCCCCACCCCAGACAGCATTTCTCTGTGTAGTTCTGGAACTTGCTCTATAGGCCAGGCCGGCCTCTGCCTCCCGAATGCAGGGATTAAAGGCATGTGCTACCACCACCCCAGGGAGCGATAACTACACCTACACACCTACACACACACACACACACACACACACACACACACACACACACACACACACACACGGTTTCTCTGTCCTGGTGTCTGTCCTGGATCTCACTCACTCTGTAGACCAGGCTGGCCTCGAACTCAGAGATCCACCTGGCTCCTGAGTTGCTGGGATTAAAGCCGTGCACCACCACTGCCCGGCCAGAGATAACTTTCTTTCTAAATTTTGTGTGGGTGCGTGCGTGCGTGCGTGCATGGGCATGTGCACATACAGAGATCAGAGTAGAGCTTATCCAAGTCAGTTCTCTCCTTCTACCATGTGATGGCCCCCGAGTCCTCAAGAATGAACTCTGTGGCATTTCCTCTACCCTACTCACCCCCAGAACTGAAGAATCCCTCCACATTATACTGCTCTCCTTATATTTGGGCTCCTTGGTTTGCAAGATGTCCAGGAGCACGGCGACAGCCCCATACTTCATCTTATCTACTTACACCAGGAACTGAACTCAGGTCATCAGGCTTGACAATAAATGCCTTAAACCCACTAAACTATCTTGAGGGGCATCGGTAAAATCTCTCATACATCTGGATACATTATTTGCAGACTGGAGGAGAAACTATAAAAGGACCCATAATATTCACACGTGGTGTCTAAGCTTTGTGTGTTCACCTTATTTTTCAGGGACTTGCAAGAGCTCTTGTGTCAACATGGTTATTCCTGAATGGAGGAGAGACATTCTTATACACCTGCCCTCCCTTCCTCCAGGCCAAGCTTTGGTGCAAAGTCCTTATCCCCAAAACAGTATCATCACTCTACCTCCCTGTTTTCCAATGTTTTCTCCTATTCTCAATGGTCTCATTTTCTCAATGCAGAATATTCCAAGAGTTCTTTACAGATAAGTGTTTTTGAAGCTAAACTCTTTGGGACCTCCATCCTGTTCTCCTCCAGAACTGAAGAATCCCTCTACACTGTCCTGCTCTTCTTCTATTTGGGATCCCATACTTCACCCTACCCCCTCACATCCTGGGCCTAAGTGAAAGCTCTACAGCAAGCAATGTATCTACTGGGAGCTGAGCCTGACACATACCCAGTGCCCAGATTCCTGCAACCAGGGAAGGGAGGCACTGCATGATGTCCTAAGGAAGAGAGGGGCAGGCTGAGCAAAGGAAGGGAAAGGCCTTCTAGCAGATGTCAGGTTGATGGGACAGCACAGGATGCTGGGAGGATGCAAGCAGACAGCTGCTAAGAAGCCACTATGGCTGTAAATGGTAGCCGAAACCAAGGCTCTCAACACCCAGAAACGACCAGGAAGGCTGGTTGGGAGTGGGGGAAACACACCAGCGAGAGCAGGGTGCTCGGGAACGGTGAAGTCAAGCACGCCTGTGTGCGGAAGGCAGCCTTGCACTGCTAGAAACCACAGGGTCATACCCCCATCCCCCACCCCTAGCCTGGACTCACCCTTCCTTCAGAACACAGGCTCGGTGCCAGAAGTCTTTACCTGCTGAGCCACTCTACCAATCCTTCAATTCTTCCTTTTTTGTTTTTTAAATGTAAAATGTGATTTTTTTCTTTTCCTTGCTTTTTTTAAATAAGATCTTTATTGACAGATAATTCACATAGTATACAATTTTCCTGTTTGCACAATTTGATAGACTTTAGTCCAGCATTCTCATAGGCCCATAAAACCATCACCATTTCCTGTTTTAGAATATCGCTGTCTTCAATTACCAATCCTTCAATTCTTTTTTTTTTTTTTTTTCTTTCTCGAAACAAGGTTTCTCTGTGCTCCTTCAATTCTTTCTTTAAGGAACAGTTTTCTAGATCACTCCAAAAGCTTGTCCTGTCTGTACTCTGACAGGACAACTAAACTCTGCTGCTTTAGGGTGCAACTAACTAAAAACATTGTTCATGTTGCTTTAGCCATGTAAATATATAGCTTGCTCCTGAAGACTGCTGGCTGATGAGAGCTGCTAAATGTCTTCATTCACCATCCAGGACTGATCAACCTCCTGTTTCCTGCTGTTCATCATGCTCTGTACAAGAAGCTGGGAAGTTGAGAGTGGCCACAGCAGTTTTAACATGGGTCTATTACTTCCTAGCCAGAGACAAGTCTGAGAACATGTTCAACCATGTAAAATGGGAGTAGCTAGAGCATGCATCAAAGGTACTGGCAATGAGAAACTAGATTTGTGAAGCTCCTTGTGCCTGGCACAAAGGGACTCTCTTGCTACAAGAACAGAGGCTATCCTCACCAAGGGCTCATGGCCACACTCACCTAACTACTATGAGCCTCTTTCCTTGTGGTGGTGGTGGTTTGAATAGAAATGGGCCCCATAGGCTCAGACACGAATGCTAGGTCACAAGGGAGGGGCACTATTAGGAAGTGTGGCCTTGTAAGAAGAAATGTGTCACTGAGGGTGGGCTTTGGGGTTTCAAATGCTCAAGCCAAGCCCAGTGTCTCTTTCTTTCTTCCTGCTGCCTGCCAAACTGGATATAGAACTCCAAGCTACTTTTCCAGCACCATTTCTGCCTGTGTACCACCATCCTTCCTGCCATATGATAATGGACTGAACCTCTGAACTGTAAGCAGCCACCCCAATTAAATGCTTTCCTTAGAAGAACTGCCATGGTCATGGTGTCTCTGCACAGCAATGGACCCTAAGACACTTGTGTAGGCAAAGAAGTGGCTCTGGTGTGTACAAATCACAGACTGGCAGTCCACAATGGCCTGGTACTGACTGAGGTCACAGGAGTTGCCACAAAATCCAGCTTGACCAAGTTATTTTTGGTGAAAGGGCATAAAATTCATACTGTTTGTCTTTTGGGTAAAGTTGCTGGATTCTCATCCCTACAACAAAGTGAGACACAACTGAGAGGCGATATATTTTGGCTCTCAGTATCAGGGAGATCAGTCTACCCGAACAGGATAAAAATGGCAGAACAATTCACATTACAGCAGAGAGAAAGTAGGTGTGGGGAGAATGCTGGCCCTTGGCTTTCTTCGTTCACTCCATCCAGCTCATGATGGTGTCATTCAATTCAGAATCTGCTATGGAATAACTGTCTTATACACTGTAAAGATTTGTAGCTCAAATTGGTTTAATAAAACGCTGATTGGCCAGTAGCCAGGCAGGAAGTATAGATAGGGTGACCAAACTAAGGATGATGGGAAGGAGAAGGGCAGAGCCAGGAGTCATCAGTAGATGCAGAGGGAACAGGAGATAAATGTTCCATGCTAATAAAGGCACAGTGTAAATAAGGAATATGGGTTAACTTAAAATGTAAGAGCTAGTTAATAATAAGCCTGAGCTATTTGACGAGCATTTACAATTCATATAAGCCTCAGAACGGTTATTTGGAAACAGACAATTGGGACAGGAAATGTCCATTTACAAGAATCAGCCATCCCAACTTAGTCCTCTATGGAAATGTGCTCTTGGGCGTTCTCTCTATCTCATCCATACATACTCAGGTGATTCTAAATCCAGCCAAGTTCACAATGAAGATTAACACCACAAGTAAATATGTGACATTTTAGAGCTAAACTTGGCCTAGGAGAAGGCATCTGAAAAACTGTCTGGGATACTTTAAAAAAAAAAAAAAAAAAGATTTATTCATTATGTATATAGTGTTCTGCCTGCTTGTATCCCTGCAAGCCAGAAGAGGGCACTGTACTGCATTATAAGATGGTTGTGAGCCACCATGTGGTTGCTGGGAATTGAACTCAGGATCTCTGGAAGTGCTCTTAACCTCTCAGCCATCTCTCCAGCCCAGTTTGTTTACATTTTTCAATGTTAAGTGTATGTGTCTGTGTATTTGTATTACAGGTATGTATGAGGACCCACAGAGGCTAGAAGAGGATGTCAGACTCCTGGAGCTCATTATAGCTGGCTGTAAACAGCCTGATGTGGGTACTAGAAAACTGAACCAAGTTTTCTAGAAGAGCAGCAAGTGCTTTCATCTCCTGAGCCATCTCTGTGGCCCATTTTACTCATTATCATTATTATTTTACAAAGAAACTCTTACTCTTCCCTCAGAATTGCCAATAAATACTCATCTTGTGTGGTAGTATGTTATAAGATCCTCCATGGGCCAAGAGTGGTGGTAACGCATTTGTAATGCCAGCACCATGAAGACAGAAGCTGTTGGATCTCTGTGAGGCTGATGGCTACACAGCCTGTATTACATAGAGAGTTCAAGGCCATTTGGAGCTACAAAGTGAGTCCCTATCTAAAGAGAAGGGGAAGATCCTCTTGTCCCTAGAAGAAGAGACACTGCACCGAAAGGACGTGAAGCATAGCCCCCGGGGTGTGTGTGTGTGTGTGTGTGTGTGTGTGTGTGTGTGTGTGTGTGTGTGCGCGCGCGCGCACACACCTTTAACGCCAGCACTCGGAGGCAGGCGGATCACTGTGAATTCAAGACCAGCCTAGTCTACAGAGTTCCAAGACAGCCAAGGCTACACAGAGAAACTGTCTCAAACAAAAACAGAAACAACAAACAGAGAGAAGGAGGGAGGGAGGGAAGGAGGGAGGGAGGGAGGCAGGATCTGAACAGATAAGACTTTCTGGGTTCCTATTCAGTCTGTAGAAGATCACATGTCTGTCCACACCTATCCATTCCTAGGCCATGAAATAGCCATAAAACTTCAAAACAAGGGGCTGGAGAGGTGGCTCAGAGGTTAAGAGCACTGACTGCTCTTCCAGAGGACCTGAGTTCAATTCTCAGTACCCACATGGTGGCTCACAGCCATCTGTAATGAGATCTGGTGCCCTCTTCTGTATACATAATAAATAAATAATCTTAAAAAAACAAAACAATACAAAAAAAACTTCAAAACAAGGAGGAAGAGTTTCCAGACAACTGAACATGTAGAGGCTCCTGGAAAGAGTATGCTCAAGAAGGCATGGACTCTCTGTGCTCCCTGAAACATACATAGCCTTGGTGTAAAAACAGAATTCCTATGAGGTTACAGCTGGCCTGGCTCAAACCACCATCAATGAGTCAAAGAAGAGAAATGTTTTGCTAAAACTGTCTCTCCAAGATAGTCTGTCCCAATTGAGCAAATAACCCAAGAAGGGGGACCAAAGGTTTGGAAATAGTTCCCTTCATCTGCATTAATGTCTTCATTCCCAGAGCTCCACATAAACTCTTCCCTCTCCGAAGACCACAGACTCCCTATTCCATCTGGAAAAATATCTGCTCTTTCTGTTTGGGAGGAAAAACAAAAAACAAAACGGTGTCATTTGTTGAGGTCAGACTCTGGTCTCTGTCAGCTATCCCTCTGCTCTGCACTCAGAATCGTCACACCCCTGAGCACATCCATGCCTTGCTCAAAACATCTCTTTATTTGTATCCTCATGCTTTTTATTAGCTGATAAATGTCTTTTTCAGTGAGCCTTTCAGATAAATTCATCAAAATACAGAGATGGCTGTGGAATCAGATGTGTACTTAGGCCAGAAAACAAACAAACAAACCAAAACAGAAAGACATCAAACTAACAAAACAACACAAGAGGCTGAGGGTGTAGTTCAGTTGGTCAAGTGCTTGTTTAGGATGTACAAGGCCCTGAATTCCATCCCCAGTAACAGTAAACTAGCCATTGTGGTACACTCGGGGACAGAGAGCCCTTCAGTCCTCAGAACTACAAAAATAAATCAGTTCTAAGAGAATCTTTATCCACTTTCTCTTTACATAAGAAAGTGACTGATCTCAAAATGTTTTTTTTTTTTTAGTCAGGTATGGTATATGTGGTGTTTGAATAGGAATGGCCCCAACAGGCTCAAATATTTGAATGCTTTGATCATTTGAATTGGTGTTACTTGAGATTAGGAGGTGTGGTCTTGCTGGAGGAAGTGTGTCACTGGGTGTGGGGAAGAAGGGTTGAGGTTTCTCTCTTCTTTCTTCCTGCTGAGTTGAGATACAGAACTCTCAACTTCTCTAGCACCATAATGTCTGCCTGTACACTGCCATGCTTCCTGCCACAATAATGAACTAAACCTCTGAAACTGTAAGCAAGTCCCTGTTGTGGAATAATCTTTTTGTACACTTGTGAAAATGTGTCACTCTGATTGGTTTAATAAAAAGTTTAATAACCAATAGCTAGGCAAGATTTCCAGATAGAGAGGACTCTGGGAGGAAAAAGGAGAGCTGCCAGGACACAGAGAACAAGTAAGAAATGCAAAAGGAGAGGTTAACAGCCATGAGCCACATGGCAGCACATAGATTACTAAAAATGGGTTAAGTTATAAGAACATTAGGTACTAGCCTAAGCTATAGGCTGAGCTTTCATAATTAATAATAAGTCTCTGTCATTTTTTGTGAGCTGGTAACCCAAACGGGGGGGGGGGGGGGGGGGGGGGGGGGAGAGCGAGCAGCAGCAGATGCCTTTAATCCCAGCACTCGGGAGGCAGAGGCAAGCAGATCTCTGTGAGTTCAAGGTTCAAGGACATCCTGGTCTACAGAGTGAGTTCCAGGAAAGGTGCAAAGCTACACAGCGAAGCCATATCTTGAAAAACAAGAAAGAAAGAAAAAAAAGAATAACCCATGTAGAGATAGAAAATACACAGGAAGTCTGCATCTTATATGACAGTGTTATGTTGACTTTAATTTTTCTGATTGCTGATGAGCAAATAATAGCTGCTGAGAGACATCAATTATAAAAACTACTAAACCAACCTATTTATTTTTAAAATGTCTTAATTTCAAAATGGAAGTCAAAAAAAGTTAGGTTGGGGAAGAGATTATTCTTTTGTTTCTACAGGATTCATTCAAAGTTGATAGAGATCAGATTTGATTGGGGAAGACCCCCTGAAAATCCTGACTACAGACATAAAAATATAAACTTAGAAATACTACAAGACAGGTGATGTATATTTTACCTGTTAAGCACAAAACAAAAAATCATCTTTAGCTGGCTTGTGTACAACATACAATTCATACTTGTGTTAATGAAGATATGTATGGTACCTTTGAAAGTTTATGTGTTTTCAGATCTAAGGGATCGGACATCAATCCAATCCAGGGGTGGCCCAGACGATCCAGCCTCTCAGAGTGTCTCTGTTGCAGTTTCCTCAGAGTTCTGCATCCAGAACACCTTCAAGGCTGCAGGCTGGGATGCTCCAACCTTACAGCCTATTCTATCAAGGACTTGACCATTATCCTATTTTTCTCAGGTCCCCTAAAAATGCCAGTGTCCCCAGACAACAGGAAGCACTCTAGATAACACAACGCCCACATTCTCAAGAGACGGTCATTTGGTAGGTTATGGATGTCTGTCATTGTTTAGGAGGGTTGGTTAAATTGTTATTGGTCATGGTCAGAAAAAAGAAAAACTTAACAAATGAGATTA
Organism: Onychomys torridus; assembly: GCF_903995425.1. Classification (NCBI taxonomy): domain Eukaryota; kingdom Metazoa; phylum Chordata; class Mammalia; order Rodentia; family Cricetidae; genus Onychomys; species Onychomys torridus. The sequence goes on from NC_050450.1 coordinate 4,695,513, forward strand.
GATTCAGAGATCTCTTTCTGAAGAAAAATAGGGGGATATCATATAGAAATAATGGGATAGAAGGGTAGATTGTTGAGACTACTTTTGAACAATCACTAGTCTTGTATACTGAAACAAATTTAAGGGTTATTTTTTGTTATGCTGTATATATATATGTTTCTATTCTTGTTTAAGATACCATATCTGGGCTGGAGAGGTGGCTCAGAGGTTAAGAGCACTGACTGCTCTTCCAAAGGTCCTGAGTTCAATTCCCAGCAACCACATGGTGGCTTACAGCCATCTGTAATGAGATCTGGCACCCTCTTCTGTATACATAATAAATAAATAAATCTTAAAAAAAAAAAAAAAAAAAAAGATACCGCATCTATGAAGCTCGTTTTAAAATGTCATGTAAAGTTTTAGTCCTTGAAAGCTATTTAGGGTAATAAAGAAATACAGGTTAGTAGTTTGTCATCTATAACAACCAAACTTACAGTCAAGTGTGTTTTCAAGGTCATACAAAGATATACTTTAGATAGGTAGGTGGTCTTCAAATACTTCAAAGGCCTACAAAATACAGCATTTAAAATGTTTTAATATGGGTTGGGGATTTAGCTCAGTGGTAGAGTGCTTGCCTAGCAAGCGCAAGGCCCTGGGTTCGAGGCCAGCCTGGGCTACAGAGCGAGATCCAGAACAAGGCACCAAAACTAGAAAAACCCCGTCTTGAAAAACCAAAAAGATGGTAATACAAGTTATGATTTAAAAAAAAAAAGGCATAGATATAAAACTTTAAATTCAACAAGATATGTTAGACAATAAAATATTTTCTCTGAATATGTCAGATACAAATGGACTAAACATTGTGAATGTAATTTTTTTTTTTTTTTTTTTTTTTTTTTTTGGTGGGGAGAGGGGATTTCCAGACAGGGTTTCTCTGCATAACAGCCCTAGCTGTCCTGGAACTCACAGATATCCACCTGCCTCTGCCTCTCGAGTGCTGGGATTAAAAGCATGCACCACTGCCACCTGGCATGAATGTAATTCTTACCTGATAATTGTTCTTATGTGAAATAATTTTTTTGTACACTGTGAAGATGTGTCACTCTGAGTGGTTTAATAAAAAGGTGAATGGCCAATAGCTAGGCAGGATCTCCAGATGGAGAGGATGCTGGGAGGAAGAAGGAGAGATGTCAGGAGACAGAGAACAGAAAGACATGTAAGAGGAGAGGTAACACCCACAAGACACATGGCAGCACACAGATTACTAGAAATGAGTTAATTTAAGTTATAAGAACTAGCCGGGCGGTAGTGGTGCACACCTTTAATCCCAGCACTCAGGAGGCAGAGGCAGGTGGATCTCTGTGAGTTCGAGGCCAGCCTGGTCTCCAAAGCAAGTTCCAGGAAAGGTGCAAAGCTACAAAGAGAAACCCTGTCTCGAAAAACCAAAACCAAAACCAAAAAAAAAAAAAAAGTTATAAGAACTAGCTAGGAACTAGCCTAAGCTATGGGCTGACCTTTCACAATTAATAAGCAAGTCTCAGTGTTATTATTTAGGAACTGGCTGGCAGGACAGAGAAAAACTCCTTACAAGCCCCAACTAAATGTTTTCCTTTATAAGAACGCCATGGTCAGGGTGTCTCTTCACAGCAACAGATCACTGACTAAGACAGTATGCATGCCTATAATTCTAATATTCTATAATCTCAGGAAGCAGAGGAAGGAGGTTGGAGAGAATTCAAGTCCAGCCTAAGCTACATAATGAGATCAAATCTAAAAAAAAAATAACAACAAAAAATAACTTATAAATATTTATTTACAAACAGTATAGCTAAGAAAAGGCAAAAACACTTCTATATCACTTCACTGGAATTCCAATGATTTTCTGTCAAGCAAGTCCAACAAGCAAATGCCATCACTATCCACATCCTGGAAGTCTGATAAGCAGAACAGTGGCTGAATAACAAATCCAAACACCCTGAACTACTCCAGTTCCCTCTCTATGGCTGCATTCCTGCTGAGCTGCACCGAGCCTGGCTCCAGACCATAGCACCTAGCCCTAACCCATCTTTTGTTTCTCTAGCTGCCCTATGTGAATCTTGTCTGAGAGTCTCCTAAGGATACAAAGTCTATGCAAAACTTAGTTCAGGAAACCCAGAAAACCATGGCACCTGAGAACTGAGGAATTTACACTTGGCATTGTATCTTTGGGAGTTCCTTTCAGGTTGTTTTGAGCATATGGAAATTATCTGGCTAAACTATAAATAGAGAGAAAATAAAAATGCCCCAAGCGAAGGGAAGGTGCATCAGACCTTTGAGGCTGGACCCACGGCCCCCTGCAGTCATGAGAGGCTAGATTCATTGTTAAGATGCCTCTGACCCTTCTTTCCATAGGTCCGCATGAACCCACACACCCATGCTGTGACAAACAGAGACACCTCTCCTTTAATGTAACCTGCAGTACTTGCAAGTATCCATGTTTGTGTCTTCTGGGGTACTTGGACTGATTGGTGATTGAGCAAACTCCCAGTTATACCATGGGATTCTGCATTTTGTCTGGGGTCTGATGTATGATGAGTATCCAAATAAAATGGCAGGCTACCCCTGAGTTTGGGAAAAGGTAAACATCTCAGATTCTTCATTTCTTGGTATGAATCTACAAGCCACAAAGCCATTTTATGGCAGTTAAATCTAAGAAGCTTTTCACGATACAGCAAAATTATCTATGGTCTTCCTACCCTTTTTTCTTTCTTTGGGGTGGGGACAAGGTCTTACTATAGCCAGCTGGCTTCTAACCCTTAGAACTCTGCCTCAGTCTGGCTGGGATGCCAATCATGGACCACCTCACTCAGCTCCTACTCTTTCTACAAGGCACCCCTTAAAGAATCTCCAGATTCCTACACCGGGTGGTGGTGGCACACACCTTTAATCCTAGCATTCTAGAGGTGGGGGGGTGGGGCGCAGGTGGCTGGCTATCTGTGAGTTTGAAGCTAGCGTGGTCTACAGAGTGATTTCCAAGAGCTACACAGAGAAACCTTGCCTAGAAATAAAATAAGAATCCCCAGATTACATTCTACCTTTGGTCTTTCCTTCTCTGAATCTATCACTGGTCCCGAAAAGGAAGTCAGGAGCCTCTAGCTCCTGATGTAGAATGCTCTGACACCATGTATTCTAACTGGGGAAGAGTGAGACCCTGTCATAAACAAACAAACAAAAGCAGCTTCTGTAATGGATATCTAAATGTCCTCATAACATCAGCAAGTTTTAGGTTTTGTTACAAACGGAAAAAGCTTTTTTTTTTCTTTTTAAGATTTATTTGTTTATTATGTATACAGTGTTTTGCCTGCATGTATACCTGCAAGCCAGAAGAGGGCACCAGGTCTCATTACAGATGGTTGTGAGCCACCATGTGGTTGCTGGGAACTGAACTCGGGACCACTGGGAGAGCAGGGAGTACTCTTAACCCCTGAGCCATCTCTCCAGCCTGGAAAAAGCTTTTAAATGGGATAATGCTCATAGGAACTAGTAGCCTTCAGTATGCTTGTAACAGAGCATGTTACTCTTTCTTAATTTCAAAACTTTCTCCATGATCCCACAAAAGCACAAAGGGCAGACTGAGATCATATAGTGTTGCTAATTAAATTAAACTTCAAGGTTAGGACATTTGGCCAGAGGTAGCACCCCTTCCAAGAGGGACAGGACATGATAAATACTGCCCAAGCAAGCTGAAAAGGCACATATTCATTCTATTTCTAAGACTCAGCCTCTATATGTACCAAAATAACATCCTTTACTACCAGAAAAACCTATATTCTCACATAAGACAGGGGATATAGGTAAGACACAGAGAAGAAAGCACACTGCTCCAAAGAGAAGCATGTACTCTTTTTTTTTTTTTTTTTTAAAGATTTATTTATTTATTATGTATACAGCATGTATGACTGCAGACCAGAAGAGGGCACCAGATCTCATTACAGATGGCTGTGAGCCATCATGTGGGTGCTGGGAATTGAACTCAGGACCCCTGGAAGAGCAGCCAGTGCTCTTAACCTCTGAACCATCTCTCCAGCCCCTCTTGAACCACTTTTAAAAACAAAAGTAGCTGAGCGGTGGTGGTGCACTCCTTTAATCTCAGCACTTGGGAGGCAGAGGCAGGCAAATCTCTGTGAGTTCGAGGCCAGCCTGATGGTCTACAAAGCGAGTTCTAGAACAGCCAGGACTGTTACACAGAGAAACTCTGTCTCAACAAAAACAAAAAAAAGCCAGGTGGTGGTGGCGCATGCCTTTAATCTCAGCACTTGGGAGGCAGAGGAAGGTGGATCTCTGTGAGTTTGAGGCCAGCCTGGGCTACAGAGTGAGTTCTAGGAAAGGAGCAAAGGAACACAGAGAAACCCTGTCTTGAAAAACCAAACCAAACCAAACAAAAACAAAAACCTAGCAACTGGGCAGTGGTGACACACCAGGCCCTTACTAGGCACCTTCCTCTGTAGTTATATGGATTGTAACACATATATCAAAGTAGTTGGGCGGTGGTGGCGCACGCCTTTAATCCCAGCACTCAGGAGGCAGAGGCAGGTGGATCTCTGAGTTGGAAACCAGCCTGGTCTACAGAGTGAGTTCCATGACAGCCAGGGCTACACAGAGAAACTCTGTCTCAAAACAACAACGGAACGGGGTTGGGGATTTAGCTCAGTGATAGCAGCAAAGGCTGGGTTCAGTCCTCAGCTGGGGGAGGGGACAACAACAACAAAACCCACAACACCAAAAGTTTAAAAACACAATCAAGCCAACTCAAGGGAGGTGGTTCTCCTTGAAGGCCAGTGTTATCCCTTCTGGGGAGACTTAGAATTGCATGAGAGTGTCTTTAAAGACATTCCAAAGGCAAGTGTGGCTTATGTCATCTAATGGACAAGATACACCCCATGTACATGCCAAAGAGCAATGCAATCCTACTAAACCAATAGTGTTGGGGACACAGAAAAAGCAAATTACACAAAGGAGGGCAAAATGATGTGAGTGAGCAAAGGGGTAGACCAAAGATGAAACTAGGCAAAGTAAGGCAACCACTCACTATCATCAACTACTATACACTTGGAAAATGACTTTTAAACTGAGGTGTGCTACTATTATAAAATGCCCCCTGAATTTCAAAGACCTTATCAAACAGACAGAGTAAAGACAGAGAACTGGCTGACCACACAGTAAAAGTGCTCACTGAGCAACTCTGGTGACCTGAGTTCTGTCCCTGAAAAAAAGCCTAATGTGGTGGCCCACTCAGCCTTTAAGAGCACACTGACTTCTCTTACAGAAGACCCAGGTTCCATTTACAACCATCTGTAACTTCAGTTCCAGGTGATCTGACACCCTCTTCTGGCCTCTGTGGGAACCAGCATGCAGTCATACATATAAAAACAGAAAACATGGACAGCAGGACATGTTCCCAGGGGCCTCCACCCAAATCAAGTGGTAAAAGGACTAAAGTTGGAAGGATAACATTTTCTGATTTCAAAACATACTATAAGCTGACTATGGTGGTTCACACCTGAAATCTCAGCATTTGGAAGGCTGAGACAAGAGGCTTTCTATGAGTTCAAGGCAAGTCTGGGCCACACATGGTGCTAGGCCAGCCTCCCCTCCCCCCAAAAATGGAAACAGAACAAAAATGAAACAAGCATTACTAGCAAACAATGTAGCTCTAGAGTCAATGGACAGTACCAACAGAATTAAGGCTGAGAGAGAACTTTGGACTAAGGAGACAGCTCAAGTGCTCACTGTGTCCAGATGCCACACAACAGGGGTCTGTAATCCTAGCTCTCCTACAAAGAGATAAAGGTGAAAACAAAAGAATCATCAGAAGCTCTGCTATATTTAGCCAAAAAGTCCAAACAGAACAAAAAAGAAACAAAAGGATCCTTTATGAGACAAGGTAGGTGAGGACTGACATCCTAAAGCTGTCCTCTGAATGCCACTCACACCCTTACCCGAACCCACAAAGATAGCTTTCTTTTTTAAGATTTATTTATTTATTTATTTATTTATTTATTTATTTATTTATTTGTTATGTGTACAGAAGGGGGTGTCAGATCTCATTACAGATGGTTGTGAGCCACTATGTGGGTGCTGGGAATTGAACTCAGGACCTCTGGAAGAGCAGTCAGTGCTCTTAACCTCTAAGCCATCTCTCCAGTCCAAGATAGCTTTCTTTACAAATCGAAAGCCCAGAAGCAAACCTTTATGGGTTATAGACGTAACTCGGTTGGCAGAATGCTTACCTAGCATGCTTGATGCTCTGGGCTTGATCCCAGTCCACATATGCCTGCACTCAACAGGTTAAGGCAGAAGGACCAAGAATTCAAGACTGTGGGATGTCTTTCTGTATACTGTGAATATGTGTTACTCTGATGGGCTGATAAATAAAGCTGTTTGGCCAATGGCAAGGAAGAATAAGACTAGGCAGGACATTCAAACTGAAGAAACAGGAGAAGAAAGGAGTCAGGGAGACGCCAGCCTGCCGCCAAGGAGCAACAAGATGCCAGCAGACCACATGGCAATATATAGATGAATAGAAATGGGTTGAGTTAAGTTATAAGAGGTAGCTAACGAGAAGTCTAACCCATAGGCCATACAGTTTATAAATAATACAAGCCTCTGTGTGTTTACTTGGGATCAAGTGGATACAGGACTCAGGTGGGAGAGATTTGTCTGACCTTGCCAGTCAGGACTGGAGAAACTTCCGGCTACACACAATTTTATAAGTTCAAGGCCAGCCTGGGACACGTGAGACTTTGTGGAAGTGAGGGAGGGAGGGAAGGGCTACAGGATTGCTGTCATTTCAAAGCTAGCTTCAGCTACAAAGTGAAACCCTGCCACAAAAGCCAAAAACGAGCCAGGAGTGGTACTACATTTGTATTACCAGCATTTGGAAGATCCAGACAAGAAGTCATCTTCAGCTAGCTTGGGCTACACAAAAGAGATACTATGTTTGGGGGAGGGGGTGTGTGGCTCAGTTTAAAATTTGATGGTGGAGCCAGGCACCATGGTATACACTTTCTGTCCCAGCACTGGGGAGGCAGAGGTGATGGGGATGTCATTTTGTATGCTGTGAATATGTGTTGCTCTAATTGGTTGATAAATAAAGCTGTTTGGCCAATGGTGAGGCAGACTAAGGTTAGGCAGGCCATTCTAACTGAAGAGACAGGAGAGAAAGAGAGCAGAAGACACTGCTAGCCGCCACCAGGAGAAACAAGTGGTAATGTACTGGTACGCCACAAGCCATGTGGCAAGATTTATAGAAATAGGTTAATTTAAAATATAAGAGCTAGCTAGCAAGAAGTTTGCCATGGCCATAGTTTTAAAATAATATAAGCCTCTGTGTGTTCACCTGGGTCTGAGTGGTTGCGGGACCAGAAAAACTTCAGCTACACAGAGGCAGCTGGGTCTGTGAGTTCAAGGTCAGCCTGGTCTACATAGAGAGTTCCAGAGCAGCCAGTACTATGTAGAGAGACCCTATCTCAGAATTAATTAATTAATTAAAATAAACTTAATGATGGGACTGGAGAGATGGCTCAGAAGTTAAGAGCACTTGTTATTCTTACAGACTAATCTGGGGTTGGTTCTCAACACCCACAAGGAAGCTAACAATGCAGTTCTGAGGGAATCCAATGCCCTCTTTTGGCCTCTGAGGACACGAGGCATGCAAACTGTACATAGACACATACAGGCAAAACACCCAGACATATAAAATAAAAGTATTAAAGGAGAAGGCAACAGGAAGCTCAATGACAAGAGTACTGACATATGCAAAGTTCTAGGTTCAGTCCCCAGTACCACAGCAGACAGATAAATAAACCTGCACTGCCAATAGTAATGATGCACTGTCTGTAGGAAAAGCCACTCAGCCACCTCACCCCTTGACTGCTGCAGCCAGGCTCAAGGACTAAAGATCAGTATCTTCCTATAAAGTGGAAGGGTAGAGTAGAACACAGCTGAAGTACCATGGTTTTTGAGCTAGCTCTGCTCTCACCCCCATTGGACAGACTTCAGAAGATTCCCATGCTGACCCAGTCCCTGTGATGCAAAAGAACTAAGGCCCAGGGGAGGAAGCACATACACTAATCATCCTAAGGGAGAAATGCCCTGGACAGTGATGGCAGAAGGGAGATGGGGCACTGACAAGATCTGAGCAGCCCTTGCCACAGCTGTCCTGGGTGCAGCTGCCTCAAATGGAGGCAAATTGTTGGCCTAGATACTCCCAGAGCCTCAACACACACTAGGATTTGACTAGTCAATCTCTATCATAATGAGCCCTCAGACCACTATGACACAGGCTCAGAGCCAGGCCTTGGTGTGAGCTGAAGGCAAAATTTGTTGACAGTGAGCTCATATGATGACACTACCCCAGCACCACCTAAAACCACCATTCATTCACTCATTCATTCATTCATTCCCTTCATTTCCCAAAAGAACCATGGATTAGCCATTCACATTTTAGTAACATACAATCTCAATTAGAAAAGGGACAGATAGGGTGGGGGTAGGGGTGGGGGGCACATGCCTTTAACCCCAGCAGTCAGGAGGCAGGCAGATCTCTGTGAGTTCAAGGCCAGTGTGTTTCTACAAAGCAAGTTTCAGGACAGCCAGGGCCGTTAACTGGTCTCAGGAAAAAGAAAAAGAGAAAGGGGCACAGATAATGCCAGGTAGAACATGCCTTAAATCCTACCACTTGGAGGCAAAGGCAGGTGGACCTCTGAGTTCAAAGCCAGCCTGGTCTATAGATCAAGTTCTAGGACAGCCAGGGCTATAAGAGAGACCCTGTCTTGAACACCCCACCCCCACAAAAATAAAAAAAAATTAAAAAAAAAAAAGGAAGGAAGGAAGGAAGGAAGAGATCAGATGGTTCTACTTACCCGACAGGTCACAATAACAGGCCTATAGACACAGGCCAGCCCCTACTAGATAAAAGCTTTGCATCCACCCTCTCTATGTGGCGAGCCCACCCACCTTTAAGCCTAAAGAAACCCAGAAGATGTTATTTCCAAATCTAGACCTAGAAACTCGCAGATTTAAAACTTCTAAGCCAGTATTTTCTGTCTAATCTTAAAACCAGAATTGAGAAGAAAGCATCTGCGGTTGAGTACACTCTACATTCTTCCTTGGTAAAGGAGGCAGTCTCTCCACAAGAAATAACTATAAGTAACAATGGAAAGAGTATCAGATACAGGGAAAGAACCTGAGGCTCAGATGGGCAAAGTAGAAAAGGAAGAAGGTAGTGAATGTGGAAGGAAAGAAGAAGGAGAGCATATCAATGTAGATCAAAGTTATAGGCTAAGGGGGCTAGAAGTCACCAGTGTGCAAGTAGGGGCTGTACAATGGACAAACTGTGCAGCTCTGAGAGAGAAGGCAGGGGAAGAGAGAGGTAGAACTTTTCACATATAGTAAGAAACCTGATGCTAGAAGAGTCCCCAGGGATTTAAAGAGAGAGAAGAAAGCTAGACTAACAGAATTCAAGCTTTAGGGTGAAGAGAAAGCAGTAGCAAGTCAGCAAGTCAAGAAACTGACTATAGGTTCCAGGACTGGGGGTCCTGCCAAAGGCTCAAAGCTTCAGAGGCAAGCAAGTGTCAGGCATGTGACAACTGAGAGGGCCCCGTGTGCTTAGTGGGAAGCACTTCAGGCGAGAGGGAGAAGCAGGAATTGTATGCTGAAGTAAAGTAGAGGTCAAGTGTCAGGAACCATAGGGGATCTAAGACGAGGCAAAAAGACAAAACCAAAGCAAAGCCTTCTGAGGAGGAACCTGAGCCTACTGGATGGCTTCCTTAAAGGATGTAGTGCTATCTGGAGTAGAAACTGGAGAAAAGGTTCTAGAAAGCACAGTGGAGGGGAGAACACACAGGCAATCAGGAACAGCTATTCAAGACAAACAGAGGTACGTACTGGAATGCACCAGGAATAAAGTCACAGATGCAAAAATCAATGGAGAAAGCCAGCGAAGGTCTATATGGGAAGGCAGCTCTCCTCCAAAGCCGACAGAAGGGTCTCAACCTGACAAACAGGGCAAGCCATTCAGAAACCAGGGGAGATGAGCAAGAACAAGAGCACAGATGCATACTCCTTTTCCTTTGTTAGTAACTACAGATCTGGGGGATTTAGGACATCTGCAATTTTAAACACCAGTGCAAAGCCAGGATTCTACTCAAGAGCCTACCTAATGCCACACCCTACCCTACTTGTCACCTTGTAGCCACTGCCCACTTCTGCCCATCTGTGGGCTGCCCAGACTAGGAACTTACTGAGGAACACAGAGCCAGTAGTAGGAGCACACCACCTGAAAGAATAATCTAGTAAGGAGTGGAAGTGTTCAATACTCACAGGAACAATAAGCCCTTGCCAAGTCAATAAATTAGCTTCATCAACCTGGATGTTACGGAAGTTTTTCATTCCACATTTGCGGATCTCTTCAAGCTCCTGTTGATTAACAAAGCATAAAGGGTTGTCAAATCGGGAAAAGTACCACATATTAAGATCCCTCCTGATTCCCTCAAATTAAACCTGGTGACAACATCACCAATGACAACATTTGAGTGAGCACCAGAACACACCTCATCAGGTAAGGAGGCATAGAGCCAGGTTAGTCCCATCTGTAATGTTACTGCCTCTTATAGACCCTTGCCCCAGACCAAGCCAAGCCCCAGTCTCAAGCAACCCATTGAATACAATGAGAAGAACCATGCTTCTACAGATATACCACCTCCTCTTTGGGCTAGTAATGCTGCCTGTTTAGCCTCAGCAGAACCAGGTAGCTCACACCTGTAATCCCAGCACCTGGGAGGCTAACAAAGATGGACTGCTATGGGTTCCAGGCCAGCTAGGGCTACAGAGTGAGACTTTGTATCAAAAACGAAGAGATGGAGGAAGGGGGGAGGGAGGGGGGAGGGGGGAGAGGGAGGAAGATAAAGGAGCTGGTGAAATGACTCATCAGTTAAGAGCACTGTCTGCTCTTCCAGAGAGGTACTGAGTTCAATTCCCAGCAACCACATGGTGGCTCACAACCATTTATAGTGAGTTCTGATGCCCTCTTTTGGCGTGCAGGTGTACATGCAGACAGAGCACTCATAAAAAATGAGTAAATTAAACACACACACACACACACACACACACACACACACAAAGAAGCTGAAGAAAAACAGAAAAAAGAAAGAAAAGAAATAAACAGAAGAACTGAAATGAAGTAGCTGTGCCCTGACTACACAGGGGCAGACATGCAACAGCACCCTGAGGTGCTTACAGACCTAACTTTTTTCCCAAACCATCACTAGCTATGTGCGAGAAGCTAAGGCTCTAAAGATGAGTAAGTCTGGAACTAGAAGACAAACAAAGGCCAATGGGTACCCACAAACCTTCCCTACCTAACACGTTAAGAGCAATTTCAGGACTCCATCCCAGGATAGGCACAGGCAAAGAGCACAACTGACCAGTATGGGATGGGGAGGGGAACAAAGAACCAGCACTGACGCTTCGTTTCGTCAGCTACCAACGGGGTGGTAAATTCCTGAGCTAAAGACAACGAGCAGGAAACTACATCATAACAGACTCAGAAACTAGGGGCTTCTCATAAATAGCTAATGTAGCAAAGGTCACTCAAAATACAACCACCATGACAAATTATTTCAGAATTCTGTTTAAGGTGTCTTTAAGATTGTCTTTCCACTGTGTATCAACCTGCTATTTCCCATTGCTTCCCCAACACCAATAAGTATACTGTAGGCATCATCTTAACCCAAGCCACCCAGGACATACTATGACTTATGGCCACACATACACATACATGGTCACCTCCTCCAAGTTCCTAGACCGCCACTCCCCACCACTACCATCAGGCCTCACAATCAATGAGATGATAGTCTCCCATCTACCCAAGATGCCTTCTCACCTACAACATGAACACTGCCCTGTCTCATCTACCAGGCTACATCCCCTCTGTCCCAGCCCACAATGCCCGCTAATACAGGAAAGGCCCCCTCCTTAAGCAGCCATGTTTCAAAATGGCAAAGGTCACCCTATTGGCTTCTACGTCACCAAAATCAAAAGATTCTTTGCACCACATATTCCCACCATGCCACAATAGTTTGCAAGACATTACTTCTAGTTAGTAGAGCTGGAAAGTCACAGAAGGAATAATTCTTAAAGTACAGTGAAGCATGGAAGACATATGAGAGGCCTAACTCAGAATGAGCTGAGGAGGAGGAGGAATGTGTCCCACAGGATGCTGCCTGTTTATCAACCTCACGTGCCTACTATAAGCACCTGGATCAACTCTGGAAAGTCTAGTCCAGCAAGTGTGGCTAGAGTCTTAATATGGGAATTTTTAGTAAGTAGTACAAGAAGGGAAAGGGTGTTCCCATGCTTAACCAGTTCAGTTCTCAGGAAGACCTAGCAATATGCAGGCCTCTGATCTACACCAGGGGACAATATGGTGAGAGAGCCTACTGGCTCTACAGAGAAAGCAGCATCACAGAACCTGAAAGACTACTGTAACTGCCAACTACCATGTTGGGCTTCCAGCTGATACTCAGAACTCATCAGAAACAGTTGTTTGGGAACTATGAAATAGGGGAAAGTTTCCCACTTCACTAACCACTACTCTTCAAAGAGAACTTTAGCTTCACGAGGGCAGGACAGACACATGAGGTAAAATATTCCAAATAGAACTTTGAAATCAAGACAACCAAAAAACACTCGGGAGGCAGAGGCAAGTGGATCTCTTGAGTTCAAGGCCAGCCTGGTCTACAGAGTGAGTTCCAGTACAGCCAGAGCTACACAGAGAAAACTGTCTTGAAAAACTAAAAAACAAAACAACAAGAAAGAAAAAAGGAAGGAAGGAAGGAAGGAAGGAAAGAAGGAAGGAAGGAAGGAAATATTTAGTGTTCATAAAAGAAATGGAATTTTAAAATGGCCTGTACAAACATATTTTGTAGCTCTGGCACTCTATGCTAACAATATGAAGTAAGGTTGATGTAACACAAATTTCATGGGAATTACAAAGATGGAGCAAGCTGGACTTAGTTGTTTATTTGTTTATTTGTTTTTCTAGACAGGGTTTCTCTGTGTAGCTTTGCGCCATTCCTGGAACTTGCTTTGTAGACCAGGCTGGCCTCGAAGTCACAAAGATCCGCCTGGCTCTGCCTCCCGAGTGCTGGGATTAAAGGTGTGTGCCACCACTGCCCAGGTGGACTTCGTTTTAACAGGGCAGGAAAACCCAACCTTGTTTAAGGACTGCAGGCTAGGTTGTAGAAGCTCAGCAGCAGGGCAAGTGTGTCGACTGGCAGCACAAGATCCTGTACTCAATCCCAGTACTACAAAACTACTAAGGAATAAAAGGCACACAGCTTTCTGAAGATGTGGTGCAGTTCATAGAATGCTTGCCTAGCACCTACAAAGCCCTGAGGTTCAAGTCCTATACCCAGGGAAGATCACAATCAACTCTAACTGCAATCCCAGGTCATCCAAAACCCTCTCCTGGACCACGGGGTGCACAGACACACAGATCAAATACACATACATATAAAATTAATCAATTAATTTTTAAAAGACCATCCTGGTGTACATAGGGAGTTTCAAGGGGGGGGGGCCTGTAGGGCCCTGGCCCGTTTTGGGTAACTGTTGCCTTGCTTGCTGACCTTGACCTATGCTAATTCCCTTCAAGATTCCACCCTCCTTCTGCCCTCTGGGGTTCTCCCATTGTATTTTAGACATCCTCCCTCCTTCAATAAAGGCATTTGACATGAGGGGGGAAAAAAAAAAAAGCCTGGCCATGATGGCACACGCCTTTAATCCCAGCACTCGGGAGGCAGAGCCAGGCGGATCTTTGTGAGTTCGAGGCCAGCCTGGGCTACCAAGTGAATTCCTGGAAAGGCACAAAGCTACACAGAGAAACCCTGTCTCAGGGGAAGAAAAAAAAAAAGGAAAGAAAGAAATTGAAGACAGCGCGATGTTCTAAAACAGGAAGTGGTGATGGTGTCATGGGCCTATGAAGATGCTAGACTAAAGTCTATCAAATTGTGCAAACAGGAAAACTGTATACTATGTGAATTATTTGTCAATAAAGATCTTGGGGGAAAAAAGAGTAAATTCAAGACCATCCTGGTGTACATAGGGAGTTTCAAGAATAGCCTGGAGTACACTATACCAAAAAAAGGGAGAAAACCTATGAAATTATGTGCCTAGGTGCTGGGATATCAAGTGCCTCAGTGTCAAGATATCAAACAGATACTTAAACAAAGATCAAAGTTCCAAGCCTCTGGCCACAGAAGGAAGGACACCACTAATGAGTACTGAGCTGGAGGTTCAGGAAGTCCAAAGCAGAGTGATCAGATAAACTCCTTTGCTATCAGGTTAAGGTACCCAAGAAGGAAAGGCAACTTCTCTTTGCACAGTTCTAACCAATAAAGAACTGATTCTAAGAAGTGAGAGTCAAGAGAGACAAGCCCTGACATCTTCTGGGAATGCTGGGTACCCTATAGAAGAGTGTTTCTCAACAGGACCCAGAACAGAATCATGCACCTCAGCATTCTGAGCCCTGAGCATAAAACAGATGCCAGACATTGTGGCTCCATCCCACTGAGATTAACATTCTTTGCAGCCTTCACTGAGAACAACTGGCACTAAGGGTGGCCAGCATGCTCCAATTCCTGCATTGCTCAAGGTTCTGAGGACAAGAGCTGCCTCCTCCTTCACTGAGGAAGGCAAACGGAGGAGCCACACTGCTCATTTAGAGGTTCTATCTAAAGAGCTGAGAGAAAATTACATGAATCCTCAAGATGACATATCTAAAAATACAACTGTGCCCCTATAACTGAAAATGGTCCTAATAATGACCTAGGAAAGAATTTCAAGAAACCCATGTAAATTCAGAGGTTGAAGTCCAAAGGCTTTACTACTAAGAATGAAGGAAAGGAACTGATTAAGAAAAGCTGATGAGACATTCAGAGGCTAAAGGTGCTTACCACAGAAGTCTGGCAGCCTGAATTCCATCTCCAAAGAGATTCTTGCTAACCATCCTCTAACATCCACATCCACGTGTGACATGAGCATACACAAAAGCACACATGGGCACATACAAATTATAAGTAAAGTGTAATTTAAAAACAAAAGAGCAGAAGCCCAACTCTTTGAGAACAAAGTCTGAAAGATCTAACCAAGAATGACATGAGCTTACAGAACACACTTCCCCAAAAGATTTATTTCAGTTCTGCTCAATGCCAAAAGCAACCTGGGGTCTGCTGCTTAGGGCTGATAGTGCAATGCTGATGTCCAAAAGATGAGCTGGGAGAAAGCAGAACCAGCCAACTCCTTAGTCCCTTCTGCTAGAGGGCAAGCAGCACATAGGGAAAAGCCCAAGTGAGGTCCCTCTTTGAATCCAGCTGGTCACAGCTTTGGAAGGAACCTGAAAAAATACAGGCTACTGCTCAGTTTCTGTGGGGTTTTTGTTTTGTTTTGTTTTAGGTGGTGCCAGATATCAAACCCAGGGCCTCAACAAGTGTAGTGGTCCACACTATATTCCTAACACACACGCACGCACACACGTAAGAGAGAGAGAGATACCAGGGCCTCAAATGTGCTAGGCAGACAGGCATTCAAATACTAAATTACAGCCTGTGGAGGTCTGAATGAGAATGACCCCACTGGCTCATGTGTTGGAGTGCTTCATCCCAGTTAGTGGGAAGGATTAGGAGGTGTCACCTTGTTGGACGAAGTATGTCACCAGGGGATGGGGAGGGATGCTGAGGTTTCAAAAGCCCACACCAGGCCCAGTTTCACTCTCTCTTTGCTTGCAACTTGAAGATCAGACGTGAGTGAGCTCTCAACTACTCCAGCACCATGCCTGCCTGCCTGATGCCATACTCCCCACCATGATAATAGACTAGTCCTTTGAAACTACGAAAGTCTCCAATTAAATGCTTCCTTTAGCAGGGTGGTGGTGGAGCTCTCCCAGCACTCAGGAGGCAGAGGCAAGTAGATCTCTGAGTTCGAGGCCAGCCTAGTCTACACAGTGAGTTCCAGGACAGCCAGGGCTACACAGAGAAACCCTGTCTCAAAAAGCCAAAAAAGAAAAGAAAAACAAAAAAAAAAAAACCAAAAACATAGATGGATGGATGGGTGGGTGGGCAGACAGACAGAAGGTTGGATAAGTTAGATGAAATGCTTCCTTTATAAATTGCCTTGGCGCTGGCATACGCCTGTAATCCCACACTCAGGAGGCAGAGGCAAGTGGATCTCTGTGAGTTCGAGGCCAGCCTGGTCTACACAGTGAGTTCCAGAACAGCCTCCAAAGCTACAGAGAAACCCTGTCTCGGAGAAAAAAAAAGTTGCCTTGGTCATGGTGTCTGACCACAGCAATAGGACCATGACAAAGACGGCCTCTTCCACTTCTTAAAGGGGGGGGGGGGACCTGGATGCCCACATGTCAACAGCAAGGCCAAGTACAGTTGGCAGAATCAGAGTGCTGGATCTGGGTCATCACAGGAACCAGTTTTCCCAAATCTTTATAGGATTAGGGAAAATAAAGAGACTACCCTGCACAGCCAGTATGACATTTTTTTGTTTTGAAACAGAACTCACCAATCAACTCAGATAGTCTCCCCCACTCCAAAAAACCCCCACCAAGTTCTGTTGTTGTTGTTGTTGCTGTTGTTGTTTTGGAGCTGAGGATCAAACCCAGGGCCTTGCACTTGCTAGGCAAGCACTCTGCCACTGAGCTAAATCCCCAACCCCCTTGTTGTTCTGATGGGGGTTCGTAAACCGTGTTCTATCTACCATGGAAAGTTGGCTATGGTAGTTTAAGTGTTAAATTGGGCTTGGTAATACATTCCTACTATTCCAACATTCAGGAGGTAGAAGTAGGAGGATCGTGATCATGAGGTCAAGGCTAGCCAGGCCATACACAGAAAAAAAGGAAGAGGTAAGAGACAGAAAAAGCAAATGGACACACTATTCAAAATCCCCCCAAGTATTATGCCTGTGCAAGGCCAGGTCTAAGAAACTCTAAAGAGCCAGAGATTTTTGAGTAATATGTAACCAAGATCCTCTTTAAGAAATCCAAAATTAAGCCCAAAATAAGGCAAATTTTTCTGTGATGGCTAATCTTGGTTGTCAAGTTTGACTACATCTGTAATTTACTAAAACCCAAGCAGCTGGGCACACCTGTGAGGGATTTTTCTTCATTAGATCATTTGAGGTGGGAGACCCACCATAAAACCAGGTCATTTGAGGCCAGAAGACCCACCCTAAATCTGGGCCACACCTTCTGGTGGCAGCCACATAAAAGGACCTGGAAGAAGGAAACTGTTTTCTGTCTGCTTGCCCTTATTTCTCACTGACAAGTTGATCTACCCTGACCCATTCCTTGGCTGTTGTTTGAACCTACTCCTTCAGGATTCCAACATGGACTGAAAACTAGTGCTCTCTAGGACCTCCCTGGGACATCAGCACCAGACTGGAACTGCTGAAACATCCAGTCTCCTGGACTGAACAACTGCAAGATTCTTGGCCTTCCTGTCAGGAGACAGCTGTTATTGTACTACTCCAACCACAGCCTGTAAGCCACTCTAATAAGTCCCGTACTAATATATAAATATAGTAGTTCTTTCCATCAGTTCTCCTCCTAAGAGAACCCCACTAGGGTTCTGTGCTACTAACTTACTGAGCTAGACAATGGAAGTAATGAAAAAAAATCCCTTTGACTACAAGTCTGAGATCAGAAACTCAGACATTTTTCTCAATTTTTTAAAATTTAGTAAATATTACTGCCAGCACTCAGGAAACTATAGGAGAATGAAGATGCTAAGACACATGGGAATGCCTAGGATACATAGGAACCCTGGGAAGAGAAGGAGCAAGTGTGGGGCCAGCACGATGGCTCAGCAGGTGCAAGCACTTGCTGCACAAGCCTGGTGACCTGAGTTCAACTCCTGGAGCCCACATAATGAAAGGAGAAAACCAACCACTGAAAGCTGTCCTGACAGGCCATGGCACCCACATCCAAACATATAAACACGCAAAAATAAACACAAGCATCCAAACATACGCAATAAAAACTTAACTCAGAAGGCAAAGGCAGGTAGATCTCTGAGTTCAAGGCCAGTCTAGTCTACAGAGCTAGTTCCAGGACAGCCAGAGCTACACAGAGGACCCCTGGGTGGGAGGTGGGGGAGTTAAAGACTGTCTTTGTGTATGAGAAACAGGATCCCATGGAGCCTAGGCTGACTGAAGATGACCTTGAACTTCTAGTCCTCCTGCCTTAACCTATATGTGACTACAGATGTGTACCAGCACACCCAGTCTTCTGTGGTGCTGGGGTCAAACCCAGTGTTATGTGCATGATAGAAACATACTCAACCAACCAAGCTATATGCCCAGACCTATACTAAAGACTTTTTAAAATACAGTCGTAGATACAATTACATTTATTCACTTACTGGTGTGCGTACATGTGAAGATCATATGACCTTAGAGAGTAAACTCAGATCAGGCTCATCAGCAAGTGTGCCATCAAATTGGTCAGTATTCTTGTAGTAGGCTTTCTTGGACTGCCAGCCCACAAATCATGACACAGAGGCTTAATATTAGTTATGAATGCTTGGCCTTACCTTATGCTTGTCCGCTAGCTTTTATAACTTAAATTAACCTGTTTCTCTTCATCTACATTTTGCCTTGGGGCTTTTTACCTTTCCTTCCTCTGTATGTCCTACCTTTCCTGTTTCTTCCCTGGCTGGATAGCTGCCTGGCTCTGGACCGCTCCCCCTCTTTCTCCCTTGTTCTCTCGGCTCTCTCCTTCTACTTCTTCCTTCTGCCCATTACCCCTGCCTATCTCTCCTCTAACTATTGGCCATTGAGCCTTTTATTAGACCTGTACCTGTACCTTAGCAGGCAAGGTGAAACAAATGAAACATATCTTTAAATAGTTAAATGCAGCATAAACAAATGTAACACATCTTTACATAAATATTCCACAACATACTCTGAAGATTTTTTATTTTTATTTTTATTTTATGTGTGTTTTGCCTGTATGTATGTTTATATGGCATGTTCATGCCTGATGCCCAAAAAGACCTGAAGAAGATACTGGATGTCCTGGAACTGAGTGACAGACAGTTATGAACCACCTCATATGGACACTAACTCAGGTCCTGGAAAATCAGCCAGGGCTCTCAATTGCTGAACCATCTCCAGGACCTGTACACAAATTTTTAGCACCAACTCGTTCTGTGGCAGTAGCATGTCCTCCTATTCTGAGGAGTATTACAGACAATAAAATGAGAATATGCAGTTCCCACCCATTTTCTTCAGGATTTATTTTTTTTAGTCTGGGGAGGGGTGTGCAGGCAAGTGCAGAGTCCATGAATGTCAGAAGTATCATGCTTCCCTGGACCTGGAACTCACACAGGCTGTTGTAAGCTATCTCATGCAACTGCTGGAAATCAAAGTCAGGTCCTCTTAACCTGACTAGCTAGCAGCAATAGCTCTTAACCACTGAGCATCTCTCCAGCCCAAACCCAGGATTTCTACAAGAGCAGTGAGCACTCCTAACTGCTCTAGCATCAATTTCTTTTTAATCATACTTATAAGTGATGTTTTGATTTGGCTGCTAAACTGTTAGTGTTCATAGGAAGAAGCAATGCTATAGAGTCAGACACGCCCAGGCTTGAACACACCCTACCCCCAGGTGTTACCCTCACCTGAAGATTCTACTGTCTTACCAAAAACAAAAAAATGAAACCCATTACTTGGGGCTTTACCATTATTTACAGGAAGCTTTTATCTACTTAGCATATATACTAACTTCATCCCTTTCCTGATTCTTAATATAAAATTCAACAATATAGATTTTCTACTGTCCATAACGCACCACAGGAGGGTGTTTATGGTTATTAAAACAAAGCTTTCTGAAATGAACTGAAAACAAGGCATGGTTTTTGCTAAAAGCCCGTCACTACCACATTTATAAAAGGCATCATCAGTTCCGAGTATCATCCAAAATTCC
Source organism: Onychomys torridus (assembly GCF_903995425.1). Classification (NCBI taxonomy): domain Eukaryota; kingdom Metazoa; phylum Chordata; class Mammalia; order Rodentia; family Cricetidae; genus Onychomys; species Onychomys torridus. Next base: position 4,715,524 of record NC_050450.1, read on the forward strand.
AGCAACAATCAGAACTACGTGCCCAGGAAAAGGCAGACAACAGGTAGGGATGGGCAATCATGACAACACTCCACACTGTTTACAATATACAGCACAGGAGCTAGGATCAGGGCTTTGGTTGGTTGTTGTTTGTTTGTTTGTGGCAGGGTTTCTCTGTATAACAGCCCTGGCTGTCCTGGAACAACCTTTGTTGACCAGGCTGACCTCAAACTAACAGAGATCTGCCTCCTAAAGGCATGCACCACACACCTGGCAGTGATTAGAGCTTTAAATACCAGAATGAGAGCAAAGCAGGTACAAATGGCCCATTCTATAGAGGTAAAGCAAGGCTCAGAGAAGCCCAAGTCACAGAATTCTAATAAAGCGGGTGCAGAGCTGCCCCAAGACCAGAATAACTCTTCCACAGCCACCACAGCTGTGTAAAGCACTGGGCTAGGCTAGTCAACACGTCCATAGAAACGGACGGAGCAAGATGGCTCATCTGGTAAAGGCACTTGCCACCCAAACCTAAGCACCCGAGTTCAATACCAGAAACCCAAAGACAGAAGGAAGAAACAACTCCCCAAAGTTGTCATTTGAGACACAGACACACACACACACACACACACACACACACACAGTGGTAAATACATGTACACACAATAATCAGAAAAAATAGGTTGGGTGTAGTGGTGCTCACTTTTTGTTTGTTTTAGGGTTTCTCTGTGTAGTCCTGGCTGTCCTGGAACTCACTCTATAGACAAGGCTGGTCTTGAACTCAGAGATCCACCTGCCTCTGCCTCCCAGGTGCTGGGATTAAAGGTGTGCGCCACCACCGCCTGGCCAAAGATAATATTTTTAAGGCAAAATAAATAAAAATGAAAATAGAATGCTGGTAAAGAAGCTTGCCACCAAACCTGACAATCGAGTTCAATCTCCAGGACCTACATGACGAAAGGAGAAAACCAACTCCTATAAGTTGTACTCTGCCTTCCACAGCACTAAGGCAGAAAAATGTGCCTCTGCCCTCCCCTAATCTGAAATAAATAAATGCAAATGTTTAAAGTATGTATGTGTACATATATAAGAACATACAGACATACATATATAGGATGGTAATGTTTTTTTTTTTTTTTTTTAAGTTCCTCTTTTTTTGTGGGGGAGGGGGGCAGGATTTCTGTGTAGCTTTGGAGCCTGTCCTGGAACTTGCTCTTGTAGACCAGGCTGGCCTCGAACTCACAAAGATACACCTGGCTCTGCCTCCCGAGTGCTGGGATTAAAGGTGTGCGCCACCACTGCCTGGCTAAGCTCTTCTTATCTGGCGAAAACAAAAACCTAGCAGATTGGAGTTGGATATGTAAGAAGAGTTCAAACACTACATACACAACTGGTAGGGCATTAACAATGTACAACAGCAGCTCTATGATTTGTGTGACTCCATAAATGTCTAATTTTGCCAGGAGTGGTGGCATATACCTGCAAATCTCCCAGTTCCAGGCCAACCAAGGCTACATACTGAAACTCTTTCTCAAAAAATAAAAGTGGGCTGGAAAGATGGCTTAGCAGCTAAAAGCACACACTGCTCTTGACAAAGGACCCAAGTTTTAATTCCCAGCACCCATGACAGGCAGCTTACAACTCTCTGCAACTCCAGCTCCAGGGAATCCAGTGCCCTTTTCTGACCTCAGAGAGCACTGTGTATTCACAGGCACATGCCGACACACAGAAATAAAATTTAAATTATAAATGAATTACTTTTAAAAATAAATAAAAAATTGGTGTGGTGGCACACATCTTTAATCCCAGCAGGGGCAGGCTGATCTGAGTTTCAGATTAGTCTGGCCAAATAGTGATTTCCACAACAGACAAGACTACACAGTGCAACTGACTCTGTCTCAAAACAAATAAATATTAAAGTTAAAATTTCTAATTTTAGCATTAGTGGAAACTTTCTAAGCCTGTACAATGAAACTGCTTGGCAATGAAATTATTATTTTAATATAATTACATATCCTACAAATTTAAACATAATCCTTCCGAGTGCTTAAATGTAAATCTCATTTCAATTAACTCTCAGCAAATGAAGGAAGGAATGATTCATGCCCACTCATAATCAGTTACATGCTTACACTTAGTTATTATTACAACTAACATAATGACTATTATCTCAATTCTATGGGGTCATTTCATTATACTCTTTATGAGGATACCCACCAAGTCTCAAAGCAACAACACAAATGAGTTAAAAGCAGAAATCAACATCCAAGTTTAGGTCCCTGCTACTCTACTGCAGCAATACTGCAAGGCCTCAAGTCAGTCTAACAAAATATGCTTGAAGGCGATTACAACTCACGCTTAGAGGAGAATGCTGCCTACACACCCCCGGCAAGCCCAGTCAGGGCCCCAGCTCCACAGGCAGGCAGCTTCCCATAGGCCGGGCTCCTGGAATGTGTTTGTCTTCATCTGAACAAGGGTGTGCTTAGCATTGTTGACCTACATTACACACTCCTACTAAACAGGGAGCTCAAGGACTGGGACAACAAACAGCCTTAAGTCTGCCCACCACATACCTAGAGACACAGAATAAAAACACCAGGAGCTGCCTATGTCAGACACATGAGGAGAGCTGAAAAAGTAGGCCTATGGTAGTGCTGGAGGGGCTCCTGTAATACAGCTTAGGTTGACTTTTCATAGCAAGGGGTGCATCGTAAAGCAGCCAGTTACCACCTTAGAAAAGGCTCAGAGTCTATTAGCCTTCTGAGTTACACTTTTTTTGTTTGTTTGTTTGTTTTGTTTTGTTTTTGTTTTTTGAGACAGGGTTTCTGTGCAGCTTTGCGCCTTTCCTGGATCTCACTCCGTAGACCAGGCTGGCCTCGAACTCAAAAAGATCCGCCTGGCTCTGCCTCCCAAGTGCTGAGATTAAAGGCGTGTGCCACCACTGCCCGGCTATACTTTTCTATACTTTTTTTTTTTTTTTTAAGTTTTTTTATTTATTACATATACAGGGTTTTGTCTGCATGTATGCCTGTAGGCCAGAAGAGGGTGCCAGATCTCATTACAGATGGTTGTGAGCCACCATGTGGTTGCTGGGAATTGAATTCAGGACCTCTGGAAGAGCAGCATCTCTTAACTACTGAGCCATCTCTCCAGCCCGAGTTATACTTTCTTCCCCAACCAGTGACAAGATCAGGCAGTGTCCCCTTGCAGAAAATATACAAATCCTACCAAAAAGCACTAACTTCAACATTAGTGTCTGTCTGGTTAAGTATGTACCTAATGGGCTAATAGCTATCAAAACTGCTGCTGAACTATGCTAAGGTAGAAGCAAAATCTGGCAAGACAATGAAGGACAGAAGACAATAATCAATACAGACATAGAGCTGTCAAAATTAGCACAAGAATTAGTGAGTAGTTCATAATCTCGTCTAGAACCCAGGGGGTTATCCCAAAACTGTTTAAAAACCAACAGAATGAATCCACACCACCCTGTCCTCTAAACCCAAGAGTAGCTACTCACACAACAGGAGCAAAGTGCTGAGAGCAGGGCAGCAGACAGTGGAGCGCCATGGCTCCAAAGCTCGCATCCGTCTCCTCAATTTTAAATTAAGGCCGTCAGCACCTGCTCTCCAAGGGCCCTCAGAGTTCTAGAACCCTAAAAGAGACTATGTGTGGGCCAGGCAGTTGGCTCAGTGGTTAAGAGCTCTTGTAGAGGACCAGGGTTCAGCTTCCAGTACCCACATGATGACTTAAAATCATCAGTAACTCCAGCTCCAGAGGATCTGTTGGATCCACTAGAGGTGGAATGACTGATGGTTGTGAACCACCATGTAGTGCTGGGACCTTTGCCAAGAGCAACAAGTGCTCTTCACCACTGAGCCAACTCTCTAGCCCTTTTTATTTTTTTCAAAGAGACTGTAAAGGAGAATCTTTTTGGGGGGAGATGGGGTGAAACTGTGTAGTCTGAGCTGGTCTAGAACTCTATGTAGACTAGCATCCGAGAACAGCAAGCTTCAATTCAGTGGGCTACCTTGTCTCAAGGGATAAGTTGTAGAGTGACAAAGCAGCACAGCTGGTTCTCCCTCACCTCTAAACACACGCACATGGATGTACACACCACCAACACACGTGCATACACTGCACACGTACACAAAAACAAAGAAAAAGGCACACACACAGGATGAGATACTGAAGACATTTTATTTAGTTCAGGGATTTTTCTCAGTTTAAAAAACAAACAGCAGGGTTGGGGATTTAGCTCAGTGGTAGAGCACTTGCCTAGCAAGCGCAACACCCTGGGTTCAGTCCTCAGCTCCAGAAAGAAAAAAAAAAAAAAAAAAAAAACAGCTGGGTGTGGTAGTACACACCTTATTTCTCCAGTACCTGAGAGGCAGGCAAATTTCTGTGATTTGAGGCCAGCCAGGTCTACACAGTGAGACCATAGTGTACCATGATACCCAGTGTCCTTTCACTTTTATTAATGATATCTATAATATCTTAGTATATGACAAATACTCTGCCAAGGACTGATCTTGACTCATTTAACCTACAAGCAGATCGAGTAACTTAAGGCAGAGAAGTTAACTTGCTCAGGACCACTTACTTGCTCTCATGTGGCGGGTCCAAGACTCAAAATTGAGAACTTAAGCTCTCAACCACAAAGTCTAGCTCTCAGCAGTCCAAAAAGGAGAGTCTCAGTCTCTCTCATCCCCCATCCCCTCCAGGCACTCCTAGGACTTCAACTGAAACCTAAAGGCTATGAGGCAACTCTACTACCTGTCATTAAGTCCATCAGCATCACCTTCTGTAACATCTCTTCCAGAAGCTGGCTGGAGAACTTGGCCTGCCAAGATTCACGGCTTAAGAGCAAAGGGACGCTGTACAGCCAACCCAAAGGTAACCCAAAGCACCAGTCCCTCGGTGCTTGTGGAAAGCACCGACGGGCTAGCCTAACTAAAATTAAGGATACAATACAGTATCAGAAGTAGGCTGCCTGTTTAGGAAGCTCACCCAAGTTTCTGGGGCTCCTTAGGGCAGGTCTCAGAGCCATTGCCCATAACCATTCTGGGAGAAGAGGAATGGAGTTTCACTGGACTATATTCTAAGCAGGCCAAGGCTGGCTGCAAGAAAAATGTGCAGTTCCACAAGGATTTTCTCTTCAACTACTGGAAGTTTATTTAATTCTTACAGGACTAAGCCATATGCCACCTATTCCTCAGTGCTGGGGGATGGGCATCACTGAGTTGGCAGACATGGGATACCCAATGGACAGATGGAACTTCTGAGAGCTAGAGGTATACCATTTTTCATACCTCACTCGCCAGGGCTCAAAGAAAGTACCCCTTATGCAGAGTCTCAAAGGACTCTTTAAGAAGTCACTCGGTACAGAGAAGATACACACACATCACACTAGAGTGGAGTGCCTTGCCTGACATGCTTAAGGCCCTGGGTTAGATTCCTTGTACGCCAAAAAAGGGGAGTTAGAGGTCAGTGATAGGGCTCAGTGATAGCATTACAAGGCCCTGAGGGAGAGGCCGGTACTGCAGAGGGGTGGAGAGGACAGGTGGTGTGGGAAAACAACAAAAAAGATGCAGAGTTGGGGCTAAAGAGACCACTCATCAGTTAATAGCACAGGCTGCTCTTCCAGGGGACCAGAGTTCAATTCCCAGAGCAACATGGTAACTTAACAATTGCCTGTAACTCTAGTTCTAAAGGGATCAGACATTTCTTCTGGCTTCTGTGGGCACTACACAGATGGTGTACAGACATACATTCATGCAAAAATACTCATGTATATAAAATAGGTAAATTGTTTCAAAAGAAACAATCCAGAGTAGCAGGGAGAGGTGGCTCAGCAGATAAAAGGGCATGTAGCTCAAGCCTAACTCGGAAGCCTTGGTGAAAGGAGGAAACAACTTCTATAAGCCATGCTTTGGCCTCTACATAAAGACTGCCGTCCAGAAGACGGACGGTGATGGCGCACGCCTTTAATCCCAGCTCTTGGGAGGCAGAGCCAGGAGGATCTCTGTGAGTTTGAGGCCAGCCTGGACTACAAAGCGAGTTCCAGGACAGGCACCAAAACTACAGAGACCTGTCTCAAGACACCTAATAATAATAATAATAATAATAATAATAGTAAATTCAGTGATAACAGCACACTATGTTTAGGTGATTCCCTTCCAAGTGGGAAGCAGATAAGCTGGAAATCAGATCTTGAAGGAACACGTTAAGGAATGTAAACTTGTTAAACCAGAGTCTCAGCCTCACCTTTGCTTTCCTTCCTTCAATCCCAATCTCTGAGCATGCACCTGGGCAGCTCATACAACCACACACACTTTGACCATAGCTGGGCAGGAATTGTATATAACAGGAAAGACAGACTGAAACAGAATCCTAGAAACATGCAGATGGTCCACCAGAGACAGACAGAAGAGAAACTAGTGGCATAGCTCAGCAGGATCTCTTCTGGTGGAGACAAGGGATGTAGCTCAATTGGTAGAGTACTTACCTAGCATGCTGGTTTGATCCCAGCACTGCTTATTATAAACTAAGCTTGTGGTATACATCTGTGATTCAAGCATTCAGAGTGGAGGCAGGAAAACTATAAATTCAAGGTTATCCTCGGCTACAAAGTGGGTTTGAGGCTAGCCTGGCTAGGAGACTCTGTCTTTAAAAAAAAAAAAAAAGTGGTGGACTGCCTCTATAATCCCAGCACTTAATAGTAGGCTGAAACAGAACTGCTTGCTGTGAATTCAAAGTCAATCTGAGAAACACATCAAAACCAAGTTCAAACAACCAACAAATATCCTCCTAGAACTCCAGCAGAAACAAGCAACTCTCTTTGAGTTCAAGGCCAGTCTGTCTGGTCTACATAGCAAGTTCCAGGCCAGCCAGGAGATATACACTGAGGCTCAGTCTCAAAAATAAATAAGCCAGCAGTGGTGGCAAACGCCTTTGATCCTAGTGCTCAGGTGATCTCTGAGTTTTTTTCCCCCCACTCCGTGATCTCTGAGTTTAAGGCCAGCCTGGTCTAGAGAGCAAGTTCCAGGACAGCCAAGCCAGGGTTATACAGAGAAACTCTGTCCTGGAAAAAACAATAAATGAATGAATGAAATGACAAAGAAGGGATGGGAAGGCATATAGTTAAATAGTAGGATGCTCACCTACCATGCACCCTGGGTATCCATCGTGCACGCACACACCCACACCCATAGACCAGTATCAATAAGGATGGCTGAATTAGTTGAATTAGTTTCAATTTACTAGAATAAATAACCTTAGGATAAAAATGCAAATGTGACAGGTAGGTAGGGGTATAGCTCAATGTAACACACCTGCAAAAGCATTCATGTTCTACCAGCAGCACCAAAAACAAAACAAAAAAACAGGTGGGTGTAGGACCTGACAAGATGGCTCAACAGACTCTCCGCCATGTAAGCCTGATATAAGTTTGATCCCCAAGCCCATAATTATGGTGATATTTTATTTGTGCTGAAATGTGATTTTATTTGTATGTTAATAAAGTTGCGCTGGGTGGTGGTGGCGGCAGCGGCGGCGGCACACGCCTGTAATCCCAGCACTTGGGAGGCAGAGGCAGGTGGATCTCTGTGAGTTCGAGGCCAGCCTGGTCTACAGAGCTAGTCCAGGGCAGGCTCCAAAGCTACAGAGAAACCCTGTCTCGAAAAACCAAAAAAATAAAATAAAATAAAATAAAATAAAAAATAAAGCTGCCTGGGGTTGGGGATTTAGCTCGGTGGTAGAGAGCTTGCCTAGCAAGCGCAAGGCCTGGTTTGATCCTCAGCTCAAAATAAATGAATGAATGGATGGATGGATGGATGGACGGACGGACGAACAGATGGACAGACAGACTAGATAGATAGATAAACAAACAAACAAACAAACAAACAAAGTAAGTTGCCTGGGGATCAGAGCTAGAGCAAGCCATTAAAGCAGAAATCTGGTAGTGGTAGCACATGCCCTTAATCCTGATCACATAGCAGGCAGAATCTCTTGTGTGCTCAAGGACACAGCCAGCATGGAGACACGAGCCTTTAATCTCAGTACCAACCATAGAGACCTGGAGGTCTGTATAGACAGGCAATGACAAGGAAGTCATGTGGTTGGGATTACAGCTAATGAGAAGACAGAACAGAAGGCAATAAAAAGACAGACACACAGGAGAATGTCTCTTTCTCAGGGGAAGGACGGCAGCGACAGTGAGTGATAAGAAGGTGGTCTTAGCTCTTGGCTACTGCTCTCTGATCTCTGGGCTTTTAACTCTGTATTCGGCTCTGTGCTTCTTTTTTAATACGACCATTCAGAATTTCATCTGCACATAATGGAAGAAGAGAACAAGCTCCCAAAACTTGTTCTGATGTCTACATATGTAGACCGCTAAGTCAAACACCACCCATCACACACCACACACAAAAGCAATTATTTTTCTCAATTTCAAAACCCCAGAATCTACTCCCAAAATGGATTCAAGTCATTGATAATGGCTTATCATGTATAACATCATGTAAAAAAAAAACTTCTGGGTTGGGGATTTAGCTTAGTAGTAGAGCACTTGCCTATCAAGCACAAGGCCCTGAGGTTCAATCCTCAGCTCAAAACAAAAACAAAAACAAAACAAACTCTCTTAGCTGGACAGTGGTGGTGCATGCCTTTAAGGCAGAGCCAAGCGGATCTTTATGAGTTCCAGGCCAGCCTGGTCTATAAGAGTAAGTTCCAGGACAGGTTCCAAAGCTACACAGAGAAACCCTGTCTTGCAAAGCAAACAAACAAACAAAAAGCACTCAAAAGACGTTTAAGAGCACCAGCTGCTCTTCCTGAGGTCCTGAGTTCAATTCCCAGCAACCACATGGTGGCTCACAACCATCTGTAATGAGATCTGGTGCCCTCTTCTGGCATGCAGGGATACATGCAGACATTACACTGTATATATAATAAATAAATAAATCTTTTTTAAAAAAAGCTACAAATTTCAGTTCTGTGGCTCAACTATTATAACACAATAACTAATAAAATGTACCTTCCCCACCTGTAAATCCAAAGTTCCATGTGAGAAAAGTCCCTGTGGGTAGCTACTCAATGGGAGGGCCGCAGGGTGTAGTGTGAGGCCATCAACACATGATCAGCCCGATCAATTTCTACACAGAGTATTTGCTTTGGGCTTTGTAGCTATTTTCTTGTTCTTGACAGAAGCAATGGTTACAATCTAGGTGTTGCCTTCAATATTGAATTTAGCTGCTTTGCAAATTAAAATGTATTTAATGCTTTGTTAACATTGTAAATCTTTCTTGCTAATGTTGAAATTTAAAACTTTCTCAAAACTTCCCTCTGGAGAGATGGCTCAAGAATTAAGAGCACTTGGTTCTTAAACAAGACCCATGTTCAATTCCAAGCACCCACAAGAGAGTTCACAATTGCCCATAACTCTAATTCCAGGAAAACCAATATTCTCTTTTCTTTTTCTTCCCTTTTTTTTTTTTTTTTTTTTTTTGACATGGGGTCTCTACATAGCCCTGGCTGTCCTAGAACTCACTATGTAGACCAGGCTGGCCCTAAACTGAGATCCTCCTGCCTCTGCCTCCAGAGTGCCCCAATACCCTCTTCTGACTCTGAGAGTAGCATTCATACAAGTGACGTACAGAAAGACATGCATCCAAAACAATCATAAAGTAAATATACCTTTAAAAAAAACAAGTTTTCTCAAATTCATTTTTCCTAAATAACTTCTCAGTCATATTTATACATAGGTATAAATACAAAGAAGATAAATAAAAATGTGCTTTTTTGTGGTGGTGTCAGGGTTTTTTGTTTTTTTTATTTTTTGTTGTTGTTGTTGTTTTTGAGACAGGATTCCTCTGTGTAACCCTGGCTGTCCTGGAACTCACTCTGTAGACCAGGCTGCTGGCCTCAAATCTAGAGATCCATCTGCCTCTGCCTCCTGAGAGCTGGGATTAAAAGCATGCACTACCACTGTCTGACAAAACTGTGCTTTTTATTACTGTTGTATTTATAATACGTGTTAACCATCATTATAAAGAAATATCAAAGGCTAAAGAAATGGGTCGCTGGTTAAGAGCTCAGACTGCTGGATACAATTCCCAAAACCTACAGGTGGCTCAACAACTGTCTGCAACCCCAGTCCCAGGGGATCCAACCTCTGTTGGCTTCTGCTGACACCAGGGAAGTACATAGTACACAGACAAACACCCAGGCAAAATGCTAATAACAAAAGCCAGGTGCACACCTTTAATCCCAGCACTTGGGAAGCAGAGGCAGACTGATCTCAGTGAGTTTGGGGCCAACCTGATCTATACAGTGAGTTCCAGAATGGCCAGAACTAACTAACCAGGTTTAAACCCTCAAAGCCAGTGATCAGCAACATATAAATAAAATTCCCTGCCTGAACGGACTCTCCATCCACAACACACACACACACACACACACACACACACACACACACACACACACACCCTTCCCTGAGCCTTGAAGAAAAAAATGGAGGCAATCTGGCAAAGAATGCAGGATTTCACACTTGAAGCCAGGGAGACTAAGTTCATCATCTCACCTCACCATGATCTACCATTCCTCCTTAGTTACAACTCTCTCAATCTATCCAAACTCAAAACTGCTTCATTTGCAAAAATAGAGGTGACAACAGACTAATTTTGAGTGTAGAAAACAAAAAAGAACTTAAGTAAAATAAGCTTGAATTAGTAAGTACTTAAACTTTTTCCTGAGCTCAAATTTTTGAAAACAATTTAAAAACTATAATTCCCCTCCTAGATGTCTGACAGCCTAGGGATTCCAAACTAGGTCAATAGGGCTAGACAAGGGAGATACCAGAATGAAATTAGGTGGTTCACTCCTGTAATTCTAGCAGTCAGGAGGCTGAGGCAGGAGAATTACTTTGAATTTGAAGTCAGCCTGGAATACAGAGAGAAAGGCCTTTGTCTCCAAAAACAAGAGGCAAAAAGAAAAAACTGAACAAAGCCAATTCCTGCCCTTCAGAAACAGAAAACACAGCATACGACAGAAATCTGACTGTTACAAAGAGAAATGTAGTTCCATGTTGGAGGGGAAGCTCGCAGTTGCAGGGATAGGTGGTGACCCCAAGGACTCCTCTGGAAGGAGAGCAAATTGGGAAGACTGCTTTTTCTCAGGCCAAACACACATACAAAGGGGAGATCACAAAGTGAGTACCATCATTAAGCTTTGTCTGGGACTGACTCACAGAAATTAGTTACATCACATACTATTTTCTCCTTTGTGGGGTAGTCAGAGGCAAGCCAAAGAATCTGTCTGCATTCTCTTTTCTCATCTACAGAATTGGAATGATAATATCTAACTCAAAAGGAAGACTAAACACCATCATGAACATGAAGCACACAATAAAAACTGGAAAATTGGTAGTTGTTGCAATAATTAGGTGCAAAAGCATCCAGAACCTCTTAAGTTGGAGTGAGACCAAGAGACTGATCCCTAAGAAAGGTCTTTCTTAGAAACCCTGTCTCAAAACAAACGAACAAATAAAAGAATGAAAGGTCTTTTATGCCAAGTAAGTTAAAATGGGACAGTGTAGTAAGCCTACCCACCTGAGTGGACCACACTGAAGCCATAGAGTGGAAGGAGAGAACTAACAAGTTCCTCCACATGGATGCTGAGGCACATCATATTGTCCACACACACATATCAAGAAATGGCCCAGCAGTGGTGGCACATGCCTTTAATCCCAGCACTTGGGAGGCAGAGGCAGGTGGATCTCTGTGAGTCCAAAGCCAGCCTGGTCTACAGAGTGAGTTCCAGGATAGCCACCAAACTTTTTGGTCTGGAAAAACCAAAAAGAAAAGAAAGAAATGCACCTTAACATTTTTAAAGAAGTTAGGAGAGCTGGAGAGAGAGCACTGACTGCTCTTTCAGAGGACCTGCTTCAATTCCCAGCACCCCCAAGGCAGCTCACAACTGTCTGTAACTCCAGTTCCATGGGATCCAACACCCTCACACAGATCGGACATACATGCAGGTAAAAGACCAATGCATATAAAATTAAAATTAATAATTTCTTTTTAAATTTTTAAAGTTAAAATTAATTGTTTCAGACAAGACCATAGAGGATTTTAGCCAGAAGGAAAAATTAAACACTTGCTTTAGAGAAAAGAACTCCAGTCCATGAAGGGTAGTCAGAGAAAAGTAAATATGTAGAAGGGTACCTGAAAGAGGGGAATGAATTCAAGTAATTTCAATAAAATCAGGAGAAACAACATGCATTCACATATCTTCCTAAATTGAAATCTACAAGTCTAGAGGCACGACAACTTTGGGGAATTTGAACACGGAAGTGATTAGCATTCCTTTCATTTAGGAAAATGATGGAGTGCAGAGCAGATAAGGAGCTTGGTCACAATTGTTTTGTGCCCATTTCCACTCTAGTTTTAGTTAAATGTTCTCTCTAGGTTTCAGTGAATAAACGGTTTTTTGTTTCCAGTGACTCCATCAACCAAATACAACTCGGGCCAGGATGAGGCCCAGCTATCTGTTCTCAGGGGCCAGCTCCCTGGCTTTCCTATTTCCGGTCAGGCGGTAGCTCCACTGCATTACCAGGTAGCACTCAAACACTGGCGGGGTTATCTTTAGAGGATGTCGGCAAATCTACCAGTGAAAAACCGAAATCAACTGAGCACATGGATGTCTCACCAAAGGAGCCAATTAGTGAGATGACACTCTGCTACATTCAAGATACAAAGTGCGTACACCAAGTTATTTTTGTAAACTTTGGCCGGTTTTGATTCGAACGACAGAAGCCAACCCCCACCCCCACCTCAAAAATGTCACTTTGCTTCATCGGGGGAAGGAGATCAGGATGACTAAGAGGTGGATAGGAAGGAGAGCCCAGCTGCGACGGGGGACGACCCCACGCCTTCCTAGAGTTGGAACTTGTCCGCTGTGTGACTCTGCAGTCACAAGGCGACAGTTTGCGAGGACCCAACACAATTTCAAAAGACCACCAACTAACTGACCTAACTTTGGCCGCCTGCCCTCCTCCTTCCTTTCCCGTCTCGGGCCTCGCAGCCTCCCAGTCCCGGAGCTGTGGGCTGGCGGAACGGGGCTCAGAGTCCGGCGACCGCGGCCCAGGACCGGGCGGCTCCGCGGCGCGGACTCCCAGCCGGGGCTCCGGCTTTCTTCCCCGAGGGCGCCCAGCTTGGGGCCTCCAGGCCCGGCCCACACATCAACGGCGTCCTCGACCCGGACCGCGGCCGCTGCGACGGAGGGCCCGGCTCCGCTCCGGGAGGAGGGGGCGCGAGAACTGCCCAAGCTGATCCGAGGGGCCGGCGGCGGCGGCGGCTCCCGGCGCGGCCTTGCGCTCCCGCCCAGGCTGCGGCCTAGGCGGCCCCGTTAGAGCTCTCCTCCACACGCGGCACAGCGGCACTGCGGAGCCACGTAACCAGGGATGGAGGGTGGCGACGCCCCAAGGAGCCGCGGCCCGCGTGGGGGTCCCGGCCCGGGGACGCCGCCCCCCGCCTGGCCAGCGCCAGAGAATGGCTTTTACCTTCATCAGCCTCCTGCTGGCCGCCATCTTGGATCTGGTGCTGCTGCTTTCCCAAAATGCATCGCGGTAGGCCAGGCGGCTAGAACCCCCTCACTTCCTGGAACGGGGGAGGGGCGAACCGGGAAGAGCGCCGAGCAGAGGCGTGTGCCTACTGTGTGCGGATCCCGGTGCTGGGGAGTCCTGTGTAGACATAAATGACCCGGGTAACTAAAGGCCTTTGCCTTATGTAGCCTCCAATCCGACGGCCAATACATACGGTGCCTGGCACGTAGTAGGTGCACTATAAATATTGTGTACATAAAATAATTGAATAATCAAGATATTTCAGGCACTGCTAAACACTGTGAAGAAATAAAACTGGGAGATGAGAAAATGACTGTGGGACTGAAGAGGTGATACTGTCGGTAAAGTGCCTGCATGTCCAAGTAGGACCTGGGTTTAGATACCCACATAAAAAGCAAGCACTAGAGGAGGACAGATACAGGCAGATCCCTGAGGTTCTCTGTCTAACCAGTCTAACTAAATGGGTGAGCCTCAGATTCAAAAAGAAAATCTGTGAAGTGCAAGCATGGAAAAACAACTGTGGCCCTCAGGTCTGTGCGTGCGTGTGCGTGCATGCGTGTGCGTGCGTGCGTGCGTGCGTGCGTGCGTGTGTGCGTGTGTGTGTGTGTGTGTTGTGTGACTTTCACATTACAGCCTCCACACACAAGTAACTACAAGAATCTACTTTCAGGAAGTCTCACTGAAGAAATAGTATGAATAAGAGAGCATGCTGGGCGGTGGTGGTGCACACCTGTAATCCCAGCACTCGGGAGGCAAAGGCAGGTGGATCTCTGTGAGTTCGAGGCCAGCCTGGTCTACAGAGCTAGTCCAGGATAGACTCCAAAGCTACAGAGAAACCCTGTCTCAAAAAACCAGAGAGAGAGAGACAGAGAGAGGGAGGGAGGGAGGGAGAGACACACAGCGGGGCTGGAGAGATGGTTCAGAGGGCGGTGGTGGCGCACGCCTTTAGTCCCAGCACTCGGGAGGCAGAGCCAGGCGGATCTTTGTGAGTTCGAGGCCAGCCTGGTCTACCAAGCGAGATCCAGGGAAGGCGCAAAGCTACACAGAGAAACCCTGTCTCGAAAAAATAAAGAGCACCAACTGTTCTTCGAGAGGTCCTGAGTTAATTCCCAGCAACCACATGGTGACTCACAACCATCTGTAATGAGATCTGGCGCCCTCTTCTGTATACATAATAAATAATAAATCTTAACCAAACAAAAAACAAAAAACAAAAACAAAACAAAACAAAAAAAACAGCCAAACATAAGTGGATTATGCCTTTAACTCTGGCACTTGAGAGGTAGGCAGGACTATTAAGTTGTAGCCAGCCTAGGCTACATAGGATGAATCTATCTCAAAAATAGTAGTAGCTGTCAAAAGTAGTGTCACACACTTATCATCTCATGACTCTAGCAGTTTAGAGAGTGAAGCAGAAAGAGCCAAAGAGAACGAAACTACTAGATGCTAACCACAGGCAGTGTTTTGCCAGCGCAGAGGTTTTGTTGGGGGAAATTGAGATGTAGATAAGGTCTCCTGTAGCCCAGGGTGGCCTCAAAATTCACTATTTAAACCGAAGATGACCTTAAACTCCAAGTGCTGGGAGTGCCTTTGAGTTACCTGTACTCCCATCAGTAACATATCAACTCCTCAGCAGGAATCTCCTTCGGTCTTCTGGTGCCCTTTCTATCTAGGATGAATAGTCTCCCAAGAGAAATCACATGACACCAGTGAGGAGTGGTGTACTAGGCCACAGAGATCTCAGACCCCATGTTTCAAGAAGGGCTGGGGCTCTAAGGAGACACTATAAGAAATACAGAGCTGGCAATGTGAGGCCAGCTGAGGTGTGAGGAGAACGCCTTGCTATCCATTGGCTGACTCAAACTATTCTTTCAGGAGGGCATTTAACTCAGAGGCTGTCAAAGTTGTTTCAAACAATATAAGTCTTTTCTGTTTGTTTGTTTGTTGTTGCTGTTTAAGAAAAAGGCTTGCTATGTAGTCTGGTAGAAGAAGAGAATCAGTGACCTCTTATTTTCCCACAAACATGTATGAGAATGTATGCACACACACACACACACACACACACACACACACACACACACACACGGGTGCTGCTGGTCCAGAGGACCCAAGTTTGATTTCTTTTTTTTTTTTTTTCAGATTTATTTGCTCATTATTTATAGTGTTCTGCCTGCATGTATGCCTGCTAGCCAGAAGAGGGCACCAGATCTCATTTTAGAGGATTGTGAGCCACCATGTGGTTGCTAGGAATTGAACTCAGGACCTTTGGGAGAACAGCCAGTGCTCTTAACCTCTGAGCCATCTCTCCAGCCCCAAAATTTGATTTCTACCACCCATATTATGGCTCACAACCATCTATAACAATTATCTCTAATCTCAGGGTATCTGAGACTCTCTTCTGGCTTCTGAGGGCACTACATACACCTAGTGGTACATACATATTCAGATTCAGAGATTCAGAGAAAACAGTAACTCTCATATAGCTTGTGTACAGTGGTGTCCTGAGTCTCACAAAAGAACAGAGTGGAGACCAAGAAAGACACTCCACCATCTTCTGGAACACCTCTGACATGCTGAGAGGGTTCTGGCATGACTAGCCCAGATGATGACTGTAGGGACTCTAATGATCCATTTCAAACCCTCCCCCTGTGACAGACCTACCTGCCTGAGGTCCCACTTAAGGCTGCAGCAAGTCACACAAGCTGTGAAACCACCCCACCACCATGAAATAACAAGCTAGTTGCCAGGTGCCCTGGAAAGCCACCTACACCATGGATCCTCTCTGTAAAGCAGTGCCCTCCCCGTAAGGGCTCCATAAAAATGATCCTTATAATATCCTCCCTATGCTAATTCCCTGCGAGATTCCACCCTCCTGAATGCTTAAGGGATGTTCCTTGTCTGTGTATCCTGCATATTGGGCGTTAACAGTTTAGATGCAAGATTGTAAAACATCAGAAACAGAGTTGGGGATTTAGCTCAGTGGTAGAGCGCATGCCTAGGGATTCAATCCTTAGCTCAAAAAAAAAAAAAAAAAAAAAAAAAAAATCAGAAGCAAACTTCTTCTGCCCTCCAGGGTTCTCCCATTGTACTGTAAGACCTCCTCCCTCCTTCAATAAATGGCATTTGGCATTCAAAAAAAACCAAAAAACAGGGGTTGGGGATTTAGCTCAATGGTAGAGTGCTTGCCTAGCAAGCGCAAGGGCCTGGGTTTGATCCTCAGCTCCACATACAAAAACAAAACAAAAAACAAAAAAACAAAAGAAGAAGAGGAAGAAGAAGGGGTCAAGATCACGATGGGGAAACCCACAGAGACAGCTGACGGGTGCTAGTTGGAACTCACTGACTCTGGACTGACAGCCCGGGAACCTGCACGGGACCGAACTAGGCCCGCTGCATGTGGGTGACAGTTGTGTGGCTTGTTCTGTTTGTGGGGTCCCTGGCAGCAGGACCAGGACTTATGCTAGGTGCATGAACTGGCTTTTTGGAGCCCATTCCCTGTGGTGGGATACCTTGCTCAGCCTTGATACAATGGGGAGGGGCTAGGCTCTCCTTCAACTTGGTATGCCAGACTTTGTTGACTACCATGGGAGGCCTTACCCACTCTGAGGAGTGGATGGGGGTAGAGTGGGAGGGAGGTGAGGAGGCAGGGGAAGTGAAGGGAGGGGGAACTGGAGTTGGTATGTAAAATGGAAAACATTTTAATTAAAAAAAAAAAGAAAAGAAAAAAAATGACCCTTGTAACCCATGACAAAGTCAAGGCTAAGGACATTATCCTACTTTCTCACTTGCCCCCCTCACACCACATCTGCGTCAGCTCTGGAAATGACTATCCTGAACCATAATTCTCATGTTTTTGTTTCCCACCGGTATTTGCTATAGGCTCAGGGGACTCTGGTATGGAAAATAAGTATAGCAATCAGAAGGTCAGGTGCTGAGTACACACCTTAGTTGTAAGGCCCAGTGCTTCCTAGGCTAGGCAGGCACCATAAGGAGTTTCTGATGGAATGTATGAATACAGAATGCCAGGTGTTGGTGTGTTCCTTGTAAGCCACTTAATGCCAAGGCCTAGAGAAGAGGAAGGAACCAGACTGAAGGAGAGTTTATGAGCCACAAAAATAGCCAGAAGAAAGTACATAGGTGGGCTGGAGAGATGGCTCAGTGGTGAAGAGCACCAACTGCTCTTCCAGAGGTCCTGAGTTCAATTCCCAGCAACCACATGGTGGCTCACAACCATCTATCATGAGATCTGGTGTCCTCTTCTGGCCTGCAGGGACACATGCAGGCAGAATACTGTATACATAATAAATAAATCTTAAAAAAAAAAAAAAAAGAAGAAGTACATAGGTGATTTGTGTGTGTGTGTGGGGGGAGTCTTGTTTCTCTTTGGGGGAAGGAGGAGAGTCTGTTGCATCTCCTTTGGGGAATGGACCTTGCCAACAACCTGGCTGAAGACTGGCCTTCACTCCTTGCATCTTGCGGCCTCTGCCCAACACCCTGATGGCCAGTATACACCCTGAAGCTCCAGGCCCTGCTGACAGGTGGTATCCAAGTGTTGGAGCTAAGCAGGCCAGAAGACCAAGTTGGACAGCATCATCTGTCCTTCCTGTCCGTCTGGTCCTAGGTCTTTATCCAGCTTTAAAGGGATCTAGAAGGTGGGGGAACATGCCTTTACTCTCAGCACTCAGGAGGGAGAGGCAGGCAAATCTCTGTGAGTGGAGGCCCAGTCTGGTCTACATAGTTCCAGGAAAGCCAGTGATACACAGAGAAATCCTGTCTCAAAAAAATTTAAAAATTAATAATAATGGGGTTGGGGATTTAGCTCAGTGGTAGAGCTCTTGCCTAGCAAGCACAAGGCCCTGGGTTCGATCCTCATCTCCAAAAAAAAAAAAAAATAAATTAATAATAATAATAATAATAATAATAATAATAAATAAGCTGGGTATGGTGGCAGGCACATACTCTTAATCTCAGTACTTGAAAGGCAGAGGCACAGGCGGTGGTGGCACACGCCTGTAATCCCAGCACTCGGTAGGCAGAGCCAGGCAGATCTCTGTGAGTTCAAGGCCAGCCTGGGCTACAGAGTGAGTTCCAGGACAGGCTCCAAAGATACACAGAGAAACCCTGTCTCAAAAAAAAACCAAAAAAAGAAAGAAAAGAAAAAGAAAGGAAAGAAGAGAAAAGAAAAGGAAATAAGAGAAAAGAAGAGAAGAGAAGAAAAGAAAAGAAAAAAAAGAAAAGAAAAGAAAGGCAGAGGCAGGCTGATCTCTGTGAGTTTGAGGTCAGCCTCATCTACACAGCCAGGTCTACATAACAACTTCCATAGCATGACCTTATCTCCAACACACACACACACACACACACACACACACACACACACACACAGAAGCTGAGTATATGTATCTCAGTGGTATAACATTTGTCTAGCATGGTTGTGGTTCTGGGTGCAATCAAGCCTCAGTCATTGCCTCCTTTCTGATTCAAAGGCTCAGATATAAGACATGGTGGTCAACTCCTGCAATCCCAGCACTCAAGAGGTGGAGGCAGGCAGATCTCTGTGAGTTGGAGGCCAGTCTTGTCTACCTAGTGAGTTCCAGGACAGCCAGGGCTATGAAGAGAGACCCTGTTTCAAAACCAACAGACAAACAAAATAACATAGGAACAAAGAAAAGTCCTCAGACATATGTCCAAGACAGGACCCAGGCTGGAAAAAACTTAAGAAGCTTTGAGCTTCCACCACTGCACTGGTTAATCTAAAAATTCAGTGCAGGGGCTGCAGAGATGTCTTAGTGGTTAAAAGCTGCTCTTCCAGAGGACCATGGTTCAATTCCCAACACCCACATGTCCACCCACAACTATCTCTAACTCCACTTTAGGGGATTCAATCCCCTCACACAGACATGTAAGCAAAATACCACTGCACACAAAATTTTTAAAAAATCATAAGAAAAACTTTAAAAATTCAGTGTAAAAGCCGGTTGGTGGTGGCACACATCTTTAATCCCAGCACTTGAGAGGCAGAGGCAGGCAGATCTCTGTGAGGCCAGCTTGGGCTACAGAGTGAGTTTCAGGACAGGCTCCAAAGCTTCACAGAGAAACCTTGTCAAAAAAATTTTTTTTTCAGTGCAAATAACAAGTGAGGCTGAGACAGAATTGTAAATGGCCTTGCTAAAATACTGAGAAGGGAGTCCTCACAAGTGACCCTGAGATGGAGCAATTAGAGAGAGGATACTCATGGACTTTGGAGGTAGAATTTTGCTAGTCTGAATCCCCACTTAGCTACTTCCCAGCTGTGTGGCCATGGAAAGTTCATCTCTGAGCATCCTTACTAGATGAAGGTAAAGATGAATCAAGAAGCCAGTGGTGCCAGGTGATGCTGGCACAGGCCTTTAATCTCAGCCCTTGGGAAGCGGAGGCAGGGAGTTCAAGGCCAGCCTGGTCTACAGAGCTAGTTCTAGGACAGTCAGGCTACACAAAGAAACCCTGTCTCAGAAAAACAAAAACAGGAAGCCAGTAGTGATAGCACCATTCTGGCTCTTGAGCGGTAGGAACATGAGAATGAGAAGTTCAAGGCCATCAAAGGGCTGAGGCTGGAACTCAGTAAGAGAATACTTCACTGGTATGCAGGTACAAATCCCAAGTCTTGAAAGATAGGTGCCTCAGATGACACTAAGCCCAAGCATAGTGACTTCTCATTTGTAAAAAGACATAAAAGTGGGCTGGAGAGATGGTTAAGAGCACCGACTGCTCTTCCAGAGGTCCTGAGTTCAATTCCCAGCAACCACATGGTGGCTCACAACCACTCATAATGAGATCTGGTGCCCTCTTCTGGCATGCAGGGATACATAATAAATAAATAAATTTTTTAAAAAAGACATAAAAGTTTCAGTTGATGTATGAAAACGGTTAGCAAGCTGGGGTCCTTGGAAGAGTAGGCACAGAAATGTTATAGCCACTCTGGGTAATCTCACTGGGATTGCACAGTGTCCAGCAGAGAGTAGAATGCGTCACAAAAGCCATGAAGCAGATGAAGTGTGAACTCAAAAATATGCCCAAGGTATCCCGAGGCCAGTTTGAAAGGAGTCTCAGGAGTCGCGCCCTGCCTAGGGAGAAGCCGCAGGTTGTAAGAGAGACACCCCACCACCACCAAGGCGGAAGGGGCGCGCAGAGGGTCCCTAGGGCGGCCGGAAGGGGCGCGCGGGGCGGTTGGCAGCGGCCGGGGGCGGCGGCCGTTGGCTAACTGGCCTTCCAAGCTAGCTCTGGCTTCTTTGCCCTGCTGCGGCCACAATGACAAAGGATTCACCCACTCCCTTGGGTGGTGGCCGCGCGCCGCCCAAGAAGCCAGGCAGTCCTGGCCCAGCGGCAGCAGTGCTGGAGGAGCAGAGGCGAGAGTTAGAAAAACTGCGGGCAGAGCTGGAGGCCGAGCGCGCGCGCAGCCGGGCGGAACGGCGGCGTTTTGCGACCCAGTCGCGCCAGCTGCGGGAGTCCGCCGAGCAGGAGCGGCAGCAGCTGGCTGACCATCTGCGCTCTAAGTGGGAGGCTCGACGCCTCCGGGAGCTGCGGCAGCTGCAGGAGGAGGTGCAGCGCGAGCGTGAGGCCGAGATCAGGCAGCTGCTGCGCTGGAAGGAGGCAGAGCTTCGGCAGCTGCAGCAGCTGCTGCACCAGGAGCGCGATGTTATAGTGCGCCAGGCTCGGGAACTCCAGCGCCAACTGGCCCAGGAGCTAGTGAACCGCGGTTACTGCGGACGTTCGGGGGCACCCGAAGCCTCCGCGGCTCAATGCCACTGTCGCCTGCAGGAAGTGCTGGCGCTGCTGCGCTGGGAGACCGACGGCGAGCAAGCCGCGCGTATCCGCCACCTGCAGGCGGCGCTGGACGCGGAGCGCCAGCTCTTTTGTAAATACATAGTAGATCACTTCCGCTGGCAGCCTGCTTTGCGGGAACTCACGGACCCCCAAGCCGCGCATCCTTTGGAAGAGCCACCCCTAGAAGCCCAGAGCAACACTCGTGGCACCCCAAAGCCTGCTCGTCGCCTCGGATCTCTCGAAAGCCTGAGCAGTGGCGTCAGGGTTAGCTCTCCAAACGACCTGCTGCCCACACGCGCCAGCTCCCTCGAATACTTAGCAACAGCACATTCCTGCTCACTCGACAGCACACTGAGTTGTCCCCGGGCTTCCGAGTCCGAGATAGGAGCCTCTCCGACCAGCGCACCCATCTCAGACACCTCCAGTCCCCATCCGCCGCCCCAGCTACCATCAATACATAGAAAACCTACTGACCTGCAGGAAGAAAGACCCGAGAACAAGCTCGGTCAGGACTACAACGAACTGGTGAGGCAGAACTCAGAGTTGGCCGAGGCATTGCAAGTGCTGGTTCGCCGATGCTGTGACCTGCGCGAGGCATTGCAGGTGCTGATTCGCCGCTGCTGTGGCCTGCGCGAAGAGAACTTGCAGCTGCGGCGCGCGGGCTTCTCCGATGAGGCCCATGAGAAAGTGAAGTGGTTCAAGGTGAAGCACGCAGAGCTGACCCATCTCGCTCAGCGTCTTGAAGACAGGGCCCGCAAGCTGCAGGAGACCAACCTTCGGGCCGTGAGCGCTCCTGTACCTGGTGAGAGCCTGCAGGACCTGGGCCAAGTGTTTGCCCATCATCGCGCTCAGGACCTGTCAGAACAGGCTGGCGTGCTGCAAGCCAAGGACCTGCAGATCGAAGCACTGAGGCGAGAGTGCCACCTGCTGCTGGCGCTCATCGCCGCGGACCTCTGCAGCTTTTCGCTTCCTGGAGAGGACACCACCTGCGCGCAATGGTGCAACATCAATGACTTGGACCGGCTGCAGCGTGAGTCTCAGCGGGAAGTGCTGCGTCTGCAAAGACAGTTGACTCTACATCAGAGTAAAGCCGGCGGCGCCCGGGCGGACGCAGGCAGCCTCAGCTCACCCGCCGAGACAGCACGACACCAGGTGCAGACTCTGGAGCAGCAGCTGGGTGCACAGTGGCGGGAATGTGAGAAGCTGAGCGCTCAGGCAGCCGCAGCAGAGCGGCGCTAGGAGGAGAAAGAGGCACAACTGCAGGCTGCTCTGCACAAGGGTGCCAGGCTGTCAGAGGAGAACATGAGGCTGCAGGCTCTGGCCAACTGGGTGAAGAAGATGGCAAATGAGAACAGCAATGTTCCCCGGCAGCAAAACCACGCCAGGCTGAGGCGGGAACTCGAAGCCAATGGCCTGCTGGCTGAGCAGCTGCTGCAACATGCGGGATATGTGCAAGACAGGTGGTGGCAGCTGCAGTACTACCAAAATAAAGCCCCGAGTGACCTCCAGGCTTCCGGGAAAGAGATGCAGGGGTTGCAGTGTCAGCCTGGCCAACCCCCGGAGACACTGGAGACCACCCAAGCTTCGGAGTCCCAAGCCAGGGGTAGCAGGAGGTCCAAGTTCAAGCCAAAGTCTGAAGAACATGCATTGTCACTGCCTACCAAAGACATACAACCTCCCGTTTGTCTCCCCCAGCAGGAGAACTCAGTTACCTTTGGGGAGCCAGCTGGTGTCCTCCAAGTGTCAGACAAAAATCCTACCAGTCAGCCTCTGGACTCCAGGCCCCAAGCCAAGAAAACCAGTTCACACTCAAATTCCTCCTCTGAGGTAGAGTCCATGTGGGCTACAGTGCCATCTTGCCTTTCTCTGGACATGGACACAGCAAGTGAAGTGGATGATTTAGAACCAGACAGTGTGTCCACTCCCCTGGAAATGAGGAGCGCTGAGGCTCCCACCACTCCCAAGCTCAAGATCTTCTTGGCTAGGTATAGCTACAATCCGTTTGAAGGGCCAAGTGAGCATTCTCAAGGCGAGCTGCCCCTCACAGCCGGAGATCATGTATATGTCTTTGGGGACATGAATGAGGACGGTTTCTATGAAGGGGAGCTTGTGAATGGGCAGCACGGTCTGGTGCCCTCCAACTTGGTGGAACAGATCTCAGGAAGCCCTGTCCTGAGCCACCTACTCCCCAAGTCCCCGGAACTCGGTCCCACTGCACTACCAGCTGAGCACAGCAAAGCCTTGAAGAAAGGCCCCCTATTACTTGGGGAAGTTAAGGGGTCACTGGAGAGAGGCCTGTGCCAGGTGGGAAGGGCCAACACTAAGACAGATATGGCAGTAAAGATTTTGGAAACCAAGACAGAAGCCTGCTGGCTGGGCTTGAAACCTAACATGGATGAGCAGAGTTTCTCCAGACCTCTTCTGGAGGCTAAAGGAGTATTCTGTCTGGCCCCCATGCAATTACAGCTACAGAATGTCACAGCTAACTCTGCCACGATTACATGGGCCTCTGGCAGCAATAGATACCCCCATGTGGTGTACCTGGAAGATGAAGAGCATACCCTGACTCCCTCAGGTGTGAGCTGCTACACCTTCCAAGGCCTACATCCTGGCACACGGTACCGGGTGAGAGTGGGGGTGCAGCTACCTAGGGACCTGCTACAGGTGCTCTGGGAAACAATGTCCTCCACTGTAACTTTTGATACCCCTTTAGCAGGACCCCCTGACCCTCCTTTGGATGTGCTGGTGGAGCACCATGCCTCTCCAGGTGTCCTGGTGGTCAGTTGGCTCCCTGTGACTATTGACTCAGCTGGGTCCTCCAATGGAGTGCAGGTCACTGGTTATGCTGTGTATGTGGATGGGTTCAAGGTGACAGAAGTTGCTGATGCCACTGCTGGAAACACCTTGCTAGAATTTTCCCAGCTTCATGTTCCCCTAGCATGTCAGAAGGTTTCTGTGAGGACCATGTCACTCTATGGTGAGTCTCTGGATTCTGTACCAGCTCAGATCCCCGAGGACTGTTTCTCTTGTTACCCGTTCCTGGAGACACCTCCCTTTAGCCTCACAGATGGTGACCCTTCTACCTGCAGAGTTGTTTTCCCTGTTGGTCAAGCTTCTCTGACTACCAAGCCCAGCCCCCATAACCCTAGAAGCTGTGAGGAGCCTCAGGCTAAGTTTTTAGAAACATTCCCTGAGGAACCCCCAAGGAAGCATTCACCAGTATCCAGCCTGAGCTCAGAAGGGGCAGACAACCCAGTCCAGGTAGCCTGGAAGGACTGTGAAAAGGGCCCATCTTTTCAGGAGAGTCCCCAGAAGCACAAGCCACCTCTGCTTTTTGGCCAGTCTGGGGTGGACGAAGGCCGCTCTTTGCACACGTGCATCAGTGGAAGACCTGCTCCAGGATTCATCCATCTCTCCCCAGAGATTGTGCCCAGGGAAGGACTGTGTTCAGAGAAGCCTGACCTTGAGAAAGCCCTTCTTCAAAAGCAGTATGCCCCAATGCTCCCTCCTCACCAGCAAGGCTCCATCCTGTGCCTGACAGCTGACCTCCATCATGTTTTGGAGGAGAAGGAGGCTCTGTGTTTAAGTTCTCGGTGCACAGAGAAGCTCGGGCAAAAAAAGAACCAGTTCCAAAGTGGACAAAGACAGGAGACTCCAGGAGGCAAGAGAGAGTGCCAGTTTCAGGAGCCTACCTCAATGCTGTGCCCAGTGCCAACCAGCAAAGTCATTAAGATGGCCTGTGGTGTCCCAGAGCAGCTGGGGACAGAAGCTAACAGCCCAGTCAGGGTCTTTATGGCCCTCTTCGATCACAGCCCCCTGGTGATGTCTGTCAACTCCAAGGCTACAGAGGAGGAGCTGGTGTTCCGGAAAGGACAGTTGCTGAGAGTGTGGGGCTCACGGGATCCCCATGGCTTCTACCGTGGAGAGTGCAATGGACAAGTGGGCAAAATTCCTGGGCACCTGATAGTTGAGGTGGAGGTGGGCACTGAGCAGACTGGGGAGAGGTGGCATTTGCCACAAGGGCACCTGCATTCTGAGGCTCAACATGAAGATTTGGAGTGTCTAACCAACTTCCAGGGACCTTTCATGCTTCAAGGGAACTCCAGAACACCCACCTTGTGGACCCCAAAGACAATGGTGGCAGCTCTGGACTATGACCCCAGGGATGGCAGAGCAGGGGTCCGGGCAAAGGGCAAGCTGGTGCTGAGGACTGGTGATGTGGTCACAGTTTATGGGCCTGTGGATAATAAGGGATTCTACTATGGTGAGTATTGTGGACACAGAGGCCTGGTCCCAGCCCACCTGCTGGATGACTTGCCTGTCCATGGAGAGTAAGCACGACTCCTTTGTAGGGTGGTAGCCTCTGGCTGCCCACACCCCTTGGAAAGAGAAGCAAGCACGTGTACTTTCACATAACACCCCTCCTCACCAGTCACCTTGAGCAACACTGGCTCCAGGCAGCATCACCTGAAAGTGTTAACAGTCCTCAGATATCCAGGTGTCCAACAGAGGCGGGACTGAATCTGGGTTATTTCCAAAAGAAAACTAAGCCAGCCAAGCCCTGAGAGTCTGATAGGCTGTTTCAGACATGAACAACCACGACAGGTGTTAGAACTGCCTTTTTCTGTGGTCGGCATGATTTCTTCAGCAGGCTAACATTATCCATCCATTGCCTTGTATGAAAGTCTCAAGAAAAGTTGCATCTTAAAATAAAGAAGCAATCAGTATACTATTTTTCCTATTTTATGTTTAACCCTCATCAAAATGTTCATAGAGGGGTTGGGGATTTAGCTCAGTGGTAGCTGGGTTTGGTCCTCAGCTCTGGAGGGGAAAAAAAGACAAAATAACAAAATGTTCATAGAATGGTTGGAGAAGTGGTCAGCGGTTAAGAGCACTGGCTGCTCTTCCAGACGAACCAGGTTTGATTCCTAGCACCCACATGGCAGCTTATAACTGCCCATAACTCCAGTTTCAGGGAATTCAACACCTTCACACAGACATACATTCACACAAAACATATGAATGCACATGAAATACAATTCATAGAAAAAGAGAGCACTTCAGAAGTTAAAGCATGACCCAGGGAACAAGACCATATATACCTCCTCTCTGTTCCCCTTTGCCCAGTGGGTGTGAAATGGCAGCAGAAGCATTTTCCTGAAAAGGAAGGCACATCCTTGCCCTAGGCTGAGCCTTACTCAGGGCAGGCTGATCCAGCTAAAGAGAACTCAAAGACATAGCTGAGAAGTCCCTGGGCTGGGGCTCTGTACTGTTAGGTGGAGTCAGTGTTCCTTACTGATGCTGCCCCCATGATGCTTTGTAAGAGATTCGCTTGGGAAAGTATTTCATGCCAAACCTTGCAGAAAGATCTATGGGGATTGGAAAAAAATGGTTCATGTCTGGAATCACACACCTTCTCCCATGGGCTTTTAGGGCTCTCCAGGCCAGTGAACATGGAGGGCGGTCTTTATTATTCTTCCTTCAGATCCAACAGTGTTGTCAGGGAAAGAACTCTGCCTTTCCTAGTGTAGCCAGAAATGACTGGAAGCCCCCGAGGCAAAAACAGTGAGCTATCTCTGTTCCACGTGGAGGAGGTTAACCTACACTTGAAGGCTGCTGACTGACAGTGGGAAGAAGAAGGGGGCAATACAGAGACCCCTCAGAGGTCTAAAAGCCATGGTGTACAGCCACACACTCCTTCACCATCTGAGAGCTGAGAGTGGAGAGGAAATCCACCCGAGTCCCCATGGCCTGAGGGCTATTGTTCTTTCAGTCTCTGACCCAGGAGGAATAGTCTCAGGCTGGCTCTGCAGCTAATCAGGGTACCGTGAACTGCTCAGCTTGCTGGACATAACCTCTGACTCTGGAGAGCAGGCAGGCCTTTTCTTTTCTCTTACTCCAGCTGTGAACAATGCCTTCCACTATTTTAATCAGTGTATTTGTATGTGTGTGTGTAGATCAGAGAACAACTTGTGGAAATGAGTTCTCTCCTTCCACCATATGGGTCCCAATGATGCAATGAAGGATTTAGGCTTGGTAGCAAGCACCTTTATCTGCTGAGGCATCTTAGAGACCTCACAAGTTTTTAAAAATTGTTATGCTGGGGCTGATGGTTCAGTATGTAAAGGCATCTGCAGCCAACCTTACATATTTGAATTCAGTCCCCAAACCCACATTGTGGAAGGAGAGAACTCTTTCAAGTTGTCCTTTGACCCATACTTGTGCCGTGGGATTCACAGGCCTACATACACATGCACAGTAAATATAAAAACCCACTGGGCAGGGTGGGGAGTTTAGCTCAGTGGTAGAGAGCTTGCCTAGCAAGCGCAAGGCCCTGGGTTCAGTCCTCAGCTCCATTAAAACAAAAACAAAAACAAACAAAAAACCCAAACAAACAAAAACCAGCAAACAAAAAACCCCACTGGGCATAATAGCCTATGCCTTTAATCCCAGTTTTCAGGAGGCAGAGGCAGGTGGATCTTAGTGAGTTCAAGGCCAGTCCTGTCTATATCGAGTTACAGGATAGCCAGAACTATAGAGAGAGACCCTGTACCACTCCCTGATCAAAACGACAACAACAAACCACTGAAGGGGCTGGAGAGACAACTCAGCAGCTAAGAGCACTGGCTGCTCTTCCAGAGGACCGGGGTTCAGTTCCACATGGCTGCTCACAGCTGCCTGGACCTCCAGATCTAGTGCATCCAATACTTCCTTCTGGCCTCTGTGGCACCAGGCACACATGGTGCACATACATACACGCAGGCAAAACACTCATATACATAAAATAAATAAATCCTTAAAAATAAAATTAAAATGTAAAAAGCAACCAAAATATAAAATTCAGTATTGCAAGAATTAGGGATGTAACTTGGTGTGGACCATTTGCCTAGAATGTGCAAGGCCCTGTGTCTGAAACCTAGCATGCTAAAAAAGCACCTTGAATTAAAATTTTTGGAGACAGTTTCTTTGTGTAGCCCTGGCTGTCCTGGAACTCACTCTGTAGAACAGGCTGGCCTCAAATTCAGAGATCACCTGCCTCTGCCTCCCAAGTGCTTAAAGGCCTGTGCCACCACAGCCTCTTTAAAAAAATTTGTTTTGTTTTGTTTTGTTTTAAGTTTTTGTGTTTTTCCAGACAGGGTTTCTCTGTGTAACAATCCTTGGCTGTCCTGGAACTCCCTTTGTAGACCAGGCTGGCCTCGAATTCACAGAGATCTGCCTGCCTCTGCCTCCTGAGTGCTGAGATTAAAGATATGGGCCACCATCTTAACCACTTTTAACTATACAGTCTCAACAAAAGTCCCAGGAACTTTTCCTTTCAGAAACTGAAACTAAATCTACCAAACTATAGTGCCCTTCCTGCCCCCAAGCTCCTCCTAACCACTAACTTGCTTTGAAACAGGGTCTGGAGTGCTTTCAGTCAGAGCTGTGACCAGGCCCCTGCAGGGAGTTCTCACCGCCATTTTCCTTGTCTATTCTGCAACATTCTATCAGGGCAGACCTGTTTGGGCCACATTTACGTTGTAAGACCTTATGTCAGAGAAAACAGGATTTTTCCTTTCTTTTTTTTTTTTTTCACCTTTCACGGCTGGAATCCAGCTGGCTCCCCTCCCCACACATGTATTGGGGAAGGGCATGCATGTGAAGGTCAGAGAACAATCTGGAGTGTATGATCACTTTTATCCTGTGGGTCCCAGAAATCTTCCTCAGGTCCTTAGGTTTGGGAACACTTTTACCCACTGAGCCACATCCCTGGTTCCTCTCCCCACCCCATACCCTCTTAGAGCACACTAGAATGTACCACACACACCCACAGGAATCATTTCTCTAGGGACTGAAAACGAGTCAGGCCTGCACCGCCTGGCAGCAAGCTGCAATCTTCTCACAGCTTTGCTCCCATACATCTTAAATCCCAGAGGTCATAGGAAATTTCAGTAAATAATTTTTAAAATAGACTGGAAGGGACAGGAGGCTGAAGAAGGGCCTCAGCAGAACACTGGGACAGGAAGGCATTGTTTTTGATCCAGCTTGGTTCTTTCAAGAACCCTGAGGAGCTAGAGACCCTGAGCGGGGAAGAGGCGAAGGCTGTGTGGGTCTTGTGAGGTCCTGAAGGCTATAAGCAAACCAGGAAGGACCTGGATGCCTGGCTGACCACATGGCTAGAGTGTAAAGAGTCTGTCCTTAATTACATCATCAGCCTGAGACTGCGGGCCAGCCTAAAAGGCGGCGGGCCCTCTGTGTGTCCCCCTTTTTCTCTTTCCGCTCTCTTCCCTCCGAGCATGGTCTGTTTCTCTGGTCCTCCCTCTCTCCTCCTCTCTCCCCCTCTCCCAATAAAGCTCTAGAAAGGTAACCATGGCTTGTGATTATTCCGCCAACCAGCACACTCCTCCGGCGGCATGGCTGCCCTGGGTGGCAGCCAGCCATGAGCAGTGCCGATTTAACCAACATAGAGACCCTAAGTTCACTCCTGTTCAGGAGGTAGCTAAGGAATACCTGAAGGGCTTATGCCGTGGGCAGAAGAACTTAAGTATAGGGATCGTTGAGCTGGTGTTGACTAACACCTTTGCCAATTGTCCCCATGCTACCTGTTCCTGATGCTCCTGTCACTGTCTGTACCTGAGTATTTTCAAAACTGAAGATGAACTGTTCCATCCAGTTAGGTAAGAGTAAGAGACCCTGTCTTAAAACAAAGCAGGGTTGGAGCCATAGCTCAGTTTGTAGAGTGCTTGCTTGGTAGACAGGAAGTACTAGGTTTGATTCCTCACACTGAATACCATGGGGCACAGGGTACACATCAGCAATCCCAGTGTTCAGAGGGGCAAGGCAGAAAGAAGAGTTTAAGATCATTCTCTTCAGTAACATATAGAGTGTGATGTTAGCCTTGTCTGTGTGAGATTCTATTTAACACAGAAAAAACTGGCTGTGGTGGCACCACCATTAATCCCAGTACTCAGGAGGCAGAGGCTACCCTTGTAAGGGTTCTGTCCTTAATTACATCATCAGCCTAGGATGTGGCCCAGCCTAAAAGGCAGGTGGGCCCTCTGTGTGCCTCCCTTTTCTCTTTCTGCTCTCTTGCCTTCGCGAACACACGGTCTGTCTGTCTGTTTCTCTGGTCCTTTCTCTCTCTCTCTTCTCTCTCCCTCTTTCTCTCTCTCTCTCCCTCATTCCCTCTATCTCTCTCCCCTCCCCCTCTCTCCCAATAAAGCTCTAGAAAGGTAACCATGGCTTGTGATTCTTCCGCCAACCAGCACTCCTCCATCAGCATGGCCACCACCCGCCAGCCATGAGCAGCACCAATTTAACCAACAACCCTGGTCTACAAAACAAGTCCCAAGAGAGCCAGGACTACCTAGGGAAACCCTTTCTCAAAAAACAAAAACATGGGCTGAAGAGATGATAGCTCAGAGGTTAAGAGCACTGGCTGCTCTTCCAAAGGTCCTGAGTTCAATTCCCAGCAACCACATGGTGGCTCACAACCACCTGTAGTGAGATCTGGTGCCCTCTTCTGACCTGCAGGGATGCAGGGATGCAGACAGAACACTGCATACGTAATGAATAAATAAATCTTAAAAAAAAAAAAAAAGTCAACCGTGGGGGTGGAGAAATGGTTCAGCCATTAATAGCCATGGTTGTTCTCCCAGCAACCAGTGTTGAATTCCCAGCACCCACATGGCAGCTCACGACCTTCTGTAACTCCAGTTTCAGGGATAGGATGCCCTCTTCTGACCTACCAGACACGCATATAGACATACATACAGACAAAAACACAAACAAACAAAAAAGAAAACCCACCCATACACAGAAAAAGGTTTTTTAAAAATTATTTAGTTAGTTAGTTAATGTGCATTGATGTTTTGCCTGCATGCACGTCTGTGTGAGGGTACTAGATCCTCTGGAACTGGAGTTACAGATAGTTGTGAGCTGTCATGTGGGTGCTGGGAATTGAACTCAGGACCTTTGGAAGAGCAGCCAGTGCTCTTAACCACTGAGTCATCTTTCCAGCTCTTAGAAAAAGATTTTTTTTTTTTTAATTCTTGTTTTTTCAAGGACAGGGTTTCTCTGTGTAACATCTTTGGCTGTCCTAGAACTTGATTTGTAGACCAGGCTGGCTTTGAACTCACAGAGATCTGCCTCCCAAGTGCTGGGATTAAAGATGTGTGCCTTTAGCCTCAGTGAAACATTTCACTATTAGGATAAGAATTTATACTGTATCGGGCTGGAGAGATGTCTCAGTAGTTAAGAACACTGGCTGTTCTTTCAGAGGTCCTGAGTTCAATTCTCAGCACCAACATGGTGGCTCACAAACATCTGTAATGAGATCTGGTGCCCTCTTCTGGCCTGCAGGCATACATTCAGGCAGAACATTATATACATAATAAATAAATAAATAAATATTTTAAAAGAACTTATACTGGCTGGGCAGTGGTGGCGCATGCCTTTAATCCCAGCACTTTGGGAGGCAGAGCCAGGTGGATCTCTGTGAGTTTGAGGCCAGCCTGGGCTACCAAGTGAGTTCTAGGAAAGGCGCAAAGCTACACAGAGAAACCCTGTCTCAAAAAACCAAACCAAACCAAAACAACAACAACAAAAAACTGTATCAAGCTGATAATAGAAAAATAAATAAATACAAATGAAAAAAAGGGCTGGAGAGATGGTCAAGAGCACCGACTGCTCTTCCAGAGGTCCTGAGTTCAATTCCCAGCAACCACATGGTGGCTCACAACCATCTGCAATGAGATCTGGCGCCCTCTTCTGTATACATAATAAATAAATTTTAAAAAATGGAAAAAAAAAAAAAAGATGTGTGTCTTTTATGTGTGTGTGTGTGTGTGTCTCTCTCTCTCTCTCTCTCTCTCTCTCTCTCGCGCGCGCGCGCGCGCGCGCGCGCGCACGCGCGCGCACAGAGGCTAATAACATATCAGATCCCCTAGAGCTGGAATTACAGGAACCAATCTCAGGTACTGTACAAGAAAAGTCTGCATCTTGCTGCTGAGCCTTCTCTCCACCCACCAGCAGTTTTTTGTTTGATTCTCAGCTTGAGTTTCCTCTCAAACATGGCCTTCTGAAGGGCCAATGAGATGGCTCAGCAGGCAAAGCAGATTGCTACCAAGCCTAGTGAGTTACATTAAATCTTCATAACCCACATTGTGGAAAGAGATAGCTGACGACGGCCCAATTGTTCCAATGCAAATTGGAGAGAGAGACAGAGAGAATTAATGTTTTTCTTTTTCTTTTTTTTTAATGGCCTTCCATCTGCACTGAGGCTTCAACTAGATCCTGCCATCTTCTTCAAAAGTTACCTTATAATCTCAGCACTGGGGAAGCACAGAGAGGGCATGAGTTGAAGAGTAGCCTAAGCTACAAAGCTGATTGGAGGCTAGCTTGGTCTATATAAGACCAGGTCTCAAAAAACTGTCCTTAGTGGTATAGTGGCACACATCTTTAATCTCAGCACTCAGGAGGCAGAGGCAGCAGATCTCTGTGAGCTCAAGGCCAGCCTGGGCTACATGGTGAGTTCCAGGGCAGTTTGGGCTACATAGTGAGACCCTGACTAAAAAGAAGAAAACCAGGGCTGGAGAGGTGGCTCAGAGGTTAAGAGCACCGACTGCTCTTCCAGAGGTCCTGAGTTCAATTCCCAGCAACCACATGGTGACTCACAACCATCTGTAATGAGATCTGGCGCCCTCTTCTGTATACATAATAAATAAATAAAATCTTTAAAAAAAAAAAAAAAAAAAGGGAAAAAAATTCCAAATGGTGAGGAAGAGAAAAACGAAATCCACAGAGTCTTAATTTGGGTGGAAACTTCAGGTTTTACTATGAGTGAATGAGCTTGTTTTTCTCACTGCCCAGAAAGGCTCCAGTCAACCTGGCATTTGCTATAGCTCCCTGGGGGAAATAAGATGAAGGAAGATACTTGCTTAAAAAAAAAAGAAAGAAGAAAGAAAGAAAAGAAACAAAAATACTGTTCCTCATCATCTCTTGGGGAAACTATCTTTATCTCAATCCTTCCTGATTAACTGACCTTCCTGCATGCTGGAACAGCCCCCAGGCATAAAACCCAGTCCCTAGAATTACTCATTTACCCCAGTACCTCCCCCAACTAACAATGCCTTTACCTTACTGTCAACATTTATGGCTGGCTGTGGTATATAGCACAGTACCTTAGGAAGGGATCAATCAACTTGTGGCTGAGACCACGTCAAGAAAGCATTGGCTTCTAAGTGCCCTTTGGGGACTGCAGAGTCCTAACGTTGTGCCTTAGCTCACATTTTTCTACTCCAAGCAGCTTCATGCAGAGTTCTGTTCAGCTCTCCTTTACAGATGGGGAAACACTGGTTCAGAGAGCAGAGGTCATCTGCCAAGGTCGGTCAGCAAGTGGGTGGCAGGGCCTGGGTCTGAAACCAGGTGTGTTCTTTTGCCCTCCTGTCCTTATCTGGAAGATTCCTTCCCCACCCACCGGAAAGAAGGAACAGGGTCTAGGGAGGAGGCAGAGGGAAGGTTAGGAATTCAAATTGGGAGGACTTGGGGGGGAGGGGACAGGGAGTGGCAGCTGCTAGGACTTGGGCAACAGGGTCCTGAGCCTAGCAATGCTTGGAAGGGGCCTGGAGCAAATCCTGCCTGCTGAGTCAGAGACTCCTAAGGGATTCCAGGTGGAAGCAGAGATTTCAGAGAGATCTGGGTGGGGACCCGAAAAAGCATCCCAAGGTGCTAGGCCAAGGGGTAGAACTTGGTGATGAGGGCCCACCCCAGGAGAGAGAGGCCTCAGAGAGGGTAGAGGGCGCTTTTTCCAGAAGCTGGGAGTGGTCAGCCGCCACAAGGTCAGGCCAGATAAGAGCTGCAATAAGGCCCAGCCTCCCTTGTGATTATGACCAAAGGCTCCTGTCCCGGGCCCTGGGGCTTCCTGGTGTCCTGGCCAGGCAGGAGATAGCTCCTTCCCCCATTACCACAAGAGTACCATCAGAACCTGGTGATGGGGGAGGATTGAGATTTGGACATGTTGAGCCTCTCCCCACCTGTTCTTGGTCAGCTCCTAGCCTCCTGGAGATTCCTGGTGCCTCGGACCCTCACCCCTTGTACACTGAAATCTGTTTTCACTATTTCTGTCCTCTCAGCTGCTGGGAAGGAACCTTGGGTAGGGAATTGGCATGTGGCCTAACCTTGTACCCCCTTTCCCCTGGAATACCCTCTATGCCCGTTTCTCTACAAAGCCATGCATGGAGACTGCTGAGCTTATGCTGCCTGCCTATCTGCCTTCCTCACATTCACCCTAGCCTAAAAAGTAAATATGGCTATTTATTCCCATTTTACAGGTGAGAAAACCACAGCCCACGGAGGTCAGTTCTGGGGCAACAGGCTGGTCAGCAATATACTAGGATTCAAAGCCATGGGGTGCCCACAGAAGTGAACGTGTGTGTGTGTGTGTGTGTGTGTGTGTGTGTGTGTGTGTGTGATCTTTGCCTCTGAGTACACTGCTCTCACCATTACTCACATTTGTCCCTGGATCACAGCACCCTATGGACAGATTCCAGGAAGACCCTGACGGTCAAGTGATGGACTCGGGAAATCCAGGGTCAGGTGAAACAGAGATGGACAAGGTTGTTTTAAGACTGATCGGGTAAAACTCGCTGGCTTTTTTCTTTTCTTTTCTTTTTTAAGGAAGAAAGGAGAGGTTCATTTTGGCTTATAGTTTGAGGCTACAGCCCGCAACCGGAAGTGGTGTTGGTAGGCTTCTGAGGCAGCTGCGTACATTGTGCACTTAGCCAGAGTCAGGAGGCAGAGACGAAACTCCTCTCGGTTTTTTCTTTTCTTTCCTTCCTTCTCTCTCTCTCTCTCTCTCTCTCTCTCTCTCTCTCTCTCTCTCTCTCTCTCTTGTTGTTTTTTGTTTTTGTTTTTTTCGAGACAGGAGACAGGGTTTCTCTGTATAGCCCTACCTGTCCTGGGACTTTCTTTCTCTTCAGAACAGGCTGGCATCAAACACATAAACTCAGAAATCTGCCTGTCTCTGCCTCCAGAGTGCTGGATTAAAGGTGTATGCTACTGTTTTTTGTTTGTTTGTCTGTTTTTTCTTTTTCTTTTCTTTTTTTTTTTTTTTTTTGATTTTTTTTGATTTTTCAAGACAGTATTTCTCTGTGTAGTTTTGGTGCCTGTCCTAGATCTTGCTCTGTAGACCAGGCTTGTCTCGAATTCACAGAGATCCTCCTGGCTCTGCTTCCTGAGTGCTGGGACTAAAGGCGTTCGCCACCACTGCCAGGCTTCTTCTTCTTCTTTCTTTCTTCTTCTTTTTTTTTTTAAATGAAGGGTCTCGTTGAACCCAGACTGAAACATGATTTGTGGCAGTTGACCTTCAACATCTGACCCCTGCCTCCACTTCGGAGTACTAGAATAGGTAAAGAGCTGTACCACCACATGCCATTTCTTCAGCACTGAAGATCAAAACTAGTGCTCTTCTCTTGTTAAGCAAGTATTTGACCAACTGAATTACACTCTAGCCTCATTGCAACTGTTTTCTAAAAGCAGGCTCCAGTGGCGACACGCTCCCGTAGTCCTGGCTACAGGGGTAAACGTTATTTAGAGAATGGGCTGGGAGATGGTTCAGTGAGTGAGACAGCTTGATGTTTAAGCATGAGGACTTACCTGAGTTTAAATCCCTGACACCCATGTAAACACACACACAGATAATACATAAATAAAATTAACATCCTCCTAGATTTCTGTAATTTAAAAATGGAAATGAGAGTGCTGTGTATCAAGGGGACATTGAAGCACGTAGGGAGACTGCCAATAAATAATAAAGTTTTTGTTTGTTTGTTTGGGGGGGGTGATTCAAGACAGGGTTTCTCTGTGTAGCCGGGCTGTCCTGGGACTTGCTCTGTAGACCAGACTGACCTTGAACTCAAAGATCTGCCGGCCTCTGCTTGCTGAGTGCTAGGATTAGAGGTGTGTGCCATCACATCTGGCAAACACTCTTACCCATAGCAGTAAGAGGACCCCATACAGCTGGAATTACAGGCAACTGAAAGCTTCTTGATAAGGTTGTTAGAATCTGAACCTAGATCCCCTCTTAACTGCTGAGCCTCCAAATATTCTTCTTTAAGAAAATTATTTATGGCCAGGCAGCGGTGACTCAAACCTGTAATCCTAGCACTCAGGAGGTAGAGACAGGCTAATCTCCGAGTTGCAGGACAGCCATGGCTACACAGAGAAACCCTGTCTCCAACACAACAAAACAAAATTATTTATGGGGCTGGAGTGTTGGCTCAGTGGTAAGAGCATTGGCTGCTTTTCTTAGGACCCAGGTTCAATCCCCAGCACCCATATGACAGCACACAACCACCTGCTACTCTAGTTCCAGGGGGTCTGACATCTTTTGGCCTCTGGGCACCTGTACTCACTTGCATATACTCCCCCCCCACATAATTAAAATAAATAGATCCTTTACATTTTTGTTAATGACACTCTATTTATGGGTGGTGTGCGCCACGTGCCCTGGTTCAAGTGTGGATGTCAGAGAATGACCTCCTGTCAGGAGTCAGCTCTCTCCATCTGCCCAGTGGGTCTTGTGGACAGAACTCAGGTCTTCCAGCT
Source organism: Onychomys torridus (assembly GCF_903995425.1). Taxonomy (NCBI): domain Eukaryota; kingdom Metazoa; phylum Chordata; class Mammalia; order Rodentia; family Cricetidae; genus Onychomys; species Onychomys torridus. The sequence continues at coordinate 4,752,506 of NC_050450.1, forward strand.
TTCAGCCAGAGCCTCTGTCAGCTGAGCTGTCTTACCAGACTCTAAATAAAGAAAACACAAAAAGTAAGATTAAGGTTGTAAAGATAACTCAGTTGGTAAAGTGTTTGCAGAACAAGCCTGTGGACCTGGGTTTAAGCCTCAGAACCCAACAAAAAGAAGTTGAGTCAGGGATAAAGAAACTTACATATATAAAAAATAAATAACTGAAATAGAATTTAAAAGATGAGATTTGCGACATAGCTCTGTGGTCTAGCAAGTGTGAGGACATAGGTTTGATTCCCCAGCAAAATAAATCAAATAGATAGATAGATAGATAGATAGATAGATAGATAGATAATTCCAGAGTGCTGACAAGCTCAGCTAACATTCCAACAGGCAGCACTAAGCAGACTCAGTAAAAACAAACACAAAGAAAGGGGGACTTGGGGTGGATATGTTAAAGATACATATCTTATATTCATGATACTTACAAATAATAAATAAAAGATATTTTATTAAAAAAAAATACCAACCCATTTGTTGAATGAATTCTCTGTCTTCCAAAGTGTGTTCCAGAACAGCTGGCGCTATGTAGAAATCCTGTCTCAAGGCACTCAGAGAAGTTGGTATGTAGTTTTCTTTCTTTTTTCTTTTTTTTTTTCATTTCTTTTTTTTTTTTTTTCCAAGACAGGGTTTCTCTGTAGCTTGGAGGCTGTCCTGGAACTTGCTTTGTAGACCAGGTTGGCCTCGAACTCACAGAGATCCACCTGCCTCTGCCTCCCAAGTGCTGGGATTACAGGCATGCGCCACCACCGCCTGGCGGTATGTAGTTTTCTCTTTCTTCCTTCCTTTCTTTTTCTTTTTTCTTCTTTCTTTATTTCTTTATTTCTCTATTTCTTTCTTTCTCTCTTCCTTCCTTCCTTCCTTCCTTCCTTTCTTTCTTTCTTTCTTTCTTTCTTTCTTTCTTTCTTTCTTTCTTTCTCTCTTTCTCTCTGTCTCTCTCTCTCTCTTTCTCTTCCTCTCTTTCCTCCTCCTTCTTCCTTTTTTTGCAATACCTTACCTGGCTTGGGTATCGCAATGACAGGATAAATTTGGTAGTGTTCTTTGATTTCTATTTTGTGGAACAAGTTTACAAGAATTGATATGAGATATTCCTTAAAAATTAGGTAGAATTCAGCAGCAAATCCTACTGGCTAGGGGCTTCTTCTTTTTTTTTTTTTTTTTTTGGCTTTTCGAGACAGGGTTTCTCTGTAGCTTTGGAGCCTGACCTGGACTAGCTCTGTAGACCAGGCTGGCCTCGAACTCACAGAGATCCACCTGCCTCTGCCTCCTGAGTGCTGGGATTACAGGCGTGTGCCACCACCACCCGGCGGGCTAGAGGCTTTTTATTCAAGGGGAGACTTTAACAATTTTAGAGCCTAGTTCCAGGACAATCAGGACTACACAGAGAAACCCTGTCTCAGAAAAACAAAAATTATTTTCAGATTTATTTTATGTGTATGTTTTGCTGGAATGTCTGTGCATCACATGAGGAGAGGGAGCTGAAACTTGAGTTATGGATGACTACCAGCTGCCATGTGCTTTTAACTGTTGGTCATCTTTCCGGCCCCAGAGGGAGGCTTTTAGCAACAGCTTTATTCTCATCATTGCAAAGGTCTGCTTAGGTTGTTTGTGTCTTTGGGGCTTAATTTTGGTTAATTTAATTTATAATTTAATGTTGTGCAATTAGAAATTATTCCATTTCTTCTGTGGTATCCTGCTTTTCAGGGTAGTATTTCTAATCATGTTCTGAGTTTTATTAGATTCAGTAAATAATGACAGCCTTTTGATCACTAATTTTATTAATTTGTACCTTCTCTCTCTTTCCTTTAGTTAGATTATCTAAGAGTTTGTCTATCCTTTTTTTTGGGGGGGAGGGTTTGTTGTTTTTTTTAAGACAGGATTTCTTGTGTAACCTTGGCTGTACATGTACTAGCTCTGTAGCCCAGGCTGGCCTGGAACTCACAGAGCTCCGCCTGCCTCTGCCTCCGAGTGCTGGGACTGAAGGTGTGCGCTATCATTGATTGCCCTGTAAAAGACTTTAGTTTAAAGCCAGAAACACAAAGTTTTTGAAGAAAACACAAGATATTGGGATAGGCAAGAACTTCTAACTGGAATTGTTTCCTAACTGGAATTGTAATACCACAGAAATTAACTACAAGTATCAACAAATAGATACAAGAAAATAAAAAGGTTCCGTACAATAAAGGAAACAGCAGAATTAACAGGCATCCAACACAATGAGAGAAAAATCTCTGGCAGCCACACTGCAGACAAAGGCCTAATACCCAAAATTTACAAAGAACCACAGAGGGTAAATACCAAGGGAAATCGGGCTGGGCGGTGGTGGCACAGGCCTTTAATTCCAGCACTCAGAGGCAGAGGCAGGTGGGTCTCTGTGAGTTTGGGGCCAGCCTGGTCTACAGAGCGAGATCCAGGACAGGAACCAAAACTACACAGAGAAACCCTGTCTCAAAAACCCAAAGAAAGGATTGGGGATTTAGCTCAGTGGTAGAGTGCTTGCCTAGCAAGCGCAAGGCCCTGGGTTTGATCCTCAGCTCAAAACAAAACAAAACAGAAATCCAAAGAAAGAAGGACAAATGGCCAATAACTATTTTATTCTTTGTCCAATATCCCTAGCTATCAGGCAAATGCAAATTAAAACTACTTGGAGGTGATGTCTGGCCCTGGTGAGAATGATTATCATCAAGAGCGCTGAAGGAATGCCGGGGAGGATATGGAGAGAGGAATTCTTATTCACTGCTGGTGGGGATGAAATTTAATGCAGACATTGTGGAAATCAGTTGGGGGATTTCTCAGAAAAACATAAAAATAGACCTACTATATGACCACCTATTTTACTCCAGGACATATACTCAGAGAACTCCATGACCTACCAGAGATATATGCACACACCCCTGTGTAGCTGAAAGTTTTCCTGTGTCCCACCCATCTGAAATTCATCTACACTCCTGTTTATCAGTCCTTTTTTCACTATGGAAGAGTATTAAGGTTGGGCGGTGGTGATGCACGCCTTTAATCCCAGCACTCGGCAGATCTCTGTGAGTTTGAGGCCAGCTTGGTCTACAGAGTGAGTTCCAGGAAAGGCGCAAAGCTACACAGAGAAAACCTGTATCAAAAAAATATCCCCTCCCCTCCCCCAAAAAAGAAAAGTATTAGGACCAACCTTGCTGTCCATCAACAGATAAATGGATGATGGAAATTTGTTATATATATATAAAAAAAAAAAAAGAAAAAAGAAAAAGAAAAAATTTTCCCCAACCCAGTAGTGTATGCCTTTAGTCCCAGCACTCAGGTGCCAGAGGCAGGCAGATCTAAGAGCAAGTTTCAGGACAGCCAGGACTACACAGAGAAACCTGTCTTGAAAAACAAATGCTCAGCATGACGTCACTAGTTACAAAAGGAGATAAGCTAATGTTTTCCTAGTTCTAATCCTGTCAGGTTTGTTTTGTTTTGTTTTGTTTTGTTTTGTTCTGGTGGTTGATAAATTTATAAAATATGTTTGATAATGAAAGTGTAAGATTTAATGTGAAGCTTCACAATTTCTTTTGTTTACTTCAGATCAGTTCTCAGTATATAGCTCTGGTTGTCCTGGAACCAACTATTTAGACCAGGCTTGCCTCCAACTCACAGAGATATACTTACCTCTGCCTTCTGAGTGCTGGGATTAACAGTATGTGCCACTATTGCCTCGCAATTTTTTTAAAATTAATATGAATATGTTACTTTTTTCCTAAAGTTACAAACAACTTTAGGGAAAAAGGCTTTATTTGGGCGCCACAGTAGGGATGTCACGGTGGCAGAAACATGGCATAACTGGTCACATTACATCCACATCAGGAGGCAGAGAGCAATGAGTGTAGTGTTAGCTTGCTTTCTCCTTCAACCCAGAAAATTATCAAGATGGTTTCCCATTATAACTAACCCGATCTAGATAGTTCCTTTAATCACTTGTCTCTCAGGTGGGTCTAGAGCCTGTCAAGTTGACAATCAATATAAAACACCACAATAAATGACAATTTTTTTGTTTGTTTGGCTTTGCAAGACAGGGTTCCTCTGTGAAGGAGCTCTGGCTGTCCTGGAACTCACTTTGTAGACCTCCAACTCACAGAGATCTGCCTGCTTCTGCATCCTAGAATTAAAAGCATGCATCACCACTGCCTGGCATTAATGACAATTTTTAAAAGATTTACTTATTTTGGGGTTGGGGATTTAGCTCAGTGGTAGAGTGCTTGCCTTGCAAGCACAAGGCCCTGGGTTCGGTCCTCAGCTCTGGCAAAAAAAAAAAAAAAAAAGATATACTTATTTTGCTGGGTGTGGGGGCACACACCTTTAATTCCAGTACTCAGAAGGCAGAGGCAGGCTGATCTCTGAGTTGGAGGCTAGCATGGCCTACAGAGCAAGTTCCAGGACTACCAGAATTACACAGAGAAACCCTGTCTCGAATAAAAAATATACAAGTATATATATGTATGTACATACACATATTTGCATGTACATTTATTGTTATTATTATTATTGTTTTGGTTTTTCCAGAAAGGGTTTATCTGTGTAACAGCTCTGGCTATCCTGGAACTTGCTCTGTAGACCAGGCTGACCTCGAACTCAGAGATCCACCTGCCTGTGTCTCTGAGTGCTAGGATTTAGGGCATGTACTACCACCACCTGGCATGGTGGGTCATTTTAATGTTATCGCCAGGGAGGTGGAAGCAGATGACCACGTGTTAAAAATTATCGTCAGCCAGACATCAAATTGTAGGACAAACTGAGATACAGGAGACTGTCTTAAAAGCAAAAGGTTTAATGATGCTTTTATTCAGGGCATAACTTTGATCACATTCACCTCCAAACATTGTCATATCCCTTCCACATTTCTCTGTCCTCATTCATTTCCTAAATAGTTCTTCTGCTTTTGTATATTTTTCAAAATCTAGTTTCTGCATAAGCACATATGAAAGAAAATATGAGCTATTGGTCTTATTAAATCTGGCTTGTTTCACTGGGCAGAGGTGGTGCACGCCTTTAATCTCAGGACTCAGGAGGCAGAGACAGGCAGATCATTGAGGCCAGCAAGCTCTAGAACAGCCAGAACTTCACAGAGAAACCCTGTCTCAAAAAATGAAAATAGGGTTGGGGATTTAGCTCAGTGGTAGAGCGCTTGCCTAGCAAGCACAAGGCCCTGGGTTCGATCCTCAGCTCAAAAGAAAAAAAAAAAATTAAATGAAGCTGGGTAGTGGTGACACACGCCGTTAATCCCAGCACTTGGGAAGCAAATACAGGCAAATCTCTGTGAGTTGGAGGCCAGCCTGTGCTACCAAGTGAGTTCCAGGAAAAGCACAAAGCTACACAGAGAAGCCCTGTCTCAAAAAACAAAAAACAAAAACAAAACAAAGCAAACAAAAAACAACAACAAAAAATGAATATATGTATATTCTTCTCTCTCTCTCTCTCTCTCTCTCTCTCTCTCTTGTTTGTTTTCAGTTTCTCTGTGTAGCTTTGATGCCTTTCCTGGAACTCACTCTGTAGACCAGGTTGGCCTGGAACTCACAGAGATCCTTCTGCCTCTGCCTCACACTTGATGGGATTAAAGGCGTGTGCCACCACCGTCTGGCTGTATATTCCTTTTTTTGGGGCAGGGGTTGGTTTTTCAAGACAGGGTTTCTCTGTGAAACAGTTCTTGGCTCTCCTGGAACTCACTTCTTAGACCAGGCTGACCTGGAACTCAGAGATCTGTTTGCCTCTGCCTCATGAGTGCAGGGATTAAAGGTGTGCACCACTATTCTCTGCTCAAATTATGACTAATGTTTCTTTGATTAAGTTTTCTTCGATTAAATAGTTCAGTGTGTGTGTGTGTGTGTGTGTGTGTGTGTGTACGTACATAATTCCTTCTTTTCTGTCTCTCTCTGAGACAAGGTCTCACTAGGTGGTCTTACTTGCCCTGCGGCTCACTTGGTTTCACTCCTGGAGAGATTGATTGTCTCTGCCTCCAGAAGGATAGGGCTACAGGTATACACCTAGCTTAGCATGTATTCTTGTGTGTGTGTGTGTGTTTGTGTGGGTATGTGTATATGTGTACATGTGGGTATTTGTGCATTCACATAGGTGGAGAAGCCAGAAGTGTCTTCCTTTATTACTTTCTATTTTATTTACTTTTGTCGAGATGGGGAGTCTGTCACTGAACATGGAGCTCATGGATTCAGCTAGAGTGGCTCCAAGGGTATTCATCCATCTGCTCCCAAGTGTTGGAGTTACAGACTATGCCCCATGCCCACCTTTGTACTTGGGTGCTAGGGATTCAGACACAAGCCCCCAAGCTTACACATCAGTCCCTTTACTTACTGAGCCACCTCCTCCACCCATCACAATTTCATTATCCATTTAGCTGCTGATGGCCACTTTGACCTGATTCTTGGCTATTGTAATTAGTGGCACGCGTGCACACACACACACACACACACACACACACACACACACACACACACACGCAGTAATTAAAAGTCTTCCAATCAAAATGCCCAGGGCCAGAAGGATTCAACCCAGAATTATTCCAGACCTTCAGAGAAGAATGGATGTGAATATTCCTCATTAATTCTGTAAAATGGGAACTGGAGAAGCATTTCCTATTTTTCACAAAGGTACTATTATCTGTCTGATACCTAAGCCACACAAAGACCCAACAAAGAAAGAGAATTACACACCAATTTCCCTTGTGAACATAGATGCGAAAATTCTCAATAAAATACTTGCAAACTGATTCCAAGAACACATTAATAAGATAGTCAATTTTGATCAAGTTGGTGTCACCCCAGAGATGCAAGAATGGTTAGACATATATAAATCAATAAAAGTACTCCACTACACAAACAGACTGAAAGACAAAAACCACAGGATCAGGCCAGGCAGTAATGGAGCACACCTTTAATCCCAGTACTCACTCAGGAGACTGAGGCAGGCAGATCTCTGAGTTCCAGGCCATCCTGGTCTTCAAGCAGTTCCAGGCAGTTACAACAGAGAAACCCTGTGTGGAAAACAAAACAAAGCAAAACAAAACAAAAACATATGATCTTCTCAGAAACAGAAAAGGCCTTTGGCAAATCTAATATCCCTTCATGATAAAAGTCATGGACAGACTATGGATATAAGGGACATAAGGCAAAAAAACCAAACAAACAAAAACCAAAACAAAGGCAGTTTTCAGCAAGCCCATAGCCAATACCAACCTAAATGGAAAGAAACTCAAAGTATTTCCATTAAAATCAGGGACTAGACAAGGCTGTCTGCTCTCCTCACACATATTCAACATAGAACTTGAAGTCTTGGCTAGGGCAATAAGACAACTGAAGGAGATCAAGGGTATGCAATAGGAAAGGAGGAAGTCCAAGATATCAAAAGTTATTTGCAGATGTTATGATTTAACACATAAAAGACCCTAAAACTCCCCCAGGAAAATCGTGCAGCTGGTAAACATTTTTAGTAAAGTGACAGTGTACAAAATTAACACACAAAAATCAGTAGCCTTTCTATATAGAAATGACAAACAGATAGAGAAAGAAATCAGGGAAATAGCATCTTTCACAATAGCCTAAAAAAAAAAAAATCTGAAGATAACTCTAACCAAGCAGATGACAAATTTGTATAATATCCTAGATTGTTGTTTGGCTCTTGCCCCCCACCCCCAACTCCCAAATAAATCACACTCAGAGGCTTATTCTTAATGATGAATGCCTAGCCTTAACTTGGCTTAGTTTCTACCCAGCTTTCCTTTACCCATCTATCTTTTACCTCTGGGCTTTTCCTTCTCTCTGGCTTCTATAAATCTTACTCTTACTCCATGACTGGCTGTGTAGCTGGATGGATGGATGGCCTCTGGAGTCCTCCTCCTCTGGCTTCCAGATCTTCCATCTCCCCTCAGTTTTTTCCTTCTGTATATACTTTCTCCTGCCAGCCCCGCCCATCCTTTCTCCTGCCTTGCTATTGGCTAGTTCTTTATTAGACCATCAGGTTTGTTTTTTTCTTTTTCTTTTTGTTTTTCGAGACAGGGTTTCTCTGTAGCTTTGGAGCCTGTCCTGAACTAGCTCTGTAGACCAGGCTGGCCTCAAACTCACAGAAATCCATCTGCCTCTGCCTCCCGAGTGCTGGGATTACAGGTGCACGCCACCACCGCCCCGCCCTCATCAGGTGTTTTACACAAGCACAGTAACACAGCTTCACAGAGTTAAACAAATGCAACATGAACAAAAGTAACACACCTTAAAATATCCTACTACAGTATAACCAGGCTGAAGAGATGGCTAAGCAGTTAAGAGCACTGGATGCTCTTTCAGAGGACCCGGGTTCAATTCCCAGCATCCACATGGCAGCTCACAACTGTCTGTAGCTCCAGCTCCAGGAACTCTGACACCCTCACGTAGACATACGTGTAGGCAAAACACTAATGCAATAAAATTAAAGTTAAAAAACTGGCACAATAAAACATTTAAGATGTTTAATAAAGAAACTGAAGAACACACCAGAAGGTGAGGATCTTCAGTGCTCATAGATCAATGTGATTAACATAGTGAAAATGGCCGTCCTTCAGAGAGCAATCCACAGATTCAACTTAATCCCATCCAAATTCTAACACAACTCTCAATAAATTGAATAAATAATTTTCAGTTTCATGGAAACAAAAAAAAAAAAATGTCCAGAATAGCTAAAACAATTCTGAATAATAAAAGAATTACTGGAGGTATCACCATCTCAGATTTCAAGCTGTAATACAGAATTTATATCTATATCTATGTATATAGATATATATAGATATAGATATATAGAGAGAGTGACGATTAATAGATGAGACCTTGTGAAGCTGAAAGCTTCTGTATGGCAAAGGACGTCATCATTTGTTCAAAGCAGCAGGCTACAAAAGGGGAAAAGATTTTTACCAACTCCACATCTTATATATAAAGAACTAAAAAAACTGAATATCAAGAAAATAATCAAGCCTGGTGTAGTGGCGCATGTCTTTAATCCTAGGGCTCAGGAGGCAGAGGCAGGCGGGTCTCTGTGACTTTGAGGTCTACATAGAGAGTTCCAGGACAGCCGGAGCTACATAGAGAGACCTTGTCTCAAAAAAAGAAAGAATAGGCTTGAGGGATAACTCAGTGGTTAAGAGCACTGATTGCTCTTCTAGAGGACCGGGTTTCAATTCCTGGCATCCACATGGCAGCTCACAATTGTCTGTAACTCCAGTTTTAGGGGACCTGATACCCATGGCAAAACACCAATGAACATTAAAAAAAAAAAAGCCAATGGTGGTGGCGTACACCTTTAATCCCAACACTTGGAAAGCAGAGGCTGGTGGATCTAAGTGAGTTCGAAGCCAGCCTGATCTACAAAGTGAGTTCCAGGACAGCCAGAAATGTTACACAGAGAAATCCTTTCTTGAAAAAGAACAAAACAAAACAAAAAAACAAAAAACAAAAACAAAAAAGACAGAAAGGAAGAAAGAGGTACAGAACTAACTAGAGAGTTGTTGAAGCATAAACAGCCGAGAAACACTTGTAGAAATCCTCAACATCCTTATCCTTCAAGGAAATGCAAGTTAAACCTGCTTTGAGATTTCATGTTACATCATCAAGAATGGCCCAGATCAATAAAACTAATAAAAGAAATGGCAGCTCCCGCTGTGGAGGATGTGGGAAGGGAACGTTCATCCCTTGTGGATGGGAATGCAAACTTGTACAGCCACCATGGAAATCAGTGTGGTGAGTCCTCAGAAGATCTGGCTATACCACCCTTAGGGTCTTCATCTTACTAGAGATTCTCACCCATGTTCACTGTTGCTCCATTCCTAATAGTCCCAAACTGGAAACAGCCTAGATGTCCATCTACTGATAATTAAAATGTGGTATATTTACACATTAGAAAATTAAATTATTCAACTCTTAAAAAAATTTCTGAAACTCACAAGTAAATAGATAAGAGCTAGAAAACATATTCCGAGTGAGATAACCCAGACCCCAAAAGACAAATATGGTACCCTTTTTCTGATATGTGGATATTAGCTTTTTTGTTTGTTTGTTTTGCTTTGTGTTCTGAGACAGGTCTTCTCTGTAGCTTTGGAGCCTGTCCTGGATCTCGCTCTGTAGACCAGGCTGGCCTCGAACTCAGAGATCCACCATCCCCTGCCTGCTGAGTGCTGGGATTGAAGTCGTGCGTAGCCATGGTTAGAGGTGCACACCTTTAATTCAGGAGGCAGATGCAGGAAGAGTTCTGTGAATTTGAAATCAGCTTGGTCTACTTAACAAGTTCTAGGACAGTCAAGGTTACATGTAAGACAACCCCCCCCCCACTCCCCATCTCAACAAATGGGGGCTGGAGAGATAGTTCAGCCATTAAGATCACTGACTGCTTTTCCAGAGGACCTGGGTTCAATTCCCAGCAACCACGTAGAAGCTCACAACTGCCTGTAACTCCAGCTCCAGGGGATCTGACACCCTCACAGACATCCATGTAGGTAAAACACCAGTGCACATAAAATAAAATAAAAATAAAAAAAGTCATTTAAAAACAACAACAACAACAAAAACAGGGTTGGGGATTTAGCTCAGTGGTACAGAGCTTGCCTAGCAAGCGCAAGACCCTGGGTTCGATCCTCAGCTCAAAAACAAAACAAAACAAAACAAAAAAAAACAGCTGGGAAGGCGTTGGTGGCACACGCCTTCAATCCCAACACTTGGGATGTTGAGCCAGGCAGAACTCTGTGGGTTCAGGGGCCAGCCTGGTCTACAGAGCGAGATCCAGAACAGGCACCAAAACTACACAGAGAAACTCTATAGTGATATTTTATTTGTATTGAAATGTGATTTTATTTGTATGTTAATTAAGTTGCCTTGGGTCAGAGCAAGCCATAGTAGAGGTCAGGTGGTGGTGGCGGATGCTAGGTGGATCTCTGTGTGTTCAAGGATACAGCCAGCATGGAGACACACACCTTTAATCTCAATACCAACCATAAAAGACCTGGAGGTCTATATACAGACAGGCAGTGATGAGGAGGTCATGTGGCTGGGTTTACAACCAATGAGAAGGCAGAACAGAAAGTCTATAAAAAGAAAACACACACAGAAGTAGGTCTCTTGCAGAGAGGAAAGACAGAGCTGCAGTGAAGGGTAAGGTTTTCAGCTCTCAGCTATTGCTCTGACCTCTTGGCTTTTAACTCTGCAGTTGGCTCTGTGTTTCTTATTTAACAAGACCGTTACATCTATAAAACTCCTCTGTCTCGAAAAACCAAAATACAAAAAAAAAAAAAAAAAAAAAAAAAGCCAAAGCAACAAACAAACAAACCCCAAATAACACCCTTCCACCCTGGGGGGATTAACAGCAACAAACAAGGATGGTGTGTAGGAGCTGCAGCAGATGGGTGAAGGGAAAGCATGATCAGAATATATTCTATAAAAAAAAAAGTTACAATAATCAAGGATGTGCTGATTGGAGGTACCTCAGGAAGCCAGCTGACCTAGCTACCAGAGGAGTGGTACAGCTGGACCATGTGGGAGTTCTGCTTTTCATTTTTTTTTTCTGAGACAGGGTTTCTCTGTGTAGCCCTGGCTGTCCTGGAATTCACTCTGTAGCCCAGACTGGCCTCAAACTCACAGAGATCCGCCTGTCACTGCCTCCAGAGTGCTGGGATTAAAGAAAGGCGTGTGCCACCACCGCCTGGCCTGCTTTTCATTTTTATTAAGGTTTTTATTAGCATAGACTAAGTACATGTAATAATGTGTCTGTGGCATTGTCACGCATTTATATAGTGTGTTTTGGTCACAGCTCCCCCATTGCCTCTGTCTCTTCCCATTTCCTCTGATCCCATTCCTGTTACCAATCTGTCTTGGTTGTACTTCATTCTTCATGTTCTGTGACATAGTAGATTTAATTAGAACTACTCACAGTGGCATAAGTGACTTTTATTTAATGGGAGTCAGGGCAATCTACCATGACTGAAGAAAATGTGCCTTCCCACAACCGTCACCTAGGGACTGGCAGGACCTGTGAGTCTTTCTCCCCTGCTAGTGGAAAGGTTATAGTTTTGTTGTTATTTTCAAAAAGTAGAACCCCCACTTCCGGAGAGGGTTTCTCTGTTCCTGGTTGTCCTGGAACTCCGTCTGTAGACCAGACTGATCTCTAACTCAGAGACTGCTTCTGCCTCCTGAGTATTAGGATTAAAGGTGTGGACCACCACTGCCTGGAAAAAAAATTTCTATGATGTGTCTGTGTATAGGTATGTTCAAATGAGTGCAGATGCCCAAGTAGCCAGATGAGGATGGAGTTGGAGTTACTGACAGTTGTGAGCCATTTAACATGGATGCTGGGACCTGAACTCTGTTCCTCTGCAAAAGCAGTATGTATTCTTTTTTTTAAAAAATTAATTAATTTATTTTTCTATTATCAGCTTGTACAGTATAAATTCTTATCCTAATAGTGAAATGTTTGCTTGAGGCTTGCCCAGTAATTGAGTAAAACCAAAACTTATTATAAGCCACAGTCATCCTAGGGTCCCCCCTGCTATATAGCCTTCTGGTTCTGTGGGTTGCAGTCTGATTGTTCTTTGCTTTCTATCTAGAATCCACTTGTGAGTGAGTACATACCATGTTTGTCCTTCTGGTTTTGGGTTACCTCACTCAGGATGATATTTTCTAGTTCCATCCATTTGCCTGCAAATTTTCTTAATCCATTCTTCAGTGACGGGCATCTAGGTTGTTTCCAGGTTCTGGCTATTACAAATAGTGCTGCTATGAACATAGTTGAGCATGCATCTTTGTGGTATGATTGAGCATTCCTTGGGTATATGCCTAAGAGTGGTATGGCTGGGTCTTGAGGTAGATCGATTCCCAATTTTCTGAGAAACCGCTGTACTGATTTCCACAGTGGTTGTACAAGTTTGCATTCCCACCAGCAGTGGAGGAGTGTCCCCTTTATTCCACATCCTCTCCAACATTGACTGTCATTAGTGTTTTTGATCATAGCCATTCTGACATGTGTAAGATGGTATCTCAGAGTCATTTTGATTTGCATTTCTCTGATGATTAAGGATGTTTGTAGATGTAACCGACTTGTTAAATAAGAAACACAGAGCCAATTGCAGAGTTAAAAGCCAAGAGGTCAGAGCAATAGCTGAGAGCAGAAAACCTTACCCTTCACTGCTGCTCTGTCTTTCCTCTCCTCAAGAGACCTACTTCCTGTCTTTTTCTCTTTTGTATAGACTTTCTGTTCTGCCTTCTCATTGGTTGTAAACCCAGCCACATGACCTCCTTGTCACTGCCTGTCTGTATATAGACCTCCAGGTCTTTTATGGTTGGTATTGAGATTAAAGGTGTCTCCATGCTGGCTGTGTCCTTGAACACACAGAGATCTGCCTAGCTCTGCCTCCCAAGTGCTGGGATTAGAGGCGTACACCACCACCACCCAGCTTCTGCTATGGTTTGCTCTGACCCCAAGGCAACTTTATTAATATACAAATAAAATCACATTTCAGTACAAATAAAATATCACTATAGATGTTGAGCATTTCTTTAAATGTTTTTCAGCCATTTGTGATTCTTCTTTTGAGAATTCTCTGTTTAGCCCATTTTTTAATTGGATTGTTTTGATGTCTAATTTCTTGAGTTCTTTATATACTTTGGAGATCAGTCCTCTGTCAAATGTGGGGTCGGTGAAGGTCTTTTCACATTCTGTAGGCTGTCTTTTTGTCTTATTGACCATGTCTTTTTTTTTTTTTTTTTTTTGGTTTTTCAAGACAGGGTTTTTCTGTGTAGCTTTGTGCCTTCCCTGGAACTTGCTTTGGAGACCAGGCTGGCCTCGAACTCACAGAGATCCGCCTGCCTCTGTCTCCCGAGTGCTAGGATTAAAGACCTGCGCACCAATGCCCGGCCGACCGTGTCTTTTGCCGTGCAAAAGCTTCTCAGTTTCAAGAGGTCCTATTTATTAATTGTTGTGCTCAGTGTTTGTGCTCTTGGTGTTATATTTAGGAAGTGGTCTCCATTAGGAAGTGGTCTCCAGTGCCAATGCGTTCAAGAGTACTTCCTACTTTCTCTTCTATTAAATTTAGTGTAACTGGGTTTATGTTGAGGTCTTTGATCCACTTGGACTTGAGTTTTGTGCATGGTGACAGATATAGATCTATTTGCAATCTTCTGCATGTTGACATTCAGTTATGCCAGCTAGTATGTATTCTTAACTGCTAAACTATCTCTCCAGTCCATTGTCTTAGAGTATTTTTTCTTAATTTATTTTATGTGCATGGGTGTGAAGGTGTCAGATTCCCTGGAACTGGAGTCACAGACAGTTGTGAGTAACCATGTGGATGCTGGGAATTGAACCCAGGTCCTCTGAAGAACAGCCAGTCCTCTTAACCACTGAGCCATCTCTCAGGCCCCTTGTCTTAGTATTTTGAGGAGACTGCATACTAATTTTCAGAGTGTTTGGCCTGATTTACATTTCAACTGAAAGGATCAAGCAGATGCCATAACAAGCTGCTCAGTCTTCTCCCGGAGATCAGGCCTCAATTTCAGTCTCCTGAGACTTGAAGAAGCAGTTTCTAGGAGGGCTATGACATAGTCCTTTCAGTAGCTCCCTTTCTGCACGTACTCTGGCTGCTCAAGGTTCAGCCAATTCTTTACTGTCTGGGACCCCTCATCAACTTAGAGCTACATGTATGGGTCAATGAGAAGGTGGGAGGCCAGTCAGCCTCCATGGCAGCTCAAGGACAGAGCCTGGGCCACTGAGTCAGCCACAGTCAGTATGTGCTAGCCCAGCCAGCCCCTATGGCGGCAACTCAAGGACAAAGCCTGGGACTTGTCCAGGCCTGCCCCAAAATGGTAACTGTAACCCCCAACCAGTAAATTCAAAGGTTACACACCCTCACCCAATCATATGACGCCAAAGCTTGTACCACCCTGTTTGCCGGTTTTCCCTTTAAAAAACCCTCACTGTGAGAGCTCTGGGCTGTCCTCCTTCACCTGCCTAGCCAATGTGTTGGATGAGGACCAAGCCCAGGTTTGCTTGTTACCAATAAACCCCTGTGTGTTTTGCATCAGATATTGGCTCTGTGGAGGTCTTGCTTGAGGGTCTGGAGATGTGGCCACAACACAACCAACAGAGTATAAGATCCCTCCATCATCACCAGCTTGTTTTTTTTTTTTTTTTTTTTTTTTAATTTATGATGACAGCTATTCTTACTGGTGTGAGATGAAATTTCAATGTCAATTTTTGATGCATGTCCTGGATCTTGCTTTGTAGACCAGGCTGACCTTGAACTCACAGAGATCTTCTTGGTTCTGCTTCCCGAGTGCTGGGAATAAACGCGTGGGCCACCTCCACTGACTGGCGATGATAGTTGTTTTTAGCTATGTATTATTTGGGTGAACTAGGAATTAAGTTTGTACATGAGAACAGCATAGTTGCACTATTAGTCTCTGCGAAGGGTTATTGAATTGGATTTCAATGTTGATTGGCCCTGGGTCACTACCTCCCTATAGAGCATTTGTGGGCACTGGCTAGGACTTTACTGACCTTAACAGTGGTGGCTTCCTTTAGTAGAGAGAGGGCTGTTCAGTAGCTCCCCCCCACCCACAGAGACTCACTCCCTGTGAGCCCCAATACATTTAGGTGGTCAGAAGCCTTGGGTCTTACAGGCTGCCTTTTGACTCCCAGGACCTGCTGCGGTCAGCGGTCACCGGAAGACTCTGGATAAGCAAAGGGTGTACAGGGACCTCCTGGCCCTCTGAGCAAGCCAAGTCGACCTTCGTGGGTGTGGGCACCAAGGACCCCAGGAGACATTTGCGGTTAGGATGCCTGGGCTTTTTTAAAAGTCAGAACCACGCAGGCTTTCCTACATCCCAGACCGTGGAGCTAGCAGTCTTTGGGGACTAAACCTTATAGACTTGGGCTATTCTGCATAGATGAAGACCAAGGGACGCAAACAGATGGAAGAGGCGAGGCGTAGGCCACCTGACCCGGGTAGGTGGTGACCGTGTCGGTGGGTTCTGAAGGGTCAGGGTCAGGCTCCAAACGCAGCATTCTTCCGTTTGGGGGCTAGGCATAGGCATGTGATAGAGAACAGAGTCCCTGTTCCACAGGGTGTGCGGGGCAAGTATTTCGAGATGAGGTTGCCGTCGCCCCGTTCTGGCACCTGGGTCGGGATCCGGTCGGCGTCCTGGTTAGGGCTCCCAGGGTCTCCCGTGCGCCCCTCCCCCATTACGCTGTCCAGCAGCGGCCGGGCCCTCTCTGTACTCAGACCTCTCCTCGGCTCCGCCCCGCCCCAGGGCCCCGCCCCCAACGAGGCCCCGCCCCCAACGAGGCCCCGCCCCACGAGGGTCCGCCCCGTTGCCTGCCCATTCAGATGTGGGTCAGGGGTGAGCGGGTGGAGCTGACGTCACAAGCTTCCAAGATGGCGCGGAGCGGGCGTCTGTGAGCGGCGCTCTGGGCGCGCTGGGCGGGGAGCCGAGCGGGGCCGGCGGCGGGCGGACAGGGCAGGCGCGTGCGGCGCAGGCCGGGCGCCGAAGACCGGGGGCCGCTGGCAGGCACATGAGGTAAGCCGTGTCCTCGAGTGAGGGGGGCGCGGGCCGGGCGCGCTCCCGAAGAGGGGGGCGTGGGCGCGCGTGGGACGAGGCGCGCGCACGGCCCCTAGTCCTGAACCGAGGCGCACGCGGGACCCCGGACGGCCGGGGCTTTGTGGCCCAGGTGCCCGGCGGGTTGCGGCCAGCATGGGACTCCGGGCACAAAGCCCCCAGGGCCGCGCCAGTCTTGGGGCGCGAGTCTGTGGTGCGGGGGTCGACCGGGTAGCGGGCGCCGGCTCTTTGTGCCTTTTCATTAGCAATCTAATCCGAACGGCGTCGGGCGAGCTGTGCTGCCTGACAGGCGGGCGGACTCCCATTATGCAAAGGGCTGTGCGCCTGCGGCTGCCCCTAGCTGGAAGGTTTGACGATTTCCAGAACCGCGCTTGTGTATGGTCTGCTGTCCTTTTCCTCTAGTCCCCTTCCTGGCTTGGAGACTGGCCGTGGCAGGGACACACACGGCTTGGAGGGCCCGGCTCCGTGGCTGGGTGGGCTTTCTGCCCTGCCCCCAGACCTTTGCTGTAGGCAGCCGCCTGGCAGGAAGAGAGATGGGCTTGGGGGAGGGGGTCGGGTGGCAAGAGGAAGGGACTGGCTGGCTCAGGGAGTGAGCTGAGGGGCCCTAGCTTGTCATTCTCTGTTTATCTTCCAAAATGGTTCATTCATATGCACACAGGTCTGGGTGTGTGTGCTGGGAGAAATGCCTCTCCCAGGGGGGCACTGACTTAACGTACTTGGAGGGATTGAGGCCAGATAATACTCCCAGCAGCCCCACCCAGCACAGTTTCGGACTGCCTCGAGACGAGAGTCCAGAGCTGATCCCGGCTGGCCGGAGAGATTTAGAAGTTATTTACTTATGTCTTCTGCCTCCCTCTTCACGGTGTCTTTTCTAGTTATAATTGTCAGGCGCATTTGGAAAGCTGTTACAGGCCCCTCAGTCCCAAACAGCAGGAGGGGTGGAACACGGAGAGGCCACCCCCTCTGACATATGTGGCGGTGGGGGAGGGGCGGTTCCTTGCCTATAGGAATCCTGTGGCTGTGGATTGTTTCTGGGGTTTTGTTAGCTGCGTCTTTTGCTCCTAGCGCAGGGAGATCAGGCAGGTAGTGGAGGGGTTCACCTTCTAGTCTGAACTTGGGATTTCCCGTCTGGGACACAGGATGGAGAGGTGGAGCCAAATCCTAGAGGGATGCCGAATTTGTTATTGCTTCTGATTCTTCCTGGCCTTGCCTCTCCCCTGTTCTTATCTTCCTGTATCTGGAATCTGTGGCTTTCAAACAGACATTTTTAGGATTGTAGGCTATGTGACCACTTTGTAGACCTGGCTCAAGGAGAAAAAGTATGCTGGGTGGAGCAGAGCTTCTGGAGTAGTCTGAAATAAAGCAGATGGGCCAGCCTGGTCTCTAGAGATGTGGCAGCAGAGCCCTTCAGACTAGGTTTTTTTTTTTTTTTTTTTTTTTTCCCAGGAAGTCATATTGCCTGCAGGTGATCTTTCTGCCCTGTGCAGTTAAAGTTCTAATGAAAACCTACAAGCTTTTTCTGGAAAAGCTGAGAAGAGTCTTTGCCTTTGCCTACCTGCTTGCAGTGAGTGGGGTCAGTGCTCTTTGCTCAGCCTTCCGCCTGGCTCTCAGCTTTTTACAGTGTAGTTGTTAGGTGTTGGAGAGTGCTTGTCGACCAGCTTCTCTGGCTGCTTGAATGCTGCTATGTGCCCAGAATTCCTTCTGCTGTGTTTTCCTGCCAGTTGTTGGGACTTGTATATTATTATTAGTCACTGAGCTTTTATGAGCAATTCCTGAAAAGAAAAATCTTCTCTGATTGCTGGCTTCACATAGAGGAAAAAGCAGCTTGAGAGAGCAAGCCCTGCCTTGAATTAAAGGAGAGCCAAAATGATTTGCTGTAATTCCTGGAAGGAGGAGATGAAGTGCAGGCGGGCAGAGGTGAAGTATTCCATTCTGCCACGGAGTGCCTGCTCTGAGGACAGGTAGGCAGGATGCCTTCCTCACTTCCTGGTCTTGCCCTAGCCTTTTTCACAAGCTGCAATCCTAGATTAATCCTCACATAGTGTTTTCTTTCCACATATCAAATTTCTCATTTTGTTAGTAAGCACAGCCTCTGATCCACTTGAAGTCAGCTGTTGTGGACAGAGAGCAGTAGGGTTTGCATTATTGAGCTGCAGGGAATGCTATGCAATCTTCCTGTGAGTCTTTATTGCCTATCAAGGTCAGGCTTGAGGGAGTGGGGTTAGGACATGAAATATCCTTTTCCTTTTAACTGGAGTTGGAGTTTGTTAAGAGGTGTTATTATTTTATTCATTTCCCTGTATGTATGTAGATAGGTAGTCTACTAGAGGTCAGAGGGACACCTGACAGGCATTGATACTCTTCTTCCATGATATGGGTCCTGGGGATCAAAGTTAAGTCAGAAGGCTAGTCAGCAAGCACTTTAACCCACTGAGCCATCTCTCTGGCCCAAGAAATTATTTTGAGAGAGAGAGTCTAACTATGTAGACCAAGCTTGCCTAGATTTACCTGCTTCTGCCTCCAGAGTGCTGGGATTAATGTCAGGTGCCACTATGACCTTTTTTTAAATAACAAAGGGTTGAAAATCTGGGCAGTGGTGGCACACCTGAAGAGGTGGGCAGATCTTTGTGGGTACAAGAAAGTGAGTTCCTGGACAGCCAGGGCTGCGGAAAGTAATCATGTCTCGAAAAACAAACAAAAAACCCAAACAAACAAACAAAAGCCCAATAAACCCAAAGATGAGTACTACTCTTTCAGAGGACCCAGGTGACTCACAACCACATATAACCTCAGTTTCAGGGAACGTGGGGTAGGCCTCCAAAGACACTGAACACTAATGAGGTCCTTGCATATAAAGGTAAAACAACAACAACACGGGAACAAGGTCTTTATAGTACACACTGGCCTGCAAAGTCAACAGATACCATCTGCTGTAAATTTTTCCTTTCCTGAAACTCACAAGGTAGATCAGGAATGTACAGAGATTCATCTGCCTCCCAATCCTGAGTGCTGGGATTAAAAGTTTGTGACAGTGAACTAGGCTTCTGAGAAATTTTAATGCAATTTTTTAACCCTAGGATTAAGAGAAAGAAAGATGCTGGGCGGTGGTGGCGGCGCACCTTTTATCCCAGCACTTGGGAGGCAGAGCCAGGCAGATCTTTGTGAGTTCAAGACCAGCCTGGTCTATAGATTGAGTTCCAGGACAGGCTCCAAAACTACACAGAAACCCTGTCTCAAAAAAGACATTCAGGAAGAAAGTAAGACACTCCTGATTGTGAGCTGCTTCGAGCCAAGAGGTACCTTTTGATCAGCAGCTCCTGAAAAGGGGCTGTTTTTGGAAACTGAGAGGAGTGAGAAGGAATAAATAAAGTTCAGTTTACCTAGGGGACTCATGTCTCTGCCCTTTTTAGTTGGTCTGTTGACCTTGAGGTGTCGGTTTCACCCATCCCTGCTCTTGTCCACTGAGATTGAAGGCTGCTGCCTCCTGAGTCTGATCACTAGGAGGGTGTGGGCTAGAAGGAAGTGCTATTTCTTTGAAGAGGTTTCTTGGAGCCTGGCTAAGCAGGGCATCTGCAGGTCAGTTTGGGGGTGGTGGTGACTAGACTTGCTTAGAAGGTCTCAGTGTGCCTGGTTCTGCAGTTCATTCTGCTGCATGCAACCTTGGGTAATGATGACGGTCCTCTTACCACCCACCCCATGTCTTAAGATAGAGACAGCTTGAATGTCCACTTGTGACTATAAGAGGGTTGGCACAGGCACAGTGGCGTGGCATACATAGTGGGAGGAGCCATTTGTAGACTGAAGGAGGGCTCTGGATGCATGCTAGGTTTTGTTTTTTCATGACAGGGTCTCTCAGTGTAATAACCTTGGCTATCTTGGAACTCACAGAGATCCACCTGCTGCTTCCTCCCGAGTGTTGGGATTAAAGATGTGTGCTACCACAGCCTGCATCATGCTAGGTTCTTGTTGGTAGAGTCCAGGGATTTTATTTCTTCTTCTTCTTCTTTTTCTTCTTTTTTTTTTTTTTTTTTGGTTTATTTCGAGACAGGATTTCTCTGTGTAGCTTTGCGCCTTTCTTGGAACTCGCCTTGTAGACCAGGCTGGCCTCAAACTCACAGAGATCTGCCTGGCTCTGCCTCCCGAGTGCTGGGATTAAAGGCGTGCGCCACCAGCGCCCGTTATTTTTTCTTTTGCATTTGTTATGTGTGTGTTTGCCACTGTGGGAACTGTTGATGCTCTCTTTCCACTTTGTGGGTCCCAGAGATTGAACTCAAATTGTCAGGCTTGGCAGTGGGCACCTTTACCTGTCTTGCTATCCCTGTTTTTGTTTGAGATAAGGTCTTATGCTCCTGCCTCAGCCTTCCAGAGTGTTGCAATTATAGTGTACCCCTTCTTGGGTAGCTGAGATGCGGGTTTTTTTTCCTTTCTTTTCTTTTTTGGTTTTCCGAGACAGGGTTTCTCTGTGTAGCTTTGGTGCCTTTCCTGGAACTCACTTGGTAACCCAGGCTGGCCTCGAACTCACAGTGCTGGGACTAAAGGTGTGAGCCACCACCGCCCGGCTTTTTTTTCTTTCAAAAGCAGTGGTGCTGTGAAGGATGGGCTAGGGTAATGGTCAGGTGACCCTGGGAAACATGATCTTGCAAGTGCTTGAAGCTTGGGAGCACCGCTGCCCACCAGATATTTGAGACTCTTACAAACTTTGTATTTACTCAGCCACATTTTCTAAACATTAGTCCTTAGCCCCTATGGCATATCGAAATTGTGCTGGCTTTTCTGTCCTCTGGTACCCACAGACTTGTGTACTACCACTCTGCTTTTAAGGCCTTCAGATAGGGGCATCATTCCAGTTCAGTGGGAGCCGCCTGAGACTGAGGTTGATAACTTGCTCGGGTTGCTTTGACCTGAGAGCCTTTATTATATGATGTCTGTAGATACTTGAGCTCAGACCAGGGAGGGATGGTAGAGAGCCTTTTCTCCCAGAAAGACTGGATTCTTGTTAGAAGCTTTCAAACAAGCCTGTCCAATTTGTGTATGTATGGACTGGTGGTGGCGGGGAGGGGGCGTCAAGTAAACTTGTAAGGGTTAGGGAACTGAACTAGGGAAGGGCCCTGAAGAACAGCTGCTCTCTTGAGCCTGCTGGGAAATGGTTGTGGGGAACCCTTAGTAAGCTTGATTCCCTGAAGGCCAGACACCACCACTGCCCAGGAGGCTAGGCAAAGGCAGGCCCTTTGATTGAGTAAGTGGGGAGAAGGATCCCATGACACTCTCTGGGACCTTCAGGAAGGCCACCACAACTGATGAAACGGAAGCATGGTTTGGGGCTTGAAGGAGGGGATTGAGGGTCTTCTAACCTCTAAGGTGAGAAAGGATGAGTCAGCCACTTGCATCTAGGCCAAAAGTCCCTCCTATTTCTTGTGAGTTGTTGTGTGGGTCTGGGGCCTCAGGCCTCTTTCCTAGCAGCACATATGGGTGCGCAGATGCTTTGGCTGGTAGAAGGGGCCACTGCCCTTTCCATATAGGGGTCTGAGCCCCATTGGAGTTTTCATCAACCCAGTGTAGACTCTTCCAGGTGAAGGACCCCATAATTGGAACCTTGTTCATGGTCTTTGCAGCTCCGTTGTCCTGCTGCTTGGAAGCAGATGAGTTCTTGGTGAGTAAATGAAAAGGGAGAGGGGCCTGAGATGTCAGGGTCCTATCCTTATGTGGACAAGGTGTCCATACTGTGTAGGATGATGGACTTAGGCTGCATATGAGCCTGGCACGGTTGCCTGTGTTATGCTTGACTTCAACTTTGGAGAGCTCAGTTTATCCCTAAGTAGGTCCTGTGTTTCCTGCAGTGAAGCCGTCTGTGGTCAAGTTTGAGAACCACTACCTCATCAAGTGGTATATCATCATCTTCTTCTTCCTCTTTTTTTTTTTTTTTAAAGGTTTTTTTTTTCCCCCTGGTGGAGCTGAGGATCGAACCCAGGGCCTTGCGATTGCTAGGCAAGCACTCTACCACTGAGCTTAATCCCCAACCCCTAAAGATTTATTTATTATGTATACAGTGTTCTGTATGCATGTATCACTGCAGGCCAGAAGAGGGCGCCAGATCTCATTACAGATGGTTGTGAGCCACCATGTGGTTGTTGGGAATTGAACTCAGGACTTTTGGAAGAGTAAGCAGTGCTCTTAACCTCTGAGCCATCTCTCCAGCCCCTCTTTTTTTTTTTTTTTTTTTT
This sequence comes from Onychomys torridus, assembly GCF_903995425.1. Classification (NCBI taxonomy): domain Eukaryota; kingdom Metazoa; phylum Chordata; class Mammalia; order Rodentia; family Cricetidae; genus Onychomys; species Onychomys torridus. Next base: position 4,775,370 of record NC_050450.1, read on the forward strand.
GAGATAAGGTTTCTCTGTGTATGTTTGGATCCTGTCCTGGAACCCACTCTGTAGGCCAGGCTGGCTGAGAACTCAGATCCACCTGCTTCTGTCTCCTGAGTGCTGGGATTAAAGGCATGCATCACCACTGCCGGGCAAGTGGTATACCTTTGTTTATAACAGAATCAGGCAAAGTAGTAAGGTTGAGTAGGCTATGCTGCTGCTTTGCGAGAGCACAGCAGGGTTATCAGTTACCCAGTGATTGAGTGGACATAGCAGATTCTTAGTCAGCAGAGGAACACTGAAGGAAAGGTGAACAGCAGGGCCTGAACATGCACTGAGGGCCTCATGCAGTGTTCTCTGTGGAGCCACCTCCTTTCCCATGCCCCAAGACTCAGTCTCACCAGCCCTGTAGCCTGTGCTTCCATAGTTGTTTGGCCTTGGCTTGGTTGCATTCTTGGGTTCCCATTGGCCTCCTTTGTAACCTGGCTTTGCCTGACATAATGGCTCTCTGACAAGCCGACTTTGGTCCCAGCTGAGATAGAACTAGATAGATAGGCACCCCTGGGAGAGACATTGGTCCTGGAGGTTGTTTCTGGGCTGCATTATATAGGCAAGGTGTGTGAAACTACTACTAAGGGACTGGAAAGAAGGGTGTGGGTGCTGTGAAAGGATGTCAGAAGCAGGGTTTCAGGCTTTGCCTCTGTGTAGGAACAACAGTGGGATGTCCTTGTGTCCGTTGTGTTTACTGAGGTTAGTGCAGTAATCGTGTGGCCGGAGTGTTAGGGAAGACTCCTGGGTACTGTCATGGTGTCCTGAATAGGAAGTGTGGTCCTTCAGAGGAGGCAGAATAGCCTAGGTAGAGGCAGTGAAGGAATGGGCTAATGGCTCAAGAGAAAGATGGTGGTAGGGACACACACAGGCAGCGACTTTTCTGCTTTGTGCCTCTTGGTAGACTAGCCTGAACAAACTGTTCTGTGAATAGAACCTGCTAATTTTGGGAGTGGTATATACCCAAGGTACACACACACATCCTTTGTATGCTTGTGCGACACATGCCTAAGTTTTTTCTAGGCTAGGAATGAAGACTTTTGTGCTTGCTAGACAGACATTCTGTTACCTGAACTACAGCCCCAAACCCCACCTTTTCCTTCTGCAGGAAGGGATGCAGGTGCTCTGGGCTCTTTACAGAGTTCCTGATAGAATGTCAGGAAGGAAGAAGGGTGGCCATTTATTTTGGGCATTTATTTTACCCTTGCTCAGACTTGTGGTAGGCGTTTTAGGCCTGAGTTTAATTCTTAGAACATACCTGTGCAGTCCTAATCATTTTATTAGTTCGTTGTACTAATGAGAGATGGTACACAGATAGGAAACGGGCAGGGCAGTTCTAGCAGTGAGCTCAGGGTGGGTGGGGTGGGGGGGTGGGTGGTGGTGGGGGGTGCTTTGCACACAGCCTGAGGGCACCTTTTTCTGAGGGGTACTTGGGCTGGAATGCCTCTTTTTCTCTTTTGAGATAGGATCCTATTGTGTAGCTCTGGCAGTCCTGGAATTCCTTATGTAGACCAGGCTGGCCTCAAACTCAGAGATGTCAGAAGCCTACCACAAGTCTGAGCAAGGGTAAGGGCCCAAAGTAAGTGGCCACACCTCTGCCTCCCGAGAGCTGGGACTAAAGGCATGCACCACTTACTTCTACCTGGCTCTTTAATTTTTAAAATTAAAATATTATTACAGTATTTTGCTCTTCCCCTCCCTCCCTCCAATGTATACCCCCCCCCCCCCCCTTGTTCTCTCTTAAATTCATGGTCTCTTTTTCTTTGTGACTGTTCATATATGTATGTGTGTAAATATATAAATACTAAGTCCATTTAGTGCTTTTACATATATGAGTTCAGGGCTCACTACTTGGAATTAAATAATCAACTGATGGGGCTGGAGAGATGTCTCAGTGGTTAAGAGCACCGGGCTGTTCTTCCAGAGGACCTGAGTTCAATTTCCAGCAACCACATGGTGGCTCACAATCATCTACAGTGGATTCTAATGCCCTCTTGTGGCATAAAGTTTTCCATGCAGATAGAGCACTCATATACAAAAAATAAACAAATCTTTATTAAATAGTCAACTGGGGGAATGGGTTATCTCTAGGGATTAATTCTCTCTCATCAGTCCTGAGTTGCCTGTAGTTTTTGTCTATCCTGTGATTTCTTCCTTCCACAACATCATGTCTGTTGGTGTTAGTCAGGTCCTGTTTAGACACTATCTCAAATAGCAGATTTCCTGGTCCTCTGGCTCTCAACAGTTTTTGCACTATGTTCCCTGAGCCTTAGATGCAGGAGTTGTTATAGATGTGTGTATCTATTGTATATGAGTACCTATCTACATTTTGACTAGTTGATTGTGACCTCCCCTTTTTTGGGGGGTGGGTGGGCAGGGTCTCACCTGAAACAGAGATCTGTCTACTTCTGCCTCCTGGAGTGCTGGGCTACCACACATGGCTCTGAGGCTTTCTTTGGTATTTTTGTTTTGTTTTAAATTTTATTTTGTGCTGGGTGGAGACAGAGGCTCATGCCTCTAATTCCAGTACCTGGGAGGTAGAGGCAAGTGAATCTCTGTGAGTTCAAGGCTAGCCTAGTCTACAAAGTGAGTTCCAGGACAGCCAGGACTGTTACATAGAGAAACCCTGTCTCAAAAAAAAAATTTTTTTGTAATTTATTTTTTTTAATCTTTACCGAGTGGTGGTGGAGAACACCTAAAGGATTAAAATCTTAACACTTGGGAGGCAGAGTCAGGCGGATTTCTGAGTTCAAGGCCAGTCTGGTCTATATGGGGGAGGTGTTCCAGGACAGCCAAGGCTACACAGAGAAACACTATCTCAAAAAAAAAAAAAGAAAAAAAAAGAAAGAAAACAAAACAAAGAATTATTTTTTTTGTATTGGGGCGGGGCAAGTGGAAGTCAGAAGACAACTTACAGGAGCAAGGTCTCCCCAGGATTGGACTCAGGTTGTCAGGCTGCTGAGTTTTGCCAGACTTTTTTTTTTTTTTTTTTTTAAATTAGTTTGTGTGTGCTAATGTATGATGTGTGTGTGTGTGTCTAGAAGTCAGGGCCACCTATAGGAGTCAGTTCTCTTCTTTCCTTGTGGATTCTGGGAACAAACTCAGGTTTGGTACAAGCATGTGCCTTTACCTGGTGAGTGAGTTAGCCATCTTGCTGGCCCACAAATGAGGGTTCTTTTCCTTTTAAAATTGCATCTTTTGCTGGGCAGTGGTGGCGCACGCCTTTAATCCTAACACTTGGGAGGCAGAGTTTGAGGCCAGCCTGGTCTACAGAGCGAGATCCAGGACAGAGAAACCCTGTCTCAATAAATAAAATAGCTTTTTTTTGTTGGTTTTTTTTTTTTTTTGTTTTTTTGTTTTTTGTTTTTTGAGACAGGGTTTCTCTGTGTAGCTTTTCTCCTTTCCTGGAACTCGATTTGGAGGCCAGGCTGGCCTTGAACTCACAGAGATCCACCTGGCTCTGCCTCCCAAGTGCTGGGATTAAAGGCGTGCGCCAACACCGCCCGGCTTTTTTTTTTTTTTTTTTTTTTTTTAAAGAGGAAAGGTTCTGCACAGGTGGAGGTCAGAGCTATTTGAAGGAGTAGGTTCTCTCCCCTATATGGGCTTCAGGATCTAACTAACTCAGGTATCTAGGTTTGGCAACAAGCACCTTTACCGCATGTACTATCTTACTGGCCCTGGCTGAGGTTTTCAGTTCAAAAAATGGATGATGGCTCTCAAAACTGAATGGTTCCCTCACCCCAGGGACTAGAAGTCAGAGAAGGGCTCCCTGGACCATCTTTAACTTTAATAACAGCCCCTTCTGGGATTTCTGGTCTCTGTGGCATTGGTCCCTTTGCTGAACAACTCTTAAGAGAGGGCTCTAGCGTCAGCCTGGGAATTGTACCTCACACCCAACAGCTTTCCCTTCTAGAATTTTTTTTTTTTTTTCAGTGTGAGCAAATGAGAGGTGCTCAGTCACTACCTTTGGTGTTGGGAGCAGGGTGGCCTTTCAGTAGATGAGCCAGGGGCTGGAGCAAGCATGGGGGAAACTGAGCCACCTCCAGGTAATCAGGCACTAGGCTTGGACTGCTGTGATAAGTGAACCTAAACTCCAGAAGGCCAGGTGTGAGCCTGAGGCAGCCCCCATACTGGCTGAGGGGAAAGAATTGTTTCCAAAGTCCCACATTCCATGCATGTGTGGACGCTGATAAGAGCGCACTGCTTGCTTAGCCTTCTTTGGGTAGAAGGGGACTTTGACTTCATGCCCCCAGCAGGCAGCATGCTCATCCACATCCTGCTTCCTGGTAGCACCCTTCCCCCACTGGTCTCTGTTCCTTGTACCCACAGCCCCTTTCATTCATTATTTAAAAATTGTTACCCTAGCTCAGTGGTTCTCAACCCTCCTAATGCTGTGACCCTTTAATACAGTTCCTCATGTTGTGGTGACTACATCCATAAAATTATTTTGTTATAATTATGTCATAATTGTTATTAATTGTAATGAATATCTGATATGCAGGATACCTGATATTTGACCCCCCAAAGGGGTTGTGACCCATAGGTTGAAAACTACTGCTCCAGCTGGATGCATGCCTTGGGAGACAGAATCAGGTAGGGCTCTGAGTTCAGACTATCCAAGGCTGCATAGTGAAACCCTGTCTCAAAGTAAAAAAAAAAAAAAAGTTGTTATACTTTAAAGTTTGCTAGGAAGCCCCTTTACCTAGGATTTTGGCATTTTCATGGAAAAAAATATTGCAATGTCAACCTGGAGGTGGTAGTGCACACCTTTAATCCCAGCACTTTGGAGGCAGAGGCAGGCAGATCTCTGAGTTTGATGCCAGCCTTGGAACTGAGTTCCAGGACAGCCAGGGCTACACAGAGGAACCAAACCCTGACTTGAAAAACCACCACCACCAACAACAAAAAGCTGGGCATGGCACGTTCCTGTAATCCCAGCACTCAAGAGTTAGAGGCAGGAGAATCAGGAATTTGTGACTGTCCTGGGCTATGTGAGACTATGTCTCAAAAAAAAAAAAAAAAAAACCAAAACAACATCCCAAAGGAAATGGTGACAGGATTTTTAACCTCGAGTGCTGGTCAAACAGGAGTGCTTCAGCTAATGCTGATATTAGGTGAGCAGAAAGAGGAAGAGGAAGGAGGGGACTTAGGGGAAGGGCCATCCATTGGAGGGCATGGCCTGTGGGCTTCTCAAGACATTTTGGAAGGATGAGGCAGGCTCAACACCCCTCAGGTAAGAGCTGAATCTAAGGTAATGGGGGAGTGACGATGTATATTTGAAAAAGATAACAGGATGAATTGTACTCAACCAGAGGGAAAGGGATTCAGTACTCTTTGTGGGCATTTATGTGTGTGAGCATGTGTGTGCCCGTGGAGTTGGTTCTTTCCTACCTTGCTGTTCTGTTGAAGTCAGCAAGCTCCTTTCGCTGCTGAGGTAATTTTGCTGTCCCCTTTGCTGGCTATGCTTGGGATGAAACTTTGCTTCTTGTACATGCTGGGCAAGCTCTCAGACTGGCTCTGACTCTGCCTTTCCTCCTCATCTGGTCCTTAGGAAGAGAATACCTGTAAAGTTAGGCATGCTTGCTCTTCTGCACATATAGCAGTCTGGCTTTACATTAGGACTGGTTGATGCTTTCTTTATGTGTGGTCTCCTGTGGGACCTGAATGTTCCAAAGCCCTGCCCCCTAACTTTGCATTGTTAATAGAGTTGTGCAATATTGGGACCCCTGTACTGGGTCTTTGGATCAGGTGACTCTTTGGGATTCCTCCTTCCCCCATACAGGGTTTCTCTGTGTAACCCTGGCTGTCCTGGAACTCACTTTGTAAACCAGGCTGGCCTCAAACTCAGAAAGACCCTCTTTCTTGCCTTTGCCTCCTGAGTGCTAGGATTAAAGGTGTGTGTCACCGCCACCTGGCTTGCTTTGGAAGTTTTATACAGAGCAGTCTCAGTTTCCCTAGTAGGTTTTGAGGTTAGCTGTGGGAAATCAGGATATTATTACAAACACTGTGGCTAGATATGAGTTGTGTATTACATATGAGTATATATACATCTTAAAGAATGGAGAGAGTAAGAGTGGAAAGCCTACTGCGATTGAAGTCAGCATCATAACCTTAGCTCTTCCAGTGTCGTGTAGAAAGCAGTCCTTCACCTTCTGGACACCCTCATTCCTGTGTGCTCATTTCTGTCCTATAGGAGTCAAGCCTCTCATCTGAGTTGTGGGTTGACCTTTGCCTGCATCTGTTTGTACCCTGAAGAGTGGCTTGTTTGAGTTGGGTCTGTATTCTACATACACAGAGCTGGCAGTGCTGGTCGAAATCTAGAGCCTGGAGTTCTGTGGCGTTGCTATTTCTCACATCATTATGTGTCTTGTCTTCCTAGTAGCCCATCTTTCACCCTTGAGCTGTGTTGCTCCAGGAAGAGAAAGTCCTTATTCATTTCATCTTCTGTCCCTAAATCCTCTTCCTCAAAGCTAAAGAACCTTTTAAAAATGTGTGTGTGTGTGTACTGGGAATTGCAACCTAAGTAAGTGTTCTATCACAGACCCACAGTGTCAGCCCTCTTTGTATTTTCTTCTAAGACTTGTGTTACCAAGCCCAGTCCCCTTTTTTATTTATGTATTTTATTATGTATATTTTTATTTATGAATATATATCATATAACTATTATACATATGTATATAATAGATGGGTTTTTCCAGACAGGGTTTCTCTGTGTAACAACCCTGGCTGTCCTGGAACTCGCTCTGTAGACCAGGCTAGCCTCAAACTCACAGAGATCTGCCTTTCCTCTGCCTTCCAAGTCCTGGGATCAAAGGTGTGTGCCACTACCGCCAGGCTATTTTTTTATTTTTTATTTTCTAAATTTTTTAAATTTTTTTCTGGAGCTGAGGACCGAACCCAGGGCCTCACGCTTGCTAGGCAAGTGCTCTACCACTGAGCTAAATCTTCAACCTTTCTTTCTTTCTTTCTTTCTTTTTTTGAGACAGGGTTTCTCTGTGTAGCTTTGTGCCTTTCCTGGAACTCACTTGGTAGCCCAGGCTGGTCTCAAACTCACAGAGATCCACCTGACTCTGCCTCCCGAGTGCTGGGATTACAGGCGTGCACGCACCACCACTGCCCGGCTATTTCTTTTATTTTTTTATGGATGTTTTTCCTTTGTGTATGTGTGCACACTGTGTTGAACCTAGTGCCTGTAGAGGTCAGAAAGGAGGCATTGGGTTGCCATGTGTCAGTCAACACATGGGTTCTGAGAGTGGAAACTGGGTGTTTATAAGAACAAGTGCTCTTAACCCCTGCGCCATCTCTCGCCCCTAGATTAATTTATTTTTGTCTTTTATTTTATGTTTGTGTGTATGTGCGAATGAACACAGGTGCCTTCAGGGAACAGAACTGTTGGGGCACCATGGTTTTGGAATTTGGGCATTTGTGAGCTGCCTGAAACGGGTGCTGGGAATAGAACCTAGGGATCTTCAGGAAAAGCAACACTAACACTTAACTGCTGAGGCATTTCTCTGGGCCCCTCCTCTTTTTTTTTTTTTTTTTTTTTTTTGTTTGGAGACAAAGTCTTTCACTGAGTTCCTAGGCAGGCCTTAAACTTGTAATCCTCTTGCCTCAGTTTCCCGAGTGGCTTGGATCTCTGTGTTCAAGGCTGGCCTGGCCTTCAGAGTGAGTTCCGGGACAGTCAGGGCTACACCGAGAAACTATGTCTCAGAAAACCAAAAATAAATAAATATTAAATCAATGAACTGCCTACTTTCCATCCACCCACCCACCTATCTGAAACAAGAACTCTCTTATTATCCCTGAGTGTCCTGGAACTCACTATTTTGACCAGACTAGCCTTGAAATCAATCACAGGGACACACCTCCCTCTGTTGGCATTAAAGGGGTGTGCCACCACGCCCAGCTAAAATGATTTTAAAAATGCATCATTACAGTGGGCAGTGGTAGCGCATGCCTTTAATTCCAGCACTTGGGAGGCAGAGCCAGGTGGATCTCTGTGAGTTCGAGGCCAGCCTGGTCTACAGAGTAAGATCCAGGACAGGCACCAAAACTACACAGAGAAACCCTGTCTCGAAAACAAAAGAAAAAAATCCATCATTACTTCCTGATATGGAATTTTTAGGCTTATGTTTTTGCTAATTCTCATGAAGCATACCATCTCAAACTTTGTCCCATTCAGAGGTCATACTGTCATGGGCAGGGTGGTTTTGGGTGCCTGCTTGCTTTGGTGTCTTTGAGACAGGCTTACCTCAGATTTATGGTGATCTGATTTATAGGCCTCCGACACTCAGTGCTAGAGCACTAGGCGTGCAGCACCATGCTTGATCTCACCTCAGCCTTTACGAGGGAGTGAAGGAGCTCTTTCTTGGGAAGATGACTACATTGATTTTGTTTTATAAAGTTTAAGAGACCTCATAGATTTTTATTTTACTTGTAGAGTTCCTACTTGATTTAATACTTGTTGGCTGCTAGAGTTGGTTTTAGGGAAGTTGGAGTCTTGTCTCCCACAGCCTTGGGCTAGGTGGCTGCCTAGTGACTCAGCTGTGACAAACACCTCCCTCTGGGGTTCAGTTATCTCATTAGAAGGATGTCCCCAGGCGGAGGAGATGGTTGTGATAGTCCTTCCAGCTGGGTGGCCCGGGCTTCCTGGTGCCCTTTCAACTCCTTGCCTGTGGAATCTCTACCTGCTTGCTCTGCTGTCACTGCTTGTCCTTCTTACACATTTACTTTAGCTTTTTCCGTTCTCAGTGTTGGAGTTTGAACCCACAGCTGCTTTATGCTAGAAGTGTCCTGTACCAGACCTTCCTCTATTTCTCTTTTTAAAACTATGTATTTATTGCTGGGCGGTAGTGGCCCATACCTTTAATCCCAGCACTTGGAGGCAGAGACAGGCAGATCTCTTGAGTTCAAGGCCAGCCTGGTCTACAGAGTGAGTTCGGGTAAGCCAGGGGTGTTAGACAGAGAAACCCTATTTATTAAAAAAAAGTATTTAATCAATGGTGGAAGTGTTTAACCAATGGTGGTGGTGGTGACATTAATCCCAGCACTTGGGAATCAGAAGCAGGCGGAAGTATGAGGTCAGCCAGGGCTACACCGTGAGACATAGTGTGTGCATGTGTGTAAGTGCACACAGTGCTTTTGGAGATGAGCGCACAGTTTCCATAGGAGTCATTCTGTTTCACCACCATGTGGGTCCCTGGTGTTAAATTCAGCTTGTTAAGCTTGAACCATCTCACCAGCCCAGAGCCTCTTCTCTTCCCGCCACCCATGCCTCCTCCCCCCCCCCCCCCCCCCCCCGCTGCCCCCCATCTCTCCTCTCTCCTCTTTTCTTCGAGACAGGGTTTCTCTGTGTAGCTCTGGTTGTCTTGTCTTGGAACTCACTCTGTAGACCAGGCTGGCCTTGAACTCAGAAATCTGACTCTGCCTTTAGAGTGCTGGGGTTAAGTGGGTGGACCACCACTGCCTGGCCCACGCCTCTTCTCTCTAACCAGTGTTTACTACCCAGGAAGGCCCCATACCCTTAGTTACAGTCATGGTTGAGGGTGCCTCGGGTATCATCAGTGCTGGGCTTCAACTATTTCTTGTTGTAGGTGTACCATTTATAGTCACCATCTGTTGGACTTGTTGGCTTAGGAAATGTTTCTTCCTTTGGGGACTTTGTTTACTTGACATTACTGTTGTGTGCTTAGTATGAATGCAGTTCCTTAGGCTTTTCTAGATGAGGAAAGCTCATGCCCCTGACAGTGTCATCTCATATCTAAATGTGTTACATCTCCAGGGGTTAAGATGTAGGCTCTTGGGTTGGTGATAGGATTCACTGGTGAAGTTGCTTGTCGGCAAGCCTGATGACTTGAGTTTGATCCCAGGGAACCACGTATTTGAAGGAGAGAACCAACTTCTACAAGTTGCCACAAGTTTTACGTCCATACATACGTTGTGGCCTGTTCACGCACCCCTCCTTACTAAAGAGTGAATGAACCTAAGAAAATGATGCAGATTCTTACTGGAGTCTATAGTGGGGCCTAAGACAAACAGTGCTGCTTCTGCTCCTCCTTGAGCTGTATCCACTAGCAAGAAGAGGGGCTATGACTGGAGAGGCCTGGGGGGAACCCTCATCTTGTCCGGTCTTGCCTCCTGAATTCTCACACATGCATACATACATACATACATATATACATACCTATAGTTTGTTTGTTTTTTCGAGATAGGGTTTCTCTTTTTAGCCCTGGTTGTCCTAGAATTCTCTCTGTAGACCAGGCTGGCCTCAAACTCCACCTGCTCCTGCCTCCTAAGTGCTGGGATTAAAGGTTGTGCGCCACCACTGCCCAGCCTTTTCTTTAAACAAGGTCTCACCCTGTAGTCCTGATTGTCCTGGACTTTACAAGAGATCTGCTTGCCTTTGTTTTCCAAGTGTTGAGATTAAAGCTGTGCACCTCCATATCTGGCTTGAATCTTCATTTTCCCATTGCCAAGGAGGGTGTTTTTGTTTTTTAGAGACAGGGTTTCTCTGTGTAGCTTTGTGCCTTTCCTGGAACTCACTTGGTAGCCCAGGCTGGCCTCGAACTCACAGAGATCCGCCTGGCTCTGCCTCCCAAGTGCTAGGATTAAAGGCGTGCACCACCACCGCCCGGCCTTTTACTTGTTTTTTAAAGATTTATATAGGGCTGGAGAGATGGCTCAGTGGTGAAGAGCACTGGTTGTTCTTACAGAGGTCTTGAGTTCAGTTCCCAGCAACCACATGGTGGCTCACAACCATCTGTAATGAGATCTGGTGCCCTCTTCTGGCCTGCAGGCATTAATGCAGAGAGAATACTGTATACATAATAATAAATAAATCTTAAAAAAAGATTTATTTATTAATGCATATGAATGGTCTGTTTGCATGTGTACCTGCATGACAGAAGATCCCAATATAGATGTTTGGGAGCCACCATGTGGTTGCTGGGAATTGAACTCAAGGACCTCTGGAAGAGCAGGCAGTGCTCTTAACTGCTAAGACCCTGTTTTGTTTTAGATTTATTTATTAAGTTCATTGGGGTTTTGTCTACATGTGTGTCTGTGAGGATGGCATATCCTCTCAAACAGGAGTTACAGATCATGAGCTGCCATGTGGGTGCTGGGAACTGAACCGGGGTCCTCTGGACCAGCAGCCAGCGCTCTTAACCTCTAAGTCATCTCTCCAGCCCTGCCCTGTTTGTTTTAAGTTCCTGTTGTGTTGCAGGGAATAAATACCCTTGCCCTAGCCCTTGTTGGCTCTAAAGTTAAGCAGATGGGGATGAACAGATGAGGCTGTGCCTTTGAGGGCACAGGGCCTGGTGTGATGTGGTGCTGCATAGTGCCTCTCTCCAGGCCTTCCTTGTAGCACCAATCCACTCTGCCCCCTCCCCCCCAAGCTGAGGATCGAACCCAGCACTCTACCACTGAGCTAAATCCCCAACCCCTGGGCTTGCTTATGCTTGGGAAGGTTGTCAGGGTCCATGCAGATCTTAGGTTCCAGTAGGCAGCATTCTCTAATAGGGCCCTGGAACATTTCAGGATAGACTTGGAAAAAGCCATAGGCTAAAGTGGGTGTCCTTCTCCCCTCTGTGCAACAGAGCTGGTCTTAGTGTTGTAGTAGGAGGCCAGTCCAGTCCTGGTGTCTGATACCACATCACCTCTGTTCTTTTTTTCATTTTTTTTCGAGACAGGGTTTCTCTGTAGCTTTGGAGGCTGTCCTGGAACTCGCTTTGTAGACCAGGTTGCCCTCGAACTCACAGAGATCCACTTGCCTCTGCCTCCCAAGTGCTGGGATTACAGGCATGCGCCACCACCGCCTGGCCACCTCTGTTCTTAGTAGAACCCGATTGTTGCATTTCATAGAAGCTGTGGCAAGAGCAGGGCTGGGCTCTTGGCATTTGAAGTGCCTATTGCTTTCCAGGAGGATGGCTTGGGGAGAGAGCCAGGAGTGGCTGGCTAGTATCCAGGTCTGGGCCAAATTATTTGGCTGCGCTTGCCCAGAAAATTAGCCCCGCTCACTACTAAGCCCTAGCCTAAAGAAAGGGCAGGAGTTTACCACACCTGGCTGGGGTATTGTGAGAGAGGCAGCAAGCCCCCTAGCCCTAGTTCATACTGGATGGTAGTTTCTCGTGAGTTAGTTCATGAGACAAGGTGGCGGGGTGGGAGGTTGTTTGTTTGCTTATTTATTTATTTATTTATTTTTATTTTTTGGTTTTTCGAGACAGGGTTTCTCTGTGTAGCTTGGTGCCTTTCCTGGATCTCGCTCTGTAGACCAGGCTGGCCTCACCTGCCTCTGCCTTCTGAGTGCTGGGATTAAAGGCGTGCGCCACCACCGCTCGGCCATGTTTATTTTTTGTGATGCTGGATTTGAACCAAAGGCTAGTTAGCTAGGCTTCCAGGCCTCCAGAGGTGGGAGGGGAAGGAGCCTAAGTTCCCCCAAGCAGCTCTGAAGTTAGAGGCCCTTCCTGGGAGTGTAGAAAATTGACCACAGCTCCCTTCTAAGTCAGGTTTTAGATCCTTACTCTGCTACCTATGTACTCTTTCTGTGGGCAAATTGCTTAACCCCCATGAACTTTATCTACAGCCTGGAGGTGGAGATAATGGTCCTCCACTGAGACCAGACCTGCTCAGACCTGTTCAGTCACTGCACAGCCCCCACCCCAGAAAACCTATCTTACTTGGGCAGATGTGGTGGGAGGCCAGGATGGATAGAATTTCATTCAGGACAGGGACAGGGTTAAATGGAATCTTCAGTTTGACTTTGCCCATAGTTAGGCTCTGGCCTAAGCTTTGGGAATCTTCTAGATTCTCAGTTGCTTAGTCTCTTTCAGACAGCCCAGGCTTGGGGTGAGCCACATGTGGAATATGAGATTACTGTAATGGTAATGGAGAGTGAACCAACTGCTCTCACATTAAGGTTATGGACGGTGGTAACATGTCTGGGACCTTTGAAGCTGTCAGATGTGCTTAGGTCTCTGGGGTAGAGAAGCTGCCTAGTGGCCATGCTTTGTTCATCAGTGCTCCTGTTCTCATAGCTTGTCCTCTCCTGGTAGTGGCATTCAGGAAGATTGATAGTGGAAGGAAGAAACTCCTTGGGATGAATCAGGCAGGAGCATCCCCCAGGCCTTCATCAGAAGCACACTTCTGGGAAAATATGGCTACCAGGGGAAAAGCAGGATGAGAAGGTTCTCCAGAGGGCTGAGTGGGATGGCCCCCTTTCCTGGCCTTTTCCCTTTTCACCAGGTCTTCTGGCTGGGTGTGAAGCAGAGGAATTCCAGTCCAGGTGCCCTCGGATGCCTCCGGGAGGGTTCATTCCTGCCTGAGGGGATCAGGCATTGAGTAGAAGGGTGAGGAGTGTCATGTGGTTTGAAACCACACCCTGAGTCTGGCCTCACTGTAGGCCTGCAGTTCTCTTGTCCTAGAAGCTGGGCTTACCAGCCTGGTGTCCAGAGGGAGTTACAGGAGGCACAGAACACCACTGAGTGTGCGGCCTCTGGAGACCATGGCATTAGGCAAGGTGGGTGTCTAGGCTGATTTGGGGCAGCACTTTTTGGAAGGGGTTACTGTGGAGTCTTTCTCCAAGAATCACTTTCGCTTTAAAATCTGGGCCATAGTAATGCTCTCCTGTCCCGTTGTTGGGTACAGGGCAGAGGAAACCTCCTTCACTAGTCCTTAAGATAAGCTACATGGACACTGTAACGGTTTCCTCAGTAGGGTCATGGTGGGTCATTCCCCCAATGAAGGTCCATTCTGAGCGGCAGGAAGCAGCAGGTGATGGTGGGAAACCCAGACTCTGTGGTTGTCGTTTCATTGGCTATTTGAGTGCTGTGTTCATTCGGGTAAGTGGGGTGAGTAAACACTGAGATTGTGGGTGTGCTGGGAAGAGAGGGAAGCAGAGTTGTGCTGGGCTGGGACTGACTGATTGGATAGTGCCCCGTCAGAGGAGCCAGGAGTGGCAGGGACCTGTATTGCTCTGGCTACTCGGACCATGCAATCCTGCACTAATTTGTGTCAGTTTGCCTTTTGTAGAGCTTGATGTGACTGGAGTTTATCTGTCTGTGCTTTCACTGTATGTCATGTGTGGTGGTCAGAGGACAACCAGTCCGTTCTTTTTACATAGCCCTGGCTGTCCTGGAACTCACTGTGTAGATTAGGCTGGCTTTGAACTCAGGATTAAAGGAGTGTGCTACCGCACCAGGCTGGCTCTTGTTTTTAAGACAAGTCTTACTCTGAAGTCCATGATGGTTTTTTGAACATGTGATCCCTGTGCCTCAGCCTTCCAAGTATTGAGATTACAGGTCTGAGCCATTACACCTGGTTTAAAAATGTAAAGAATACTATAGTTTGACTTATTTTTCCTAAAATGGTATGGCACAAAATCAATAAGCTAGTAGAAATTGTTCAAGTGTTGAATATTGAGTCGAGGATGTGTTGCTTGTAATCCCAGCTCTTGGGAGATAGAGGTGAGTGAAGGTCATCTTGCTGCCTGTAGCAAGGTGGAAGCCAGCCTGGGATATATGCAACCATGTCAGAAAGACAACAAATATTAGAATTTTGATTCCATGGGTCAGTGACTATTTGATCCTGAGACCAAAGGGTAAAATTACCAGTGTCCTGTAGTGTGGGTGGAGTATTACTAGGCTATGGTATCCTGGATTGAATGCATTTTAAACACATCTTGGAGGGAGTTGTGTGGTATTTGCTGTGCTATGGTATATGTGTACTATGCTAGCCCCTTTCTGGACTCACAGGCTGCCTCAGGGAGGGCGCATGCTTCTGACTTCTCTGTGACGGGAAGGGTGTAAAAGGAGGGTGAATGGACGCACACCATCCCATCAAGGCCATATGCTGATTCTGATGTGGGGGCTAAGAAGGTCACACAGAATTGTATTATTCTATTCGTGTTTACAGTAGAGCAAGCTGGACCTTGTCTTCAGAGGTCAGATTTGTCGCCACACCGCGGCCCCCCACCCCCACCCCCACCCCATGGGGGAAGCCTGGAGCTGGAGGTTCCTAGACAATAGGTGGTTTCTGTGCTGGCTTTCTCTTCCCTTTCCATGTCCTCTGAAGAACTTGTTTTGGTTAGCCCTGAGATCATTGTTCAGCCCCATTGTTATGGGTTGGCAATCCTGGGCCAGGCTTGTTACCCTTAGTTAATAGGCATTGCTACTTGTTAGAAGCTGCTGGATGTTAGCCCGCATGGGCACCCTATTTTAGTGAAGTCTGTATCTGGCTTTTCCTGGGCCAGTGTATCTAGCCATGTTCTCAGTCTTCAGTTTCCCAGACACTGGCTTCTCCAAGGAAAGTAGGTGGGATCGATAGTCATCATTCAGATTGGGAAGAAAAGAGCAGTGATTTGTAGGCTACAGGGTCCTCCCATGGGGGAGGACCTGAGTGGGGACAGACTGCCAGCTCTCAGTAGGGCTGGCATCACCCACCTACCCCAGCCCCAGCGGAGGGCACCAAAAGGATCATTACCTTGCTAGACCATGGCCGGCCACTCAGCCTAACCCTGCTGCACAACAGGTGCTCCCTGCATGCTGTGTCTGGAGCTGTCCCAGTCCCTACCGAGGTCTCCATAATTTCTGAATTTGGAAAGTGCTGTGGCAGAAGGCTAACGGGCAGGTTTAAGCTGCTTGGTAGGAGTCTGTCTGACTAAGATGGGTTTCCTGGGTTGGCTTCTCTCCTGTCCCTTGTCCTCTTGGGTGACCAGCTCATTAATGAGATAATGAGCCCACTCTGAAGTGGGAGCTGCTAGGAAGACAGGAGAGACAGCTGACAGCCTAAGGCATGCACCCCAGGTCTGGTCACATTCCTGAGGGACCTGCCCTCTTGGCCCAAGGGATGGTATGGGGGAAGGGCTGCCAGAGATGGGTTCCTGGCTGCTGTAGGCTCCTCCTACTGACTTCCCAGGGGAAACCAGGCTATTGTGTATGGAGAACAGGGACCTAGAATCTCAAGATTCCTCATCCCATACGACCCAGAGTGGTTGTGGTGGTGGGAACACCCCTCACCAGGGGCTGCTGTTGGCTGTTTCTGTAGGGTGAGCCTCTAGACAGATGAACCGAGTTGCCAAGAGAAGGAAAAGGAGCAAATTGGTTCTTAGAGATAGCCCTTCCACTAGGTTCCATTTTGACCTTTTGTTATGTAAATATGGCCAACTTTGCTTTAGCCTCCCAGGATGGCCTCCAGGGTTTTCTTTTCTTTTTTCTCGCTGTCTGTTTGTCTGTTCATCTCTGTCTCTGTCTCTGTCTCTCTCTCCCTCTCTGAGACAGGCTGCCCTGGAACCCTCTTATATATAAGAGGAGACTGACCTGGAACTTACTTACCTGCCTGCCTCTGGGAGTACTAGGATTACTAGTCTTAGTACTAGGGTTAGAATTCTGCTCTGGGATTAAAGGCATGGGGTATCTACAGTGTACTTTAGGGGCTAGGTAGTACCCCCCAGCTGCTCATACCTGGCACTAGGTCCCCATTCTTTATTTTTCTCCTCTTGCTTTATTGCCCCAGGTGCTCATGGACCTGTTTGGGAGTAGAATATGTGACCCTTCCTTCATGCTTCTCTCTTTTCCTCCCTCACTGATGCCTGCCTTCTTCTTCCCAGGTAACCAGGCTTTGATGCTCCCTCAAGAAGTCTGCGTACTCAAGGAGGCCATCCCCCACCGGCTGCTGCTCACATGGTTTCTGGGCCCCTGGCACTCCGGTAGGCCTGGGAGAGGAAGACTCACCATGTTTTCTAGTCCTTGGGGCTTTCTGGGTTGCTCATGCAGCCGTGGAGTATAGATTCTGTCCTGGTCTACATTCCGTTATATGTGCGCAGTGCAGGCAGGCAGTGTGTGGGGTGTCTAGGACTTGTGGCCCAGGCCTTAGGCACATAGCCTTTCTTTTATTTCTCCTGCTAGGCCTGAGACAGCAGGTGTTTTTGCTAGCAGAACTGGCACTGCCATTGCCCTGGGGCTGATATCTAGGGTCTGCCGTGGTAACCGTACCTTAGCCTTTTCTGCATCTAGTGAGATGATCATGTGAATTTTTTCCTTTGAATGTTGTTATAAGGTGGTATTTAACATTGACGGACTTTCGTATGTTGAACCACCCTTGACATCCCTGGAAATGAAGCCTAACTTTTGATCATGCGTTGGATATTGTTTGATGTGTTCTTGGAGTCTGGTTTGCTAGTATTTTATTGAGTATTTTTTGCATCAATGTTCATGAGGGAGATCGGTCTGTAGTTCACTTTCTTTGTTTGCATCTTTTGTTTGGTTTAAGGAATCAGAGTCACATTGTAAGCCTCATAAGAAAGGAGTTTGGTAAAATATCCCTCTGCTTCTATTGTGTGGAACAATTTAAAGATAGTACTTGGTATTAAGTCCTCTTTGATTGATCTGGGTAGAATTCTGGCAGTGAACCAATCTGGTCCAGGGCTTTTTTTTGGTTGGGAGACTTTTTAAAAATGACTGGATTCTAATTTCCTTAGGGGGTTATTGGACTATTTAAATGTTTTAATCTCGCCTTGATTTAAGCTTAGGTGATGTGGTACCTAATCCAGAAAATTATCCATTTCTTTAGATTTTCCGTTTTGTGGAGTAGAAGGTTTTTTTGAAGTATGACCTGATGATTCTCTGGATTTTCCCTCATTGTCCTGTTGTTTATGTTCCCCCTTTTCATTTCTGATTTGTGAATTTGGATGCTCTCTCTCTGTCTTTTGAGTTAAGTTTGGATAAGGGCTTGTCTATCTTGTTTTGATCTTGCATCAAAGAACCAATTCTTTGTTTCAATTAATCCTTTGTATTGGTTCTCTTTATTTCTATTTTATTGATTTCAGCTCTCAATTTGATAAGTTCTTGCGTCTGTTCCACCTGGGGAGACTTTGCTTCTTCTGTACAAGGGCTTTCATGTGTGCTGTCAAGTCACTAGCTGAGATTTCTCCAACTTCTTTATGTGGGCATTCAGTGCTTATGAATTCCCTTTTAGCACTGGCTTTTAATAGTGGTCCCATAAGTTTGGGTATGTGGTGTATTCATTTCATTGATCTCTATGAGTCTTTTATTTCTTTCTTCTTCTTTCTTCCTTAACCCCATAGGTGATCAGTTGAGCATTTTTTCAAGTTTCCATGAGATTTGTAGGATTTCCTGTAGATTTTTCTGTTGTTGAAAATCTTACTTTAAACCATGGTGGTCTGATAGAAACAGGAGGTTAATTCCAATTGTTTTATTCTGTTGAGATTGCTTTTGTGGCCAAGTAATGTTTGTTTGATTTTAACAAAAGGTCGCATGGAGTGCTGAGAAGAAGATATGTTCTTTTTTTGTTCGGGTGGAATGTTATGTAGATAAATCGATTAAGTCCATTTGAGCCATAACATCAAGTTTAAGACACTATGTCTCTGTTTAAGTTTCAAATTTGGCCAATTGGTCCAGAGGTGAAAGTGGTGTGTTTGAAGTCTCCCAATAATTAATGTGTGGGGTTTTTATATGTGATTTAAGCTTTAGTAAATGTTTCTTAAAATATGGTGGGTGCCCTTGTGTTTGGGGCATAAATGTTCAGAATTGAACTTAAATCTTGATGGATCTTTCCTTCGATGAGTATGTAAATGTCCTTTAACATCTTTTTGAATTTTAGTTGTAGTCTAATTTTGCTGGATATTAAGGTGGCTACACCAAAGCTTGCTTCTTAAGACTATTTGATTCGAAAGTCTGCTCCCAGCCCTTTTTAATTCTTAGGGAAGGTGTCGTCTTTGAATTTGAGGTGTGTTTCTTTGTATGCAGCAGAAAGGATGGGGTCCTGTTTTTGGTGTCATTCTGTTAGCCTGTGTCTTTTTATAGGTGAATTAAGTCCATTGATTTTAAAGGATAATTAATCGCCAGTGGATTGTTCGTTTTCTGGTTTATTTTTATTTTTTTGGGTGGTAGTGTGTGTGTACTTCCTTCTTTGGGTTTACTGCTGTGGTGTTTTTTACTAATTGCCTGTGTTTCAATGGGTATATCTGCCTTCCTTAGGTTGGGATTTTCCTTCTAGGCTTTTCTGTAGGGCTGGGTTTGTGATAAAAGTATTGTTTTAAATCTGGTTTTGTCTTGGAAGGTCTTGTTCAACATCCATCTATGATATGAAAAGTTTTTGCTTGGGTATATTAGTTAGGCTGGCATCCCATGGTCTCTTAGTGTCTGCATTATATCCTTGTCCAGGTCCTTCTGGCTTTCAAAAAGTCTCCATGCGTTGAAAATCGGGTGTTATTCTGATGGGTTTTGCCTTTATAGTCACTTGGCCCTTTTCCTTTGCTGCCCTTAATAATTCTTTTTTATTCTGTAAACAATTTAGTTGTTTTTAATTATTATGGTGGGTGAGGGTACTTTTTTGGGGGGTCTAGTCTTCTGGTTGGTGTTTCTAATAGGCTTCTTTGTAATCTTATAGGCAATTTTGTTTGTATAAAGTTGGTAAAGTTTTTTCTTCTAATGATCTGTTAAATATATTGTCTGTGCCTTTGGTCTTGGGTATTCTTCTCCTTCCTCTATCCCTCTATTCATAGCTTTGGTCTTTTCATGGTGTCCCAAATTTCTTGGGCATTTTGGTCATGACTTTGTTGCTTTTTAGGTTTTTCTTAGACTGATGAATCTATTTCTTCTAATGTATCTTCAACACCAGAGAATCCTCTCTTGCATTTCTTGCGTTCTTTTGGTTATACCTTGCATCTGAAGTTCCTTTTTGTTTACTGCAGATTTTTTCCTATTTCCAGCATTCCTTTGCTAGTGTCTTCCATTTTTTCTAATTTCCCTCCTTACAGGTCTTTGGACTGTTTCCCCTTGTTTTTTTCCATGAATTTTCTTTCAGGGACATATTGTTTTCTTCTGCTTTAATTGTCCTTTCCTCTAGTTTTTAAAGCATTCTTCCCATTTTTTTTTTGGTTGTCTGTTCCTACCACTTTATTTTTTTTTTTTAATTTCTTCATATAAGGCTCTAGCCT